>NW_028128989.1:7859684-8516869 GCF_055761805.1 Camellia sinensis | reverse complement strand
CCTAAAACAGTGGCCATAATGCTATAAAATGAGGGCTAAATGGCATGCACACACACATGCACATAAGGGCCAACACTTAAGCACAAAGCAAACAACATTCAAGCACGCTTGAAAGAGGCAAACATGAGCAAGTATCATGCAACATAAGCTCTGGAAATCATGCTAATACATGGTGCCCAACCAAGTAACAAATCAAGCCAAGCATGCACCAAAAGGCCTAAGTGTTCAAAGCAAATCAATGAGGCATTGAACTACACTTAACAAGACCAAACAAGGCATGCAAAGAAGGACCAAAATCAGAGGTTTAGCATGTTAAAACAAAGCTAAAGGACTACTTAGATGGCATCTAAATGGCCCAAATTCAAAGGCATACACCATGGCCAAAACATGGAGCATTGCAACACATGCTTTCAAAGCATTAAAGAGGCATGCAAGGTAATCAAACAAGCATGGAAATGGGACTGAAATGACATGTAGAATGATCCCAAATCACCAAAACAATGCAAAGATGGCATGCTACACATGCACATACTCAAGGCCAACAAGCCTAAATACAAAGGAGCTATATATTGCATGCAAAGATCAACCCAAACGACTATGGACAGAGCTAAAACATGGCAAAATAAGCACATAAACTTCACAAATACAAGCCTAAAACATGCTCCAACAAAGGCTAACAACCTAGAACATGTTAAGGCACAAATAAGGCATTACATGGCAACTATGCTAAGCATGCATGGAGTTCCAAAACCAACTTTAAATCATGTTATATCATGGACATATAAGCATGAAAAACAAACCAAACATGCTCAACACACACTCAAGCATAGGCTTCCTTAAGAGGCCAAAATATGCCCTTTTCAAGGACAACAAGGAGAGGGGGTGGCCCTCTCCTTCTTGGGACTTCAAAGCATCATCTTCACCACTGAAATCCCTCAAGATTTCAGTGGTGAAGAGACCTCAACACCAAAATCCCGGAGCTAGCACAAAATGGTCCAAAAAGAGGCCTTTTGAGGCCTAAGGGTGGTCAACAACCCTCAAACAACAAAACACTCTTAATAAACAATAAAGAGGGCCTAAAAACAGAACTTTTTTATGTTATACAATAATCACAAAAACAGCTCTAAGACTAGTAGAAAATTGATGCAAAAATGGGAAAAAAAGGACTAGAATCTCACCCTTGATGCCTTCTTCAACAAAGATGCTCCAATGGCCTCCTTGAGCTTGAATCCAAGACAAAAACTTCAAAACACACTCTTTAGAACCTCAGCTCCAAGAGGAAGGTGAAACACTAGGTGTTTGTGTGCAATAGTGAGACACAAAACACCTAGTGTGCAAAATGAGAGGGAAAGAGAGATAGGTTGTGTATGTCTAACCCTAACCCTAGAAAACCAGAGCTCTCCTCTGTATTTTCTCTCTCAAAAATGTCTCAAGCCTCTTCTCTTGCCTTAGAGAGAGCTCTCTCTATATGCCTCTTGTAAAGCTTACAAGACAAGCTTTGCAAGAGGGAGATCCCTCTATACACGTGTATGGAGGGGAGCAAAAGTAATACAGCTGTCCTAAAATATCTGCAAAAGCAGATGAACAGCAATCGGCCGGCAAAAAATGCCATCTTGGCCAAAAGGAGTGCCGGTCGGCAACAAATAGTGCTGACCGGCAACAAATAGTGCCGGCCGGCAAACTATATTGCCGGTGGCCACAAAAACCAGCCGGTGGCCTCAAGCCAATGCCGGTGGTGGGTGGGGATGGTCTACAAGCCCTACCCTGCCCTTCCAAGGCAAAACACAAGTGTTCGGTGCAAAACCGGACACTGAACGATCAAGTTCGGAGATCCTGAGGTAGGGCACGCGAGCCAAAACCTCCGGGAACTCCAAACAAACACAAACATGGATAATCACCGAGTGTTCGACCGGTGACGTCCAAGTCTTGAGGACGGTCAAAAATGGGGTGTCTACACTAGCATACACAATGCAAATAAACATGGCATACACAATACAATGAACAACATGGCATATACAATGCTCGATGGACTTAAACCAAAATGGGCAGACCTCGGTCATGCCCAAATCAGTGGCCATTAACATCAAAACCAAGGCACAAAAGGCAAGGCATGCATGCGCAATGCATTGGCCATTTAACTAGGCCTAAGAGCACAACTCTTAAGAGTGCTCAAAGAGTGACAAATGCGGAAGTGTAACAACACTAAGTCCACTGAAACAAGGTATGAAATGATGCCAAATCATTCAAACAAAGCAAGCATAGCATGTAAAGGTCCTTAAAGCATGAAGCTAGTAAAGAGGACTACAAAGGAGGCATGCAATACATGGCAAATATGCATGAACCAACCACAAACAGAGCTGAAATAGGTCTAAACATGGACCAAAACATGCTAAGTTAGGGGCTCAAAGGCCTAGGCAAGATGGCATACATGCTAGGCCATAAGTAAGACAACAATGCACAACACTTAAAGGCATTCAAAACATGAAAGAAATGGGAACTTGGCAATGCTATAAGCTCTGAAATGAAGTATTAAATGATGTTGAATCATCTAAATAGCTCAAAGATAGTATGCATGAGTCATCAAAACACAAAGCTAGCAAGGCCAATTGCACTACAGCTATACAAAGCATGAAGGATATGGCAAAGGCAACCCAAAATAGTCCTAGAACATGTCAAAATGATACTAAAACATGAATAGAAGGAAGCCAAAACAAGCTAGCATGAAGGGCATAAGGCATGATGCATACAAGGCAAATAAGGTGGATTACACTATACCTATTAAGACCAAGCATAGGATGACTTAACCAATAAAAATCAAAGTTATATCATGGCAAAATAATCCCAAATAAACACTGAAATGATAGCTCGCAAGCTTAGGCATGAAGGCATACGCAATGACCCATGTTAAGGTATAAAAGGGCAAACCCTCCAACGCATTGAATGAGTGAAAGATGCAAGTGTATGACCATGGAATATGAACTGAAATCACATAATAAATTATGTCAAATCATTCAAATAATCCAAGTAAAGCATGCTAGTGGACTTGATACACAAAGCAAACAAGCTAGAATGCACTATGGCTATACAAAGCAAGTCATGCATGACCAAAACAACACAAATCAAAGCTAGAGCATGCCAAAACATGGACAAAAACTTCTTAGAGTTAAGGCAAAATCATGCTAGAATGACATGTTAAAGCATGATGCATGTTAAGCTATTTCATAAAATTGCACTATAAGTGCATGAAGCATGCAAAGACCAATCAAATCAAACCTTAACAGAGGTATGACATGGAAAAACAACACCAAGAACATGCTGAAATGGACTCAAATCAAGCTAGAATGACATGCTACTTCATGAAGCATACAAAGCTAGTTTAAGAGATTTACACTACAAGTGTATTAGGCATGCATGGAGTAACAAAACCAAATAAAAACAGTGGTATATCTTAGCAAAATAAGCCTAAATACAAGCTAAGATATGACCAACATAAACTTAACAAACATGCTCACACATGAGGCATTCAAGACAAGTATTCAAGACATAAGGAGAGGGGATGACTCTCTCCTATTTGGGACCTCGAAACACCACTTCCACTATTGAAATTCCTCTAAGTTTCAGTGGTGAAAAGGTCAAAACAAGGTGGTCCCAAAAGCTCACAAAGAAGGCACAAAAGCAAGGCCAAACAAGGCCTAAGAGGGGGTAGACAACCCCCAACACAAAACTGACCTTAAACAAAGATCTTAAGGACCAAAAATCAGAACTTTTTGTAGTTAAGAGTTAAGCTTAAAACATCATGAAAATAGGTTCAAAAGCTTAAGCAAGAATCGGGGTTTAAGAGGTTAGTTTCTCACCCTTGATGACCACCTTCAAGGCTGCAACTCCAGCACCCTTTTTGATCCAAAACCAGTCCAAAAGCTTCAAAAACAACCTCAAGGGACCTCAGCTCCAAGAGTATGGTGTTTGAGTGTGTGTTTGTGTGTTAAAGTATGACAAAACTACACTTTAAAGGCACAAAATGAAGAAAAAAGAGAGATATAGAGATAAAGGTGTATTTATCACTCTCCAACCCAAAAAGCTGAACCTGGAGGAGGGAGGGGGAGCCTCCCTGTTATAGAGAACAAAAGCTTAAGCTTTTTGAAGAAGCTAAGGCTCAAGGCCATCCCTCCATACACGTGTATGGAGGATGGTTCAAGTGCTCTCCAGCTGTACCAGCTGGCCCAAATATCTCCAAAAGGTGACAAAAAGCAACCGACCACTTGAAGTGGTCGGCCAGCTAGTTAAAGTGGTCGGCCGACCACTTCAGGTGGTCTCCCAAGAAGACAACTGGTCGGCCATGGTAGGAGATGGTCTAAAGCATGAAGACAACGCAGTGGAGTGGTGGCCGGCCAAAAAAGATGGTCCAAAGACCAAGCAAACCAGTTTCCCGGCCAGAAAATTGGCTGGCGGGAAGAAAAGTGGTCTCCAAGGGGAATAATTGGTCTCCTACCCTTGTACCACCTTCCAAACAAGGAAAACAAATTTTGTACCAAAAACAAACCAAAACGGATGTAAGACGAAAGCTCGGGAGAAAAAGCGCACAGCCGGGAGCCTCGAAAACTAGCTGACAAGCACCAAAAGTGGTTTACGATCACAAAAGTGGTCTCCCAAACCACAGTGGCCCTCTAGGCCAAGGAAACAAGGTGTGGTTCAAAAATCACGCCAAACGGAGAATGTTAAGCGGTCCCGAGACAAGGCATGCGACTGAAGGCTTCGAAAATCGAAAACTAGTCTCCAAGCGGGAAAAGTGGTCTACGACCACAAAATAGTGGTCTACAAGACCTCTTCTTCCCTCAGGCAAGGAAAACAAGGCTTGGTGTGCAAACTGAGCCAAAACACAAAGAGTTCAGAGGTCCAAAGGCAAGGCTCTCAGCCAAAACTCCGAAACCTCGAAACGAGCACAACATGCACTATCACCAAGCGCTCAATCGATGACGTCTATGTCTTAAGGTCAATCAAAAATGGGGTGTCTACACCAGCCAACCTTCTTCAGCCTAGATCTTGATCTGGGCTGAAGAGAGCTAAGTGTTGGTTATTCTAGCCAACTTTCTTCAATCTAAATCCTGATCTCGGCTGAAGAGAACTACATGTTTGGTTATTCCTGCCAAACTTCCTGATTGCCCTTTGCTGGCAATGACTAAGAACAATTTTTACAATAGAAAGAATAATGCTAAAAACTACTTCTTTTATTTGAAAAAGGAAAAATTACAAGTATTTAAAAACTAAAAATAAAATAGTTTGAGATTGATAGTGTTCTATGGCCTGGAAATAGCCTTGTCGTCTCCATCTTCCCAAGTGATATGCTTCTTTTCCTACTAGACCAACTACTTTGTATGGTCCTTCCCAGTTAGGTCCTACCTTGCTATCTCCAAGTACCAAAGTGTTGCCCACTACTTTGCGTAATAGCTTATCCCCAATCTTGAATTGCCTTGGATATACTGTCTTGTTATATTTTTTTGGATAGCTCCTACTAGTATGAGGCAGTGAACTAGAGCTTTTTCCCTTCTTTTTTCTGTAAGGTCGAGTTCCAAGGTTATAGCTTCTTCATTCAAGTCTGGGTCAAAATTTTCACTTCTAATAGTAGGGAGGCCTATTTCTAGTGGGATTACTGCTTCCATGCCATAGGCTAGGGAAAAAGGCGTTTCTCCAGCTGATCGCCGAGGTGTGGTGCGGTAGACCCATAAAATATGAGGAAGCTCCTCAGTCCATTTGCCTTTGGCCCTTTCTAACCTCTTCTTCAAACCATCTAAGACAACTTTGTTTAATGCTTTTGCTTGGCCATTCGCTTGAGGGTATGCCGGTGCAGAGTTATAGAATTCTATCTTGTATTTCTCGCAAAAGCCCTTGAAGATTTTGCTATCAAACTGGGTGCCGTTGTCAGATATTAGGGCCTTGGGTATGCCGAATCGGGTAATGATATTTTGCCAGACGAATTTCTTGATATCTTTCTCCTTTATTGATGCAAGTGCTTCGGTTTCTACCCACTTTGTAAAGTAGCCTGTTACTGCGAGAAAGAACTTTCTGTTGTTTTGTGCTATTGGGAGTGGTCCCACTATATCCAGGCCCCACATTGCGAAGGGTCATGGGCTAGTTAATGGTAGAAGCTCTCTGGTTTGTTGGTGTATCTGGTGTGCGAACTTCTGACATTCCTCGCATCTTTTGACGTACTTCTCAGAATCTGCTTTTATGTATAGTCACTAATATCCTTGCAAAATTGCTTTATACGCTAATGATTTTCCCTCTTGGTGGCTTCCGCATGTGCCTTCGTGTATCTCGAACAAAAATGTCTCGACCTTGTTGGGATGGACACATTTCAAGTAAGGTCCTATGACGGATTTTTTGTATTACGCTAATGATGGAGAGAGCCAAAATCGCTGTGATTTTGCTCTAATTTTGTTGGCCTCTTTCTTTTCTTTAGGTAGGTTGCCATCTTTTAAGAATAGTATGATGGGATCCATCCATGAAGGGCCTAGTTCGGCACAACATACCTCAGCTACTTTAGGTTCTTTAATGCTTGGTCTGGGTAGGAAGTCGATCAGTAATGGATGTGGGATAGATATATCTGCCATTGATGCAAAACCTACCAGCTCATCTGCTCTACTATTTTCTTCTCGGCCGATTTTCTCTATCCGAACTACTTCAAACTTCATGACCTCTTTTCTGACCAATACTTGGTACTTAGCCATCCTCTCATCTTTTGCCTCATAGTCACTTGAAATTTGGTTTACTACCAGCTAGGAGTCACTGTAAACCATTAGCTCGGTGGCCTTCATGAAAAGTGTTGATTTTAGGCTTGCTAACAGTGCTTTATACTCCGCTTCATTGTTTGATGCTGGGAAGCCAAGGTTAATTGCTTGTTCCACTATTAGGCCATATGGTGAGATGAGGACTATCCCAAGTCTTACATCGTGCCTACTGGATGCTCCATCCACGAAGAGTTTCCACATTTCTCCGACAAATAGTTTTCAGCAAGTAGAGGGGTCGGATGATGTCTTGAGGTCATGTGTGTTGTTGATGTTTTCTTCTAAGTCCATGCCTGCTATTGGGGTTTGCTCTTCACTATCAGACTACCCCAAGTTTTTACTTGTTGATGAGTCCTTGCTAGGCATAGCATGGTTTGCCCCTTCCTTCTTGTCTTCAATTCTGTATGGCCTGGAATGTAGGTGGGCATCTTGTTTTAGGGGCTGTGTAGTTCCTGCGGCACTTTCCATCCCGATTTCGGTTGTATCGGTTAAGTCAACTGGGCAGATGTGATGGCTTCCTGGTGTGAACTCAGCCACAAAGTCTGTCAAAGCCTGGGTTTTTATTGTTGTTCTGGGTTGAAAGTTGATATCGAACTGTCCCAGCTCTACTGCCCATTTCAAGATTCGTCTAGAAAAGTCTGCCCTCTCAAACAAGGTCTTTAATGGGAAAGCTATTAGGACGATTATGGTGTGGGCATGGAAATAATGCGTCAATTTCCTTAAGGCCATCATCAAAGCTAAGGCCAGCTTTTCCAATGGTAGGTATCTTGTTTCAACGTACAACAAGGTTTTGCTAACATAAAAGATAGGCAAGTGTTGGATTCCTTCCGCTATGACCAACACTACGCTGACCACATGCTGTGAAACCGCCAAGTATAAGAAGAGCTCTTCTCTTGGTACTGGGGTTACTAATAATGGAGGAGAGGTCATGTACTTCTTCAGTCTCTCTAGGGCACGGTCGCATTCTTCATCCCACTCAAATTTGGCTTTCAAAGCTTGGAAGAATGGTCGACATCTATCTGACAATCGACTTATGAATCGGTTGAGTATGGCTGCTAGGCCAGTGAGATGCTATACCTCTTTGACTGTGTTAGGCCTCTCAAGTTCCTGGATTGCCTTGATTTGAGAAGGGTCAGCTTCTATAACTCGGTTGGTTACCAGGAAGCCTAGGAATTTGCCTGATCCTACACCGAATGCACACTTGGATGCATTCAGGCGTAACTTGTTCTTCTTCAGAATTTGGAACATTTCATCTAGGTCCCTGAGATAGTCATTTTCATCCTTGCTTTTGACAACCATGTCATCTATGTAAGCCTCCATTGTTCTGCCTAATAAAGGTTTAAACATTTTGGTGATCATCTGTTGAAATGTTACCCCTGCGTTCTTTAGGCCAAAGGGCATGACCTTGTAACAGTACAGTCCTCTAGGCGTCGTAAAAGATGTGACCTCCTGGTCTGGCTCATACATAGCGATCTGATGGTAACCTCTATACGCTTCAAGAAAGCTAAGTTGATTATGTCCTGCAGTTAGGTCCACCAATTGGTCTATTCGTGGTAGGAGGAAACTGTCCTTTAGGCATGCCTTGTTGACTGTTTTGTAGTCCACGCAAACACGCCATTTTCCATTTTTCTTTGGCACTACCACAGTATTAGAGATCCACCTAGGATAGTTCACTTCTCTGATGGCTTCTGCCTCCAGCAGGTTTCCCACTTCCTCCGCCACTATCTCTGCGTGGTGGAGTGCTGACCTGCGAGTGCGCTGTATAATTGGCCTGACATTTGGGTGGACATCAAATTGGTGACAGATGAACTTAGGGTCAATGCCAGGCATTTCGTATGGTGTCCAGGCGAACACTTCGATGTTTGAGATTAAGAATTCCATAATCTCAGTTCTCTCAGTGCTGGATAAAGACAAGCCGAGCAAAAAGAATTTTTCTGGGTCTCTTTCATCTATCCTTACCTCAATCGAGTCCTTCACTGCCTTCTGCTCTACTGCTTTGTCGACATTTGCAAACAATTCGTTGCTTTCTAGCTCTTCTACCATCTGGACGAATCCTTTCGCGACACGGCTGTCGTTTACTGTGACGAAACATTGCTTCGACATGATTTGGTATCCTAAGACTTCTTCAATCACACCGGTTTCATTAGGGAATCGTACTACCTAATGGTAGGTTGACGCTACTGAGCGCATGGCATGCAATCATGCCCTTCCCAAGATTATGTTGTAGGTGGATGGGACCTTCAATACCCAGAATTCCACCTGTTTCATCACGATTCCTGCCTTGACTGGAAGGATTATTTTACCCACTGGCCATTCTGGCATTGAGTTGAAACCGACGAGTGGAGATGTCGCAGGAGCCAAGTCTTTGTCCTCTAATTTCAGTTGTTTGAAGGTCTCATAGTACATTATCTCGCATGAGCTTCCCTGGTCGATCAGGATCCGTTTGATATTGAATTTTTTGACGCGCAACGTCACCACCAGTGCGTCGTTGTGAGGGCAATGCAGCCTTGCTAAGTCTTTGTTTGAAAAAGATATGACATTCGTGGCTTCTGTTCTGCCCTTTTTCACGATTGGTTATGCACTTAGTACCTCTCTCAAGTGCTCAGCCTTTTTAATCATCCCCCTGAGCTCACATACCCACTCAGGTTCGACGACTCCATGTATGACGTTGATTACGCCTTAGGGTGGACCGTCGACCAGCATCCCGTTTGGTTTGTTGGGGTCCTGTGGAGCTGGCTGTGTTCCCTCTTCTATATACTGGTCCAAGTGTCCAGCGGCCACTAACTCTTCTAGATGTTGCCTTAGTGGTGTGCAATTCTCAGTGCGGTTTCCCTTTTCATCATGGAAGGTGCAGCGTGACCTCTCATCATAGCCTCTTTGTGCTTCTCCCAACTTGGATGGCCACCGAACGAAGGGTTCGTTACGCATCTCGCTAAGAATCCGATAGATAGGTTTATTGAATACGGTGGTGATGGCATTGCGGACTCTTAACTTCTTCTTTTCTGGGTCCTCTCTGTTGGCTCGCCTGCCTCGCCCATTTCTGCTTGCTTGCTCCACCGCGTTGACTTTCGCTGTAGTTTTTTTATCTGGCAACGTTGTTTTGCCAGATTTTGCTTTAGCACGGACGCTATCTTCTTCTACTCGGATATGTTGATGTACCCTCTCCATTAGGGCTTCCATCGTGAGGGGTGGCATCATAGTAATTGAGTCCCTCAATTTGTTTCCGACTGGTAGAACCCTTTGTATTGTGCGATGGTGAGATTTGTAGGGCAATCCCCAATCTGGTTGAAGGTTTCTCAATAACGACTGTTGTAAGACCTCAATGTCTCCTTTTCGCCCATGTTAATGGAGAGTAGCTGATTAATCTCTACTAGTGTTTTGGTATTCATTCTGAATCTTGTTACGAACGCTTTTACCAACTGTGCCCATGAGGCTATGCTGCCCTTCGGCAGCTTTTCGAACCAGGTCAGACCTAGGTCGCAAAGGTTGGATGGGAACAGGATGCACATTAGAGTTTCGTTTCGCCGGTATACTGTCATAACCTAGCGAAAGTGGCTTAAGTGCATATAGGGGTCTAACTTCCCTTCATAAATAGTAAGTTTGGGCTGATGGAAGCCTGAAGGTAGTGGTGCGTTCTCCATTGCCGGAACGAACGGCGAGCTTTGTAACCTTGCTAATACTTTATCTGCTGGTTCGTAAGCAAGGCACAACATTGGCATCGCTATCTCGACACTCCTACGTGTCCTAGGGGCCAATCACTGTAGGGCTGAAACCCTGCAAGGGTCGCGAGGACTGGTGTCTTCCTTCCAACGGGCCCTCTCCTCCAGCACTGTCCGTAAGTCCGCTGACCTAGGCAACTCCGTGTGCCTAGAAGTCGTCTGGTGCGTATGTGAGGGGTAATAGCTGCTTCTCTCTGTATACGACCTTTCAGTCCTCGTTCTCTAAGACCTGGAATGTCGAGTCCTGGAAGTCCTTGATTGGGTGTTGCCTGTTCTAAGGCTCCTACTTTCTGCTAGTGATGGTGTGGTATTCCTGTCACAATCTTCCGAGTGGCGAAGGGGTGTGTTGTATTTGCGCCCCTCTCCTGTCTCCACCCCTTTTCCTTTTATCTGGTGCATCATTGTCTCCATGTCTGCCGCCATCTCCTTATTAGCTCATCTTGCTCCCTCACGCGATCCTCCAGAACTTGAGAATCAAACCTCCACATTTGCCTTTCAGGACTTTGAGAGCGACGGGGGCTAGTGCCCCGTCTCTCCCTTGTGTCCCTCCGGGAGTTTTGTCGCTGGGGTTCTCAATCCGCCATGGGTGGGATAGGAGGTAAACCTTCGCGCCTCCCACCTCCCTCCAAGGTCTCCCCATCAACAACAAATTATGGCAAGTCTTCATTGTCCCTATTGCTTTCAACTAGAGAGGAAAACTTGATCAAGGGGTTTCGTTCTTTGTGAAATTTCCCACAGACGGTGCCAATTGTACGAGCACGAAATAATCTTCTCGTATAATTCTGTTGATCAAGTTTGCACTCCTCCAAACGTCGTCGCTTTGTCACCTGAAAACACAAACATGAGCTAGCCGGAAGGTGTGTGCCGGAAACCTCTCCGACGCCTAAGTCAACGAATAGACAATAGACACAAAAGCTCTGTGTATTCTAGGATGAAAATTGTGATACCTGTTCATAGGTCTTACTATGAACTTTTATAGATTCCACGTTATACAATCCTAGTAGGACTCTTTTTTTCCAATGTAAAGTCCTCCTAAGAATCACACACCCTACTCACTACTAACCAAGTGAGATGGTTTTGCACAATCCTAGTAGGACTCTACTCTCCTAAGCAGAGCCCTCCTAGAAGTCTTAAGCTCAAATGAAGAATGTCTATTATAACAATATACTTTCAGCCAACCAAGTAAGATGGTTACCTCCTTTGTTTGGGCTGCTATACTTTCCGCCAACCAAGTAAGATGGTTACCTCCTTTGTTTGGGCTGCCACGGCTTAGCCGAGCTATATTACCTCGGTCATACACTTAAGCAATAACTTGGATAGCATTTGGCCGAGCTATACCAAGCCTGGCATCCTCTCTCATCAATACCTAAGCTAACCGCTAAGCCCACTTATTTAGGTAGCTCGGTTCAAAGTACCTCTACCCAGCTTTTTTACAACATGGGACCATGCTACGCGAAGCCCATACCTCAGTTCAGAATACATAGACCGAGCTAATTGCCATTACTCCGGACCAAGCTCACAGAAGCAAGGTCCAGCTGAGAAGCCCTTTTCACTACGGCCCACAGATCGGTCTATTACAATATCTGGGCCTATCTCGGCCCTAGTTCACATAAAATCTCCTTCTCAACCACCAACATTGAGACTTAACATTTTATTTCTTAAAATTTCGACATAAAAGTGGTGTGTCTCATAATATATTGAATAATTTTCCCTAAATGCTTGCCTACGTCAGCCAGTCGTGTAGCCCACTGGATAGGATGACGGCACATGGCAAACTCACATTGATTTTTCCACTTGGAGCTTTCAGCCTGCTCGTTGTAAAACTGTCTAAACTACCCCTAAGCTTCATACAAAAATGTCTCCAAAAAGTTAGGCAATTAAATAATAGTCCGGAAATATCATATGATCTTACTACTTCACTAATCATTATTCATTATATTTCGTTATATTATTCAATCACGCAATATAAATAATTAATAATCTATTTTTTCCATCAATCATATAAATATTACATGACCGTGCTATCAAATTATCGAATAATCACCCGGCATTTAGAAGCAAGACTTATTATTTGATTCAAAGGCCCAGCCCAGACCCTACAGACTCCACTGCCTTTTACTTGGCCCAACTCCCTATGTCACAAACTAATATATCTCAAGCACATCAGCTTGGCCTGAATGAGGTTTGCAATATAGTGGGTTTGGGTTTACAACCCGTTTGTTTTTTACATATAGATGGGGTGAAATTGTTAATGTAGGTGTTATTAATGATGAAATTGTTAATATAAAGATTGTTAGTAAGAAGATTAAAAAAATTATATTTGTTTGATAATCACCGAATTAGTAAGAATTCATGTTTGTTTTATCATTCTATAATAAGATTAGTTATATAAAAATTGGGCAAATTACATATACCTCCCTTGAGGTTTGGCTAAATTACAGATACCCCTGAGGTTTCAAAAATTACATCCCGCCCCCTAAAATTTGTATTTTCATAAAAATTTGCCCCCTGAGGTTTAAATTTCATAACAAATTACCCCTTAATTTGTTATGCAAATATAGCATTCAGGGAAAAATTTATAATTTCTCAAAACTCAGGGAGATATTTGTAATTTGGCCAAATCTCGAGGGGGTATATGTAATTTACCCTATAAAATTTCATAAATACTCTTAGTATTTTTGATATATTTTAATATTAAAAATTATATTCTGGTATTATATTATTTTAATAGATTGTTTTATGTATATTATTATACTATTTTATTTTTATATTAAAAATTATTTTAATATTAAATTATTTTTGTAAAATGAGGGACAAAATAATTATTTCATCTCTAATCTCATGAGATAGGTTTGAATACCATCTTCCCACATGGGATTGCTAGTCCCCTCACTGGAGGGTATTTCTAATCCCATGAAACTACAGTCTAATGGCTATTTCTACAAACAAACATAATTTCAATAGCCCTCCCCATAATAATAAATCCAATCCCTAGTCCAATCTCTCAAAGCAAATAAGGCCAGTTTTGAATATGGCCTGACCTACCAGTGCAGCCTGTCAGCTTGCCCATAGTTCAGTGAGAGGCAGCCAGCCCACGATCCGAAAGCCAGAATACACCTCTGCTCACCGTTTTTGGCAGCCAACAGCCACCTCCACCACTCATTTCCCTTGTTTTGAAAACAATTGTGTATCAAACATGTTTTAATTTTCATTTTAACCAAAAATAAACATAAACATGATAACTGTATTCTCTGTAAACAAAAACAATAAAATGTGGACGCCGCAAAATAAATGTTAACAAAAATTGACCCACCTTGGGCGAGAAATCAAATTAGATGGACAGAGAAAAAAAATATTTGAAGTGACCCACACCCAATAAGGTTTACCAAACTTGGCTACAACCTAAACACACAACGGTTTTGGTTGGTAGCTCAAAATTTAGTGGCCCTAATGGCCCTAAATTTCCATATAAGGCAACAAAAAAAAAACAAGGCAAAAAAAAAAAGAAAAAAAAAACAAACTTATCCAGAAAAGGAAATTAGGGCCATTAGGGCCACTGTTTTTAGGGCCACAATTCATTTTCCAACACACAAATCACATTTTCCAGTCACATCATGTACAAGAAGGCTTCCATTTCAGAAGATTACACATATATCCCAAGTCACCAAGTGGTGTTGTATATATAACAAGTAGATAGAAGGAAGAAAAAACATAAATAAACATAAGCAAAATGATCATCCCTATCCATTGTATTCTAACGTTAAGACATTAACTAGGGGGTCAAAATTATACACACAACAAGCTCTCTTCTCTAATTAACTTCAAAACTCAAGATATCTCAATAAACCCACAATAACAATGGGTAAACCTAGAGTCAAAAGTACACCAAGTATATGCCTAGATGAGAAAATGGAGTGCGATGCTAGAGGAGCCTACAAAGACTCAGGTAACCTCTTTGTCACCGCCTCTTGGAAAATCCCTTCTGGATTTCACATTCCAAGCCGGTTCTTGAGCAACTTTGTGACATTATTGGACTTAGTAAGGGATGTATCCTGGCCCTCGTCTACAATAGCAGCTGGATCAGCACTGACACTTTCCTTTTCTTCAGCCTGCAAAAATGCAATTTATAGGTGGAGTTTACAATACATGAAGAGGCATTATTACAATCTGTACACGAGCTTCACTGACAAACTTCTCACCTTCGCCACTACTAATTCTGCTTCATGGTTTTGTTCCTTGTAGCTCAGATCTCTAAAATTAGTGCGGTAAAACGATGGAACTTGAAGTTTCTTCTTCAGCCAGAATACTTTTCTCGGTGCATTTCCTTGCTGCCTCAGGCTTTTGGAACTAGGTTGATTACGAGTTAGGCAAGTCTTTAATTTGATTCCAGTTCCAAAAGTATCACCATTGCTGACAGCATTGCTTGATCCTTCAGGACTATTGAACAATTCACAAGATTGGTCACTGGCAGAAGCAACAGCGACAAAAAGAGTTCTCAAGAAACTCATTTTCTAGTAAGCCCAAACAAGTAATGCTACAATCACCATGTTACATGTCATCACTCTATGAAAAATAAGATGGTCAACAACATAGTTTGTAAAATCCCGTATTTTTTAAGTATAAATATTTTAATGAGAAGAATTCGTAATTTATTATTTAAGATAGCAGTTTGGTAGTGAGATTTTATATGAGAATTTAACGTACTTTCTTATATTTATGTATTTATTTTAACTCTTTTTGTCTTCACCTCATTATTTTATTCATCTCTTTTGAAAAGATATTTTTACTCTCATTTCCCATCCTTTCTTCCTTACCAAGAAAAAGAAATAAATAAATAAATTCTTTAAATGGTCGGCCATCCCATTCCCTTCCCCATACCCTTGTCATTTTGATTGATACAATACATGGTATATACCATATACCATACCATACCATGCCATGCCTTAACCCTCCATTTCTTGTCTTTTCATTTTTTCATTCTTTTCAAAAAAAAAATTTTTTTGGTTTTTTTTTTTATTATTATTATTATTTTCTACCCCTCCCCATTTCTTTCTCTATAAATTGAGCTTTTTTTCTATTCTTCTTCTTAGTCCATTCGTATCTCTATCTCTCTAATTGTGATGTAAATTTAGAGTTTAGATTGGAAGGGCTTAGAATGAGAGTTAGCAATTTTACAAAGAGGAGAATTGTAAATTTTGTCAATCCTTAGATACATTATGCTTTAGAATTTTGATCAATTACCTTTGGAGATTTATGGTGAATATCAGCAGATTAAAGTGTAGGATATGGAGGAAATTGATTAGAGGTAATTCGAGTGGGTATACAATATACTTCTTCTAAATTTCTTTGCAAAGAGTTTTGTTTTAGTTACTTGTAATTTGTACTCCGTTTGTTATACTAGCCACTTAATAAAATCTATAAAATATTATGAAATCATTCTATGTTTGATACGTTTGATTATTTTGAATATTTGATAAAATTCTGTGAAATTATTCTGTATTGACGATGTTAATTTGTCTGACTAAATGACGTGAAAATGGTCTATACATAGATCGAGTAGACCTTACTAATATTGTCTGAACCAATATATTCGGATAAGTGGTTGTTTTTGGATGAGAGTGAGTGAGGTCAGTCACTAATCATATATTGAGTAGGACCGGGTATTTAGTCCTGGACAAATTGTCATATGTTGAGTTGATTTGTTTGTACAATTTGATAAATTGCTTGATAGTCTCAAATCGAATCATTTGTGCAATGTCGTAAATTAATGGATTACTGTTGATTTATTTTCTATCCGAGCCTTTTCATTCTCTCTTATTGTATACTTCCCGAATTAATTTATTTTTCAAGTGCAGAGCATTAGTCGCGACCAAATTTGCAGTACTAAGGGATTATTTGAGTTAGAACTTTGGGACCACCACAATAAATTATTTTTGGAGACAATTGTCTATATTATTTTTTTGAGACAATTTGTACTAACACTGAGCAAGGAATCCAAAAAATTCACAATCTGAACCGGTCCAGTCCAATCCAGTAGATTTGGACTAAATTTTTGAATCCGCATGTAACTTAAACCACATATATACCATATACCTGATGCATAAAATCCTACCCTTTTATATATTTTTTTGTTTAAGTTAATAGTAGAATAATATGCATGTTTATGTTTCAAAAACTCATTGGTAAATTAATGTTGAAATAAAAAATGTGATATGATTTTTCTTTATGAACAACCGTGTTTAAATAGTTTGATTCGGATTGGATTGATTCCATGATTTAAATAGATTGATTTGGTTTCAATTTTTATGAAGCTGTAAACAATAGTCCACACTTTTCCTTAAAACTTAGGTATTAAGGATAGGAAAACTGAAGCCTTATAACCATTCCAACAAACCCTGATTAGAATTGAAAAGTCTAATCCACACTTCTTCTTAAAACCTAGGTATTAAGGAGAGAGAAACGAAAGCCTTATAACCAGCACAAATGGGGCACCTCCAGGGGGCGATGTGGGACGCATTCCAACACACCATCCTAAACCACAACATACAGTAGCCGAACAAACGGCATACCAGTCACAAAGCCAACCAAGCTCTGATACCAAATTGAAAAACCCATCCAACACTTCTCCTTAAAACCCAGGTATTAAGGAAAGGAAAATTGGAGTCTTATAACCAACACAGATAGGGCAACTCCAGACAATGTGAGACACATTCCAACAATTAGTTATTTGGAATTATAAATTTAAGATTTATTTAATTTATTAACGGCCCAAAAGTTGGGACGTTACATAGTCATCATTGCTGACAGCACTGCTTGATCCTTCAAGACCATTCACAAGCTTGGTCACTGGCATAAGCAACAGAGACAATCGACTTCTCAAGAAACTCGTTTTCTAGTAAAACCAAATAAGTAAATACTACAATCACCATGTTATATTATCTTATTTGTCATACAGTGATGACATATCACACATGCTGACCACACTGCTTGATCCTTCAACACTATTCACAAGCTTGGTCACTGGCATAAGCAACAGAGACAATCGACTTCTCAAGAAACTCATTTTCTAGTAAACCCAAATAAGTAATACTACAATCACCATGTTATATTATCTTATTTGTCATACAGTGATGACACATCACATATCATCACTGTGACAAATAAGCTGGCATAACAACACGGTCAATGTAACATTACTCAAACCAAATACCTCAAGTGCTCTTGATTGGACTTGGAAAGGGACGCATCTATGACAGCAGCGGGATCATCAGTAGCACTAAGCTTTTCTCCGGCTTCTTCAGCCTGCAAAAAATGCCAATTATATAAATGGAGTTTACAAACCAAGAAGAGGCATTATCACAATCTGTACACAAGCTTTGCTGGCAAACTTCTTCTCACCTTAGCCGCTACTAATTTTGCTTCATGGTTTTCTTCCTCGAAGCTCAAACCTGTAAACTTGCTGTAGAAAAATGATGGAAGTTGAAGTTTCTGCTGCAGCCGGATTCTTCTTGGTGCATTTCCCTGTGGCCCAAAGTTTTTCAAACTAGATTGATCACGTGGTTGGCGAGTCCTTAAATTGATTCCAGTTCCAAAGGTATCACCATGGCCGATGGAATCGCTATTGCTGCTTGATCCTTCGGGACTATTTAACAAATCATAGGATTAGTCACTGGCAGAAGCAACAGAGACAAAAGATCGCTCAAGAAACTCATTTTTTAGCAAGAGAAAATACCTCTGCTGCTCATCATTGCTAATATATATATCAGGAGTTCTATAAGCTTCAACAGACGTTGCCATAAATACATTAGCCGTCCTCTCATTGTTCGGCTCAAATTGCTCAGGATCAACCTGGGGTGCAGGAAGACATTAATTTTCTAAATATAAGAACTTAGAATAATGCAGAATAATTTCATATGCAAGTATCATGAAAATTATGCAATTCAAGGCATTTGAGTTGGATTCTGGAAACTTCACAGAAGTCGTTAAGTTGAGAATTCACAAAATCATAAGGGCTGAATGGTTCTCAGAGCATTCAGCTTACCTGTTCCTGGGCCGCTTCTGCATCTGAGTCGCTATTGGAGACCAACTGAAGAAGATAATTATAAAGAGGCGCCTCACTTGGGACTGAAGCAAAGTACTCAGTAGAACCCTGTTCAGTTGGTCCATGGTCACCCACATCGTTCGAGAAGGGCCAATGCAAGTCATGCATAGATTCAAGATTTGGCTGCATCTGCGAGTGCAATGGGGAGAATATTTTGGCAAGGGAATCTGGTTGTTCCGGATCAACAAGATGTCTCGACACTTCTGGGTCATATTCCAGCTGAAACATTCAAGAAAAAATAAGAAACAATTTGACTGTGATTTCATACTCTCCACAAAGATAGTTAATGAATTAAGCTAAAAAATAAACTGTTCTCACATCATCAGCAACATAGCTATCATGGAAGCTCTCATAATTTTGAGCAAGGCAACTCTTACTACTAGACAGTAGATTTTCAACTTGGGCATGCACCGTAGGAGTCACCGGCTCTGATGGCATAAATGATACAACTGTGGCAGGAGAAGAAACATTCTCCTCAACTTCATCGCAATTCAAACCTTCAGTACTCTCATCCTGATTTCTTTCTAGCTTGTTATCATGCTTCTTGATTAACTTAAACAGGAAAAACGAACCCTGCATAAGGCAAAAAGTAGGTAAAATGAATTAAGTGAGCCAGTACTTGAATTATAATTCACAGATTTAGTCAGAATCTCCAAAACAAAACTAAAGGGAAAAAAAAAACTGAGCGGAAAATTTCAACCTAAAGACCAAAAAATTGAAACAAAGCACCAGTTTGAACTAAGAATAATGTGGACGTTATTTTTTAATGCAAATCATAATAATTATTATTTCTAATTACACAAGTTCTACATTAATGTATAACACATTTTCATCAATTACAGGCTAAAGAGCCACAAGATACAATACATTTAAAAATAAAAAAAATTAATCAATCAGACTTCAAAAAAATCAACTACGCTGTCAATGCCCTCCAAAATTATAAAAGGGCTGCAGAAAAATCTGTGTACTTTTCATTTGGGAGAATACAAGAAGCTCTTGACATAGATTGCTGAGATAACTGTTCCAAGATGTCTTGTGAGTAATCTGAGACTCTGAGAAACAAACTCCATATGTTCAGCTAAAAGCCTGAAACAAACTAATCGCTCTATTTTTTTGTTTCTTTTCCACCTCAAGGTAGCTCAATCAAAGGAGTCTCTTAGGATGTCCAAAAAGGACCTCATTTCAAAATTAATTTGTTCCAAAGCAACAGAAAGTGAAACAAAATTTGAGCCAATGGGCACAAATACCAGTTAGAATGAAAATCACATACCTATCGCCTGGTTTGTACCAGCTCATTGCTATAAAGTTTTTTTTATTTTTCATTTGTGACCAAGGATCTTATATAATCCACAAACATCCGATTTCCAGTAAGTACCAATATGAATATGTCTCCTAATACTGTTATTTAAAACTAGGCCCGCCCACAATCCAAGACATGAAAAAATTAGAAATCAAAGGGAAATCAAACAGAATTGACAGAAATGTGTGAAAGAGAAAGAGATCAAAAGGCTGAACCTGTCCTGGATTAGAGCCATCAAGCTCTTTACTGGTTGCACAGTACTCATGAATTACCCAGTTAGTCCTCTTCCCTTTAGGAGCACGCCCAGTGTGGAACACCAAACTCTTCTTCGTGCCAATCTTAGTCGTTCCATTCCCACTCTTGATCGGCCTATCATTACCCGTCGCCTTCCAGAACCCTTTCTTAGTCGATCTGTTCGATCGCTTTCCTTTTCTATTCTTGGGATCTTTGGGACAGAAAAAGATCCATTCATCATCATTCGTCGGTATCAGCGACATACCTTCAATTACACACATACACACACACACACAAAATACCTAAATAAGTACTGATATCAACAAAACACAAACCCAAAATGCAAACATGAATACACAAAATTAGGGCTTTCAATCAAGTATATCAAAAAAATAAAAAACAAATTACCAGGCAATTCCCAGGGTTCGCATTTGCATAGATCAACCTCTCGAATGAAACGAACAGCGTCCTCATTGCCAGTGATCTTGGAGCGAAGGAAGTGATCGATGAGTTGTTCGTCGGTCGGATTAAATCGGTACCCTATCGGCAGAGCTTCCAAGGGCAAAACCTCCATCCCCAAGATTTAGAGAGAGAATGAATAGATACACACACAGAGAGAGAGAGAGAGAACTATATATATATATATACAAGAGCTTCTGTATACATATACAATATATAGTGTAAAAGATAGGAAGAGAAACAAAGAAAATTCACAGTGATGTAGTTTTTGAAGATGGAAACAGAAGCAGAAGCAGAGAGAGCAAGAGAGAGAGAGAGAGAGAGAGGAAAGTGTGGGTGATTTGGGAGCGAAAGGAGCAGAGAACCCGCGTTTTAAATGGAGTTTTTGCTCCGAAATTTCGGAAATTGCCACTGAAATTTTTATTGTCCAATTATGCCCGGAGGACTTACGGCTGACTTGGAAGCAGTAGAGAGGGCACGGGGAGAGATATTGGCGAAAAGGTAGGGTAGTTTAGAGAATTGATGGATTCTTCTCAAGGAAGCTCAAGACTTTAAGTCTGAAATCCAATGTGCGGTTAACACGTAGAAAAAGTGGCGTCATCCTACATAGTGGGACCTACGCCTCTGACGTACATGATCCACTCAGATTGATTGGCCAATCCAATTCCAGTTCGTAACTGTTATCATGCGGATCTTTATATATTTTTCGAACAAATATTACATAATTTTTTTTATTACAGTTAAAAAATAAATTATATAGTTTTATAGCCTCTGTTTGGCAAGTTAGTTTTCAGGCTTTTTTGGTTATTTTAGGCACAAAAAATAAAATAAGTTATTTTAGCCATAACAAAAAAATATTACATCCAATCTATAATCATTACATTCTTCTCTCACAAAAAAAGTCAAAAAAGTCAAAAAAGCCAAAAAGCCAAAAAGCCCTTCCCAAACTAAACTTTTTAGCCCAGGCTAAAATAGTCAAAAAAGTCAAAAAATCAAAAAATCAACCTACTTCCCAAACCAAGCCATAATAATACTAGTCGGATCTCCCAGCACGATTGTGACATAGTATATCAAAATTAAATTAGTCATTGTTATTTCTGTTTTCTTAATTTTTTAGATAAATGAAACTCATCTATATTAAGAAGAGCTATACTCATGGACAACGTATAGACACATAAACAAATATGATTAATTGTTCATAAAATATAAGAACAATATGTTAGTGTAGGGGTCAAGAATTTACTTGCTAAGAACTATACATTTACATATTGCATTAATGTGTACGTAGATATTAGAGGAGCAAAATCGTCATCAAGAAATTTAAATTATCACCAACTCACATTAACAAGAAAAATTCATACAGTTGCTTTTTCTTAATCTCTTATGTTGTATTTGGTTAGGAGATTTAGAAAGGAATTTAGAAAGGGAAATGAAAAAGGTAGGTAAAATGTGAATAAAACATGTCTATATTTCACTTAATTTTACACACTTTTTTCAATTCTCTTTCTAAATCTCTCTTCAAATCTCTTAACCAAACATAACATTAGTATTCAGGGCATAAATAATAAATAATAATGAAAAAGTTTGAAATTATTATCTTTAATTTCTCATCTACACATGGATGCAATGCATGCTATCATACTTTTTATTAGCATGCTAATGCTTAATATGTCAGGATCCAAACCAGTACCTTATCTTCCATGACATGTCCTGAAACAAAAGTCAAAGGACAAGACCAGAGCAGTTAATGACATTTAATAGAACTCAAGCCCTTGCTCCTCTTTTATTATCCTTTGCCGATACTTGACCAAGAATCTGCTGCATCAAGAGATAAACAAAAGGATATTGTACAAAATAACGCAGACTTACCCTACATGAGGGACACTTTGGAAAAATTAATAAAAAGTTAATTTTTAAATTTTTTAATTTTTTTAGTCAATAAAAAGTTAGTGTTTTTTATTTAAAACAATTCAGTTTTTTGTCAAAAAAGTTAAAAAAATTAACTTTTTATCAACTTTTCAAAATACCACTGAAAGAAACCCAAACACACCAACTCCAAAGAAGTGAATGACTGGAAGATCTCCAAAACGATGAAAAAAATTGTATACAAAGTTCGTCTAGACTAGTGAAAAATAACCGTTAAAGGTGAACTTGGAAACCATGGCACATCCGCAAAGGAGCAAGATTATCTTGATCGGAGCAAAAAAAAGGTTAAAGCAATAGAAGATTCTGATGGAAAACTGCAAGGAACTCATGATAGCCCTATGGATCATATAGATGAACAAATGGTGGAGCCAGTTGAAGGACGAATAGATCCCAAAGATAGGGACACCGAGTCTTCTAAGGAAACTCATCGATCCTTCAAACAAGCACTCCTAATATCTAGATTTAATGAAATAGAACGAGAACGCAGCCTCGATTGTGAGGCGGCCTATTTTTCTTCCGATGAGGAAATGGAAAATTATGAACCCATAGAGGCAGATGTGGAGTTTAAAGGGACCGCCTCAAATACGGTTGTGAAAATTCCGATTGGTCTCCTTAAGAAAGTCAAAGAACCATGGAAAAATTGTCTCATTGTGAGACTTTTGGGAAGGAATATTAGCTACAACTTGTTTGTCAATAGAATGCATAAACTATGGAATTTACAAGCAGGTTTTGAATCGTTGGATATTGGAATTGGTTTCTTCATAGTAAAATTTGAAATGATGGAGGACTACACTAAGGTTTTCACAGGGGGCCCATGGATCGTGTTGGATCGTTACGTAACAGTCTATAAATGACAACCTGACTTTAAATCTGACGAGGCAGAGGCAGATACAACCGCAATCTGGGTCAAGTTCCCAAACCTCCCCATTAAGTATTATGATGAAAAGGTTCTTTACCATATCTCGAAGGTGCTTAGTAATCCATTAAAGGTTGACATTAATACTGCCATGGCAACACGAGGAAAATACGTAAGGGCTTGTGTTGAAATGGACCTCCGTAAATCGCTTATTTCGTACCTCACTGTTAGGCAATATCATTATGTGGTGGAATATGAACATTTACATATTCTGTGTTTTGCATGTGGCCGAGTTGGCCACCGGAAAGACAAGTGCCCTGAATTTCCGATGATACATCTGGAGAAGATGAAACAAAATGAGACCGTTGCCAAACCTGAACAAGATACTGGGCCAACAACATCAAGGCCCAATGGACATAAGAATAAAGACATATGCAATGAGGAAGGGACAAATGGGTATGGGTCCTGGACCATAGCCCCAAGTAGGAAAAAATTCTAACAGGGAAAAGTTAAACAAAAGGCCCATTTTGAAAAGGATAACAGATTTAAAGTCCTGCAACTGGATAAAGAGCATGAGGAAAGTAGTGAAGCCCAAAGAAGCAGTGGAGGCCAGAGGACGTATGTGGACCTGGATATGGCCCTCACTATTGATATAAGTATCACGCCTAACGACCAACCTAGGGGCTCACCAGATTCATTTTTACAAATCTCTCCAGTAATGGATGTGGACTTAGTTAAACCCATGAAGGATTGTAGACAAGGTATAGGGCCAGTTGCTCAACATGGGCCAGAAGAAGTGTACCATCAGGCCAATCAAACCATTACCCATCAAGAGGCACCGAATCTCAACCCAGGTAAAGCTTGTATTCAAGGAAACCCTAACATTTCAATTGTTTCTAAGCCTCCCTTTATCTCCAAGAGTTCAACTGTAAGGTTGGGCGGTAAAATCTCACCAAATCGATCGAAAGCTCGATGAGGTAAACAACCTGAAGCTAGTAGAACACAGGCGGTAAGAGCTAATGGAGGAAATCGCAGAGAACATTTTAATGACCGAGCATCGAGTGGATCAGTTCAGGACTCTACTATTTTTAGAGCTCGAGAAATAAGTGTATCACCACATCAGAATAGATTGGTGGCTAGAAGAAGTGAAGCTACTGATTCAATCTTGGTGGGAGATAGACTCACACAATGTGAGACACATGGTACTTGTGAAACCAACGAAAGAAATGGAGACAACTCAGAACCAAGTGAGAAGATTACTAGGACTCTCTAAGTCAGCGGACTGGCCACATTTTCAAATGTCGTCAATGGATTTGCTGATATGGAACTGTAGGGGCGCTGGTAAAAATCGATTCAGGTAGAATCTGCGCGAATTGGTACAAATTCACAAACCTGACATGCTTATCCTAATGGAGACCAAAGTGGAGTTAAACACTATGGGTATGTTCTTCAATAACTTGGGATATACTGCCTCAACTCATATTGATCCGATTGGAAAGAATGGAGGAATTTGGTTATTGTGGAATCCTAGCCATGCTAATGTTCGTGTCACCGAAGCTAACTCCCAGATGATCATGGCCACAATCTCACGCCAAGAGTACCCAGACTAGGTATTATCCGCCATCTATGCAAGCCCAAATCACAGACTGAGACATGAACTCTGGAATAGGTTGGAAACAATTGCGCAAAATACCCAGGAACCGTGGCTGGTTGTAGGGGATTTTAATGACTATTCAAGTTCTGAGGATTAAATGAGCTATTCGTTTCACTAGAGCCAAAGTTCAAGCCAAAGCCACAGATAAAGTCAGAAGTTCCTTGATAGAGTTAACAAATGCTCCCTTATGGATTTAGGTTGTGTTGGTCCAAGACTCACTTGGACAAATAACAGAAAATGGTGGGCTAACACCATGGTCAGACTGGATCGGGCCCTGTGCAACACGGAATGGAGAACTTTATTTCCAGAAGGATATGTTCGCAACCTACCTCGTACTTATTCAGACCATTCTCCCCTAATCGTTCATACTCAAGGTACGCACCATTCTAGCACCTCTTGTCCCTCCTTTAAATTCCAGGCTGCTTGGATTTCCTATGAGGGATTCCGGGAAGTTGTTGATAATAGTTGGTCAAAGCATAACTAGGCCAACCTATTGGAAAATTTGGATTCCTTGACATCTACGGTTCAGGTTTGGAACAAAAATGTTTTTGGCAACATTTTTCGATGCAAACGTTGGCTATTGGGTAGGGTCAATGGAATCCAAATTTCACAAGCTAAGCATTTCTCTCATAATCTGCATAAACTAGAAACTGAACTTATTGCTGAGTATAATAAAATCTTATATCAAGAAGAATTGCTTTGGTTCCAAAAATCTCGGGCTAATTGGATTACCCAGGGAGAACGAAATACTAAGTTTTTCCACATGTCTACCATTATTAAAAGAAGGAAGGCTAAAATTGAAGTTTTGAAAATGAATGAGGGGATTTGGATTGACAATCTCACTGTCTTAAAAACTCTGGTCAATTCTCATTTTCAAAATTTGTTTGCTTTTAATCACACTATTTGTCTCGATCACTGGAACAATTTGACCAATTGTTTAAGTCCTGAGGATCAAGTTGAGATGGGTAGGGATGTCTCTGATGATGAGATATGGAGAGCAGTCAAAAACATCAAAGCCTTCAAGGCCCCGGGTCCGGATGAGTACCAAGCCATATTTTACCATACCTTCTGGGATATAGTAGGAAGGTCTGTGATCAACTTTGTCAAACACTGTTTTGCCACCTATTCCATTCCCCCCGAGGTAAAATAGAACTTTTATAGCTCTTTTACCTAAAATTGCCAATCCGAAAAATGTAAAACAGTTCAGGCCTATCAGTTTGTGCAATGTGTCCTACAAAATTGTTTCTAAAATCATTGTCAACCGCATTAGACCTCTGTTGAACACTATCATTAGCCCAACCCAAAGTAGCTTTATTCCGAGTAGATCCACTCATGACAACATCATTATTACTTAGGAAGCTCTTCACACTTTGAGAAAGAAAAAAGGAAAGGTGGGTTTCATGATTTTTAAGGTTGACCTCGAAAAAGTTTATGATAATATATCTTGAAATTTTCTTAAACAAACTCTGAATGAGTTTCAATTAGATGGGAAACTGGTGGAGTTAATTATGAGTTGTGTTTCTAGTGTGTCTACTGCTATCATTTGGAATGGCCAACCTCTTGAAGAGTTCCAACCTGCTAAGGGTTTACGGCAAGGGGATCCTTTATTCCCTTACCTTTTTGTGTTATGCATGGAAAGGCTATCTGCTATGATTAGTCAAAAAGTGCATGAAAATGAGTGGATGGGACTTAGTTTGGCTAAGAATGGTCCTATTATTTCTCACTTATTCTTTGCTGACGATTTCATTTTGTTTGCTAAAGCAAATGAAAAAAATTTTACCACAATCTCGAAAGTGCTGGATGAGTTTAGTACTATTTCTGGGCTAAGGGTTAATCTTCAAAAATCACACATGTATGTGTCTTCTAACATAGAACGACACAGAGCTCGTAACTTGAGTAACAAATGTGGTATTCCTTTAACGCACAATCTGGGGAAATACCTTGGGATACATTTGTTTCATACTAGAGTGAGCAAAAATAACTTCAATTATATCTTGGAAAAACTCAAAAATAAACTTGCTGGATGGAAATCTGGAATGTTATCCTTGGCTGGGAGGGCAACTTTGATTCAATCAGTTACTAGTGCTATGCCAACTTATGCCATGCACACAATGGAGATTCCACGGAAAGTTTGTGATGAGATTGATAAAATTAACCGAAACTTTCTTTGGGGTGATACCTCTGAAAAGAGGAAAGTTCACCTTGTGAATTGGACTCAGGTTTGCAAGCTAAAAAAAGATGGTGGACTTGGGATTCAAAAGGCTAGAGATCAAAATCTAGCCCTTTTATCCAAATTGGGCTGGAAAATGATAAAAGAGGAAAATTGTTTATGGGTGGAGGTGCTTAAACAAAAATATTTGAGGCAGCAACCTTTTTTATTTATAAGGAAATGCAAGAGTATTTCACATACTTGGAAAGGTGTGTTAAATACTAGAGAGCTCCTTGTTAAAGGGGTGAGATAGACCCTTGGCAGAGGTTCCAAAGTGAGGGTTTGGCAAGATTGGTGGTGTGGTGATGGGGTGTTTGAAACAGACTTGAATACACCCATCAACCACTCTCCGAACTCTGAAATTTGCACTGTGGCTTCCCTTCTTGATGAGTATGGTGAATGGGATTTAAATATTATGCATAACTTGTTACCCTTGCATTTGGTAGGGGAAATCTTGAAAATACAACCACCTCGAACTAGAAGTGCAGAGGACACTCCCAGATGGGCTAAATCCCCTAATGGAGAGTTCTCTACATCCAGTGCCTATGCTTTACTTATTGATCATCGAAATCAGAAAGGTGATTGGGGTTGGATATGGAAACTTAAGGCCCCTCAAAAGCTTAAGAGCCTTGTGTGGCTTGTCCTACATGAGAAAATTCTAACTAACCATTTGAGAAATTTGAGGAGTCTTGCAACAGATTCAAAATGCCCATGCTATGAAGGTGTGGAGGACATTGATCACTTGTTAAGGCTTTGTCCAAAAGCCAAGCAGGTTTGGTGTCAAATATTTAGTAGGGACTGGTATGCTGAAATGCTATAATTACCTTGGAAATAGTGGATTATTCGGCATGTGAAAAGGAATAATAAGCAACCTCCTTTGTTCTTTATCACAATCTGGATAATTTGAAAAAATCAGAACAAAATGGTTTTTGAAAATAAATCCATAAACATTTATGAGAGTGTGAAAACCATATCTGACTACTCTAAAGAAATTTGTCAAGCTTTCAACTTAGACATCACAACTCCCCTCAAATCTAAAAGTCTAAGTGTGTGGTCTTGTCCAAGTGCAGGTAAAAGTAAGCTCAATACGAATGGTAGCACTCGGCGAAACGGAGGCACGTGGATCAGCGGTTATTATAGGAGACTTGAGATCAGCACCAATCTTGAAGCGGAATTGTGGGCTGTCTACAAGGGACTCACAATTGTACTCTAGCGAGGTATGAACCAAGTCATAATAGAAACAGATACGGCGCAAGTAGTGCAATTGTTGAGCGAAGACCTAGGCGAGAGATGTCCCTTTAGAGGCATTGTGAAGGATGCAGGCCTTATCATGAGAGGCTGCGATTGTTCCATTCAGCACTTCTGGAGGGAAGCCAACATCTGCGCTGATGCTTTGGCAAAGCTAGGAGAAAATCAACCAATTGACCTTCTAATTGTTAACACCCCACCAGCGGAAATCCGGCATCTTCTAGTTACGGATATTGTGTACCTCTCTGAAGAGGGTAATAGGATGTAGTTCCTGCGTTGTTTTTTATATTCCGATGTACCCAAAAAAAGAAAAAAAAAAAAAAAGCCTAAATCTACACAAGCTTACCACCAGGCTTTGGGTCAAGTTAGAAAATGATCAAAAAATCAAGGTCAACTCAAGAAAACTCACAAACAAAAATTGTTTGGTACTTCCAATTGTTTGTTAAATTCCAACAAAATGCATCAATCTATGCAGCCCAATTGGGACTTTTCTAGTGCAACCACATAAGCAAACTGAAGTTCTGAGCATGAAATATGGCATCAAAACACTTCAAAACCATACAGTTAATTATAAGTTTATAACTCCAATCTGTGTAATACACAAAGCCAATCAAAATAAAATACCAAGTATGAGATATGCTTAAACTACGATGTTAGTATGCCAATCACTTTTTATTTTTTCCTTTTTGACAAGTGCAGAACACAAACGACTTTTTAGCAAATCAATTGTTAGTATTAACATAAAAATTATGCTAAATTCTTAAATTCACTGCCTTCATTGTGCTAAGATCACTTCTTAATCAATTAGCTCATTCAAAGGAAACTGAACATAAACCCAAAGTACATACGGTGCAATAAAATTTAACATGAAAATATAAAGAAATTTGAAAAACGTCATTATTTAAAATTGTCAAAGGTACTTAGAGGTATAATCTTTAAGGAAATATGAATACCTGAGAAGTGAGAGGACAAACTAACTGTCATAACAATTTCTGAAAATTTTAGAAATACAATCTCCATGGCACAAACTAATATGCATATGCAAAATCAAAACAACAATAAAAACCACGTAATACTGTCAAAAGCAAACAGACTGCTTCAACCCATAATCCAAGAGAGTGATTGCTATATGGGTGAATTCCACTAATTGAACTCTGTCAGCCAATGAACCAACAAGTTAAGACATTCTAATGTGTATTTTATTCAAATACTCGGACTTGAATGGGGTTCTCATTTTCTTCCTTCCTAATTGGTTATGACAATAAACTGCTCCATCATCCTACCTCACTTATTTCTCATGATCGATTAGTAGCCAGCAATCGAAATCTGAAGCTTTCTAGTTTCAGATATCTAGCAAGAAAAGCTGACAAAACAACCTCACGTGTTAGTTTTGTTCTTTTGATAAGAGACGATAACATTATGGTAGCCAAAAAGGGGGTAACTCATCGACACACATTGTTCATATGATGGCATCTCTGCATATGTTGGGTAGTAATTAATGTCAATAACAACATACCTATCCTAATTCTAGCACCGCTAACGACATCAAAGTTGAAAGATGTAGCTTCAATTAGCCGCTGCAATGTCTTCCAAATTCATTATTTTGTAATAATTATCATCACTCTTTTATACAGTTAGCCAAATGTGAAACCAGAAAAAGAAAAAATAATAATAAATGGACTTCCAAACTACCCAATTTGTCCCCTACTTACCCTGGCAACAATTTCCTCTACACACGTTACATATTCTTTAACTATACATTTTAAGATTACCCATGGCTGAACAACTAAGCACTACCGTCACCACCAATAGCTTCCCAATCACTAGAGAGAGAGGGAAAAAAAAAAAAACCTCTTATCTTCTTCTCACTTCTCCAAACTACCTAATTTTTTCTCATTTTTTTGAAAGGCTTCAATGAATATATTAAAAAAACTACAATTATAAAAAATGAATAATTTTTTTTTCAAAATGTACTTTATATAAAAACTATATGTGGAATTTTTTTTTAAAAAAACTAAGCTACAGCCTCCGACAGGTCTAATAGTGTCCAAGCTTCCTTTTTAAATCAGTGACCAAATGTATTGGCCCTGCGCCTGGGAATAACATACTTAAACCAACACAAATTCTTCAAGAAAACATTAATAATAATACCGTTATCTTTGTTTCCACACGCATGCCTCGCTATGCTTGGCTTATGGAAATTTGATAATAATTTTTTTACATTAGCTAAGAATAAGATGCATCACAATGTACAATATTAGTATTATAATTCTCTTCTTAATTTACTCTATATTCCCCCTTAAAGTTCGTAATTTATCCATAATAACCAGCTCTCTTATCTTTTTATAAAATTAGAGCTCAATTCCCTACATTTCAAATCCATCTATCCAAACACAATCTTAATCTTCTGTTGCAATTTTATGTTGTGTTTTGGGGTTATTCTTCTTCTTCACTCTTTGTTTAGTTTTAAGTCAAATGTTGATTCTATTAAAGATCTGAATTTCATGTATCCAGTAGATCTTTGTTCATTTGGTCACATTAATATCCTTTAATGGCTAAATGGGATTTGCGATCTCAATTGCTCTGCCACACTGCTATTGCTCCCCCATTGTGCTTCCATTATAAATTTTAGGTTCCTATTTCTTCTCAATTTGTGATTAGTTATAATGAAATTTTGTTCTATGAATCTTACCCTTTGTTTGGATGGAGTGATATGGGAAGAAATGAAGAGGAACTAATAATGAAAACATTACAACTAATAATTGTAAACGTGGCACAATTATCTAGAGGATAACTTTCATAGATTCAGGAATTGCTTTGATTTTAGAAAGTAGTTACGTAAACAAATTATTGCACTACAAATCACAAATACTAGTACAAGATTATGGGGGGGGAAAATTACTGCACTACAAACTGCTTGAATTTTGGCCCACCAATAGTCAAGTGCTGTGAACAAACCCGTCTCTTGGTCGTACCCAAGCCTTGTCAAGCCTTGGCTAGCATTCTCCAGTTTCTTCCATGCAACCCAATCTTTCTTCAAGTTGTCATATTTGTTTTTCATTTGTTTGGCCAAATGTAGCAGCCTAGTTTTGTCCAAAAACTTGTTGGCAACGTTCTTATACCCAATTATCGATAATCCGCACGGTTGTTATGAGGTGACGAACGATTCGTTGCCATGAGCAATGCGATTGGTCTAGCAAGAGTGATGAGCAATGCAATCCTGCTTCTAAAGTTAATGATGTATCAGTTTAATAAAATTTGAGTATATGTTTTTCATGTCCACATCCGAAACCCAAGTCCATAAACAATTAATGAAGTTCTACATATACTAGTACAAAACGCCAAAAGACAAAGACCGTTTTTATAACACGTGCAGAAATATTATGTAATATAGGACGAACACATTACTGACATCAACTACATAGGTGATACAAAAGAAAATGCACATGTGACAACATCCATGACAATGCATCACATACAAACAATAGCACAAAAACAACGACGCACAAAACACTGACTACAGTCCTAAGCATACGTAGGCTCTGATTTATGCTAACAACGTTTGCACATAACCCCATATCGATAACATTAGGTGGGTGGCCAATAGCAAATCTTTCGCTGTGAAACTCGTCATAACAACCAACCCACGTAATATATCGTTGTCATACAAAAGTGAAACAGATAGTTAGACTGCATGATATACGACATAACGACAAATGAACAACCACATGACTAACTACATAAGAGAGGGGCAACACAAACGCACCGTACGACTAGGGCAAACGTAGTAAGCACAACCTGGGTTTTTGACAAATCTGAAAATCTTGACAACACAATATTCAAAGCCACATGCACACATCTTCGGTGGCCATAACGAAATGGCAGCTGACATAGAGGACACTATCTCTATAATCTTTCTTTTTTTTTTTGTTTTTTGGTTGCCGACTAGTCAATCTGTTTTAAGCTACAAAACAGAATCTATAGTTGGGTCAACGATGTTTTGGCATTGGTTTGATTATTTTCATTGATTTGTGACATTCACATTCGTTAGTTGCATTCGTTGTGTTTCTTAGGTATTATATGTTACACGAACAAGTTGATTGTGTTGTCGCAGGTACCAAAAAAAAAAAAAAACAAACAAACAAACAAAAAGCAGACACACACACACACACACACACAAAAAAGAAAAAAAAAAGAGACACACTCTCAACTTATGAGAAGCATATGTTAAAAATTGAATGGGATGTCAATATGGGTAGTTTTGAAAATGGTTGAGTTTGTTTAATTTTTTGTGTGGCCAATAATAGATAAAGAGCTGAGATGCATAAATACAAGAACTACCAAGGCTATGAAGCAGTCCATGCAATTCCTGTTAGGCTTATGTGGACAAATTTAAACCGCTAGACATGAATTAAATTAAATTTAATAAAAGGTTATGTACTAAAACTAGAGATTACTATTTGGCATGAAATATGAGATGGCATTCAATTTGGATTTTGAAATTCTGAATGAATTTATGAACATAAATGAACAAAGAGATCAAGCCAAACTAAGGATTTATTGGGTGTAATGTTTGTCAAGTTAAAACTTGGTAAATTAATACATTTAAGCTAAAAGTAAAATTTCTCAAGCTTCCCAGTAAGTAACAACTACAGTAATCATGAAAACATTTTATTTAACAAACAAGAACCCTACATGGGGGGTAGGGATAACCTCTAACAATCAAGTTTCATAGCAATGTACATTTTTATAACACAAGCATTTATCCTCTGTTTTCGATTTTTTTTTTTTTTTTTTTTTTTCTACAGTGATCAATAGAAAGCCGCCAATAACAACAGCGTGAGAAGGAAATAGCAGAACAGAGATGGATTTGTTTGTCTGTGTTCACAGAACACCGAAGCCAAAAGTCAAAAATACAACATGAAAAAGGATAGGATTTGACAAGTGGGAGCCAATATCGAGCAATATTACAACATACAAGTGTTATACAACAGTTGATCCCTTCTTTTTGGATCCAATTTTCCATGAAAATGGTTCTAAAAATAATTGTAACCAAACAACAACAGAGGAGGGTTTTTGGGCTTACCTGATGCTGCAGATCCAGCATCGACGAGGACGTGGACAAGGACTCCGGAGGCAGCATCGGCGGCCGATTGTTTGTCGTGGGTTGTTGGAGGGAGTTGTAAAGAAGAGCAGCGGCGAAAAGGAGGAAATGACAACAGAGACGAGAATGAGGAAATGAGCAAGTGTTTTGCCCTAGCCCCCAAATTTGTTAACATGGAGGGTAGTTACGTAATTTCATAGGTTTGCGTTTTTGTCACTTCCCAAATAGTTTTGTTGTGTTTATAGCTGGCCATGGCTTTTTTCCTCTTGCTTCAAAACGTAGTTTTTTACTCTCTTCCCAAATGGCCACTAAGTAAGATGTTCATTTTTAATAATTGTATAGATATATGTACACATCACAATACCCAAGTAAAATATATGAGTAATGCTATGGTACACCCCTTAAAGGATATGGAACATATGAAAATTATGTTATTTATGAGTTTGATTATCACAAATAATATCACTCAATACTATGAGAGTCATAATTTAAATAAAAAAAAAGTTATAACCAAATATTACATGAGATACAATCAAATAACTCTTAAATTATAATTAATATCACAATATATTATAACTGACAATACAATAAATTATAATTAAAAACATAAAATTTATAACATATGGTACATATAAATTTTTTTGTTATTTTTAATTATTGTGGTCTATCTTAAGAAGATGGTTAAATATTGATTTTTTAATTTTTTTTAATTTAAAAAAAATATATATAAAAGATATAAAAGATGATATAGCCTCCGTTTGGCAAGAGTTAAACGGGGTTTTTTTGGCTATTTTAGTCACAAAAGACAAAATAGGCTATTTTAGCCACAAAAAACAAAATATTACATCCAACCCATAATCATTACATTCTTTTCTCACAAAAAAAGCCAAAAAAGCCAAAAAGTCAAAAAGCCCTTCCCAAACCAAACTTTTTAGCCCAGGCTAAAATAGCCAAAAAAGTCAAAAAGCCAAAAAGCCAACCCACTTCCCAAACGGAGGCATAATTTAAAATAAATTAAAAAGGGACTTTTGATCACCATCCACTTCTCAAAAAGTCCTATCCACGAGTAAAGTCAAGTTTGGTTATTCTAAATAAGTACACATTTTTTATCTTTTTATCTTTTTTTCATTACATCATCTCTCTATTTTTTTGTACATCTTTTCGTAAAAAGATAAAAAGTACGCTTATTTAAGTCATTCCAAACAATTTCTAATTTTTTTTTTTATATTTTAATAATTACCTGTTACTGTTTCTGTTGCTATGGGCCCTTGGGATCGATCATTGGTGGGGACTGCTGGAGAGTCGTGCCCTCCAAGTTTTAGGTGTAAACACCGAGAATTGTACGTGAAAAGGGCAAAAGCACCTATTACGATTATCATTAGAGTTTTAAGAATCTCTTCCGGTGAATAATGAAGTTTTGTGGAAAATACAAAAGTGGGTCCCATTGATATCTAAAGCTTTCAATTTCTCTCCTCCTATCTCGTCTTTTGGTGGTGGTGGTGGAGAGGAGGATTTGGATGAGAATCATCGTCCACCATTTTGATGTTGTCATCCTTTTTAATTGTACCCTGAAAAGCGAGAGTGAGGCAAAATGGAACTTTGAAGCACGTCTTTCACCACAAACTCTCATACATTGGTTTTGTTTGGTGGAACTGTTAAAATAAATTATAAATTATAACTTAACAGATTATAAATTATGATTTTAATTAGAAGTTACTAATCTATTTAGTATAGTTGTTGAATTATAGATTTAAATTACTATGTAATGTTTGTTAAATAAGTTGTGAAGTAACTTTTTTAATTAATTTTTATTTTTTATTATTCATTATTTGTCTACATTTCTCATAAAAAATAATAATAATATTTTATAGTCCATTTGTGTCTTTTTATATTTTTAAAAAAATAAAAAATAAAAAAATCTAAGAGTATAATCGTGAATTAATATGTCCACAGCAGAAACTGATAATCAGAAGTAAGGGGTGAGCAGTTTCTCAGAATCAGCTTTTTTCACTTAAAATAAGTTGTTAGAATCGGAAGCTGTTTGAAATAAGTTTAACCAAACAGTCCAAAATAAATTTTTAAAAGTCAGAAGCCATAAGCCAAACACCCCCATTGCTGGCCTATATTGACGGTGTTTGGGAAGAATTTTTTTATTATTTTTTTTATTAAAAGATAAATTGATTATAAAATTAAAAAAAAAATTTAAACAAAATATCACATCAAATTCTATAATCATTTTTTTTCTTCTCTCACAAACATCACATCCAATTATAAAAAAAAAACTAACTATCTTCTCAAACACAAAAAAAAATTTCTCCAATAATATCCTACAACTGAAAAAATTTATAAAAAAATCTACTTTCCAAACACCCACATTATCCTACCATCTATTATGACGGAGAAAAAAGGGCAAAAAGAAACTTGTTTTGAATGGGCTAAGGGTCACTGTTGTGCTCTTTGACACAACAGTGATTATTATGTTTTAATTTAAGGTGTATTATGAATTTATTATTATGATCCAAACTGTTCATTTTGTAGGGTTTGTTGAGTACTTCGTACCTACCAAAAATTATATTAATCGGATATCAATAACTATATGATCGATAATCAAAAAAATAAATAATAAATTTTTATTTTGAGAAATAGAATAAAAAATATTCAATTCGATCATATAGTTATTGATATCTGATTAATATGATTTTTGGTAGGCACGAAATACTCAATAAACTCTACAAAATGAACGGTTCAGGTCATAAAAATAAATTTATAATATACTTCAAATTAAGACACAACAATCAAGCACAGTGACCCTTGACCCCTTTTGAATAGCCTTATTATTGATAGAGAGCATTTATCAAGTTAAGAGAGAATTGGCCTATTTAGACCTGGTTTGGCGAGGGGTTTTTTTAATTAAAAAGTCAAAAAATTACTAAAAAAAATTAAAAAGCCAACAATTTATACTAAAAAATATTTCATTTTCTCTCTACTTTTTACATATCTTTTCGTAAAAAACTAAAAAGTCATCTCATACATACTAATTTTTTTTTACATCATATTTTAGCCAAAAAAGCTAAGAATTTACTAAAAAAGTCTGTTCCCAAACGAGGCCTTAGTACAATTTATGACATTGCTTATAATTTTTTTTTTTTTAATTTTGGGTCAAAATATTTGGTATAAGTTTTGTTTATTATTAACTTAAATAAATTGATAAATTTAATTATTAAAGAATAAACAAAGAGATGCTTTTAGTGTATATTTTTTAATGATCAACTTTTAATTTCTAAAAAACCACAAAAAATATGTTTCTTAAAAAACAATGATAAGAAAGCAAGTCAATGACATTTTTTTCTTCACCCCATCTTGTTTTAAACTGCCCCATCCTAATTATGTTTATTACAACTTTTGTATGTATAATATATAATTTAATTTTGTAAATATAGTAAATCTAAACATCAAAATTAACCCGGTCATTTCCAATTATATTTAGTACTGATATTTCTTAGGTTGCAAAATTAATCTGTCTTAGTCACCTCACTGATTTTCCCTAATATGATTTGGGCCTAAGGCAGGACACTACAAATCTATTCCCACCCCCGTCGATTTGCTTTTCCTTGATATGATTCAAGATAGGGTGAATTCATCCCCTTTGTTCTTTAGGCTAGATAAATTTTTACGTTGCTTTATTTGTGGAAAGTGGCTTTTTAATTGTATTTATAAGTCCTTTCAAACATGTCTTGAATTTTGATATATATTTCTTCTTCTTCTTTTTTTATTAAAAAAAAAAAAAAAAACAAACAAACAAACTTAAAAAGGCAAAAACCTAATCTCACACATTGAGTGATCTTTGGTGTCATCTTCCTTCAATAGAGTAATGGAGGTTTCCAACTTTAGCTCACTTTAGTATATCCTATATTCAAAAATATTATAACATATTATAATATAATAAATCATCTGATTTGCCTAAATAACAATGTCACAACTTTTAGGTTAGCAAGAATGAGAATTTGTCTATCACTTTTGTTAACTTTTTAGCTCTCTTATTGTTTATCCTTTCATATGACTACTAAACTTTGTCTGTTGCATCTCACTGGTTCTAAATGCTACACTTTCAAAAGCTCAATTGAAGCAATCAACAAAGCTTTAACATTGTCATAAAGGTCAAAGGCTTGACCCCTCCACAAAAAAGGCTCCAAAAGGTTTCAACTCTATGCTCTAATACTCGCTCACCAATCAAAGTTGAGAGTGAGAAAGAGAGAGAGACCAATTCACAGGCTTACTAGTGTCAGTTTTTTTTCCTTCTCAATTTTTCTGTGTATAAACAATTGTAGAACTTGAACCAATCATCACATCTTTCTCCATCTCCCGTCACAAATAATCTCCCAATCGTATTGTTGTAATGTTAGATCTTGACAAGTATGAAACATTAACAACTCAATCACAAAATATAATTTTTGATATTTTTCGAATTTGGAGTGACGGTATTTTTTTTTATTTTTGCACTTGTAACATGTTATCTCTTGATATTTTTGTAATCTCTTATAAACCTTCTAATCATAGTGAAATCACAACAATCATGGATGTAACTCTAATTTATGATGAATCACGTAAATTTTGTGTTCTTTGTGTGCATGTGATTTATCGTTCTTATGTGTATTGTTTTCCTTTGTATTTCGTGTCTCACCAATCTTGATGAAAGGTTATGAATTCTTACCAATTCACACAATCAAATCCAAAGAGTATCATTGTGTGATAAAAAGGTAGTTTGGAGCAAGAAAGAATGGGGACAAAATCAAAATACAAAGTACAATATCAGATTAGAAACATCGGATTGAACTAATGTTCACAACCCCCCATGTAAAATTCAGTTGGTTTTAGCTTCAATTGGAACATGAAATCAATTGTCCTAGAGGAAAATCAAACACTTTTAACAGAATGCTAGTATGCTACTGCTGGATTACTCCTTCAAGCAGTCAAAATACAAGAATCTATACAAAGTATACAATATTTACCCCCTTACTTTAAAAAGATGACTGTTATACCAACCCACAAGGTTATTTCCACAATGCATATACAAAATATTTTTTGTTTTTGTTTTTGTTTTTTCTGTTTTGAAAAGTTTCTACCTAAGTCCAGATCATTAGGCCAGGTCCCCCCCTTCCCCCAAAGCCCATGCTCCAAACAAAGCTACAACCGAGCTGAGCACCCAAAGGGGTGGCAGGAAGTATGTCTGTTATTGCTATTTTCTATACTTTTCACAGCAGAAATGCTAACCTTTCCATCGCTTAAAGCAACCAACAGAGGATTTAACCAAGGCAGCGTATCCTAAACAAGTAGTGGCGAAATATGCAATCTGCTCCCTATCGCAAAGTTTATCAGGACTGATGCTTGCAAAAAGTACGAGAGAATGATATTCCCAAGCCTGGCCCAATGGCCCATATCAAGCCCGATATTCATCAACCCATCCCTCGAACTTTCTCTTTCCATTCTTTCATCGAAAAATGGTGTGCACCAGACATCTAGGGTGTACAACAAGGTTCGTCAGGATACGAGTGAAGGACAAGGCATTCTTACGGGTGAGAACACCACAGTGAGTCGGGCATGATCTGAAAGAGAAAAGTCTTCGGGCCACGTTCCTTTCTCTACTTCAGTGGGGAAGAGAACTGCATTCTTCACACTGAAACCTATGGCTTGTCCCATGTTGTTGTCCACAACATTATCTTCCCAGACCTCATTACTTATTTCGTCTCTTTGGTCTGACCAAGTTGGATTCCAAATTCGCTGCTGTAACACAATTATTGAATAACATAAGCACCACATTTCATTTTTTTTTTTAATAGATAAATAAGGTCACATGTTAAAAAACTCAACAAATTTATTTCCATAACTAGGAAACATGAGTGAAGAAGCAATTCAGAAGTGGGAGAGGGCTTATGCCACATGTAGGGATGGCAACGGAAAGGTATGGGTCAGAAGACCCCTACGCCTGACGCTACCCGTTAGACCTCTCCCCCATCCCCACCCCCACCCCACCCTGCCCTGTTTAGTTTAAAACATACATTATCAATAATGAATTCGTCATTGATCTGTAGTGGGATTGCAGAGCAAAGGGAGCGACAGAATATGTGCAGTATATATAGTACGTGGAATAGATTGAAGGGAAAAGACCCTAAAAAATCATTTTGTGTGATAAAAAATGAAAATATAATTGGGGCAGTAGGTTGGGGTTACTGTTACCTCACCCTTGGCCCTAACCTTATTCAGATTTTCATTTCTACCTCCGAACTTGACCCTACCCTACCATATTAAGAAACCCCCAAACCTGTTCCATTAGGGTCTGGGAGGGTTGGGTTTTTTTCCCCCCTATCCCTCGTCACATATAGATAAATGCAAAGTCAACAAAAATTTGATGAACATAAGTTACCTGAAATTTTTTATAATCAATCACACCGTTTCCATCAATGTCTGCTTGCACCCACAAGTCGTGTGCCCCTTCAACACTAAGTCCATGGGAATGGCCAATCAAATTAAGCTGAATCGGTTACAAGAAATTAGTAAGTTTAGCTTCTCTCTGGAAGAAAAATTATATAAAGAAAAAGAACATGTTGAATCATGGAATGATCATACCTGTCGTAGTGCTTCACAGAAACCAGCATAAGTAATGTAATCACCATTGCTATCAGCCTTCAGAAAGGCAAATGCATCATGCTCTGTCAGGGAGGCTCGCCGAAGTAGATACTGAAAGTGATGAAATTCATCAGTATTAGAGATAGCAAGCACAGATGATATTTTTGTTATTAACACCAAGAAAAATTGAAAGATTCAAGTAATTAATGGAAAACATATCTCTTCCAATTCTATACAATTTTCTGAGAATATGAGAGAACACAAAAAACTAATGTTACATGAGCATACAAATATCTATAGACACTCCTAGAGTCCTAACTTGATGATACTATTCTGTCGTTAGGAAGATTAGCAGGTGTCAATCTTTAACTGAAGAATTTGATTGTATGGGCCAATCTCATACCTCAGATACAACTCTTTCTTGCTTTCTAGAAAAAAAGTAATATTATGAAAAAAGGAGGTTTTGCAAATTTGGACATTATGTGAAGTGGAAAGAAGGGAAAATAAAGGGGAGAAATCCTCCAGGATTGTTGAATACTGAGACCATTCCCGCTTTTCCACGATTAACTAACTCCCTGATAACCCAATTCACCATTTATCATGCCTGTTCCAACAAAAGATCAATTTGGTGATGGTTTAGCATCCCATTGTAAAGGGTTTGCGAATTGGTAGGATTGATGAGAGTAATGGAATCACTTGTATGCCCGAGTGCCAAAAAATGGAAAGATTGAGCAGAATACTTAAATGCAGGACTTATTATTTATTATTTTTACTTTTTTAATTCAAAGCACAGGAAAGAAAAGAAGAATATTACAAACCCATGGACCAAAATAGTCTCTCTCCAACAGCAGATAACCCATGGTTTTAAAACGGTCTCCGGAGATGCATCGGCATTGGTCGCAGTGCAATAGTATCGGGACTATCAAAACAAGTGATATGTGTCAAGAATTGGGTGTCTAAATTGTGGATTTTTAATCATCAGCATCAGCCTCAAAAAAGAGGCTTATAGCAACCAAATAGGTCATATCAGCTGCTGTGAACCAGGGGATTGGCTGTTAATTAGCTGCTCATGAATCGGATGAGCCGATATGCATTGGGAAATAGTCAATAGCCATGTGATTTTCATTCCAACTAGAATACTGGGGTGTATCGGCATTGGAAGGACAAAAACCTGATATGTATCAGTCGATATTTAAAACCATGCTATGACTACGTGACTTTTAACTAGATTGGTGAGGCATAACTATATCCACAGCCATCTTTAATATAATTCATACTAACATTGAAATGTAGTCATTTGATAAACATACATAAATTTCTACCTCCATCATGAGCACGCACGAATGGACCCACAAGATCACATCTCAAAGAACTGGCAGTTTTCCTGCCAGCATTACCAAGAAATGAAACTATATGGGATGACCTCAGGTAGAAATGACAGCTTTTATTATTTCACTCAAGGCACAATTCTCTCTACTACAGTTACTCAACTTTTTGTGTTAAGAATTGCAAATAAAGATCTACCAAGAGAACCATGGATGCGAAGATAGTAAAGATCGGGTGCTCACCTTGAACATGCCAAATACTGCTTTGCTCCAACTTGTTTTTAGTAGTTTCCGATATCTATTAGGATTAAGAAGCCATATGAAATCTACACCACATATATTCCCCCGATGATTACGGTGGCTAATCCACTGCACGAAAATATAATAATCAGGAGAAATAAATTAAGCGTTGAATAATGTTATGCCGAAAGTGATTGAGATTATCAGTGCAGGTAGGTAATAACCACCTTCTGTGCATCTGCATCAGCGTACTGATGGGCTGTATCGTACGATGAAACAAATCCTTGAGATCTAAGGAACTTGTAAACATGGCCTCGCTTGCTCCCATTCCAATCACTGACCATGTAAAAAAAAGCACAATAATGAAAATAAGTGATTATTTTTCAATTTTGAATTTTGGCAGAGACTTGTCAAGGTATGAGGTAAGAAATAGTACACTTACCCGCATAGTATGATGGGCAAAGGATTAAGCTTCTTTTCTTTCTGATAAGATTCCACATACTGCAAGATTTTGTAGACCTATCGCAAGACATATGAAAATTGAAACACAAATCATGATTGAAACAAATAGATAATGACTAGGACGAAATATTAATGAACACTAACAGAAGAGCTAATTGAAGAAATTAAACTACCTGATCCAATCGTATAATGCACAAAGTTGAATCATGTGGAAATAATAGGTGGGTATTCACAATGAGGATTTCTTGTCGAACATTGTTGCTTTGACATTGTGAAAAGGGTGCAACCAAATCAACATGTAATAGCTGGGCAACGCGGTCTCCAATATCATTGAATAGCAACTCTCGATGGTTTAAAACTCTAAAGTAGTCTTTATGCACGGAAGTCAGCAGACCTGTTAAATTCCAACAAGAACATCTTCGGCAAATGAAAACAAAAAAATGTCATGTCTACTAAAAAATAGATTATATAACTGATCAAGCAGGCTGAAACATAAATGAAAACCCTGAAATTTATTGAAATAGCAAAACAGAATTCAAGATTCTTGAATTTGTTAATATATAATGACCCTGCACGGGTAAAATTTTCTAAACTGAATAGAGGTTCAGTCCATACAAACAGAGCCAGAGAGAGGTGGCCCCAAAAAGATTCATATTTAAATATATTTCCATTGTAAATCCATGAAACATAATATTTTATGCACCAACATCTCTCGAAAAAATATATTTCCATTGATAATTCTTGCTCTGCCACTCCATAAACCCTCCTAAAATACCATGTCTTTGTTGTTCTTTTCCCCGCACAAAAATCATGCTTTGTGGCAACTTCTAATGAACAAATTTGATTTAAATAGGATTTCCACAAACAACAAAATCAAGAGACACATTTCGACCAATATTATACATGCATCCGGTAAGCAACTTTGCAAATCCAAAAGAAAGCATGCTACAGCCAATTCATTATGGTTCATTCCTATACATATTTCTTTAGATTCTAAATCAAAATGTAAAATTTGTAACCAATCAGATAGATTCAATAAAATTGAATTTTATGAAAAAAGATAAAAGAACATACCATCGCCGCGGTTGTTGGTGCGTGCGAGCTTGAAATTGATATAACCAGCATCCCCAAGTCTCCTTTCATACATGTTAACAAGCTCTTCGTTTCCAACCCAAAACTCCTGTCAAAACCCACATCACAATTTCACATTCTAGTAACCAAAACGATTAAAATTTTTGAAAACCATCCATCAACAATCAACAAAAAAGCAAAAGCAAACCTGAAGACAAATAATTGAAGATCGTTCGCACAACAACCAATCCAATATTCTTTGGTTCCTGTTCAGCCAATATGCTCTGAAATCACTTTCTCGGCAGCTCTGGTCCTGTTCTTTCCACACACACACACACACACACACCCAAAAAAAAAAAAAACATCATGATTTAGAAATCTAATGACAATGGCGAATTAAAAGATTGAAAATAACAAAAAAAATTACATCTTTATCGAGTCTGTTGTAAATGGGGGCGAGAATATTGAAGGTGGTACAAGAAATCGAAGATGGGTCGGCAATTGAGGAAGCAATCGCATAACTTCCTATTTTTGATAGCCTACCCTTCATTATCCCCCTATTCTTCCTACCCATTTCAATAGATGGCAATATATATGTATGTATATATATATATATGCAGAAACAGAGATGATTTGGTGAAATGACAAGAGAGAGAAGGGAATCAAAGAATCCGAGGATTGTTGGTTGGTGGGTTGGTTAACGGGTAGAAAAAGATGAACACAAGGAACAACAATGTCTTATTCTCTGATATAATACCACGAATGGAGACGAATCTTTGAGAGACAGAAGGTTGAGAGAGGGAGAGAGCCAGACAGAGAGAGAGAGTCTGGAAACAATAGAGAGAGAGAGAGACGGCGCGTGTGTTTTACAGAGAGAGAGAGAGAGAGAGATGATGAGTTTTATGGTAATTTATGGTCTTTAAATTTGTGCCTGTCATAGCATAAATCGCCGCCGCCCAAATTAACCCAATCCCATGGTGCTAAAAAAAGTAATATTTATATATTTGAAAAAAAAAATGTAAAATTTACAAAATGTGTTTTTTAAAAGACACTGCCTTTGGTCTAGTTTAAGATCGGACTGAATTGTACTGTTGAGTTCGTGGAGATTTATCATGGATTTCGTTTTAATAATTTGAACTGTTCTCGTTGAGTATTATATGCTTGTAAAAAAATCACGTTGATTGAATATCGATAGCTATGTGAATAAAACAGTTTTTTATCAACCGTTAATTATTTCACCGTCTATTTTTTTATACAAAATTGATTTGATCACATTGATATTGATATCCGATCAACGTGATTTTTAAAAGCATGTAACACTTGACGAGTTCTACACATTGTACGGTTCAGATTATCAAAATAGGCTCAAAAAATGGACCTCATGAGCCGAACTAGACGGGTCCAGTCTTAATCTCAACTTGAGACAAGCTGGACCCTTTTTAAAATGTAATTCACACATGATAAATTTAAAATTCCTATCATATATTTAATGAAAAATAAAATTTAAAAACAAATAATTACAAAATAGTTGCGAGACAAAAAGAAACTATCATATATTAAAATATAATTTATCATCTCTTAATAAATTTGAACTTGAAGTCTCATTTATACTTCGTTTGGGAACATGCTAATTTAGTAATTTTTTGACTATTTGATTAAAATATGAGCTAAAAAAAATTAATATGTTTAGAATGATTTTTTGACTTTTTACGAAAAGATGTGCAAAAAGTAGAGAAAAAAAATAACCTTTGACTTTTTGATATAAATTATTAACTTTTTAATTTTTTTAATAATTTTTTAAATAATTTTTTAATTTTTTAACTAAACTGACATGCTGCCAGACGAGGCCTTACGCACTAATATTCTCTCAATGAGTGTTTAAACAATTGTTCGCTCTACTTTGATCTACTCATTACAAAAATGTGAAAAATCAAAAAAAAAAAATTAATACTCCCTCCGTTCCAAAATAATGGTCCCTTTTGGGGAATCCAACTTTTTTTGATAGTACAATTATTGTACTTTTAAAAAGTTGGTTTTCCAAAATTACCCTTGATAGTACACTTTTTTGAGAATATTAATGTCATAATTGTACTTTTTATATTATTTATGAATTTAAAAGAAGGGCAAAATGGAAAATTTATATTATTTTTGTACTTGATTTTTGAAGAGGGACTAATATTTTGGGACAATGAAAAATAGAATAAGGGACTAATATTATGAGACGGATGGAGTAATAATTATACAAAGGTGGAATCTACAAATATGGTTGGAAAAATATATTGTCAATCATACCTAACTGTACTACTAAGTGCCATTTTGGAACTTGCCAAAAACGTGGCGTTTTTGGCTTGTGAAGGAAAACGCAATGCTACCGAAAACGTCAGAACATGCATTTGAGGAGTGAAAAAAAAGTTGTCGGGTAAAATTACCTAAATACCCTCTATGTTAATAAATTACTTAAAATTTCAAAGTTTGACAAGGGTATATTGGGCATTTTATTTTGATTCGATACCATAAATAAATATTAAACCAAAAAGTAAAAAACCCAGCTTTTTACCAACTTCCCAAATCACTAAAAAAAAAGTCAAAAAACTTAGTAAAAAGTCAAAAGTCAACTTTTTACCAACTTCTCAAAACAACCCTAAAATCCCCACCTGCAACCTCTTCAACGCCACCAACTAGGGGTGTTAATTAACTTTTTATGAAGTTTTTTAATTTTTTGAATAGTGATTTGAGAAGTTGATAAAGAATTAATTTTTAATTTAATATTTGTTTATAGTATCAAATTAAATTAAAATGACTAAAATATCTTTGTCCAACATAAGAAATTTATTTTTTTATTTTTTTGTCATAGGCTCAATTTATAATTGTACACTTGCGTTTTTATAACTTTCCAAACTAATTTTGTTGTTTTTTTGTCACTTACATTTTTAAACCTCGAAAAAAAAACGTGATTTTTTTTTTTCGAAAGTTTCCAAAACGGCACTAACGAAAGGGTCATGGTGGTAATGATAGCGGGTGATGATCATCACAAGGGGATGCAAGTGAAGGGGAATTGTAGATTGATGAGACAGGAAGAGAGTGAAAAAGGAGGAGTAAAAGTATAAAATATAGGATAATTTTGCAAGCGTAACTTAAAAAATATATTTTGAAATTAGTGATAAATTTTGATTTATTTTGATAATTAGAAAAAAAGTCGGCTTATTAATTTAAAGGTTTATTTAAGTAACACAACCTCGTTATTTTTTTATATGTTTTTTCAAGAAAAAATAAAAACCAATAAAAACTAAGAAGTTTGATTTTTTTTTTTTCTCCCCTATTTTCCAAAATAAGCCTTTATATATATTAAAAAGTAAAATCATAAACTTTTCATGGATTTGTAATTGCTTTCTGAAGTTTCATTTAACAGGTAATTTCTTCTAATATGTATGTATATATATACACGATTTTGTTGTTCTTTTTTGTCTTTAAAATTTCACCTCTAGTGTAATTAAAAAGAAAACCCCATATTTTTGTAAATTTTTCCCCTAAATTTCATTTTTAATCAATTTTCTTAATTTCAAAACAATTTTGTTAATTTTTTTTTGGCTAATACTGGCAAGTGTATCCCTAAAACAATTGTTAAGGTGCATTTAACACCATATTAGTAGTAACTTGTATTGGTGCTACATGCACCAATTAATGAAATAACACTAATTATGACATTATTATTAACCTCACTTATTATATAAATTACAAATATTAAAAATCTCTTAAATTATGCAACATCATCAGTTGATATACTAGTTAATATATTAATTAGTGCATATAGCATTATTCATTGACTTTAGTAAATTTTTTATTTCATACTCATTAAATTAAATTATATGCATTAATTGTTTAACTTTTCTTAACAAATTTTAATTTTATTTACAACCACTTTATAATTAATACCACCTAATTAACTATTTTTAAAACATTAGTTGCAATCAATTACTATTAGTGAGACACCTTATCAAGTTACCATGACACCATTTCTTTTTTGATACACAGCATATGCTTTTGAAAAGGGAAATACTTCCACTCTTATTGTTACATTGATTCTTGTCATTTGTCTTACATCATTTATGTTAGGGGTGTAACTCGAGTGGTGGGTTCGATCGGTTTGAGGTTTGTCCAAATCCAGCGTGAATTGTGTTTGACAGTGTCCAAGCCCGCTCAAGCCCGACCATCAACCCGAGCATGGCTGCTCAAGTCTAGACCAAGCTTCATAATTCGAACTCGGGTTAGTCCGAATTTCACAAGGCAACAAAAAGCTTTTGAAAATTTCCATACAACAAATAGTACTTCATTATATACATACGTCCATTAGTCCATATAACAAACTTAAACATCATCCCAACCACAAGAGTGTCAGAGAGAGGAAAGAAAGAATAGATAAAAAAGGCTTTTGTTTTTAGTTTTAATCTAATAGTCCAAATAAAAGATATTATTTAATATATTTTATACATATATTATATAATTTATATAATATATTAAATGCAATTTCGGTTCTGGTTGCTCAGGTAAGCCACTGACTCTGCCCAAGTCCGGCCCAAATAATAATTCGAGTATCAAAAATATGCCCAAACTCATCCAGATTATAAGATATTGTTGCCCAAGCCCTACAAAAACTCTGACTGGGCACAGGTTGCTTGGCTTAAGCCCGCCCGAGTTACACCCCTAGTTTATGTATTGTTAATATTATCCTGATAAATAAATATAGGCGAGTTACACTAATGGTTCTTATAGTTTAGAATTAGTATCATTTTAGTTCCTGACTTTTCAATTGTAACACATTTGACTATGAATTTTAAATCTTGTTATAAATAAGGACAATTGAAAATGTTATTACTCAATTTTAAGGGTAAAGTCGTCAATTTGATAAAATATATACTAATTTCACAAAAATAAATATCAAAAAAATATTTTGAATATTTAAAAATAATTTATACCCACTAAAAATAAAATTATATAAAATTGATAAATCTTTTAGACATTTATTTATTTATTTTTTACCAAATTAATTTTTATTATGTGTTTGAATGATGATTATATAATGGGTGGTTGTTATGCTTTTAATGTGTAATTTATATATTTAATTTATGAAATATTTTTAGTTTTGAATTTTTGAGTTAATGGATTGGTTTAATAATAATATCAAAGTTGTCGCTATATTTGGCTTTTAGAAAAATAAAAACTAATTTAATGAAAATAAAAACAACTACAATAAAAATTAATTTGGTAAAAAAAAAATGTCTAAAAAATTTATCAATTTTATATAATTTTATCTTTAGTAGGCAAAAATAATTTTTAAAAATTCAAAAAAAAATTAAAAATTTATTTTTGTCAAATTAGTTTATATTTTATCAAATTAATGATTTTACCTTTGAAATTGAGCAATGGTATATTCAATTGTCTTTATTTGAAATAAGATTCAAAATTCAAGATCAAATGTGTCACAATTAAAAAGTAAAGGATCAAAATAATCCAAGACTCAAACTATAGAGACCGTTAATGTAATTCGCTCAATAAATATTGAATCCAACGCAATTTTATGTTATAATTATGGTTATCTTCCTCATGGACCTATAACATTGTTAGTCCCCTTATCATAGACTATTTTTAATCCATTAGTTCCAATGTAATTTCTTCAAATAAACATAATTCTTGTGAGATTTATAGGATTAGTAATTCAATCCCCTGAGTCATAGAGCAAAGAATAAAGCTTCGTAGCTTGAAAAAAATGGGATTCGAATGGCTCGACCTCTCTCTTTTTCTTTTTCTATCTCTTCTCCTCTGCCTTGGTCTTCTACTTTTTCCTTCTGAACTGCAACGGTGATGACAACACCAAAAGAGTTTGCGACAGTGGGCTCTTATATATATATATATAGATCTGTGTATACACAGATCTAAACAGCCAAGGTGTGTTAAACACTACGCCAAAACAGGGCATTAACGGCAGTTTCGTTACCGCCGTTTAAAGATACTATTAACGGCGGTAACGAAACCGCCGTTAATACCGCCGTTAATGTATCTTTAACGGCGGTTTTCGTTACCGCCGTTAAAAAACCGCCGCTAAAGCCATTTTTAAACAGCGGTAATGAAACCGCTGCTAAAGCCCTCTCATTACCGCCGTTAATGACGGCGATCTTTGTCGGCGGAGCTCCGGCGAGTGGTGACCACGCGCGGCTAGGCTTGAACATGACCATCTACAATAAAGTAAAAGTAATGTTTAAATATTATTGTGACGCCCCAAAATTTTTTTTTTTTGAAACGTCATAAGATTTTAAATAACAATAACTTGCTAGATAAAATTTTAACTACTAGTTAGGAACTTTTAAGTTCTTACAAAGCCAAAGTCCAACGACAAAACAAAACTACGAGTTCACACACAACGTCACAACATAGTTTAATCCTAATACAAGGGATAACAGGATTTTATTCTGACAAAATCTTGACTCTAAGTCAGCCAAGGTTCGATATTGGCAGCAGCTCCAATTTCAGCCTCAGTCCCTTCTTCAACATAATCTGGCATGAAACGCCAGGGCAACAAAATATATGCCATGAGTTTTGCAACACAGTAAGAAAACGTAACCAACCTACCATTCTTTTTAAGAGACAAATAATAATATTCTAAACATGAGATAACGATATAATTATACACAGAAATTACAACCATTAGAATAGTTTCAGCAATTTTAATAATTTAGGTGACACTCGAAATCTCACCAAAGAGATTTAACTTACCAACCACTAAGCATGGCAACGGTTAATTTGAAACCCTCCCTTGGTCAAATATTTAAGTGTTACCAACCATAACTACCAGGGATGCCCACGTCCGGAGTTATATACCCAAGTAGTGGCATCCGTGGTCTGCCCCAAGGAAACGGTCTGCCAGGGGTAAGCAACCTCCCTGTGTGCCACCTGCACATCCACCCTTATTCCAAAACCGAATACCGAAAAGGGTTCAAATAAGTCCCGTGCCATCTTAGAGTTTCGCAACACAATTTACGTGAGAATTCTCAAAATCAGGGCTCACCCTGAACAACCGGTGTTAACCGTCAACTCTTAATTCCATACAGTCTTTAAACCAAGACTCACCCCGAACAACTGGTATTAACCGTCAATTGTTAACTTTGTATATGTCGTTAATCATTTCAGTTAATTTTGATATTAATCACAAATAACTCCAAATTTTTAATCACAAGTAATGTTATACCAACTCATTAAAATTCCCAATCATAAAATATTGCATGTGACACACAATACTAAATAAAAGTACAGAATTTAAATAAACAATTTATTTAAACCATGGTATGAAATAATAACTTAGATACAAGAATTAAACCCTAAACACACACATACACAAATTTTTGATTTACAAAATTAGACTAGCATAATATTAAAGTGGTTATTTTATTCTGTCCAGAAAATTTTCAGAGTATATATCTTGCAAATAAAATTATAAATACATTACTTATACAACTCTAAAATTCATATCAATCTACAGGATACTCAATAAACATGTTATGGTTATTTTTCAGAAAGTTTTTCCCAAAAATAACTTATAAATAATTCTAAACAAATTCCAAGGGTGTTTATGACACAGATTTGTCACATTTCCTTATTTTAATTCCATGCTTAAATTTATAGATCAAACCCATAATCTAAGGATTTATTATGAAACTAGACTTCTCTAATTTCATCTTCTAGTCAGAAATTACCAGATTTGGCTTAGTATAGAATTTTAAATAAATTTTCAAATACATGGTAAAATCTGTCTCATAGTTTCAGATTCAGTTAGAAATTTATATAAATTCGTAGGAAGCTCAAAAATTGTTTCCAAAAATTTCTAGATAAACTAGACATCATTATCAACAACTTTGTAGAAGAAATCATCTCGAAATTCTGAGTATAAAATTGTCTAAAAATTCGGGTAACATGCTGGCAGATTCAAGACAGATTATTCTCAACACAGTTTCAGATTTAATTAAAAATTTGTATAAATTTGTAGAAAGCTCAAAAATTATTTCTAAAATTTTTTAAATAAACTAGACATCATTATCAACAACTTTATAGAAGAAATCATCTCGAAATTCTGAGTATAAAATTGTCTAAAAATTCGGGTAACATGCTGGCAGATTCAAGACAGATTATTCTCAACACAGTTTCAGATTTAGTTAAAAATTTGTATAAATTCGTAGAAAGCTCAAAAATTGTTTCCAAAAATTTTTGGATAAACTAGACATCATTATCAACAGCTTTGTAGAAGAAATCATCTCGAAATTTTGAGTATAAAATTGTCTAAAAATTTGAGTAACATGCTGGCAGATTCAAGACAGATTATTCTCAACACAGTTTCAGACAATGTATCAAATGTATGTAATCTGAAAAATTTCAATTATATAAAAACAGAATGAGAGGGTTGAGAGGGTTTTCTTACTTAGTAATAGAGTGACAAAATGGTTGAGAATTTTGGCTTCTTTAATCTCCTACTCTTCTTCCTCTCCTAACACCAAGCTTGGTGGGTTTGGGGATTTCTCTCTTCTTTTTTTTTTTTCTTCTTTCTCACCGGATGCTTGCATGCACAAGGAAGGCTTGCATGCATATAAATATTGAAGACATCTCTCTCTCCCTCTCATTCTTTCCATTATTTTATTTCCTCAAAAACATTCCATTCTCTTTCTCCAATTTCTAAGAGCAAACTTTCTCTAATTTTTATAAGTTCTTCCCTAAATTTTATAAAGGATGGTGGGTTTGGTAGGAACTATGGGTTGTTTGCCCATGGTTTGTTTGTTTGTATTTTTTTTTTTTTTTTTTTTTTTTGTGTGTGTGGGTTTCTGAAAATTGACACACTAAGATTTTTAACTAAGGTATTTAGTAAGAATAGTTATTATATTGAATCATAATTAAAATAATTTATAAATAACAAATATTGAACACCCACAAAATTACTATTCTTAATAATGTCTTGTTAGTGATTGAATTGAGTCAATTTAAAACTAACTTTTACACTAATGTATAATTCAGATAGACTGTAGACAAAATTAATTAATAAATTTTTTTTAAAGAATAATTAAAAGATGAGTTTTCACATTTATTTAGGAAATACATTTCATGAAGAGTGGTTGTGGTGGAGTGGTTGGTGTGGGTGGATGAGAGGTTGAGGGTTCAAGACTTGGGGAGTGGCAAGAAGAAAGAATTATTTTTTGAAAAATTTGAACTTATTTACGGCGGTAAAGAATCGCCGTTTTTGGTCTTATATTACCACCGTTTTTGGTCGACTTTTAACGACGGTAATTTATCTTTTTTTGACGGTTGTACTTTTTTCGACACGTGTATAAATGGCGGTAACGAAACCGCCGTTAATACCGCCGTTAAAAGCTTTAACGGCGGTTTTACAACTTTTAACGGCGGTAAAAAACCGCCGCTAAAGCCCAATTTTGGCGTAATGAAACATGTTGGGCCATGTTGTGTGTATATATATATATATAGATCTCTATATATATGTAAATCTGTGTATATCGACATTTTTTTTGGCCGGCCAGTGGTTTTCTCCTTTGTGCCCCGCTCTTTTTTTCTTCTTCTCTCTTCCTCCCTTTGCTTTCTTTCTTTCACTTCTCTGTTACCAGTTTCAAAGAGGGACAAAAATAATTTGCCAAATGTTTGATGTTGATTTTTATTTTGGATTTGGTTTTGATTTTGTGAGTTTGGTAAATGATTTTGGATTTTGGGAAGGAAGAAGAGAAGGAAAAAGGAAAAAGGAGAGAAAATCCATTGTTTTGATTTTGTCTCATAAAACTAGCATTGTTTTGATTTTGCTCATAAAACCAGCACGGTCATCTTCTTCTTTCTAGAGACAAAACAACAAACAACAGAGAGAAAGTTAAAAAAAAATTAAAAAAATAATACCAAAATAACGTCATTTTGACACCTTAAACTACTCGAAGTATGACTTTTTCAAGCAACTTGGAGAGACCGTAGAGCAAAACAAACCGGGCCAAGCAAAAATACAGGTAGATTTTATATTTATTTTTGGACAGCAAATAATGACGTAAATGAGGACAATGGATAAATCCTGTGTCACCATCCATCCAGATCATCAGCCCTATTATCAGTCATCAACCAGTGCTCATTTTCTCCACTGAAAAAATATGCCCCAAAAATATAATATGGAAAATTACCATTCATTGGTAATGTTTGAAAATTATTATACATTAATAAAAATTTAATTTTAATTGTTAATATTTATAATTTTTATCACTCTTTTGTAAATTTTTTTCTGACTACCTCTATTAAGTTATGACAAAAGGTAGATCACATTTAAAATAACTAAATAATAAATTAGTTGACATATTTTATTATGAGATTTTTTTTTAAAGTATGTAATATCATTATTTTTTTTCATCATCAATGTAGTGTTGAACCTTCTTCTATAAAAACATTATTCTGTCTCTGCGGCATGACCATTTGGTACTTTTAAGAATTGTAATTAGTAGAAATGATGGATTTGTCATTTTATACTAAAAATTAAAGAAATATTATAGAACATGTCATTTGGTAATTAGTACATGACATGAATCATGTGATACTTTAATCAGCGTTGAATAATTCTTGCTCAACATTACCACCGAGTTGATTGATGGCTAGCAGTAGTAATCCTCAAGATGAAATCTTATGACTTTAAGCACCAAATGTTTTGATTTGCTTTATTAGTACTATTATAATCCATTTAATTATTATAATAATAATAATTGAGGTTGTTATCGAACCATAGAGGGAGTTAATAATGGCTTTAACTAAAATTTCTTCAATTTAAGTGAAGAAATACTTTTTAATGTTGCCTTGTGTCCCTTAGTTTGGCTAAAGGGTGCACATTTGGTAGAGCAAAATTTTGACTCATTCTTTATTAGGAATTGACTGATAATTATACTAGTGTTAAAAGTTCAAACCCAAATACTTTCTCATTTTGGCTTAAAAGGCTTCACTAATAATAGTAGTTATATCCATAATTGCAATTTCTTGCTAAGGATAATCATGCATCTATTACTCCAAAGTAAGATTGTTTGAGCTTTAAATTATCGTGACAAATAGATAATTCTACAAGGACTCATGTAAATAATGAAAGTTATTTTATTTTATTTTTTTTTGTTGCAGGAAAATCCTTTCTACCCTTTCGTAGGTTCAAGGCAGCGCCCCTTGCAGAGATTACTAAAGTGTCCTGTTAGCCGTTCCGAGCAAGAAGACTATAACCTGGGAAATTGTCCCGACTTCCCAAGACAAGCTCCGTTTAAGTCAGGACTCGCACAGTGGGGGAGAATTGAACATACGCCAAGTGCTAATTAGACAACTTGAGATTCAACCTCCTAACCAACTATGCTTCGCCCTAGAAGATTGGCCCAAGAGAGAGGGGAATTAAACATGTGACCTTGGAGCTTAAACAATGAAAGTTGCTAAGGACTCTTTTGGTAATGTTTTTGTTTTTAAATTCTTGGGTAAACTACACAAATAGTCTCTATAGTTTGGGGCTTGTATCACTTTGATCTCTGAGTTATCAATTGTAACATATTTGACCCTGAATTTTGAATCTTGTTCCAAATAAGGACAATTGAAAATATCATTAGAATTTTCAAGGGTAAAATTGTCAATTTGATAAAATATAAACTAATTTGACAAAAATAAATGTCAAACAAATATTTTTGAATTTTTAAAAATTATTTCTACCTACTAAAAATAAAATTATGTAAAATTGATAAATCTTTTAGACATTTATTTTTTTTTTTTACCAAATTAATTTTTATTATGTGTTTGGATGATGATCATGTATAATTAATTTTAAAAAATTAATCATGTAATTTTTATTAATTTTACATAATTTTATCATTGGTGGGTAAAAATATTTTTAAAAATATTAAAAATATTTTTTGACATTTATTTTTGTCAAATTAGTTTATATTTTATCAAATTGACGATTCTACCCTTGAAAAATCTAATGATATTTTTAATTGTCCTTATTTGAAACAAGATTCAAAATTCAAGATCAAATGTGTCACAATTGAAAAGTCAGGGACCAAATTGACACAAGTCCCAAACTATAGGGACTATTAGTATAATTAATCCTAAATTCTTTTAAAAGTTCAAAACAAAAATATGTTTTGGAAGTTGGAACTATTTTTTTGTTTTTAAAAGTAGTAACAATTTTCAAAATACGGATTTAAAAAAGTATAATTACTTTTAAAATAGATTTTCATTAGTTTCTCTCTCTTTTCCACCATCTTTTTTTTTTTTGATTCAAAAAAAGTTGAGGAGGAGGGGAGGCTACCCCATTCCAGGGTCAGGGAAAGCGTTACGCAATATCGCCCATCAACAAAGGACTGCCGACAGCGGCACTCGAATCTAAGCTAAATGGGCGAAGAAAACAAAGCCTTACCAACTAAACCAACCCTTGTTGGTCTTTTCCACCATCTTTCACTAGCACCTTCGGTCACCTGTTACCAAATATACTTGGAAAGTATCTTTATTAAAGATTTAAAAAATAAATAAATAAATAAATTGGGAAAAAGAAAACAAAAACATGTTTTTTGATTTTTATAAGGGATATTTACCAATAAATCTCATCTCACAAATAAATAATTTAATTAGTCTCAAATTTTTTCTATCGATCTGTTAAGTCCTATTACTGGAGAGTTTCTTTCCGTATGGTCCTATTTTGTTATTTTGGTAGTGTTTTGGTAGACAACTATACCATTTTATTAATGTGATAAGTATGGTGTGATACTTCAATGTGGCAAGTATGAATGTGAAGGTCCAAAAAAAAAAAAAAATTAAAAACTCTTTAATATACTTTTTCTAAATATGACAACGTAATGGATATGATGTGACACTTCAAAAATTTTATTCAAAAAAATAAAAATAAAAACTCCTTAGTGTATTTTTTTCAAATGTGACAACGTGGCGGATATGATGTGATACTTCAAAAAAATAAAAACTATTTACTCTATTTTTCTCAAACGTGACAACGTGACGGGTATGATGTGACACTTTAAAAAAAAATTTCTTAGTATACTTTTCTCAAACGTGACAACATGGAATGTGACAACGTGTGGCGAGTATGATATGACACTCTAAAAAAAATTAAAAACTGTTTAGTGTATTTTTCTCAAACGTGACAACGTGGCGGGTATGATGTAACATTTTAAAAAAAAAAAAATCCTATAGTGTACTTTTTCCAAATGTGACAACGTGGCGGGTATGATGTAAGATTTCAAAAAAAAAAATTTAGTATATTTTTCCCAAACGTGACAATGTGACGAGTATAATGTGACATTCTAAAAAAATTAAATACTCTTTAGTGTACTTTTCTCAAACGTGACATATGACACTCCAACGTGGTTGGTATGATGCAATACTCTAAAAAATTTAGTGTACTTTTTTCAAATATGACACTCTAACGTGGCAGGTATAATGTGACACTAAAAACTTTTTAATGGACTTTTTCTAAATGTGACACTCCAATGTAACGGATAAATGAGTCATTATACATTCAAAATGACTAAATAGATGACAAGAAAAAATATGAGACTATATAAATTATAAGTTTAAAATAGGAGATTTATTGATCAATCTCTCCTTTTATAAATAAAAAATAAAATAATGAGTCAACAGCCATCCTCTCCAATGGTTACACTTCATTTTCTATAATAAAGAATTGTGCATGCAACTTTAGACTCAGAGATATATTTCCAAAGCCTCGGTCCGGTGATTGAACCAATTGTTTTATCGCCTTCTTATTCTCATTCGTTTGTACGTCAGTTTTTGATTTGTCAATTTTTTGGTAGAAGTCACTAGTTTCAATCAGATTTTTTACAGTTTTAATCCAAACACTTCTGGCGAGTAAAACATCCTTTGTTTTTTTTAATATATATATACAAGGTAGAACCACTTCGTTTATTATTAGTACGCTAATTAACGGCAGGTTTGGTTGCAATCTGAATAATATCATTACTGTCGCAACAAAGAGGCGTTCCAGCAGTGAGATATTGTTGAGTAGGGGGTGTTGAAAAAAGGGTAGGGCTTCTGTCCAGTTCAGGATCGGATTGAATCGAATTGTTAGGTTTGTGGAGATTCATCATGGGTCCCGTTTTGATAATTTAAACCGTTGAATGTATAGAAATCGTCGAGTATTATATGCTTGTAAAAAATCACGTTGATCGGATATCGATAGCTATGTGATCAAAACAGTTTTTTGTCAACCGTTAATTTGTTCACCGTCCAATTTCTTTAATACGAAACTGATTTCATCACATAGGTATCGATATCCGATCAACGTGATTTTTTACTGGCATATAGTACTCGACGATTTCTACACATTTAACGGTTCAGATTATTAAAACGGGACCCGTGGTGGGCCCCAACGGGCCCAACAGCACGATCCAGTCATATCTCGGACTGGACAGAAGCCATACCCTTGAAAAAAATGGTTTTTTTTTAGTAATTTTAATGTGAAATTAAAGTAGGTTTCAATTGTTGATTGAGGTGAGATTAAATGTAGTGACGGAACGAGAAATTCAATTAAATGCGACACTTATTAATTACAATATCAAAATTTTTTACAAAAATAGTTCACGCAAGTTTGATTTCGAGAAATATCAAAAAAATAATGTTATTTGTAACTAGTGTATCATAGACAATACAAAAAAATATAGATATAAGTCTTAAAATAAATTATATAATGATAAAAAAAAATTATACAAAATTTTATTAAAAATTGAATATAATGGTAATACCACGTCATCATTGATATGTGATATCATCAACTAATAGTATATAAACACATAGAGAGTGAACCTCACATGTCAAATGTAACCAACAATCCAATAAATTTTATATCTTTATAGTGAGATTACTTATACTTGCATGTCAATAATAATGACATCACCGTTACATTTAAAAAATTTCATAGATAATATGGTTTATAATAGTCTCTTCATTTTCAATTAAAACAAACTTTATTGTTCTCATAATTTTTAAAATGTCATTGACATTTCACTCTAATAATATTTTTGTAATTTTTTATTTAAAATATTTTCTTATGTTTGCAAAATTTTAAAAAAAAAAATTCAAAAATCCAAAGGGGGCACGTGACCCCCTTGGCCCTTCACTCCCTCTACCACTGATTAAATGGGTTTAGATTCTTTTGTAACAAGGCCTTTACACCACAAAAAGAATGACAAAAAATCATTGAGAATTGAATGAAAAATTGTCTCATAAAGTTGGCCTCATAAATGAGGTATTAGGAATTGTATATAGCTACCAATCTCACATTGATTGTAGATGAAAACTTTGATGGGTATTTAAATCTCAAGATTATGAGAAGGGCATGAGCCCTTTAGGGCATCCAAAATTTCTGAATGAAGGGAGGTATGGATGCTTCAAGGATAGGCTTGGGCTAAGATTATGGTCGAAATTGGTTATAGCAAAAATGCCACACGCACGCACGCACGTGTCGTCTAGGCCGAGCCGAGTTTGGGTTCGTGATCCGTGGGTCGTGGATTTTGGATCTTAGAGCTTGGGCTTGAGGCTTGAGACTTGAGGAATGGGTTAGGTTTGGGCTGGGCCAGATTGGTGGTCCACCAACCTTTTTAGGCCAAGTCGGCTGTAGGTATACACACTTGTGTATACAGAATATATATCTCGTATTATTGTCCCATCAATTTTGGTCCATTACTCCAGCAGTTTTGCAAGAGTAATGACCATTAGTTGCCAGCCTTCATGGGCATTAGTTGCTAGCTTTCATGGCTAGAGGCTCCTCCTCTCTCCCCCATGGTGTATAAAAGGAGACCCATCTTTCTTGGTTTTGGTACAGATTTTGCCTTCCAATCATATAGTTAGTTTGCTTGCTCTTATAATATTCTTCATGTGTGAGAGAGTGCTGCCATTGTCAGTTCACCAAAGCTAATAGAAGGTACTTCTACATTAGCTGGTCTAAGCCATCTTATCCTAGGAGACAGAAGTCGACATTCCTCCAGCACCCATCGAGAGGCGGTGAATCAGTTTTAAGATTGTTATTCAAATTATATAATTTAAACAAGATAAATAGATTCATAATTTATTAGATTAAATAATAGAACTTGAAATAAATCCAGATTATATTCTAGAGCATAACACAGAAATACATATCACATAATATATTGAAAGACGAGGAATCAAAGAAATTGAAGATGACTAGGAATCACTAATTTCTCAGTATGTGGTCAGTAGACTTTTCTACTTCTAGGAATCATTAACTTCTCCGCATGTCATAGCTGTGTCGCTAGTAGTCTAATACCTCCTAGGAACTATCAGTTTTTCTATCTCTGTGATCAGTATTCAAGATTAAGGCTTTAAGAAGTGATCGTGGTGGTAAGTATGAATCACCGTTTATTGAGATTTATGCTTAATTCAAGATTATCCACCAAACTACGGCGCCTTATTCTCCTCAGTTAAATGGAGTTACTGAATGAAAAAATATGACGATAAAGGAGATGATGAATGCAATGTTGATAAGTTCTGAATTGCCACAAAACTTGTAGGGAGAAGCAATTCTCTCTGCGAATTACATTCTAAATAGAATCCTTCGAAAGAAAGTAGACAAGACTTCATATGAATTATAGAAAAGGCCAAAAGGCTTCTTATAATTTCCTACAAATGTGGGAGTGTCTTGCAAAAGTGGCGGTACCTACACTCAAGCGGTTAGGATAGGTTTGAAAACCATGGATTGTATATTCATCGGTTATGCACATAATAGTAGTATATATAGGTTTCTTGTGCACAAGTTTGATATGTCAGATATCCACAAGAATACCATAATAGAGTCAAGGAATGTGTTCTTCTTTGAAGACGTATTTTCTTGCCGAACTCGAGGAGAAGATCAAAGTTCTGAGAAGGAACTTGAAGATAATTAAGTAGATGATCAAGATGAGGAAGTAGATGAGCTGAAAAGGAACAAGAGGGCTAGGACTGCCAAGTCCTTTGGTATAGACTTCTTGACTTATATGTTAGAAGGAGAACCTTAAACTTTTTATGAAGCTATGACTTCTGTAATACCCCTGTTCCGTAATATGTTAATTGGTCCTTAACATGATGTGATTATGTATTTTGATATGATTTTGTGTTCCACTATGTGAAAATATGTGGTTTGAAGTTCTATCTGTTCACTGTAGGAATATCTGTTTGAATAATCAGCTTTGGAAATTTAATTGAGGGCCTTATCGGCCACAGAACCCGAAATCGATTACGCCATTGTAGTTGGCATAATTTTTAGAGCCTACGGTGAAATTTAATTGAAAATTTATTCTGGTTAATTTAAACTGATTGAAATGATAAATTAAGTACCCCATTATTTTATATTATTATATTGACTTAGTGGGACTTAATATATTTGAGCACTACACCTTATTCCTCTCCCTTAGCTTATTTTGGCTGATTCTTGAACTCAATTTGAGAGGGAGAGCCGACTATAGGGAGGGAGAAAGAGGGATTATGCAACTTTGGTCTTGAAACTTGGAGATTGGAAGTCTAATTCAAGATTTGATCATAGATTGTGAGGATCAAGCTCCTAGGTGAGTGATTCTTGGATTATAATTGTAATTTTGTGCATGTCCAAGCTATCTTGGTGATCAAGAACAAGATTGTAATGAAGTTGAGTTGTGTTTGTTGAATTGAAGCTTAATATGTGCATGTATGTAAGAAATACTTTGAAATTTGCATGTTTGAGCACAAATGTGTATAACCCATGTGAGATATTAAAGGAAACTCATGTCTTGATCACCATTTGTGTTATCTAAGTTGAGAATGTGGCTAATCCATCACATGCATGTACAAATTGAGAAGATATGAGCTTTGAATGCATGAAATGGTTACATTGGTAATGAGTCGGTGGAAAATGAGCCATGCATGTAAATAAATTATGAAATTGAGCTTCAATATGTTGTAGTTCTATGTTTGTACCATGTTAGTATATGATTATGTGAAGTTTGGGCCGAAATCATGCATTTAGAGCCTTTGAATGTCGAGATGAAGCTCAAGAACTCAATATGGAAAAACCCAGATTTTTGATGTCCGCTCGAGCGGGTTAAGTGACGCTCGAGCAAAGAAATCGAGCTCCCAGCATTTTCTGCAGACATGGTTCCCGCTCGAGCGTGGAAGTCGACGCTCGAGCGTGGGAGCTATTTTGACAGGCCTTCCGCTCGAGCGCCCTATTTAACGCTCGAGCGTATTTTTCATGCAACCAGTACTTTTGCAGGCCTTGAGGGTCCGCTCGAGCGGGTAAATTGACGCTCGAGCGGGGACCCTAATTTCTGGAATTTTGTTCATGCGTTCTGTGTTTCGTTTTCCGTTCTCTTTCACTTGTAATCACTCTTAGGCGTATGTTAAACATTATAAATGAGTTAATGAGATAAGAATAAAACCTAAAGAGGAATATGTGAATTAAGGGACGGATTGAATTGTTAATGACCCTTTTGTGTGCATGGAATGTGTAGGGTCAAGCTCCAGGGCAAATCCACAAGCCGATCACTGTGAGTAATATCAATATTTGAATGCTTGCGAATGTCCAATTGTTTACTCCCTTTTAAGCTTTATGAATTGCTAATTGGGATTGTGGACGTAAGTCTGATATGAATGCATGAATGGACCAAAGGTCGTTTTGATGTGAATGAATGGACCAAAGGTCGTTTTGAAATGAATGAATGGACCAAAGGTCGTTTTGATGTGAATGAATAGACCAAAGGTCGTTTTGATGTGAATGAATGGACCAAAGGTCGTTTTGATGTAAATGAATGGACCAAAGGTCGTCCTGATGTAAATGAATGGACCAAAGGTCGTCCTGATGTAAATGAATGGACCAAAGGTCGTTTTGACACATGTGAGTGGGCCGAAGGCCGTTTTGACATGAACGAGTGGGCCAAAGGCCGTTTTGACATAAATGAATGGGCCGAAGGCCATTTTGACAAAAATGAATGGGCTAAAGGCCGTTTCGACATAAGTGAATGGGCCGAAGGCCGTTTTGCCATGAATGGAAACCCAAATGGGCCAAAGGCCAGAATGTTGGAACTACAGTTACTTGATTTGCATTTCGTATAGTCTTATATATTTGCTAATTAGAAGTATGAATTGGGCCCAAGGCCGTTTGAAGCATGTTGTTCTACATATTGTGATGTAACTATCATATTTGATATTATTCATTGGGCTATCGCTCACGCTCATTCATGTCTTTGTAAGTGAGCCAAGAGAAGTTCAAACCCAGCCCCAGTGAAGTCTGTCAGGAATAACATGAGTTTGGAGAGTCAGCCTTGTGTCTCACGCACGAGACTCAACCTTGCCATTCTGTTATGTATTTCCATTTTGTCTTGTTGGCAAGGATCTTGTGTATATCGGTATGTAGTTGTGATATGGGTTGACTCAGTTTAGATGATCCTGTCTGTAATGAATTTTGTGAAACTGTATTTTTGACGTGGGTTATTAACGTATCTGAGCATGGTTTGTTTGATGTGCATATAAGCACGGCTCTATGGACAAAGTTTTTAAATTTTTGCTTCCGTTTGGCCCCTTTTCTCTGACAAGTTACGTCTGTATCGGTCTAAGGCCGTAGGTAATCACAGGATTACTGGCCAGTCATGTCCTTAACCCATAGGGGCGGGTTTGGGTCGTGACAGAGTGGTATCAGAGTATGAGTTAATAACTCACACACTTGTCCAAAAAGAGCAATAAGCGTCTTGATGAGATCTATGATGCATTAACATGAAATTGGAAGCATTGATAATAATGCTTAACTATTTTGATATGAACCTAGAAAGCATCAAGAATATGCTTAAGTGTTTCGATTTGAGTAATTATGTAATATAAGTTTGTGAACTACTCGCATTGCAATTATCTAAATATATGTACTCCTTTGTATATGCATACTTGTGAATCTTTTGTATAGAGTATAATGCAAGTTTAATCAGATAGTGAATAAGAACTCTATAAGGTTGTGTTTAGCCTCAATTATTTCCTGATGATATGAAATGACAAGTTCTCTGAGATGCTATGTTTGGTATACGTGGTTGCTCAAATTCTCTTTGAACATAATTGTGGTATCCTTAGCGGAGGCCCTCGCCCAGGGGACATAATACTGTGGCTTATGGTCATGAGGCCCTCGCTCGGGGGAAACAATACCGTGGCCTATGTATGAGATCTGTTACTCAGTACCGGAGGTTCCATTATGGAACTTGTTATGCTTGACCAATATGTTATGTTATGCTAAAGGAAGTACCACACATGATTGGAATATGAGATATGAATTGTTACACTAATGTGTACAACAAGTTTGTTTTGATATAATGCACATACATGAATATATGAATCACGAAAGGTTGTTTATGTGCATCCGATTCTGCCAATGGGTGTCTATGTGGAATATGAACATGATTTGAGTGTATAATTACTTAGTAAATGTTTAGCATGCGATATTTGATAAATATGCAATTATCTGTTACGTAATTGATTAATTGCGTACGATATGTGAAAGAAGAATATAACAATGTGCCTATGTGCGAATGTACTCATGTGATTTTGTGTTTAATTTCGTATTGGGCATCCCAGTATTTGGTAAAGCTTGATAAGAATTTGTGTAGAGTATGGGCAAATTAAGGGCATACGGGTTGGAAGGTTCTTCCACAGCCCGACTTGATAGTCTGGAAAAAGTAGTACAAGAATTGGCAGAGATCTTGAGACAACAGCGTCAGTTGCCGCTACGGCAAGAACCTTTGCCACCACCAGTGTGAGAAACACCGAAGAGTTTGTTATCTGACTTCTGGGGCTCGTTATAGATATGGTAAAATGGACCATACGGCAAGGACCTGTCCCCGGATTGAACGAAATGTGAATGAATCCTCTGCCTTGGCTAAATCCGTACCAGTGGTAGGAATTGCTACTCAGGATGGAGTAATCACACTCATCCCAGAAAGCACTCAGAATGTTGTAACCATTATCCCAGGTATCTATACTGTTTACAAATGAATGCTTATGTGTTGATTGATTCTGAATTAGTACGTTTGTACATCTTCGCTTGGGATATTATTTGATTCAGATCGGCATATATTTCATATCTGCTGCATGTGTATCTAGATTGGTTAGACCCACATGATCGAGACTGTATTCTTTGGAGGTATATGCCCCGTTTGGGAAATTTGTGAAATACGTTTTGAGATATTGATTGACTCTGCACATGCACATATATATATCTACACCTATGCTCAGGGTGATTTATTATGTTACCGTCTTCAATGACTAAACCACTGGAATTATGATTCTGTAATCGTGTGACCAAGTTGAGCGCCCTAAATGGTGAACTCTATAATTGTGAGACCATATATTTTGATTGGTAGAAAGTTGACTGGGTGATGTGACTAATTTGGAACCTTTGCGTAACAATCCCATACTATGTGTACCCGAGGAACTTTGTATAATGTATTACTGTGCACCATGTTCTTGTATATAAGACTTATTTGGGAACTGTTATACTGATTATGATACGTACCTCTTGATATGAACACTTGCATGCTTATGTAACTATACCTGAACTTATGTGGACAATACCGTATTGTACGTGATTCGAAATACTTTGATATGAACAGTTGTGATGAATGATTCTGATACGACCTTGAGAACTGATAAATTTAGGGTAGTTGTGAAACTATCAGCCATGTGCCTAAACAAACGAAGTGAGCTTTACAGAATCAAATGTACCCTATTTGAGAAAACTTCTATCTGACTTGATCCAATAGAACCTTTGTCTGAATTGACCCGATAGAACCCTCATTGGATATAATTTGACGGGACCTTTGTTTGATTTAATCTGACAAGACCTTTGCTTTGGTTGATTGATAAGAACCTCTATCAAAGTTGATTTTGTAAAAGGGGGTTAAGAATTGTCTATGAATAAATGACCAGATTATTATTGGCAGGAAAACTGATGGACCCAAAACTTGAATCCGTTTGGAGTGCTTGACTTATTTGAAAGACCTTTTGTGGGTTATCAATAGATTGATCTACCTATGAACACCATTGAGAACCAACCTTCAACTAGTGAGGACATATGTGTTATAGATGAACTGAATTGTACAAATCCCGTGATTGGGTGTCTTAAGGAACGATGCTTGTGTATTGTCCCATCCTGGTTGGTTTGATGCTATGGGGACTGATGATGGCAGATTGATTTGACTATAAGCAGTACTGAACAGTTGTCCTTGACTGATCATAATATGTTGTGTATGGGAGAGTGGTTGCTTCAGTGTTATCGGATTTTGGAAGATCAGGTTACGATGAGTGGTATTATGTTTGTTTTGATGACATTCTTGGGGCGTCCTTTCGTGCTAGGGGACGTTAAGCCTATGTAGCACCTTTGATCGAGATACCTTTTGCCACCGACGGTTTCGTACGGGTGGGTTTGACTAATCGATCTCGAGTCGGCCACCGACGGTTGTGAACAGGTGTGCTTGATTCCGAGACGATTATTCCTTTGTTTTGTCCGGAATGTCATCCTTTGGTATTATGCAGATGTTACAGACATCCAAGAAGCTTTGAAAAATCCTGATTATCCATAAGTGTGCGAATTCAGTACACCTTGTGAACGCCTGCCCAGTGCCATTATATTCTGTAATTGGGGCCCTAAGGATGTGTAAATTGTGCTTAACATGTGATTGACTCCTTTGATACTACCTTTGCCATTATGGAGGTTTATATATGAATTGCCTTATGCTTTTGATGACTATCAGATAATGTGGAAAGACTCGATAGAACAGGGAATTAAATATTAAACTGAATTGTGAACTGTAAACTGTTGAATGAATTGAGAACACGTGTATTATGTCAGAAATTGCCTGCTTCGATGTTATTGTACTTTACAATCAGTATTACGGGGATGTCTGGACTATGTGTATTGTGTGGGTAATTACTTCGATGTTACCTTTGTTGTTTCAGGAATCAGTATCTGGATCCACCTTATATTCCTGAAGACTTTTAATTGACCTTGGATAATTGTGATGAGCCACTGGACTAAATACCGAATCAGATCGTGAATTGGGGAATTATTGAAGAATGAATTGAACTTTTGTGACACGGAATAGACCGAACTTCTGTGATAAAGTTAGCTGACATTGAAATAAATATGTTGGTGACCTACCTTGAAGAGGTCAGTTGGTGAATATGTCTAAATATTTTTCGGTGCCAACAGGTCGAAGTTGAATTTCAGATAGTGGCGGGACTACTTCAACCTCTCCCCATTTTGGAATGGAAATGGGAATATGTGGCTACGAGTTTCGTTGTGGGGCTACCTTGAGTACCCAAGGTGTAAGTCCCATTTGGGCTATCGTAGGTAAAATTATTGAAGTTGCCCATTTCTCCCTATAAAATTTTGTATGATGCTTGTAGACTAGCCACTGTTTACATCGATAAGATCGCTCGGTTGCATAGGGTCCCAATATCTATTGTTTAGGCAGAAATTCTAAAATGTGTTTGAATTCTGAAAAGCCTTCAAGAGGCAATGGGGGCTCAGCTTTTGTTCTGTTATGTTATCCGGACCCAAAGGTTCCCTTATGAAACTGGTTATTCGTAACCTCACGCGTATATGTTCTGTTCTGTTCCGTTCTGTTCTGTTCTGTTAATGCTAATGGATGTGTCACGTAAACTTAATCATGACTTATGATTTCTGTATATGATCTGGACAAATTACGAATTTGATACAAAACTGAATTATGATTCGGCGCTGTTTTTCCATCCGCAAATTGATGTATGATCAGAAAGAACTTGTTAGACTCTGGGAGAAATGCTCCAAATGTGTACCTTAGATTTTCGAGGAATTGGAAAGATCTATTCATCGTTGGCAGACCTTACTCACGACGACGGCTTACACTCTAGTTTCGGTATGGCACCATACAGGCCTTGTATGGAAGAAAAGGTAAGTCTCTGACTGAGTAAGAACTGAGTTTTGTTTGACTTTGGGGCTAAGTAAATGGCTATCAAAAAGAAATGAAACCGTTGAATAAGAAAGTATTCCGAATTATTTTCGGCTACAGGTAAATTAAGTTTGGAGGACCAAACTTCCTAAAGGGGGGAAGACTGTAATACCCCTGTTCCGTAATATGTTAATTGGTCCTTAACATGATGTGATTATGTATTTTGATATGATTTTGTGTTCCACTATGTGAAAATATGTGGTTTGAAGTTCTATCTGTTCACCGTAGGAATATCTGTTTGAATAATCAGCTTTGGAAATTTAATTGAGGGCCTTATCGGCCACAGAACCCGAAATCGATTACGCCATTGTAGTTGGCATAATTTTTAGAGCCTACGGTGAAATTTAATTGAAAATTTATTCTGGTTAATTTAAACTGATTGAAATGATAAATTAAGTACCCCATTATTTTATATTATTATATTGACTTAGTGGGACTTAATATATTTGAGCACTACACCTTATTCCTCTCCCTTAGCTTATTTTGGCTGATTCTTGAACTCAATTTAAGAGGGAGAGCCGACTATAGGTAGGGAGAAAGAGGGATTATGCAACTTTGGTCTTGAAACTTGGAGATTGGAAGTCTAATTCAAGATTTGATCATAGATTGTGAGGATCAAGCTCCTAGGTGAGTGATTCTTGGATTATAATTGTAATTTTGTGCATGTCCAAGCTATCTTGGTGATCAAGAACAAGATTGTAATGAAGTTGAGTTGTGTTTGTTGAATTGAAGCTTAATATGTGCATGCATGTAAGAAATACTTTGAAATTTGCATGTTTGAGCACAAATGTGTATAACCCATGTGAGATATTAAAGGAAACTCATGTCTTGATCACCATTTGTGTTATCTAAGTTGAGAATGTGGCTAATCCATCACATGCATGTACAAATTGAGAAGATATGAGCTTTGAATGCATGAAATGGTTACATTGGTAATGAGTCGGTGGAAAATGAGCCATGCATGTAAATAAATTATGAAATTGAGCTTCAATATGTTGTAGTTCTATGTTTGTACCATGTTAGTATATGATTATGTGAAGTTTGGGCCGAAATCATGCATTTAGAGCCTTTGAATGTCGAGATGAAGCTCAAGAACTCAATATGGAAAAACCCAGATTTTTGATGTCCGCTCGAGCGGGTTAAGTGACGCTCGAGCAAAGAAATCGAGCTCCCAGCATTTTCTGCAGACATGGTTCCCGCTCGAGCGTGGAAGTCGACGCTCGAGCGTGGGAGCTATTTTGACAGGCCTTCCGCTCGAGCGCCCTATTTAACGCTCGAGCGTATTTTTCATGCAACCAGTACTTTTGCAGGCCTTGAGGGTCCGCTCGAGCGGGTAAATTGACGCTCGAGCGGGGACCCTAATTTCTGGAATTTTGTTCATGCGTTCTGTGTTTCGTTTTCCGTTCTCTTTCACTTGTAATCACTCTTAGGCGTATGTTAAACATTATAAATGAGTTAATGAGATAAGAATAAAACCTAAAGAGGAATATGTGAATTAAGGGACGGATTGAATTGTTAATGACCCTTTTGTGTGCATGGAATGTGTAGGGTCAAGCTCCAGGGCAAATCCACAAGCCGATCACTGTGAGTAATATCAATATTTGAATGCTTGCGAATGTCCAATTGTTTACTCCCTTTTAAGCTTTATGAATTGCTAATTGGGATTGTGGACGTAAGTCTGATATGAATGCATGAATGGACCAAAGGTCGTTTTGATGTGAATGAATGGACCAAAGGTCGTTTTGAAATGAATGAATGGACCAAAGGTCGTTTTGACACATGTGAGTGGGCCGAAGGCCGTTTTGACATGAACGAGTGGGCCAAAGGCCGTTTTGACATAAATGAATGGGCCGAAGGCCATTTTGACAAAAATGAATGGGCCAAAGGCCGTTTCGACATAAGTGAATGGGCCGAAGGCCGTTTTGCCATGAATGGAAACCCAAATGGGCCAAAGGCCAGAATGTTGGAACTACAGTTACTTGATTTGCATTTCGTATAGTCTTATATATTTGCTAATTAGAAGTATGAATTGGGCCCAAGGCCGTTTGAAGCATGTTGTTCTACATATTGTGATGTAACTATCATATTTGATATTATTCATTGGGCTATCGCTCACGCTCATTCATGTCTTTGTAGGTGAGCCAAGAGAAGTTCAAACCCAGCCCCAGTGAAGTCTGCCAGGAATAACATGAGTTTGGAGAGTCAGCCTTATGTCTCACGCACGAGACTCAACCTTGCCATTCTGTTATGTATTTCCATTTTGTCTTGTTGGCAAGGATCTTGTGTATATCGGTATGTAGTTGTGATATGGGTTGACTCAGTTTAGATGATCCTGTCTGTAATGAATTTTGTGAAACTGTATTTTTGACGTGGGTTATTAACGTATCTGAGCATGGTTTGTTTGATGTGCATATAAGCACGGCTCTATGGACAAAGTTTTTAAATTTTTGCTTCCGTTTGACCCTTTTTCTCTGACAAGTTATGTCTGTATCGGTCTGAGGCCGTAGGTAATCACAGGATTACTGGCCGGTCATGTCCTTAACCCATAGGGGCGGGTTTGGGTCATGACAACTTCACTTGAAAATCCTTTATGGAAAGAAGTAATTAAGAGTGAAATTGACTCCATCGTACAGAGCCATACTTGGTAGTTAGTTGACCTACCACCAGATAGTAAAACCTTAGGTAGTAAGTGGATCTTTAGAAGAAAGATGAAAGCGGATGGGTCAATTGATAAGTATAAAGCTAAGCTAGTTATCAAAGGATACAGGCGGCGAGAAGGTTTAGATTACTTCGATATGTATTCACCTATGACAAGGATTACATGCATTCGCATAGTGATTGCGATAGCCGATTTACATGGTCTAGAGATATATTAAATGGATGTAAAGGCAATTTTCTTAAATAGAGATTTAGATAAAGAAATCTACATGGAACAACCCGAGCAGTTTTCAACTCCAGAGAAAAATAAGGTCTTTAAGCTTGTCAAATCATTATATGGTTTAAAACAAGCGCCTAAGCAATGGCATGAGAAGTTTGACAACGCTATGTTGACAAATGGGTTTAGAATCAATGAGTGTAACAAGTGCGTATATGTTAAAGACACTGACAGAGGTTATGTCATTTTGTGTCTATACATAGATGACATACTCATTGTTGGTAGTAATGATGAAATGGTTCGAACTACCAACAGATTATTAAACTCCAAGTTTGACATGAAAGATATGGGCCTTGCAGATGTCATTCTAGATATTAAGATTACTAGAACATCTGGTGGTATTGTACTTTCTCAATCTCACTATGTTGAGAAGATATTTGAGAAATTTGGTAAATCAGATACAAGTGTGTGTAGGACACCGGTAGACGTGAATCTACATTTGACCAAGAATAATGGTGGGAGCGTCTCTCAGCTAGAATATTCTCGGGTCATTGGGAGTTTGATGTATCTGATGAATTGTACAAGACCGGATATAGCTTACTCGGTTAGTAGGCTTAGTAGATACACAAGTAATCTGAATGCCACTCATTGAAGAGGCATTAGGCTGGTGTTAGGTTATCTACACTATGCCCGGGATTATAGACTGCATTATACCAGATACCCAGCGATACTAGAAAGGTATAGTGACGCTAATTGAATATCTGATATAAAAGACTCCAAATCCACTGGTGGCTATGTGTTTACCCTCAAAGGCGCAGTTGTGTCTTGGAAATCATCCAGGCAAACGTGTATATCGAGATCAACGATGGAATATGAATTTATTGCTTTGGATAAAGCAACTGAAGAAGTTAAATAACTTCGCAAGTTTGTTGAGGATATTCCATGTTGGCCGAAACCTGTGCCTGCTATCTGTATTCATTGTGATAGCCAACCGGCGATTGGACGGGCGCCGAGTCATATGTATAATGGAAAGTCTAGACATATCCGTCATAGACATAATTCCATACGACTACTACTCTTTGATGGAGTTGTCTCTCTAGACCATGTAAAGTCTAAGGACAACATTGCGGATCCGTTAACTAAAGGGTTAACTCAAGAGTTAGTAGAAACGTTATCAAGAAGAATGGGGTTAAGGCTTTTAGTAATGTTACTGGAATGGAAAATCTAACCTAGTTGACTGGAGATCCCAAGATCTAGGTTCAAATCGTGTAATGGGTGAGTCACTGAAGAAGTAACACCTCTTGCCCATTCCTTTTGTACAGTGATACGCGGTGGGGGTGGAAGGTTAAGCTAAATGCTTTTAATGACCTAAGTGATATGAATAGTCAATCGTAGTATAATGAGAAACCTTATGTAGGTCACCTATGTGAGTGCGCAGTGGGCTGCTTCTTTAAGAATTGGTAAGGCTGAATTCATTAAAGCCACTCACTGAACCAGATTAGTGTTCTAAGGCCATACTGGACACACCAGTGAGAACAAGAACAATGGTTGGACTAACTCCTATGTGAGGTCTATTGTCTTGGTTTACACAAACGGCAGAACAATTCAAGACTTCACCTTCACTAGTCAGCCAGTAAATCCGATAGACTTTCACTACGAAAGTTTCAAGGCAACATCTACCTTTCCTGATGCAGGGTTAGTCTCTGTGCTCTCTCTCCGAGTCTTTGTTGTAAACGTTGTCCGTTTTCTTTATTCAGTCAATTTTTATTCATGTGGGGGATTGTTGGAAAAAATGATTTTTTGGTGACTTTAATATGAAATTAAAGTAGGTCCCAACCATTAGTTGATGTGGGATTAAATGGATTTAGATTCTTTATAACAAATTCTTTACACCATAAAAATAATGACCAAAAACCATTAAGAATTGAATGAGAAATTGTCTCATAAAGTTGGCTTCATAAATAAGGTATTGGGAATTATGTATAGCTATCAATCCCATATTGATTGTAGATGAAAACTTTGATGGGTATTTAAACCTCAAGATTATGAGAAGGGCATGAGCCCTTTGGGACATCCAAATTTTTTGAAGGAAGGGAGGTATGAATGCTTCAAGGATGGGCTTGGGCCAAGACTATGTTCCAAGTTGGTTATGGAAAAAATGCCACACGTGCAAATGCGGGCGCCGCCTGTTCGCCGGGGCCAGGTTCAGGTCTGGGTCCGTGGTTCGTGATCCGTGGATCGTGGATCGTGGGCCTTGGGCTTGGACTTGGACTTAAGGCTTGAGACTTGAGACTTGTTGGAATGGGTTAGATTTGGGCTGGGTCGGATTGGTGGTCCACCAACCTAAACTTTTTAGGCCAAGTCTATCACAAATATACACACTTGTGAATACAGAATATATATCTCCTATTATTGTCCCATTAATTTTGGTTTATTACCCCAGCAGTTTCGCAGGAGTAATGACCATTAGTTGCCATCCTTCGGTATTAGTTGCTAGCCTTCATGGCCGCAAGCTCCTCCTCTCTCCTCCATGGTATATAAAAGAAGACCCATCTCTCTTGGTTTTGCTACAGATTTCTGTCTTCTAATCATATAGTCAGTTTGCTTGCTCTTACAATATTCTTCCTGTGTGAGAGAGTGTTGCCATTGTTAGTTAGCCAAAACTAACAGAAGGTGCTTCTGCGTTAGCTGGTCTAAGCCATCTTATCCTAGGAGACAGAAGTCGATGTTCCTCCAGCACCCACGGTGAGGCAACTAATCTGTTTTAAGGACACTGTGGTATCATACATAATTTGGTTTGATTCCCCGTCTTTCAATATATTGTGTGATATGTATTTCTATATTATGCTCTTGAATGTAATATGGATTTATTTGATGTTCTATTATTTAACTTAATAATCATGAATCTATTTATCTTATTTAAATTATACAATTTGAATAATAGGGGGTCACGTTCTCTTTGAGTGAACCCTTTCTATGTGGTCATTTGGAAAGACAGTAGAAACTGAGTTTTGCAGCATCAGAAAAAAGCCACAAGTAGCATACAAATGCAAACACAACCATTTGGCAATTAAGTGCTAAAAATGCTGGTTGTGAAATTACGTAACTACCCTCTATGTTAACAAAAAATTGTTCAAACAATCACATGGGTCAAAAAGTAAATTTCCTATGTTGGATAGGGATATTTTGATCATTTTAATGTTATGTGACACCATAAACAAATTTTATACCAAAAAGTTAAAAAATAACTTTTTACTAAAAAAACTAAACTAAAAAACTTGATAAAAAGTCAAAAGTTAACTGTGAATTGAGTCATAAAAAATCTAAAAAGGTTGGGCAATGCCAAGAACAGGGCAAAGGGCAAAAGACTTTTCTTTTGAGGAATAAACTATCCCTCCAATTCATTGGAGGCCAATTGAAGTTATTGTGAGTATATTCTAGATCTATTTCAGTAATTTTAATTGTTTATATTATAAGTTCTATCAAATAGATGATTAATGTAAAAATAAGATTAATCAAATATTAATACTCACATATTTTGATTATATTTGTCTTAAAAATAAACAATCAGGGTTATTTCAAGAATAATTTTTTAATTTTTTTTAAAAATAAATATAATTCAATTATTTATTTAAATTTAAATAATATATTTTTATATAATTATTTTATACAATAAATCCAACAATATGAATTTAAATAACTAAAATAAATTCAATGTGAGTTCACAATGGCTTCAATTGAACTTGACATAGGTGGGCCCATAGAGGCTTTTGGCCCACCACTCAGAGCCCAATGCACTATTCAAACACTAAGGCTCAACGTTACTGGAACCCATTGCTGCACCAAGAACCAATGACATTTAAACACTTGTCAAGAGAAGAACCAGCCATGTAAGCAGACAAAGATCTTGTAGAGTTATTGCACCACACATCAACCATTAATGAGGTCCCCTACAACATTTAATGCGATAACCCCTTCAGGTCGGAACAGAACAGCTACACCATGAACAAGGCAGGTTGGAACATAGACTTTCAGCCAACATGATAAGTCGGAGTGGACAAGGAAATGATCAACAAAGGATATAAGCAGGTTTCTAAAACAAAAAGAAGGTTAAGTTCCCTATTATCACCCTATCTCGACATTCCATTAATCTCTCTCTTCTAACTTGCTCGTCGGAGGGTTCGTTGGGGGACTCCCGTTCCCCGTTGGACTTTTGTGTAAGTATTTCAGTGAGCTCAGTGACCGGACAATGGTGTGGGAGGGGTGGATTAGCCTGACCCATCCATCAAGGACCAGTAGTATCGTCAGTTGGCGCCATCTGTGGGAAGCTTTCACTCCGCGTGACAATTGTGCTCATTGTTGCCGAAGACCCATTCCCGATGATTCCTCCTTGCCACCCACCAAGGTGGATAGTCACAACAAGATCTATGGCTTCTTAACACAACGTCGCCGACCCCCAAGCCGACCCTCCTAACCCAAACAACCTACCTCAGTATTTCACAGAACTCATCAACAGCATCAACCGCTTAGCCGAACAAAACCAAGCCCTGATCAATGCTTTGCTTTAGCGAGACCTCCATATGCCTCCTCCACCACCACAAGATATCCCGTCTAACCGAGAACGAATCCCGAGCCATCCCTTCCAACAAGCCCACCTCTCCAACTTGGAGGGTTTGCGACCCCCACCCCAAGATATCAATCTGCCACCTCGGGGTATACATCTATTAGTCCAAGTACCTGCTCCCGAGGAAGAGGCCATTAGTGTCCAGCCTCCATTGCATTCTGGTGGTGACAACGTTCCTATCTGGGATGCGGAACTCCGAGTCATGAAACTTCAGCTTCAAGGAGGCATGCAGAACATATAGAATAAACCTTCCACAATAGGCAATTCACCGTTTGTCGCCTCCATCAGGGACAAACCCCTACCTCTTAAATTCAAAATGTCCTCGATCGATTCTTTCGATGGCACAACGGACCCAGTTGACCATTTGGAGACTTACAGGACCCTAATGATCCTCCATGTTTTTCCTGATGAGATCATGTGTCAGGCTTTCCCCGTAACACTTAAGGGGTCGGCTCGACTGTGGTTTAGTCAGCTACCGACGGACTCCGTCTCTACTTTCCAACACCTAAGTGATTCCTTTCTTAGCCATTTCATTGGTGCTTAGCGCCAGCGGCGCCCGGCGATTCAGCTCCTCAACATCTGTCAGACGGAGGGGGAGTCCCTACGTAGCTTCGTCACCCGTTTTAACACCGAAGCCTTACAGGTGGCGAAAAACGACGACAAGGTCATTCTCACAGCTTTCATGGCTGGTTACGATCATCCGACTTCCTTTTCTCCCTCTCCAAAAACCCTCCAACCTCCATGGTTACCCTCCTTTCCAAAGCCTAAAAATATATGAACGCCGAAGATTTTCTGGCAACCCGCCAAGACACTACAACTAAAAACCCAACCCCCAGGGAGAAGAGAAAGGAATCTGAAACCAGAACCACCCAATATACACAGCAAATACCTCATTATACCGACCGAACTACTTGATCCGACCAATCGACACCTACCTGACCGCCCGGTCGGTTCGAGCGGTACACTCCCCTCAATTCCCCCATAGAACAAGTCTTGAACCAGATCCAGCGATATTACAACTTGAAATGCCACAAACCTCATGGTCTCCTTTCAGCCGGTGAGATCAATCCAAGTACTGTCGTTTCCATCAGGACCACGACCACAACACTGAAGAATGTGTCAACCTCAAAGACCAGGTGGAAAATCTGATACGCCAGGGTCGCCTCAGTCAGTTCACGGTAGCCCGCCCTCAACAACGGCCAAGGACCGAACCCACCGGAGGCCGCCGCCGACAAACCCCTCCCCGACAACCCCCACAACCTAACTGAGATAACGACAGACCCCCATTACAGCCCGGACCCCAAGGCAACCCTGCTCTCTTGGTCAGAGAGATCAGAGTCATCGTTGGCGGGCTTGCATGCAAAGGACCATCTCGTTCGGCCCAGCGTGCCGAACTCAGGAAAATCAGACAGGGCTCCGACAAAGAAGTCGCGACATCAGATTACCCCTTCAAACACCCCAAACAGTGGATGCAACCTATCACCTTTACGGAGGCTGACTGCACAGGCATCCGTTACCCCTGTGACGACCCCCTTGTCATCTCCGCTCTCATGTCCAATTACAAAGTCAGACGGGTGCTTGTTGACAACGGCAGCTCTTCAGACATCAACTTCCTGAACGCCTATCACCTGCTCCAGGTCAGAGAAAAAAATTGTCCCCTCTTCAAACCCCACTGGTCGGCTTCACGTGGGATCGGGTGACCTCCATAGGCTCCATCAATTTTCCCATCACCATCGGAGAGTATCCACGGCAGACCACCAGGTTACTCACTTTCCTTGTCGTCGATTGTCCTTCTGCTTATAACATAATCCTCGACCGAACAGCCCTTAACGTTTTTCAAGCTGTCACATCCACATACCATCTAGCCGTGAAATTTCCCACTGGCCTCGGGGTCGGCACCATGAAGGGAGAGCAAACGGTGGCCAGAGAATGCTACATCACTTCACTCAAAGAGGTCAAGCTGAAGAAGGCTATAATCATCGAAGGACTCGACGTCAAAGACGAAGACGAATTAGTTAGAGGGGAACCAGTGGAAGAACTTGTTGAAGTCCCCATTGACCCTACCAACCCAACAAAAACATCCAAGATCGGTAGCCAACTATCCTCCCAGGCCAAGGTCGACTTTACAGCCCTCTTAACCGAGCACAATGATGTATTTTCCTGGACCCATTTTGACATGCCAAGTATCGATCCCTCCTTCATCACTCATCGTCTCAGTATCGAGCCCCACTTCAGACCTTTCCGCTAGAAACAGCGTGTCTTTCACCCGAAACGCAATGCCCTTATTGCCTTTGAGGTAGACAAACTACTAGAGACACGGTTCGTCAAGAACGTAGACTACCCCAGATGGCTGTCAAATGTGGTCTTGGTCTGTAAAAACAACAGTAAATGGCAACTTTACGTCGACTACTCCGACCTTAATCGAGCTTGCCCTAAAGATAGTTATCCTCTCCCTCACATAGATTTACTTGTCGACGCCACTGCTGGACATCAGATGCTCAGTTTCATGGACGTCTTCTCCGGCTACAATCACATTCTGATGCACTCGGCTGACCAGGAACACACCTCCTTTATCATAGACAAAGGAACTTACCACTATTGTGTTATGCCGTTCGGATTGAAAAATGCCGGAGCAACTTACCAACGGTTAGTCAATGCCATCTTTCACCACCAGATAGGCCGGAACACGGAAGTCTACGTTGATGACATGCTTGTCAAAAGCAAACTCTCCTCTGATCATTTGACAGACTTACGAGAGACCTTCGAAACCCTACGTAAGTATCAAATGAAACTGAATCTGGAGAAGTGCGCCATCGGCATAAGATCTGGGAAATTCTTGGGCTTTATGGTCAGTCAGCAAGACATTGAGGCCAACCCCGAAAAGATCAAGGCCCTGATAAAAATGCGGTCTTCCAGAACAGTCAAAGAGGTTCAACGGCTTACCGGCAAAGTCACCGTCCTCAACCGTTTTATTTCTCGCGCAACAGACAAGTGCCTTTCCTTTTTTAAAGTCCTCCGATAGGCTTTTGAGTGGACCACCGAATCCAAAGAGGCCTTTCAACAATTGAAGTAGTGCATGACCAACCCCTCTACTCTCTCAAGCATTTTCAGGTGAAACCCTCTTTCTCTACTTAGCTGTATCAAACACCGCAGTCAGTGTGGCCCTTATCAGGGAAGACAACTCAGTACAGCGTCCGGTCTACTACATTAGCCGAGCACTCAAGGGGACAGAACAGAACTACCCTCTGCTGGAAAAAATGGCACTTGTCTTGGTCATAGCCTCAAAGCGACTCCGACCGTATTTCCAAGCTCACTCCATAATGGTCCTTGCTGATCAACCTTTGAAGAAGGTCATGCAACAGCCAAAGCTGTCCGACAGACTTATGCAATGGTCCGTCGAGCTTAACCAATTTGAAATTTCTTACCGACCTCGAACGGTAATCAAAGGACAGGCCGTCGTCGATTTTATCTTGGAATTCACCGACCCCACTCCAACCGCGCCTCCTCCGTCAAGGCAATTCAATACTGAGGCAGAAGACCCCCATTCTTGGACCCTCAATGTCGATGGATCATTCCGTAAGGAAGGCAGTAGGGCTGGTCGCATCCTCACCACTCCCGAGGGCGGTTATTTCAAGTGTGCCCTCTATTTCCTGTTCAACGCAAGCAATAATAAAGCCGAATATGAGGTCTTGATAGCAAGTCTTCACTTAGCCAGAGACATTGGTGTCAGCCATCTCCAAGTGTTCAGTGATTCCCAATTGATCGTTAGGAAGATTACGGGGGAATTCGACGCGAATGAAGACATGATGCGGGCCTACAGGGACATTGCACTCATTCTTGTTCGCCTTTTCAATACTTTCCATATCAAGCGCATCCCTCGGTCAAAAAATTCCAAGGTAGACGAAATGGCCCAATTAGCCTCGGCCGACCAGTTAGACCTCAGCCATGGCATCCACCTTGAATACTTGGCCCATCCTGCTACTTCGCCAAACCAACAGGAGGTTCACTTCCTTCAAAACAAACCTATCCCATGGATTGCAGACATCCTTCTGTTTTTGACAAGTGGGGAGTTACCAGACGATAAACAGCAGGCCACCAAAATCAGAGCCCGATCGTCCAATTACATTCTCATCAGCGGCCTACTGTACAAACGCGGATTCTTGCGTCCATACCTCAGGTGTCTCAGTCCTGCTCAAGTAACTTATGTGATGAGGGAAGTCCACAAGGGCGTATGTGGTAATCATTCGGGTGCAAGATCTTTGGCCCACAAAATCCTCCACACCGGTTACTTCTGGCCTACTCTCCACCAAGATACCACTGATTTTGTGTTTAAGTGTGATAAATACCAGCGCTTTGCCAACATCCCTCATGCCCCACCAACAGAACTGATTACGCTCTGCAGCCCTTACCCTTTTGCCAAGTGGGGCATCGACTTAGTTGGTCCATTGTCCACCGGAATGGGCCAAACCAAGTTCACTGTTGTTGCCATTGACTACTTCACTAAATGGGTGGAAGTGAAACCCCTCGCTACAATCACTAAGCGGAACACAACCAGGTTTATCTAGCAGTCGATCGTGTACCAATTTGGAATCCCTCAAGCCATCATCTCGAACAATGGCAAACAATTCGACAATGCCAAGTTCAGGAAATTATGTGTAGAGCTCCATATTGGACCATGCTTCTCTTCCCCAGGCCATCCCCAAGCCAATGGCCAAGTCGAAGTCACCAATCGCTCCCTCCTGAAGATAATCAAAACTAAGTTGGAAGCCGCTAAAGAGCTCTGGGCTGAGGAGCTACCAAACGTACTCTGGGCTTATCGAGCTACTGCTCGCACCCCTACTAGCGAAACTCCTTTTCGCCTAACGTACGGTGCAGAGGCGGTCATCCTAGTGGAGATCGGCCTGCCGACCCCTCGGGTTTTGCACCCGGATCCAGAATTCAACGAAGAATTGCGTCGGGCTAACTTGGACCTGATTGAAGAGCTCCGAGAGACAACTGATGACAGACGGGCGTCATATCAGCAGAAAATGAGAACACATTATAACCGCAAAGTTCGACCGTGAGAGTTCGCGATGGAGGACCTAGTCTTGCGCGAAGCAACCCTTGCCACTAAAAATCCTACCGAGGGCAAGCTAGCAGCCAAATGGAAAGGACCTTACATTATCAAAACCCAACCCCGCCCAGGCACTTTCCGACTCTAAGATATAGAGGGCAGAGACCTCCCCCATCCATGGAACGCCGAGCACTTGAAGCGTTATTTCCAATGAAATGGTGTCTCCTGTTTTTGTACTATTCCATTGTTGTATGTTCCTTTTGCCGATCTGTACACTTGTCCATTTTCGCCCTTTCCATACATGGTGTAAACTTGTGATAAACAGGCAGTGCCTTAAATGACAATGACTTTATATCTCCATTATATGCATTGTGATTCAATAACAACTTGTTAACTAAAGTCTCAGCCAGACTGAGCATGAAGAGCTCAGCCAGACTGAGTTAACTTAAGCCTTAGCCAGACTGAGTTAACTAAAGCCTCAGCTAGTCTGAGCACGAAGAGCTAAGCCAGACTGAGTTAACAAAAGCCTCAGCTAGACTAAGCATGAAGAGCTCAGCCAGACTTAGTTAATTAAAGCCTTAGCCCGATAGAGCCCTCCAAGTCTTAGTCAGAACTAGCATGAAGAATTCTCCCAGTCTAAATCAAAGCTAGTCTCAGCTGTTACCATACTTAGTTAAAATCCAAGTTCATGACCATCCATTTTCACTAATCATACAAGTCAGCCTGTTTGCCAATTTTTATCATTTTTACATCATGGTTTACTCACGAAATTTCATATTCCCAAATGTGAACATACAGGGTAGCCTAATTACCCATTTTTACCATTTTTACATCACAATTTACTTACAAGTTTCACAATTTACGCCCAAGTTTCATCTTTACACCTACTTTTTATTGAATTCTGCTCAACTATTTTCATTATTCCAAATTTACAAATCAGAGACATAACGACAACAACAATAAATAAGAGAACTCATTGTTTTATTAACAAACTTACGCTTTCATACAATTCGTAGCAGCAATTACATATATAAAAAACAAAACAAACAAAAACAAAATTTTTACACTTAGTTACAAAGATCACTCTCCCTTGCTGGAGGCAAGATCTTCTTCTTCAATCCCCTCGTCCAAGGGGGTCTGGGCAACGTCGTCTTCCCCTACCTTCACGAGATTGAAGTCCATGCCTGGGAACAGCTCTTGTGCCTTATACTTGAAGCTCATCCAGCCACTGTCCCAGTACTGGCTCATCTCGTGCTTGTAGAAGTCTGACCGTTAGAAGCTTTGGATCACTTCTTCTTCATTCCTACCTCCAGCGGCCACTCCCGACGGCCCAGCCCCCCCATCCCCCTCCTTCGTTCCTACCTCTATCTTCGAGCGCGCTGCTTTATTCATCAAGGCAGCCGCTAAGGTCGCTGTTTCCATCTGGGCTGAGCAAACCCCTCTCAGGAGGTCGGCCTCCGTCAACTACGCCATCGACTATACAGTCGCATCCTCCACCACTCCAACGAGGCGGTTGGCTGCGACCCTGGCCTCCCCCCCTTATTCTGCTGAGCGACCTGCCAACCTGTGCGCATGGTACATGGCGGTCTTCAGCGCTGCACTCGTTTCTAGTTTGCTAATCCTAGCCTTCCCTTTCACCAGGACTAGGAGATACTTCTACCATAGGTCCCACCGTCGCCTCTGCTTGGGCACTTGGGCCTATGTCTTCTTTTAGCACTTGGGCCCATGCCTTCTTTCGCCACTTGGGCAGTTTCTCTTCCTGGTGCCTCCTCTGCCCTCCCATCCTTCATCTTCTTCAAAATAGGGGCATCTTTACTCCCCTCTGTCGCCGCCTTATTTTTCTTCGTTTTCTTTGACACTGCATCCACCTCCTGTTTGCCCCTCTCCTTTAGTGGGTCTACTGGGGGCGGCACTAGGGAAAAGTCAATTAGTTCTTTGCCTCCCAACGGCTTGGGACGCGGTTGGACTCTTCCTCATCACCAACCTAGGAGCAGCCCCAGCTGAGACGCTTTGTACTTTTCTGCCTTGGTAAAGGTCTTCCGCTCCTCCGCATCCTCCGCCTTTCGCCTTGCTTCCAACTCCTTTAGTGCGGGATCCTCTTCTGTCGGCTGCGGTCCCAAACCCAAGGCATACAAAGCTGAAAGACGGACAAGGTCGTCCCATCTCACACCCTCCTTCTCCCTCCACTCCTTCATCCTTTTTACCTTACCTTCGGCCTCCGCCCCCAACTTCAGCTCCACTGACTTCATGGGGACCTTCCATGTCGTACGCACTCCCCTCCCACCATTTGCCGATACATAGAACCACCTCGGTCTCCACCCCTTCATCGACAATGGTAACCAGGCTACTAACCCCCTGCCCGCCACCGCCTGTAAAGTCACCCACGTCTTTTGTTGACTGGACACTTTATAGTAAGAAAAGAATTCTTCCACTGTCATCGTCGCCCCATCGATCGCCCGTGGCCATGCGATCGCGCAGGCCATTAGAATTTTCCATGCGTTGGGCATCAACTGCCCCGGCGCCACATCTACCACTACTTGAGGGATTGGCAACGTTAGCCCCCTCCACAATGCTTCCTCGTACAGCGTAAATCCCATCGGGCGTGCATCCAATGCCCTCTCCTTAGACGTGGGCAACGTCAACTCTATCTCTGCCAGAATTTGGTACTTCCTTTCTACCTCCTCCAACTCCTCCGCTGTAAACGTGGACTTGTCGGCCTTGGTGTGCCAGTGGTCTGGTTCCACTAGGCTAATTGGCCTAGCGGCTATGATCATCGTCGCCGAACGAGCCCGCGCCGCTTGCCCAGCTCCCCTCCCCTCCCTCCTCTCTACTTTATACTGTTCCACCAACTCCACTGTGTTGTCTTCTCGCAATGAGTCTAGTTTCACAGTTGACACTTCATCTCGAGCCATTCTTCCTACGTGTCTGTGTATAGCTTCGGACGTTGGCACAAGGAAATTCGCAAAGTGTTGCAGCGGAATGTCATACGAAACAAATGAGTTCACCTCTGGGATGTGTTGGTTTTTTGCGAAAAGGTAAGTAAAGCAAATAACTCCAAATGCCCACGGTTTACCTATATTCCAAGGATTGAGATTAAATTTTTCCAGTCTGAAAATTTTCCAAAACTTCCACCCCCGCCTTTTTGACGCCGTATATTAGCCTACCCCTTCGCTTCCCGCTAACACATCACCTCCCTTATTACGGGATTATGCCACATGTACGACCACGATCCACTACCCTCTTTTCTTCCCTATTTATTCCATTTCACATCACCACGTGCCCCGCCGCTCCTTGAGCCCCGTGTGCCGCCATTTTTCCCACTTGGTCACCCTTCGCGATTGGCCCTCTTCCCAGTTGGTCTCTCCACTCAATCACCCTTCGCGGTCAGCGCTTCTCCTAGTCGGTCCCTCCACTCGGTCACCCATTGCGGTCGGCCCTCCTCCCAGTCGGTCTTTCCGCTCAGTCACCCTTCGTGGTCGGCCCTTCTCCCAATCGGTCTCTCCACTTGGTCACCCTTCGCGGTCGACCCTCCTCCCAGTCGGTCTTCTCTCACTCGACCACCCACAACCCCCGTCTTTTTCCTTATTCCCTTCGTTGGACTGGAACTATACTTGAGAATGGAGGACTATTGATATAGGTGGGCCCATAGGGGCTTTTGGCTCACTACTTAGAGCCCAATGCACAATTCAAACACTAAGGCCTAATGTTACTGGAACCCATCACTGCACCAAGAACCAATGACATCTAAACACTTGTCAAGAGAAGAACCAGCTACGTAAGCAGATAAAGATCCTGCAGAGTTATTGCACCATACATCAGCCATTCATGAGGTCCCTTGCAGCATTTAATACGATAACCCCTTCACGTCGGAACAAAACAGTCTCACCATGAACAAGACAGGCTAAAACATAGACTTTCGGCCAACATAACAGGTTGGAGTGGACAAGGAAATGATGAATAAATGATATAAGCAGGTTTTTAAGACAAAAAAAATGTTAAGTTCCCTATCATCACCCTATCTTTACATTCCATTAATCTCTTTCTTTTAACTTGCTCGTCGGAGGGTTCACTGAGGGACTCCCGTTTCCCGTTGAACTTTTGTATAGGTATCTCAGTGAGCCCAGCAACCGGACAATGGTGTGGGAGGCGTGAATCAGCCCGACCCATCCATCAAGGACCAGTAGTACCATCAGAACCTTCACTCCATATGAACTTGAAGGAATCAATTTTTTTATTTTTATTTTTATTTTTAATTTTAAATATGTTGTTGGTTAATCCTTTGAATAAAATTTGTAGAGTATGCAAACCGCGAAATTTTGTCGGCAACTGTCTTATTAAGCATTGCACGGTTAGGGATGGCAATTTGAAACTGACCCGACGGGGATCCCCGATCCCGACCCCGATTTAAGCGGTTTTTCCCCGAAAAATACCCCCGACGGGGAGGTGACGGTATTTGAAAATTAATCCCCGATCTGTCACGGGCCGGGGACGGTGATCAGTGTTTGATCCCCGGCCCGGCCCGATCCCCGGCCCCGGCCCCGTCCCCGACCCCATCCCCGAATTTTCCCGAAGTGAAATTACTTTTATACCCCTTATATTTATATATTTATATATATATCATAATAATAATAATAATAATAATAATAATAATAATAATAATAATAATAATAAACTAACTCTCTTCTCCCTCACTCTCATCTCAACTCTCTCCCACTCTGTCGTTCATCTCGCTGTCAACTCTCTCTCTTGCGGTCACCGACGGCGACGTCAACACCACCGCTGGCCCCGACTCCCCCTCTCTCTCACCGACGGCGACATCACCACCACCGCCGCACAACGTCTGTCTCTCTGCCACCACCACCGAACCCACAGCCACCGCCAGCCACTCTCGATCTCGATCTGTGTCACCACCATCGAACCCACCGACGGCGTCGCTCAGATCTGTGTGTGTGAGATCTGTCTCTGTGTGTGTGTGTGAGATCTGTCTGTGTGTGTGTGCGAGATCTGTCGCAGATCAGTTTTTTTTTTTTTTAGATCAATTTTTTTTCTGTGTGAGTGATGATCTGATCTGTGTCTGTGTTAGATCAAAATTTTTTTTTTTTTAAAGTTTAAATCTGTATTTGTTGTTGTTGATGATGATAAAACATAGTATTTTTTGTTTCAGATCTGTGTATGTGAGGCATCTGAATTTTTTTTTTTTTTTTTTGTAGCCGGGGAATGCTCGGGGTCGGGGAAACCCGATCCCCGTTGGGGGCGGGGGTGGGGGCAGTGATAGGATCCCCGTCGAGGATCGGGGCCGGGGCCGGGGAAAATTCAACCATCGGGGATCGGGGACGAGGAGTGTGATCCCCGGCCCCGCCCCGCCCCGTTGCCATTCCTATGCACGGTGGCATTTTGTCGGATGCTTCTTCCAAGTCAAACTCGTTTGACAAATCCATAATTTTTTTTTATTTTTATTTTAATAAAATTATTATTAAAATTGGCATGTCTAATACAACTTACAACAATGTGGGTAGCATAATCATAACAATCGATAACCAACACCACACATCACAAATGTTTTAACTTTTCTCACTTAGGTAGTTTTTTTTAAAAAAATTAGAGATGCACTAATATTAAAAAACAATTTAATAGATGTGAATGTTTTGAGGTAAAGGACAAAGAAATTTGAAAATAAAAAATTTCAGATCTACCTCGTACGAAAAATAATGCTATTCTGGAAGTATCAAAAAATATTTAAAGAATGGCTATTTAAATTAGGGTGTTGTATAAAATGGGCAAGAAGAGAATAGCGGTATAAACAATTACCACCACCATTCTATTATCTTAAATTAAACTGTATCATTGACTTGATGATAAGAACTATCTCTGGCACCACTGTTTTTGTTTTATTCAGATGAAAATTGACAGATATTTCTTTTTTTTTAAAAAAGAGGGCGCTAGTTGGAATAGGTGTACTATACTCCCATTAAGTTCCTTTGGCTCTTGTGATCAGCAAAATCTTCAACATTGGATATTTCTGATATTGATGCCTCAGTTGCTGCAACTTTGAACTCCTTTCTCTTTCCCCACAAGAATGAATACAACCCCACAATAATCACAAACATTCCAACCAAGCTGCAAAGTTCAACCAAAAATACTTTATTTGTCCAAAGCCATACAAAAAATCTTATGTCAAGACCTAGCAAAAAAAAGTAAAATAAAATAAAATAAAGGTTCTTTGACCAAAAATCTTCTCTTTAGACCTAGCAAAAAAGTAAAATAAGATAAAATAAAGGTTTTTTTTGTCTAAAAATCTCCTCAATTGTACAGAGAGACAGAGAAAAAAATAAAAATAAAAGGACCCGATTAGTAGACTCTAGTTTGACCCATTGGGTCTATTATGTTCATATTTAAATCTTAGTGTGCAAATTATTTTTGAAAAAAATTTCATTGATTCAATAAATGTAGCCACATGATTTTGTCACCTTTATCTTTAAAAAAATAGATTAAAAAATATATGATTTTGAAATAAACTTTTTTTTTTTTTTTTGGAGGGGGGGAGACACTAATATAATTTTTTTTCAGGAATGATTTACACACACTGAGATCTAAAAAAAATACACCATATCTATTTAAATACTCTTAATCACAAAGGTTGGGGAAAAAAAAATCCCATTCAAAGGATCAAAATATAAATTCTCTCAACTAAAAAAAACTCAATATCTAAATGCTCTAATAGTGATGGCTATAAATGAATGAAAAATAAATTTATTGCTGAAACTGATAACAAAGTAAGAATACCTTCCAACAGTGATGGCTTCACCAAGAAAGAGAGCTTCACTTATGGCCACAAAAATTAGAGACAAAGGGTTGAACATTGAGGCATAGGTTGGTCCTTTGTTTGCAACTGTCCATGATATTAAACAGAAACTTGCAGCTGTAGCCAATGCTCCCTGTTCCAATTTCCAAAACAACTCGACAATCACCGTTATATTGGAGTTTTTTACTCATGCTTATCACTAGTCTTACTTAAATGATTTGAGTTATTTATTTTGTCAGTTTTAACAATTTATGTAATAAAAAAATTTAAAAATTTGAAATATAACCCACTTCAATAATATGATGGGTTTCACCAAGGTCATTCCCATATTACAGAATAACACTTGAAGTCATTTTTCGAGCCTGACCTAGTTTGAGATCGGACTTTTATTCTCAATTTGTCCAAAAACAAATTAAAAAATCTCATGCACCTATACAGCTCGGATATTGTTTAATATAAATATTTTTTTCGTATTTTAAAATAAAAAATCATAATTAATTTAATCATTTGGATGGCTCTTTAATTTATTCAGGGCTAGTAGTTCAAATTTTAAAACTAATTCTTTACATAACTAGTAATATAATGTATACTTATAACAAAATAAAAAACATACATATAAATATAATTATATTGTATAATATAGTTTTTGGGCCAGTTGGGCAACACTAAGCTAGACCTAAAACACTTTTCCCATGCCCAATTCATATTATAATTGGTCCAAAACTAAAATCACAGACCTTGTAAATAATAATGGGCGGGTTCAGGCAAGTTTGGTAGGCCATTGGGCTTATGTCGACCCTTATATGTCATATTATAAGTAATTTTATTTTTTTATAAAATTTATTACTTTGGGAAACTTGTAGTGTGAAGGATGATAATTTCAATTTCTTACCGAATAAATGATAGTAATGAGTTGGAGATTCCATCCTAACCACCACGAAGTCTTGCTTCTATCCATGCACAACCCTACCACTGTCGCTTGCATTGTTGCTATTATGCACGTTAGCATTGTTGTCCAACATTTATATGGAAATAACCTACATAATTTAACCTGTTTGGTTTAAAAAAAAAAATAAAAAATTTGACAAAAAGAAGAAAGAAATCAATTAGTTAAAATAAGACTTTATCAAAATTTAGAGTAAATCATGCCAAAAGATCTTGAACTTTGGGTATTTTTTTCAACTAATCTCTTCAATTATTATTTTTATTCAATTAAAGTTCACCTTTTGTTGTTAAATACATTATATGAACTTGGATGAAAGAAAATTGGTAAAATTAATCACAATATCATTTTCTTAATACTAGAACCATCACTCCTTCCTTCATTATTTGTACACGTTTCTTAGGTTGATAACATATAGCTATGGGATTAGATCGTCACCAATAGGCCGTCCAGTTGGGCCCATCATCGGCCCATTTTGGGTTTATTTTTGACAATTTAAATTGTTCATTTTATAAAACTCATCGAGAAGATATTCATATAAAAAATAGGATTGATCGAATATTGGTAACCACATGATCGAGATCATATTTATTTTCTGATCAAATAGTTATTGATATCCGATCTCTTAATTTTTTATATGAATAATTTGCTCAACAAACTCTATAAATTTAATGATTCAACTTATCAAGATGGGCCAAAAATAGACCCATAGTAAGCCAGATAGGATAGTCCAGTTGGCTCCATACCCTTTTTTTTTTACCCTAAGAAAATGAATAATTATCAATTTTTGCTTTAAGTTTTTTTTGGGTGGATAAATTTTTCCTTTAAGTTGATCCTATACAATATACTTAATTGTCAAAAGTGGACCTAATACAACAAAATGTATAAATTAAACCAATTTAATTTAGAGACTTAATAAAAGCAAAAGTATAAAGTTCAAGAGCTTCTAGGGGTGTAATTCTTCGACGGGTTAAGAGGTTGTCCAAATTCAGCTCAAATTGTGCTAAGAATTGTCCAGGCCCATCCAAGTCTAAATTGTAACCCAAGATTGTTTGTCCAACCCAATTCGAATTAAACCCGAGTTGTTTGGATTGCCTGAATTGTACATAAATTTCAACTTTTTTTTTTCTTTTTTAGTGTATCTAAGTTAAATAATTTATTAAAATTAGACTCTATTTATATTTTTTAATAAAATCATTAATAATATTAAAATAAATAATTTATATAATGTAAGAAAGATTCTGCTATGGTGTTCTTTACAATTTATGAGCAAGCAAAAAAAGAGTAAAATTTTGTATTATTTACTGCTATATATAATATATATTTAAGATGATCTAACGATCTAAATTACTATAATATCATCAAATAACTAATAATTTTTATGTATTTTTATATATTTCCATATATTTCGGGTTTAGGATTACTCAAATTGGTTGATATCTTTACTCAAACCAGCTTAAATTTAATTTAGTCTTCTAAATTTTTATCTAAACTCATACCGAATTTAAAAATATTTTACCTCAACTTAAAAAAATTCAAAATGAACTCAGGTTGCTCAGGTTGATCCCTAAGTTGCGTCCCTTATATAAATTGCTCCAAAGTTTAGTGTGACATTCCTAGCCGTTGGATGCATGGAATCATGGATTGTGAACACACAAAAAAAATGGTCGGTCAGTCAATACCTGGACAAGGAACCACGTAGCACAGGATATGCAACTAGACACCAGAAATAGAGTGCCACGTGTCCAGTTGGGCTTAGCTTTTTGGATAACCACATGATGATGTGTGGCGTGATGTCCAATATAGAATGCTTTACCCTTGTAGAGGCTGATGGTTAGTGCTCCCGCGACGCACAGGATTGCCCCCACCACCGTAACCTTTCCGCCCTTTGTACCAAATTGCAGTTTCTCAATCCTACAACCGTAGAACAAAATATTTCAAGGAAAATTACAATTAAAAAAATAAAATAAAATTACAATTACAAATATTAATAATTAAAGATAAAATAACTGCAGAGTGTAAGTATTGAAAAAAAATTTATAAATCAGTGATAAACTTTATAAATCTTAATAATTAAAATGGTGTATTTTTTTATGTTTCTACAAAAAAAAAAAAAAAAAAAAAAAGGTTACCACTGAATTTTAAATTCTCCATAATTAAAATTCTAAACATTTTTTCAAAAGATTACTGAATTGTAATTTCTCCAATATTCTATTAAGTAATGGGCGGCTTCCTTCCAATCCAAAGATTGGAGAGTGTTGTCCGGGTCTAGGTCAATCACAGATTCTGTTTTGGTAATTTAAATCATAGAGGTACTTTGGCTTATATTATCTAGGGTGAATTATACTAACTGTTTTTATAGTTTGAGACTTGTATCATTTTGATCCCTAACTTTTTAATTATGACATATTTGACTCTAAATTTTAAATTTTGTTCTAAATAAGAACAATTGAAGACATCATTGCTCAATTTCAAGGATAAAATTGTCAATTTGATAAAATATAAACTAATTTGACAAAAATAAATTTTAAAAAAATATTTTGGAATTTTCAAATTTTTTTCTACTCACCAAAGATAAAATTATGTAAAATTGATAAATTTTTTACACATTTATTTATTTATTTATTTTACCCAATTAAATTTTATTATGTGTTTGGATGATGATCATGTCATGGGTGGTTGTTAGACTTTTAATATATAAAATATTTTTAGTTTTGGATTTTTTTGATTTAATGGATTGATTTAATAATAATATCAAAGTGAGAGGGAGATTTCATAATCCCGCCTTGGGCCGCGGTTTTGGCCAAGTTGAAAGAGGTCCGAGTGTGTTTGGGCCGAGCTGGACCAAGCCGTGCCAGGGAAAGTTTGCTTGGTTGAAGTTCCAGACCTTATCCGGGCGAGATGATTCTCTGTTAGCCCGGTTTCCATCGGTCGCACGTTTAGATCGGCGAGTGAGTCCTCCGCGGATCAATTCAACCGAGCATGAGCTTGGTTGTAATGGAGCCCGGCAAAAAGCACTGGTTGTCTCGTATAGTAACACGGTCGTAGGAGGTCAGGTTAGGGCCGCCGGGCTGCCCATTCGCGCCAATGCCGTTTGGCGGTTCGATTAGGTGGTGTTAATTGAATTTGCGCTGACACGTGGGGAAATGGAACGGGAGAGCAGGTCCATGCGTTAGACAGCAAATGGATGCAGAGGCAAGCGCAGAAGGTATATAAGCATGTCTACGCCCCCCATGTTTGCAATGGAACATCAGTTAGTGAGAGAAACTTTAACATTAATCCAGCTTCTCTCTTTCTCTATCTCTCTCTCTCTGAGTGTGTGCTAACTTGACCGTCGAAGGGATTTTCCGGTAACACATTGCCGGGTAGCTCACCGCTGTTGTGTTCGCAGGTCAATCGAATAGAAGCGGAACTTGGACGCAAGGAGTACAGGCGTTATCGAATACTTATCCCTCGTACAATTGGCGCCGTCTGTGGAAAGTTTTGAGTAGACACAACCTTACCTTCCAAGCTCGTCGGATCACTCTTCATGGCGAACAACGACGAAGTGCCATTGTCTGCCATCGACGGTGTCACCCTGGAGTCAGTCCGACGGAGAGACGGACTTCCTGCCATTTCGAATATGGTGGACCTAGAGGCTTCCCCAAGAGGTCTTCCAATAGATGCACGTGATAGGTGCGCCAGAAGCTTTGGTCACTCGCGGAGCCCAGACGGACACCAGCAGCAAAGAGAGTCGCACGCCTGACGCTTGGAGCACAAGTTGACGGACCAAGACGTCTTCATCTAGAGAATGACGGTAGAGATGGAAGCTCTCAAACGGCAGGTCAAAGGGAAAGGTGCTGCTGGAGTGGGAGACCACAGTGAGCGCACCCAACTCCGCCACTCAGGCAACCAGAGCCAGCGGCACACGCCCTCCCTTTCCATCACCAGAAGCTACAAGGTTGGAGACTCAGACACGCTTGCAGAGAAGTCTAGCGTGCAAGATAATACCTACCATCCCTCACATCCGTCGACAACATCGAGATATTCCTAATCCATTCGTTTAGAGGACTTGAGGGATGTCTTGAAGGAACGAGCTCGCCGATGGGAGATTCAAAGGGTGCTGGCGCTTCAACGGTTATCTACGGAGGTCACGCCAGCGAAGAGGTCATGATGCCATCACCTCGTTTAGCCGTGCCTGTCCCGCAGGACAAAGACTTGGCAAGGCTGAGCGCCATCCCCTTCTCTCTTGAGATAGAGACCACACCACTCCCAGCGAGCTTTCATTAGCCGAAGCTTACGCTTTATGACAGGAAAAGCGATCCGTACATGGATGTAAGCCACTTTCAGCAGGTCATGGCTAGACACAGGCGTAATGATGCTCTCATGTGTCTTATTTTCCTATCAAGTTTGGGCGAGCTGGGCTTGAAATGGTTTGAGAGGCTTCCAGAAGAAAGCATTGCAAGGTGGCAGCAGTTGGCGGAAGCATTCGTCACTCGTTTCAAAACTAACACCAAAACGCCAAAGAAAGTGGACCATCTTTTGAGCGTCAAGATGGAGTCGAGCGACATCCTCAAGGCATACAATGTCAGGTACTGGGAAACCTTCAACGAGATCTTAGATTGCCTAACCAACCTGGCAATCACCCAATATAAGCGTGGTCTCCCGGTTGGACATAGATTGAGGGACTCACTCACGATGAATCAACCGACTTCCATGGGACAACTAATGCAACGTATCAATGAATACATCTGAATAGAGCATGATGTGGCGGCGTCCACCGCGAAGACGAATCCGGTGGCAACAGACAAAAGGGTAGTTGGCAAGATACATGCTGTCGAACAGGAGACGAACCATTCAAATGACCACGCGGGGGAATCTGACAGTGGTCCAAATCGTAGAAACTGGGGTAGAGGTCGCCGCAATAACCGAGAAGAATATCCCCGTGATGACACAGCTGATGCAAACAGAAAATTGAACGCTCGGACGAGCATCACCACGGTATTTAAGATTCCAATCTATCGCATACTTAGTGAAATCCACGACGAGGATTACGTCCGGTTTCCCGCTAAGTTGGGCGATGCGCAAAAGGGCTTTAATCCGCGGTACTGCTACACATTTCATGGGACGGAGGACTGTTTGCCCTTAAACCAACACTTGGAGGAGTTAGTCGCAGCCGGTCATTTAGACCTTTACATCGACGGGGGCATTAGAGCCGCGCACAACACCCCGGCTGAACCGAGTGGTTTGAATGACCTAGAGGCACCCGCTCAAGGAGTGGTTAATGTGATCCACGGTATTGTGGAGCCGACGCGGGTTTGCGAGCTCCGAGGGATGATAAAAAAGGCTGAACATATGAGGAAAGTTTTGTCAGTCCAGCCCGCAATCAAAAGGGGCAAGAACGAGGAGAAAAATGTGATTAGCTTCTCAAGTAAGGACCTTGAACGCATTCAAGCGCCGCACAATGATGCCCTAGTAGTCACTCTTTGCGTCAAGGACTTCAATGTCAAGCGCATCTTAATCGACCAAGGTAGCTCGGTTGAGATCATGTACAACAACGCCTTCAAGCAGCTCAAACTCTGGGATACAGACTTGGCTCCGGCAACTTCACCACTAGTTGGTTTCAACTCACAATCGGAGTGGCCGATGGAAAAGATAATCTTACCGGTCAAAGCCGGATCTGTTTTCAATCAGGTGGAATTCTGGGTATTGAAGGTGCCGTCCACATGCAATCTAATCTTGGGTAGGGAATGGCTTCACGCTAGGCAGGCGGTAGCGTCAGCCTACCACCATGTTATGAGGTTCCCCTCGGCTACGGGGGAAGTTGAGGAGATTTAAGGCGATCAAGTCATGTTTGAACGGGAGCCGAGCTGCCAAAGGCTTCGTGCAAATGATTGAAGGTCCGGAAAACCAAAGTGTCCTGGATGATGTGGGCACTAGGGCCAAGGAAAAGGCTGTTGAAGAATTGGTGGAGGTGTGAATTGACACAGAAAAACCTGATAGGTTCTTTTTGCTGGGATCTAGCCAGATCGCCCAAGAAAGGATCGAGATTGTGGAGTTTTTGGTGGCGAATATCGAGGTCTTTGCATGGACGTCGTACGACATGTCTGGCATTGATCCAAGCTTTATTTGCCACCAACTCAATGTCTTCCTGGACGCACGTCCTGTTATTCAAAGAACGAGGAGGTCAGCCATTCACCACGCCGAGGTAGTCCCGGAGGAAGTCAAGAACTTGTTAAAAGCTAGGGCAATCCAGGAAGTGCACTACCCTCGATGCGTTTCAAACACGGTCGTAGTACCCAAGAAGAATGAGAAGTGGCAAGTTTGCGTTGATTACAAGATAGTCAATCGAGCTTTTGCCCTAAAGACAGCTTTCCTCTGCCTAGAATAGACCAGCTGGTGGATCTTACAGCCGGACATAACAGGCTTAGTTTCTTGGATGCCTATCGCGATTATCACCAGATTGCCATGCATGCACCTGAGCGCGAGACAACTTCTTTCACGACTCCAAGGGGATTGTTCTGCTATAGAGTCATGCCTTTTGGTTTGAAAAATGCCGGGGCAACTTTCCAGAGGATGGTGACCAAGATGTTCGCCTCTTTGCTAGAACGCACGATGGAGGCTTACATCGACGACATGGTGGCCAAAAACAAGCAGGAGGCCGACCACTTGTCCGACCTAGCCGAGATGTTCCCCATTCTTAAGCAACACAAGCGTCGCCTGAATGCGTCCAAGTGTGCCTTCGGTATGAGATCAAGGAAATTTCTTGGCTTCCTAGTCACCAACCGAGGCATCGAAGCGGACCCCTCACAAATCAGAGCCATACAAGGATTGAAGCGGCCCAACTCAGCAAAGGACGTGCAACATCTTGCTGGTGTGGCAGTCGCGCTTAATCGATTCATAAACCGGTCATCAGATCGTTGCCGACCTTTCTTTCAAGCTTTGAAGTCCAAGTTTTCATAGGATGAAGAATGCGACAAGGCCTTGGGTGAGCTCAAGGCATATTTGTCTTCCGACCCACTATCGGTAACACCTAAGCCCGGCGAAGAGCTCTACCTTTATCTTGCTGTCTCTTAACATGCAATTAGTGCGGTGCTCGTCCAGGCAAAAGGCATCCAGCACCTCCCTATCTTTTACGTGAGCAAAACCCTGCTGCCAGCAGAATCAAGGTACTTGCCGCTGGAAAAACTCGCTTTGGCACTAATGATGGCGTCCAGGAAATTAGCGCACTACTTTCATGCTCACAAAATCATGGTGTTGACCGAATTCCCTCTAAAAGACTTATTTGAACGGGCAGACTTTTCCAGCCGAATTCTGAAGTGGGCGGTTGAATTGGGGCAATTCGACATCAAGTTTCAACCCTGCACCGCCATCAAAGCCCAAGCATTGGCCGATTTTGTTGTCGAATTCTTGCCTGGAGTTCACCCAGCGTGCCTGGTGGATCTTACCGTGGCAGCCGAGGTAACAAGTGTAAAAGCAACGGAGATTGCACGACGGAATGATGTTGGCGACGCGAAACTTGCGCGCCCGTTCGCACCACGTTCAGTCGAAAGCCTATCTCAGACCGGCGATGCGACGATGGACTCGGGCATTACAGGTTAACTTGTTGGGTCCGGCGCAGCGTCGCCGAGGGGGGATGAAGACTGATATGTTGAGATGATCAGCGGCGAGCTTGCAGCAGGCATAGCCGGGCAGCCAAGTGATCTTGATCTCATCAACCTTCAAGCTTCCCAAGATCCGTCAGAATGTTGGAAACATGTCATTGGTGAAATGTGGAAACTTTTCGTAGATGGCGCCTCAAATCAGCTCGGCACGGCACCAGACTGGGTATAGTTTTGATCTCGCCGGATGGTCTAACCATCGAACACTCTATCGTACTTGGATTCCCAGTGTCAAACAACGAGGTTGAGTACAAAGCATTGTTGGCCAGACTTAAAAGCGCGCTCCAGTTGCGCGCAACCCAGCTGATGGTATACAGTGATTCCCAACTCGTTGTCAACCATGTATCTGGAGTGTACGAGGCCAAAGATGACAGAATGGCCAAGTACCAAGCTCTAATGAGAGAACACATCAAGGCATTCCAAGCGATAAGAGTGCAACAAATTGGCCTTGAAGAAAACGGTCGCGTAGACGAGTTTGCCGGTCTGGCTTTCATGTTTGATAGTTCAACTCCCAATCCTCTCTTGATCGAGTTTCTTCCAAGACCTAGTATTGAGGGCTCAGAACAGGCAGAAGTATTCTACACAGAGCTTGGTCCCTTTTGGATGGACCCTATCATCCTCTTCCTGAAAGAACGGACCCTTCCAGCCGACAAGAACGAAGCACACAAAGTCCGGGTGAAGTCAGAGCGATTTTCACTCTCTCCATTTGGCGCTCTATATAAGAAGTCATTCACCGGTCCGTACCTCAAGTGTGTGCATCCGAGCAGCGTGGAAGCTTTCCTGTATGAGATCCACAAAGGTGTGTGTGAAAGTCACATCGGGAGGAGATCTTTGGCTTACCGCACTATTTCGTAAGGATACTGGTGACCGTGTATGCAAGCAGACACGCAGAAATATGTTAGAAAATGTGAAAGGTGCCAGAAGTTCGCCCACTAAATTCACCAGTCGGTAAGAGAACTCCTTCCCCTCACCAGTCCTTGGCCTTTCGCAATGTGGGGACTGGACATAATGGGATCACTCCCAACAGCACCAGGCAACCAGAAGTTCTTCATTGAGATGACAGATTACTTCACCAAATGAGTTGAAACCGAACCCTTAGCGACCATCAAAGATAAGGATGTCAAGTGGTTTGTTTGGCAAAACGTGATAACGCGGTTTGGCGTCCCCAAGGCTTTGGTATCTAATAATGGCACCCAGTTTGACGGACGGTTGTTTAGAGGATTTTGTGAGGACTTAAAGATAGAATTCTACAATTCCACCCTAGCCTATCTTCAGTCCAACGGCCAAGCTGAAACATCGAACAGGACCATCCTAGATGGGTTGAAGAAGAGGCTTGAGAAGGCCAAAGGCAAATGGACCGAGGAGCTTTCTACTGTCCTCTGGGCATATCGGAGAACACCGAGATACTCGACTAGGGAGACCCATTTTTCCCTGGCATATGGTATGGAGGCAGTCATCCTATTGGAGATCGGTATGCTAACCATCCGCAGCAAAAATTTTGAGTCCGAGCTGAACTCTGAAGCCATTGCCCTGGAATTGGACCTAGCAAACGAGCGCCGAGAAAAGGCAGCACTTTAAAGAAATTGACGGTTCTCTTGATATACAAGAGCAATCAATACAAGGCCAAAAACGTACGAAACTAGACTCGTAACCGGTTCTAATGACACTAATTTGATAATTTTTGGATTTATACCCAAAGAGAACAACACTCCCGAATTTACTGTTTCGGACTGGTTTCCTGGACAGATTTGAATACCTCAATTTATATGGATTTTGACTCCCAAAAATTATGAAAAAATTCAGATATGCAATTCAATATGTAATTAATCTACTGTAAAAATTTAGTAATAAAATTCATCCGTTTGATATGGTTTCTTGATTTTTAAAGTTTGTGATTCTGTGCAGAATTTTTGGACTAAGAATTACACCATTCTTTATACATGAATTTAACTCCTTAGATTTCTTAACAGTATGTATATATACAAAATACATAAACCTCCAACCTCTTCATCAATGAACTAAATAATAATAGAGTAAGAATAAAGAACAAAAACAAAGAAAAGAAGAAAGACAGAGACCTACCACACACCCAAAAGTTATTCCTTGTTTGCAAACCCCTTTTTTTTTTCTTCTTTTCTCTCAACTTCTTTCTCCCCGTGGCTGCTGTGGCTGCTGCTATAGAATGTATTAGGAACCGAGGGTTTTTCTTTTCTTTTCTTTGTTATACATAACATAAATGACCCTAGATAAAAATGCCCTTTGTTTTATTTTATTTTATTTTATCTCTCCATTAATTTAAATAAAATACAACTACTATTAGATCAAAATATGCTTACTAATTTGACACTTAATTTTATTTATCACCTTCTACTTGAAGGCTGCATGGTTGGCATTGGCAGCACCTTGTGCCCATGACCAACCAAGACCAAGGCATGATGGTGGCATGCGAAGACAGCAACGTGAAGTGTTGTCCAAAGTGCTGAGGCAGCAGCACAACCCTTGGCCAAAGTATGTGCAGTCGTTGCACAGATGCAAGGCATTAACATGACCCGAATGTGGGCTGCAGCATGCTTGGGGGTTCAAAGTAATCAGTAGGCAAAACTTGGTCTGGGGGCCAAGACAACCAAATTCGTGGCTGACTTGATGAGGCAAACAACATGGCAGTTTCTAGTAGTTATGCATGTCAGTTGGCAACAGTTATCCATGATGGGCAAAGACAAGGCAAGTCTGGACATCTGGAACCAAGGCTGAAACATAGCAGCAGTTAAGAGCAGTTATGCTCTAGAAATGTTCCTAAGTCCCTAGGCAGTTGGGGGTGTCAACTGCCATGCCACTTGGCATGCTTTCCTTGTAATGCTGGTTGTAAGTTGAAACTGATTGTAAGCCTATTTGGCATAAGCCATGGAACTCGAAAATGAACTAAGTGTTGATAAGAGTTTCCATAGGCATCCTTTGTATTGTTGGTACAATTAATAAAGGTTGGGAGTTTTTCCTGTAATCACTTGTTGCCTATTCTCTTATTTGTTATAGCACTTTTGTGTGTATGTATTCATATATTTGGCTGAGACTAAGTGTCCAACTTAGTGCCATTACAAGCTAGAATTTTGAAACAAAAATTGACCCTGTAACAATTGGTATCAGAGCACGGTTTTGCTCTAATGGTTTCTGGCATGGATGCCTTAAAAGACAGGGTAACTCAGTTGGAAAATCTTGTTAGTGACCCTGCTGATGAGAATATCTCATTGACGGATCGGTTGGATGCTGTGGCCTTGAGGCTTCTTGCCCTTAAGACCTCGACAGCAGATCGGTTCAAAGACGTGCTGTCAGATGTCCTAGCCATTTCGGATTCTTGGAAAGACAAGTTTCAAGAAATTGTGGATGAACAGTCCCTTCTGAAGAAGGCCATCTGTGGGTATACGAATTCTGAAAAGGCTCCTTCAAAAATCAAAGTTCCAGACCCTAAAGCTTTTGGTGGAAATCGGAGCGCGAAGGAACTTGAGAATTTTCTGTGGGACATGGAGCAGTACTTCAAGGCTGCTCATGTGCCAGAAGGAGAGAAGGTTACAATCACAAGCATGTACCTTACCGGTGATGCAAAACTTTGGTGGCGTACTCGTGTCGGGGATGTTGCTCGGGCAGAGATCTCAACTTGGGATACTCTTAAGAAGGAAATGAAGGAACAATTCCTTTCGTGCAACACGTCTTGGGTTGCAAGGGACGCCTTGAAACGGTTGAAGCATGCTGGATCGGTGAGGGACTATGTGAAAGAATTCAGTTCTTTGATGCTGGACATCAAGAACATGTCGGAGGAAGATAAACTCTTCAATTTCATGTCTGGGTTGCAGAATTGGGCCCAGTTAGAACTTCGAAGACTCGGTGTCAAAGATTTGCCCTCTGCCATGGCTGCTGCAGACGGGTTGCTTGACTACAAGTTAAGCAAGGAACCCACTACTGAAACCAACAAATCTAAGAAGAAAGGAAAAGAGAAGACGGGAGAGAAGAAGTCTGGTTTCAAGAAGGGGAAAGAGGGTTCCAAGTACAAACATAAAGGGGATTCTTCTCAGACCAATGGTGGGAAATCTAACAAAGGGTGTTTCATCTGTGATGGACCCCATAGAGCGAAAGACTGTCCCAAGCGTGAGAAATTGAACGCTATGGTCGCAGAAGATAGCAAAGGGGAGTCGGATTCTGAGGGGCCGACTAGGGTAAATCCCTTACAATTGCTCAATGCAATTCATGTGGACAAAGCCCCTACTATTGGTCTAATGTACGTCATGATGACATTGGCGGGTACCGACATTGCTGCAATGGTAGACACCGGTGCCACGCATAACTTTATGTCAGAAAAAGTTGTGCAGACCCTCGGATTACAAGTTACCCAAAGCGCTAGTCGAATCAAGGCCGTGAACTCAGCGGCTCAGTCGGTACAAGGAATGGCTTCCAAAGTATCAATCACAGTTAGAGATTGGACTGGACGGGTTAACTTGATGGTTGTTCCTTTGGATGATTTCGATGTCATCTTAGGAAATGACTTCTTTGTGACTGCAAAAGTGGCTTTAATGCCATATTTGGATGGGATACTTATTTCGGATGAAGACAAGCCTTGCTTTGTCGTTGGTTGCAGTAAATCAGACAAAGGCAAGGGCACAAAGAGGAAGACGGAGACCCTCTCAGCCATTCAAGTGCACAACGGTTTGAAAAAGGACGCAGAGACTTATCTTGCTGCCTTGGTGGAAATCAAACATGATCTATTAGTAGAAGTGCCGGATGAAGTGGTAGAAGTATTGAGGGAATTTGAGGATGTGATGTCTCCGGAGTTGCCAAAGTCCCTTCCTCCTCGGCATGCCACTGATCATAAGATAGAGTTAATTCCGGGTGCTAAGCCTCCAGCAAAGGCACCCTACAGAATGTCCCCAATGGAACTTACGGAGTTGCGAACGCAATTGACGGACTTATTGGATGCTGGACTGGTTCAGCCATCCAAAGCCCCTTACGGTGCCCCAGTGCTTTTTCAAAAGAAGCAAGATGGAAGTTTGCGCATGTGTGTGGACTATCAGGCTCTCAACAAAGTGACTATAAAGAACAAGTATCCAATCCCTTTGGTGGCAGACCTGTTCAATCGACTGTGCAAAGCCACTTACTTCACAAAATTGGATTTACGTGCTGGCTATTGGCAAGTTCGAGTGGCTGAAGGAGACGAGTCAAAGACCACATGTGTTACGAGGTATGGGTCTTTTAAGTTCCTAGTAATGCCGTTTGGGTTAACTAATGCCCCGGCTACATTCTGTAATCTTATGAATGATGTGTTCAATGATTATGTCGATCAGTTTCTTGTTGTTTATTTGGATGATATTGTAATATATAGTGAGTCCCTCGAGGATCACTTGTCCCATCTTCGGAAGATGTTCATTCGGTTACGAGAACACCAGTTGTATGTCAAGAAGGAAAAATGTGAGTTTGCCCAGCGGGAGATTAAGTTCCTAGGGCATGTAATTTGCCAAGGCCACGTAAAGATGGACAACAAAAAGGTGCATGCAATCATGGATTGGCAAGCACCAAGCAAAGTGACTGAGTTGCGTTCCTTTTTGGGTTTGGCCAACTATTATAGAAAATTCATTGAGGGATACTCAAAGAAGGCAGCACCTCTAACAGATTTGCTCAAGAAAGACAGACCCTGGAAGTGGGATGAAAATTGTCAAGCGGCCTTTGACAAATTGAAAGTGGCTGTTGCAAGTGAACCGGTTTTGCGGTTACCTGATTTTGAACTTCCATTCGAATTACATACTGATGCCTCTGATAAGGCTATTGGCGGTGTGTTGGTGCAATAGGGGCACCCGGTTGCATTCGAAAGTCGGAAGCTGAATGATGCAGAGAAGAACTATTCTGCCCATGAAAAGGAAATGACAGCGGTTGTGCATTGTCTGCAGATTTGGAGAGTGTACCTGCTGGGAACCAAATTCATGGTATTGACGGACAATGTGGCAAATACCTTCTTCAAAACACAAAAGAAGTTGTCTCCAAGGCAGGCCAGATGGCAAGAGTTCTTTGAGGAGTATGACTTCGAATGGCGACACAAACCTGGACGCCACAACCAGGTTGCTGATGCTTTGAGTCGGAAGGAAATTGTGGACTACGTTGCTGCGATATCAAACATTGAAACTCAACTGTTGGAAAGAATTCGGGCAAGTGTTGCAATTGATTCTGAATATCGAAGGCTGGTTCAGCAAGTGAAAGATGGCACTGTGCGTCACTATTGGTTGGAAAACGATCTACTCCACGGCAAAGGAGATAGACTATATGTCCCTAGTGTTGGTGGACTAAGATTGGAGTTGCTTAGAGAAACTCATGATCCGCAATGGGCGGGTCACCCCGGACAACAACGCATGATGGCTTTACTGTCTCGTTCCTACTGCTGGCCAAAAATGGAGGAAGATGTAGAAGCCTACGTCAAAACTTTCCTGGTGTGCCAATTGGCAAGACAGAAAGAAAGAAGACCGCTGGACTGCTGCAACCGTTGCCTATTCCAACGAAGCCATGGGTGTCTGTTTCCATGGACTTCATATCCGGGTTGCCAAAGGTGAACGGTATGCGTTCTGTTATGGTTGTTGTTGATCGTTTCTCTAAATATGCTGTATTTATCCCTGCTCCTCATGCTTGTCCCGCCGATGTTACGGCAGACCTTTTTTATAAGTATGTGGTGAAATACTTTGGTTTGCCCGAGGATATTGTTAGCGACAGGGATACCCGTTTTACGGGACGGTTTTGGACTGTGCTATTTAACTTGATGGGATCCGAATTAAAGTTTTCTATAGCAAATCATCCTCAGATGGATGGACAGACTGAGAGAATGAATGCGTTGCTGGAAGAATACCTCCGACATTATGTGACTGCAAGTCAGAGGAATTGGGTTGACCTGTTGGATAGCGCACAATTTTGTTATAATCTGCACCGGTCATCTGCCATAGGAATGAATCCATTTGAATTAGCCACGGGGCAGCAGCCCCTCACTCCACATGAAGTGGCAAGGACTGGCTCAGGAGGTAGATGTCCCGCAGCATACCGGTTTGCAAGAGCTAAACAAGACATGCTAGATGAAGCACAAGACAGTTTGGCTAAGGCAAGCAAGCGGATGAAAAAGTACGCTGACAAAGGGCGAAGACCCTTGGAATTCAAAGTGGGAGACAAGGTGCTGCTGACGCTTACTCCACAGATTTGGAAAAAGATAAGTAGCAAGACAGTGCACCGCGGCTTAGTTCCAAAATATGATGGACCCTTTGAAATTCTAAAATGTGTGGGAAATGTTGCTTACAGACTGAAATTGCCTGACCGGTTAAAGATACACCCAACAATCCATGTTAGCTACCTGAAACCTTATAACGAGGATCAGGCTAACCTAACACGGACGCAAGCTCGACGCGCCCCTCCGGTGATCAGGAACCGAGTGAACACCTTCCGAAGATGGGACAAGTGATCCTCGAGGGACTCACTATATATTACAATATCATCCAAATAAACAACAACAAACTGATCGACATAATCATTGAACACATCATTCATAAGATTACAGAATATAGCCGGGGCATTAGTTAACCCAAACGGCATTACTAGGAACTCAAAAGACCCATACCTCGTAACACATGTGGTCTTTGACTCGTCTCCTTCAGCCACTCGAACTTGCCAATAGCCAGCACGTAAATCCAATTTTGTGAAGTAAGTGGCTTTGCACAGTCGATCGAACAGGTCTGCCACCAAAGGGACTGGATACTTGTTCTTTATAGTCACTTTGTTGAGAGCCCGATAGTCCACACACATGCGTAAACTTCCATCTTGCTTCTTTTGAAAAAGCACTGGGGCACCGTAAGGGGCTTTGGATGGCTGAACCAGTCCAGCATCCAATAAGTCCGTCAATTGCGTTCGCAACTCCATAAGTTCCATTGGGGACATTCTGTAGGGTGCCTTTGCTGGAGGCTTAGCACCCGGAATCAACTCTATCTTATGATCAGTGGCACGCCGAGGAGGAAGGGACTTTGGCAACTCTGGAGGCATCACATCCTCAAATTCCCTCAATACTTCTACCACTTCATCCGGCACTTCTACTAATAGATCAGGTTTGATTTCCACCAAGGCAGCAAGATAAGTCTCTGCGCCCTTTTTCAAACTGTTGTGCACTTAAATGGCTGAGAGGGTCTCCGTCTTCCTCTTTGTGCCCTTGCCTTTGTCTGATTTACTGCAACCAGCGACAAAGCAAGGCTTGTCTTCATCCGAAATAAGTATCTCACCCAAATATGGAATTTATGCCACTTTTGCAGTCACAAAGAAGTCATTTCCTAAGATGACATCGAAATCATCCAAAGGAACCACCATCAAGTTAACCCGTCCAGTCTAATCTCCAACTGTGATGGGTACTTTGGAAGCCATTCCTTGTACCGACTGAGCCGCTGAGTTCACGGCCTTGATTCGACTGGCGCTTTGGGTAACTTGTAATCCGAGGGTCTGCACAACTTTTTCTTACATAAAGTTATGCGTGGCACCGGTGTCTACCATTGCAGCAATGTCGGTACCTGCCAATGTCACCTTGACGTACATTAGACCAGTAGTGAGGGCTTTGTCCACATGAATTGCATTGAGCAATTGTAAGGGATTTACCCTAGTCGGCCCCTCAGAATCCGACTCCCCTTTGCCATCTTCTGCGACCATAGCGTTCAATTTCTCACGCTTGGGACAGTCTTTCGCCCTATGGGGTCCATCACAGATGAAACACCCTTTGTTAGATTTCCCACCGTTGGTCTGAGAAGAATCCCCTTTATGTTTGTACTTGGAACCCTCTTTCCCCTTCTTGAAACCAGACTTCTTCTCTCCCGTCTTCTCTTTTCCTTTCTTCTTAGATTTGCTGGTTTCAGTAGTGGGTTCCTTGCTTAACTTGTAGTCAAGCAACTCGTCTGCAGCAGCCATGGCAGAGGGCAAATCTTTGACACCGAGTCTTCGAAGTTCTAACTGGGCCCAATTCTGCAACCCAGACATGAAATTGAAGAGTTTATCTTCCTCCGACATGTTCTTGATGTCCAGCATCAAAGAACTAAATTCTTTCACATAGTCCCTCACCGATCCAGCATGCTTCAACCGTTTCAAGGCATCCCTTGCAACCCAAGATGTGTTGCACGGAAGGAATTGTTCCTTCATTTCCTTCTTAAGAGTATCCCAAGTTGAGATCTCTGCCCGAGCATCATCCCCGACACGAGTACGCCACCAAAGTTTTGCATCACCGGTAAGGTACATGCTTGTGATTGTAACCTTCTCTCCTTCTGGCACATGAGCAGCTTTGAAGTACTGCTTCATATCCCACAGAAAATTCTCAAGTTCCTTCGCGCTCCGATTTCCACCAAAAGCTTTAGGGTCTGGAACTTTGATTTTCGAAGGAGCCTTTTCAAAATTCGTATGCCCACAGATGGCCTTCTTCAGAAGAGACTGTTCATCCACAATTTCTTGAAACTTGTCTTTCCAAGAATCCGAAATGGCTAGGACATCTAACACCACGTCTTTGAACCGATCTGCTATCGAGGTCTCAAGGGCAAGAAGCCTCGAGGCCACAGCATCCAACTAATCCGTTAGTGAGATATTCTCATCAGCAGGGTCACCAACAAGATTTTCCAACCGAGTTACCCTGTCTTTTAAGGCATCCATGGCAGAAACCATTAGAGCAAAACTGTGCTTTGATACCAATTGTTACAGGGTCAATTTCTGTTTCAAAATTCTAGCCTGTAATGGCACTAAGTTGGACACTTAGTCTCAGCCAAATATATGAATACACACACAAAAGTGCTATAACAAATAAGAGAATAGGCAACAAGTGATTACAGGAAAAACTCCCAACCTTTATTAATTGTACCAACAATACAAAGGATGCCTATGGAAACTCTTATCAACATTTAGTTCATTTTCGAGTTCCATGGCTTATGCCTAAATAGGCTTACAATCAGTTTCAACTTACAACCAGCATTACAAGGAAAGCATGCCAAAGTGGCATGGCAGTTGACACCCCCAACTGCCTAGGGACTTAGGAACATTTCTGGAGCATAACTGCTCTTAACTGCTGCTATGTTTCAGCCTTGGTTCCAGATGTCCAGACTTGCCTTGTCTTTGCCCATCATGGATAACTGCTGCCAACTGACATGCATAACTGCTAGAAACTGCCATGTTGTTTTCCTCATCAAGTCAGCCACGAATTTGTTTGTCTTGGCCCCCAGACCAAGTTTTGCCTACTGATTGCTTTGAACCTCCAAGTATGCTGTAGCCCACATTCGGGTCATGTTAATGCCTTGCATCTGTGCAACGGCTGCACATACTTTGGCCAAGGGTTGTGTTGCTGCCTCAGCACTTTGGACAACACTTCACCTTGCTGTCTTGGCATGCCACCATCATGCCTTGGTCTTGGTTGGTCATGGGCACAAGGTGCTGCCAATGCCAACCATGCAGCCTTGAAGTAGAAGGTGCTAACAAACCACCCCTACCAGAAGAAGCTGATGTCCTCGTCGGTAAAGCCTCTAAGTAGTCCGTAATTTGCTTCTCAAACTGCCATAGAGTCACATCCTTTTCCTAACTTGCATCCGCTTCAGGAGAACCCTTTCACTTAACCAAGTAATGAATTCTTCGATTTTTCTTGCTTTGCCCCTCTGTCTTGTGATCCAAAATCTGTTCCACCTCTTTGTCAAACTATTTCCTGATCACCAGAGGGGCGCGTCGAGCTTGCGTCCGTGTTAGGTTAGCCTGATCCTCGTTATAAGGTTTCAGGTAGCTAAACATGGATTGTTGGGTGTATCTTCAACCGGTCAGGCAATTTCAGCCTATAAGCAACATTTCCCACACGTTTTAGAATTTCAAAGGGTCCATCATATTTTGGAACTAAGCTGCGGTGCACTGTCTTGCTACTTATCTTTTTCCAAATCTGTGGAGTAAGCTTCAGCAGCACCTTGTCTCCCACTTTGAATTCCAAGGGTCTTCGCCCTTTGTCAGCATACTTTTTCATCCGCTTGCTTGCCTTAGCCAAACTGTCTTGTGTTTCATCTAGCATGTCTTGTTTAGCTCTTGCAAACCGGTATGCTGCGGGACATCTACCTCCTGAGCTAGTCCTTGCCATTTCATGCGGAGTGAGGGGTTGCTGCCCCGTGGCTAATTCAAATGGACTCATTCCTATGGCAGATGACCGATGCAGATTATAACAAAATTGTGCGCTATCCAACAGGTCAATCCAATTCCTCTGACTTGCAGTCACATAATGTCGGAGGTATTCTTCTAGCAACGCATTCATTCTCTCGGTCTGTCCATCCGTCTGAGGATGATTTGCTGTAGAAAACTTACTTGGTTAAGTGGAAGGGTTCTCTTGAAGCGGATGCAAGTTGGGAAAATAATGTGACTCTATGGCAGTTTGAGAAGCAAATTACGGACTACTTAGAGGCTTTACCGACGAGGACGTCGGCTTCTTCTGGTGGGGGTGGTTTGTTAGCACCTTCTACTTCAAGGCTGCATGGTTGGCATTGGCAGCACCTTGTGCCCATGACCAACCAAGACCAAGGCATGATGGTGGCATGCCAAGATAGCAAGGTGAAGCGTTGTCCAAAGTGCTGAGGCAGCAGCACAACCCTTGGCCAAAGTATGTGCAGCCGTTGCACAGATGCAAGGCATTAACATGACCCGAATGTGGGCTGCAGCATGTTTGGGGGTTCAAAGCAATCAGTAGGCAAAACTTGGTCTGGGGGCCAAGACAACCAAATTTGTGGCTGACTTGATGAGCCAAACAACATGGCAGTTTCTAACAGTTATGCATGTTAGTTGGCAGCAGTTATCCATGATGGGCAAAGCCAAGGCAAGTCTGGACATATGGAACCAAGGCTGAAACATAGCAGTAGTTAAGAGCAGTTATGCTCCAGAAATGTTCCTAAGTCCCTAGGCAGTTGGGGGTGTCAACTGCCATGCCACTTGGCATGCTTTCCTTGTAATGCTGGTTGTAAGTTGAAACTGATTGTAAGCCTATTTAGGCATAAGCCATGGAACTCGAAAATGAACTAAGTGTTGATAAGAGTTTCCATAGGCATCCTTTGTATTGCTGGTACAATTAATAAAGGTTGGGAGTTTTTCCTGTAATCACTTGTTGCCTATTCTCTTATTTGTTATAGCACTTTTGTGTGTGTGTATTCATATATTTGGCTGAGACTAAGTGTCCAACTTAGTGCCATTACAGGCTAGAATTTTGAAACAGAAATTGACCCTTTGATTTTCGAATGAGCCTTTTCAGAATTCGTATGCCCACAGATGGCCTTCTTCAGAAGGGACTGTTCATCCACAATTTCTTGAAACTTGTCTTTCCAAGAATCAGAAATGGCTAGGACATCTGACAGCACGTCTTTGAACCGATCTGCTGTCGAGGTCTCAAGGGCAAGAAGCCTCGAGGCCACAGCATCCAACCGATTCGTCAATGAGATACGTGGCTGCATATCAACAAGAGTTGTCCAGGAAATATAACAAGACGGTGCACCCCAGACCATTTAAAGTCGGGGACTGGGTTTTAAGGAAAGTGATGGGCAACACTCTGGTGCCGGGCGAAGGCAAACTAGGGGCAAATTGGAAAGGGCCGTACAGGATACTCAGTCTGGCGGGCAAGGGGGCATACCACTTAGACGACCTGGATGGCAAAAGCATACCTCGGTCATAGAATGCAGCCAACCTCAAAATGTACTATTTTTAGTTTTTGTCTTTCATATGTAATTTTTTGTGAAAGGACTTGTTCCCCTTTACTTCTGAATGTAATACTCTATTCGAAAATGTAATAAAAGTGAATTATTTTTGCTGTGAAAGTTCATTTTTGACATTTTTGCTTCACGTTTTAGCCGAGGTGATTACCCCGGCTAAAAGAGTTGATGATTTGTTCAACTCTGAATTTTTAGCTGAGATGAATTACCTCAGCTAAAAGAGTTGATGATATGTTCAACTCTGAATATTCAGCCAAGATGAATTACCCCGGCTAAAATAGTTGGTGATTTGTTCAACTCTGAATTTTTAGCCGAGATGAATTACTCCGGCTAAAAGAGTTGATGATTTGTTCAACTCTAAATATTCAGCCGAGATGAATTACCACGGCTATAAGAGTTGGTGATTTGTTCAACTCTGAATTTTTAACCGAGATGAATTACCCTGGTTAAAAGACTAGTGATTAGTTCTTTGAATTTTCAGCCAAGATGTTTTATCTCGGCTAAATGGGTTGATGACTTGTTCAACTCCGAGATGTTTTATCTCGGCCAAATGGGTTGATCACTTGTTCAACTCCGAGATGTTTTATCTTGGCTAAATGGGTTGATGACTTGCTCAACTCCGAGATGTTTTATCTCGGCTAATTAAGTTGATGATTTGCTTAACTCCAACATTTTCGCCGAGATGTTTTAGCTCGGTCAATCGGGTTAATGTTTAGTTCAACTCCAACATTTTTGCCAAGATGTTTTATCTCAAAAAATCGAGTGGATTTATTTTATTACATTTTGCCGAGATGTTTTATCTCGGCTAATCGGTTGGTGGGTTCAACTTCAGCAATTTTTGTCAAGTAATGAGGTCAGGATTCTGGCCGAGATGTTTTTCATGCCGAGAAGAAATAGTAGGCTTGCAGAATTAACAACAGCAAAACATTGCAAGAGTACAAGAAAAACGAGACCTTTTCATTGATGAAGAAATGTACATAAGGTGGGGCAAGCAGCCCAGTTACATTTTCAAAAAAAAAGAAGAGAGAACTAAACCAGGGGGAAAAGTCATCCCCGGTGCCCTCCGCAACTACCTCAAAGTCAACCGTGGTGGTGGTTTCTCGGGCGCCGGAATCAACCTGGTCGGCCTTCTTTGGGCGGCCCGCTTCCTTCGCATTCTCCTTGGCGTCATATTCTACCTCTTCCTTGGCCTCCTCTTGTAGAGCATTAAAGACATCGTTCGCACATGGCACCATGTAAGCCGGGAGAAAGGTAGCGGGGGGAGAGGTAAATACCTCGGTTTCAGGACCCTGGCCGAGCTGCTCGCAAGTAGCCTTCTAACCAGACTTAAAGAATATGTCCTTGGTGGCCTCGACCTGCTTGGTGTAGTTGTCTTTGACCTCTTTGAAACCGAGATTGTTTGCCTCGTCCACTTCAGCTTTCCTCGATTGCTTTAACACTTCTAGCTCATCCCGGAGAGCGTCTCTTTCCTTCTCGGCGAATCCAAGTTGGCCAAGGAATTTTCAATTGTCAGCGTTTGCAATCTCCAAAGAAGCCTTTGACCGTCCCAGCTCGGTTTCAAGGTATTTGACCTGGCTGGCGGCGTCGGTCACCTTTTGCGGTCCATCACAAGGTGTTGTTTCTGGATGGCCTGCAAGATGAGAGTTAGGATAAGAATAACCGTGAAAACACTTGGACCAATTTGAATAAACAGGCATAGTTCTTACCCGGGTCATAGACTTAACCGATGATTTAATGAGCCAGGTGTCGGGCACATGGTCGCTGCCGGTCACGTCACTCGACAAGAGTAGGGCTTTTGTTAGGTCAAAAGCCAGGAGATATTCTTTGTTGCCTTTGACTGAGGCGTTGGCCGGGATCTCCTTACCTCGGTGCTTCAACAGCGGCTGCCATGGTGGCGTTGGCTCAAATGTATCTACAGGTTGCTCGGTGCTCAGCTCTGCAATGAGCTCGTGTGACAACCCTCGCCACTGATTACTGCTAAACTGTGACTGAACATGATAAGTAACTGGTTAGACTGAAATTCTGAACTGATTGTGTGTGTATGTTGTTTTAGTGCGTTCCTATCTATTTGCCATTGATTTATCTGTTCATGTTTTAAGTTTCGAACTGTAAATTGAAGGCCTTATCGGCGGCCGAATCAGAAATTGACTGGTATTTCATGCTAATTAGAATTTATGTGATTTTATGGTAGGTTTAATTTAAATTTGATTTGGAACAATTAAATAAGATTAAATAAGGTTAAATTACATTAGTTTGGCTTTATTACCAAATTGCCACTTACTGGACAATCCTAGACCATTCTTTTTCTACTTCCCTCATGGTTGATATGCCATTCATTTCCTCTAGAGACCAAAAACGTGAGAGAGAGCTAGAGAGTTGGAAGCAAGCTTGAGTTCATCAAAATTTGCTTGAGAATTAGAAGAATTGAAGAGTAGATTGCATAATTGAAATTCTAGACTTGGAATTGAGGACCTAAGGTAGGATATTTATCTTTTAGTTTATGAATTCTAGTTGGTTCTTGCATGGTTCATGAGTCATTAGTGATCTAATTCAAGAATTGGTTCAAAATGTTGAATTGAGCAGTAATCCATGCATGCATGTTTACATTCTTGGATTTTAAGGTTGTTTTCATAGAATCCACACATGCATGTCCATATTTGGGTTATAGTTCATGAATTCATCATGTTTTTGAGTGAATTGACTCATTTGATCAAGTATTTGAAGCTTTGATTTCAATTGATTACTTGCATGTTACATATACATTATGTTCATGAAGTTTTGTTGGATTTGTGTTTAATTGAACTACCTTTGGGCTTTGATTTTGCAAATTGATCTTTGAAATATGTCATATTATGAGTTTTAAAGTGTTTTCCAGAAAATTGGCTCAAAAGAATCAAATTTGATGCTTTAAATGTTGAATTTGAGCTTGGAGGTTCATCCTGAAAATTCCAGATTTTGGACCCACGCTCGAGTGTAAGACTCCACGCTCGAGCGTACACTCTGAGTACATGCATCCCGATCGAGCGAGGAAAGTAACGCTCGAGCGTGAAACGCGTGTATCCAGTACTTTTCATATGTTTACAGTCCCCTCGAGCGAGAGAGTTCATGCTCAAGCGAGGACCTGAGTCTCACGCTCGAGCGTGGATCGAGCGCCCATCGAGCGTGATTTTTATGCATCCAGTACTTTTGCTTGAGTTTATAGTCTGCTCGAGCGAAAGAATGCATGTCCGCTCGAGCGGAGATCCTTTGTCTGCATGTCCGCTTGAGCGTAGAAAGCCACGCTCGAGCGAGACCCCTGTTTTCTGAAAATTTTGAAAAGTGTTTTAAAATGCATCTTTGCATCCTCTTTCCATCCTAGGCATTCCTCGGCCATGTTTAAGGCATCTTAATGAGGATATTGATGTAGAACCACACCAAGACAAGATAGGGACTAAGTCATTGATTCCCAAGTGTGTAACTTAGTGTGTGTTCATTCTGTAACTGTGTAGAGTTGGTATCCGAGGACGCTCACTAGCGTCTCTGTAGCCCAGTACTCTGTGAGTAACAATGTTGTACAGATATGTTCAATCATGAATATTTTTTGAATGATCAACTGTACTACTTTCTCAAATGATATTTCTTACTAAATGAATGTTTGTCCTACTTATGAACTGAATTCGTGGCATCCATAGCAATCTACTATTATTGTACTGTTACTGCTATTGTTACAAAGATTTCTGTCGATTCCCATTTTTGGAACCATTACTGTTTACTGTTATGATGGCTATCAACTGACTGTTCGGTCTATTAAGACCTACTGCACTGTCTTGCTATTGGATGTACCACATATGCCTGCTATGGTTTCTAAATGACTGATATGACTGTTTAATGACTAAAATGACATTCATTCTTAACCTCTTTACACAATTGTTATTCACTGGGCTTTAGCTTACTGTTTATATTTATATGTAGGTGTTCAGGCACCAGATCGATGCTAGGAGTGTCGGGTTTACTCCCTTTTTGTCAAGCCAACCATTGTGCCTCACCTCGAGGTTCCAAGTGTGCTCAAGCTAAGGTTGTTTTGGGGTGTTTTAGATTCTCCCTTTCTGTTTCTGTTTTGTATAGACTGTATGAGACTTGTACTGTACTGTCATGGTAGGGATTTGGTCCCTAACCTGAATGCCTGTATATGATGTATGTATATACTGTTATGGTTTTGAATATGAATATGTGCAGAAAAATCTTTTGGCATTCAGATTTTCACAGCTCATTGGACATCTTTTATTTACTATTTTGGCTTCCGCCAGCCCCTGTACTCTGTATTACTGTCTTTACTGTCAAGCAGGCCATCGGTAATCACAGATTATTGGCCGGTTACGGTGCTAAACCCATAGGGGCGGGTTTGGGTCGTGACAGCTCAGCTGTTGGGTCGGTGGGCCGAGGCCTTTTCTCGGCTCTGCGACTGTCTTTGCTGGTCTGCGTCGCAGCAGTCGACACCAAAGCAATCACCGTCCCAGATGTTTGACCGGCAACAGTGGCACGGTGAGGTATGCTTGGCACCTCGGTGGACGTGGCGGTGATCAGATTTTTGATACATCTCCGTTTGGCCATCTCTTCTTCTTCGGTTAACCAGATTAGTGGCACGACTGGTAGTGTCGGATCGGGTGGTGGAGACAGTGCTCGGAGAAAGTCTGTAACTCTACTCCGACGGAGAGCTGTGTATCTATAGCTCGATACGTAGCCGAGAAGGTTGTGGCAATCTCGGTTACGATACCGCAGGGCAGTTCTGATGGCAGCCTCGTTTAGGTTGTAGTTCGCTTGCAAGGCTTCGATAGCTGCAAAGGAAAAAAGACATTAGTATAGAATAGTAAAACAAGGTAGTTTGATCGAGCTGTGAGCACGGCTTACATGTCGAACCGAAGTTCTTGCTGATGTACCAGCTGGGCACATCAACTGTTTTGTAATTCCCTGATACTCAGAAAAAATCGTTGTCGTGCATATCTTTATCTGGGGTGCCGGTTTTAAGCTTTTCCTTGCCCGGTATCTTTAGGTAGTAGTTAAGCCCGTCGCCTGTATGCCCGAGGGTGTACTGGCGTAAAATCTCGGCTAATCCTAGGTTCAGGCCAAGCCGGTTGTTCAGTTCGGTTACCCCATTTATTATTCTGAAGGTGTTGGTTGAAACTTGTGTTAGCGCTTTCCTGGTGCGCCTCAGGAACTCACACATTAAGGGTTGAACCGGGAAACGTAGGCCGCCTTCAATTACGGAAAGCACGGTGAAGGGGCATTGGTCTAGTCTGCCTCATGAGGTGGTGTCCTCTGCATCGAGCTCGAGATGTACGTCTGCAAGGACGCCATATTCTTCCCGGAGCGCGGCTAGTGTGACCGGCGTGTCAACGAGGAAGCGGTAACGCCCCATGTGAAGCCGGCCTGTTTCAGCACGGCGATTTTGGTTTGGCAAAGTTTAGTGCGTTGGCTGCTCGACCATTGAGAGCCCTAGTGCTGGTGTCTGGCCCCCTAGGACTCTGCAGTAAAAGTCAAGTGTGAGTAGCAGCGCAGTTGCGCAAATGAGCTCCATTTTAACCCGGTCGCAGGAAGTGTAGCAGCACCTCGGTCACTATTGTGTACCCAGAAGCTCGGTCGCCCAAGCGGACCAGATATTAGCCCGGTCGAGCGACCTAGCATTCTGTCAGACAAATTCCTACCCAACAGACTGCAAACTTGCTCGGTTCTTGTATTTTTGGGGATCAAATGAGGTCGGGGAGCGCGGTTTGCCCTAGATCCTCGCGTGTTCATCACAGAAAATGAAGAACAGTCGGGGAAGAAGGGACAAGGATAGATCTTGGGGATTACGTCCTAAAATCTACTCGCTATCGTGCCCTAAACACGACTATGACAATCGCAGACCTAGAGGACATGAGTAACAAATGAAGAAAAAATGGAAGTTTGAGAACTTACTAGTTAGGGCATTGACGGTAACTCAAAGCAGTGGAACGGAGGCCCTCAGCGGCGACGGCAGTGTGGAACGTACTTGCGTAGGCACTCTGATCTCAATAGAATGAGTAAGGGCGAGAGCTCTCGATCGCAGGTTGGTTTTTACAGAATGAGATGAATAGCGAAGAAGAAATGAGTAAGGGGCAAGTAACGACTATAAGAAGGAAAAAGGAGCGCCAAAATTCCAGTGTGAAAAGACGGCATGGGGTGGCCGTTCGAGGCTAGTGAGTAAGTAACGCGTGTCCGTCATGAATACAGCGTCAGTATTGAAAAGACGGGTTGGTAAGTTGAGGCGCTAACCGAGCAAGTCAAAGACCGGGCATGGGGCTCAACGCGGTTATTGTTTTGTGGCATGCGGCCGGGCAGGAGGACGACCACGGCCGAAGCATGTAATCCCAGTCACGCTTGCGCGGACGGAATTAAGGGGCAATTGAGAGGGAGATTTCATAATCCTGCCATGGGCCACAGTTTTGGCCAAGTTGAAGGAGGTCCGAGCGTGTTTGGGTCGAGCTGGGCTAGGCTGTGCCGAGGAAAGTTTGCTCGATTGAAGTTCCAGACCTTATCCAGCCGAGATGATTCTCTGTTAGCCTAGTCTCCATCGGTCGCACGTTTAGATTGGCGAGTGAGGTCCTCCGCGGATCAATTCAACGAAGCACAAGCTCGACCGTAGCGGAGTGGTACTAAGCTCGGTCGTAATGGAGCCCGGTGAAGAGCACTGGTCGTCTCGCATAGTAGCACGGTCGTAGGAGGCTGGGTTAGGGCCGCCGGGCTGTCCATTCGTGCCAATGCTATTTGGTGGTTCAATTAGGTGGTGTTAGCTGAATTTGAGCTGATGCGTGGGGAAATGGAAAGGGAGAGCAGGTTCACGCATCAGACAGCGAATGGATGCAGAGGCAAGCGGAGAAGGTATATAAGCATGCCTGTGCCCCCCATGCTTGCAATGGAACATCAGTCGGTGAGAGAAACTTTAACATTGATCCAGCTTTTCTCCCTCTCTCTCTCTCTCTCTCTCTCTCTCTCTCTCTCTCTCTCTCTGAGTGTGTGCTAACTTGACCATCGGACAACACACCACCGTTGTGTTCGCAAGTTAATCAGATAGAAGCGGAGCTTGGACGCAAGGAGTACGGGCGTTATCGAATACTTATCCCCCGTACACAAAGTTATCAGCATATTTGACTTTTGTAAAAATAGAAACTAATTTAATGAAAATAAAAACAAAAATAAAAACAATCATCCATTACATGATCATCATCAAAACACATAATAAAAATTAATTTAGTAAAATAAATAAATAAATAAATGTGTAAAATATTTATCAATTTTACATAATTTTATCTTTGATGGGTAAAAATAATTTTTTAAAATTCAAAAATATTTTTTTGATATTTATTTTTGTCAAATTAGTTTATATTTTATCAATTGACGACTTGCCCTTGAAATTGAGCAATTTATTTGAAACAAGATTCAAAATTCAAGGTCAAATGTGTCACAATTGAAAAGTCAGAGATCAAAGTGATACAAGTTCCAAACTATAAGGGACTGTTAGTTTAATTCGCCCTATTATTTATGAAAAAAATTAAGTTGATTCGATAATCATATTGTGTTTATCAATAAAAAATTTAAAATAAAAAATAAAAAAATGATGCAATGAATAGCTCGGATTGGGATGGCAACAGGGGCATTTTTGTTTTTATTTTTTAATTTGAAAAATGCTTGGGAGCACTAATTAGTGCTCCCACTAATTAGGTGGCAGTAGGTCTCGCCATTAATGATGTGATGTTTTGGTCTTGGAGTTGTATTTTTTTTTTTTTTTTACTTTTTTAATGCATTAGTGCTATTAGTGGTGATATTTTTAATGGGATGAATCATTATTGTTTTAATTTTGTTCTAGTATTAGGTGTGTATTTATGATTTTAAACTTAACTTTAATGATATAATTTCATATTTTATCATTATCTTGACAATTTTGACCTACTTATCCTTATTCTTTAGCTCTTTATCAATGCTCTCTCAAATGTTTTGTTAATATTAAAATCGACAAATATTTTTGGAATATTTATTAGAAATTTTTTTTTTAAATGTTTGTATCTCAATTAGTCCATAAGATATTCTTGTATTCCAATAAGTCCTATTATTTGAACAATTGATCTACCAAATCTTAATTCTCATATTTAAAATATTTTATGGACATTCTACCCTTACAAATATTTTTTGAACGGTTAATAATTTGGTAATGTGTGAATGTTCACATTAACAATATGAACATTCACACTGACATATTAACATTCATATTGATGGTGTGAACATTTACATTGACGATGTGAACATTCATATTGACGGTGTGAACATTCACATCACGAAACATTCATACTGTAAATGTAAATATTATTAAGGGTATTTTGATAATTATGTCACCCATAGAACTTATTGAAATATAAGAAAATAATGTGAACTAAGTGGAACATAAGTAGGTAAAAAGAGATTTATGAAAACGTGCCCAATAATCGAATCTGGTAATTTTGCCATTTCTAAGCTCAAATCATCAAAATGAGACTCGAACAACACCCTCTGATCCAACCAACCCTTGAGTAAATATCTTGTATTCTTAAAATTTATTATTAACTGTGTACCGATATAATAATATGGGGTCTAATAATTATATGGTCTAAAAAACAAACAATATGGTGGAATTATAGGTGGACATACTGATACATGATGCACCAGACCTACTAGATAATTTATGAATTCTATCCGGGAACATATATGAAACATCTGTAATGCAAGTAAAATAAGACGGCTTAGAGATTGGATGGAAAATTAGACTATTTTTATTAGAGATTTTAAAATTGTATTATATGATAAAATGTTATAAAAATGAAACTGTAATAATGTGCTAAGATTAAATTTACTAACATCTTACCCACCCGGCAATGATGGAGAAGAGAAAGGTGACGATTGGGACGAGATTGAGGAAGTTTACCGCGTACGAAGCTGTGGTGTCCCGTAATCCATAGTAGAAGAATACCATAGTTATTGATATCCTGCATCATCCGTAGCATCCACAAAATCTTTAGGTAATAAATTTTATCCTTCTAATATTGTCATATTGTACTACCATTAAATTTGATGATCATAATATTATTGCAATCGATCTTAATGTTGCGCCGATAAGTCATTAGACATTGAGGGAGGTAATGTTGATTAAATAGTGCATATGAGAGGACAGAGATGAAATCAGAAATTTAGGGTAGAATAAAAAGATTTTGAAAAATGATAAATTCTTACCTAAGCATTACAAAAAATAATCAAATCAAATCAAATCAAATCAAACCAAACCAAACCAAATCAAGGCTTGAGTCCTATCAAATGGAATCAACTATATGAATCAATTCTTCTCTATCAGAAGTAGGAGCAACACGTCACTTACAGAAAACCACTTAGCATTTAATCGATTCAAAGTAGAATTCATATTCATAAAGAATCCGAGTGGATTTTTTTACGTGTTGACTGCTAGCTACTTAACACACAACCCTCCTCCTTTACACAAGCTTAGGATCGGCGATGTCGATAAACATTATGAAAAATAACAATAAAAAAAAATTATATCAATATTTTTTTAATTTAACTCAATTATTATACAATTTTGAGCTATATAATTACGATCTTAGTACCAAAAAAAAGAAGGAAAAAAGGATCTTAGGCTCCATTTGTTTTGATATAAAATATTTTTGTCAAAAATATTTTACTCATTTTCCGTTGTTTGGTTGGATAAAAAGTAAGTAAAACATTTTTTAAGGAAAATATTTTTGCAATATTTTTTTCAAAAATGATTACCTTTAAAAATTTTGTAAATCAAATGTTACAAAGTTGACTCTCAGAATGCCTTTTTAAATAAGTATCTTAACTCATTAAAAAGTCATAAATGACACTTTATTGAATTAAAATTTCTCTTTTAGGCAATGAAATATTTTTGTTTCAAGTATCAACCAAACACCCAAAAACAAAAACAAAAGCTTCTCTGTTTTTTTGTGTAAAATCAATTTATAAGAAAAAAAAATTGTGTAAAATATTTTACGTCGCAACAAACAGAGCCATAGTGTAATATTTGTTTGATTGTTATTTTAAATAATTTTATTGGTTGATATAATTTGTACAATTAAGAAAATATACTTAAATGATTTTTATGATTGAATAAATAATAAACAGTTATAAAAATTAAATCAATATAATTAATACATTACCTGATATATGAAATAGTTTGGGGTAATGTCATAAATATTGTACAAATAATTCATAAAACTCATAAAATAAAATGTTGATCAAATAATTTTTAACAAAAATTTAAAAAATATATATAAATTATATTTATATTTTTAGACCTTGTAATGCAAAAAATATGTTTAATGAAAATATTTAATATAAACAAATACAATAGAGGATGAAAAATAAATGGAGTAATTATTTTTTATGTAAATCCCACATGAAAAATGAATCTAGATTATAAATTACTTTTTGTAGCAAATTTTAATAAATGGAGTAATTGCTTTTGTAAGATTAGAAACTTTTCTCAAACGTGTTATGCAATAAAAAATGTTAGCAAAACACGAGATTCTTCAATTTAATAATATAATAAGTATCATATTTAATAACTAAAAAAAATATATAACATTTATTAATTTATATAGTAGCATTATTCAAAAATACATTGTTTACCCAGTTAATGCGTTCATGAAGAGCCAGAAGCAAACCAAGCAGCTCAACTTCTTTCCTTTGCCTCTGCAATTACATTAAGGACACACCATTTCAATACTTGTACATGTAAACTAGCAGAGAACTCGTTTATGCACGGAAATTAAACAAAATAAAATCTTAACAAGAGTAATGCTATATATATTAATTAGTATATTATCAGATGATATGGCATAATTTTAGAGATTTTGAATATGAGTTGTATTACATATACTAATTAGTGTACTAACATTAGTTATGACTTTATTATTGACTCTACTCATTAGACAAATTATAAATACTAAAAACATTTAAATTGTGCCACATCATCAATTAGTACACTAGTTAGTGCACTAATTGATCCATATAACATTAGTCTTTGGGTATTTGAAATTTGTATTAATAGGTGGAATTAGTAATAATGGCATAACACTAGTTGATGCACTAGTGTGTACATTAATTGGTGCATGTAGCACTACCGTAAAAATATTTGTGTTTAATATTTTCTATATAATAAATGCAACTAATAATTTTAAGAGATTAGTAGAAACGACTAATGCTATATGCATCAATTAGTGCACTAATTAGTGTACCAATTGATGATGTGGCATAATTTAAAATATTTTTGGTATTTATAATTTGTATAATGAATGTGTTCAATCATAATGTCATAATTAGTGTTAGTGCACTAATAGTACACTAATTAGTGCATATAACACTATTCATTAAAAATAGTTTAATAATCGAATTTATCATTTAAAAAGATAAGGGCAAATTACATATACACCCCTCCAGGTTTGACAAAATTACAGATACCCCCCTGAGGTTTGAGAAATTACGAATTCCCCCCTGAATGCTATATTTGCATAAGAAATTAGGGGGTAATTTGTTATGAAATATAAACCTCAGGGGGTAAATTGTTATGAAAATACAAACCTCAGGGGGCGGGATGTAATTTCCGAAACCTCAGGGGGGTATCTGTAATTTAACCAAACCTGGAGGGGTGTATATGTAATTTGCCCTTAAGATTAAATGTATTTAATGCGCAATTTTAAGCGCGTTTGATAATTGAATTTGTACTATTTATATTCTTGCATCCTCAAAGAGAGATTTAAATTTTAAAAAATAGATATTTTATTTATATTTGATGGTAAAATTTTAAAGTTCTTATATTTATGTCAGTATTGAGGTATCACTATTACTCAACCAACACTATCAAAATCACTACCACTATATTACTACTGTCATCGCCACTATTACTTCACTACCACACAATCACTATGGCACCATCATTATCCCAGCCACACCACTATTACAATATCATTAATGCCACAATCACTATTACTTTATTATCACTACCGTTGCTAATAATATTAACACTCCCATCCTCTCCATACCACAACTATCGACATCATTACCACACAACCAATACCAAAACCATCACTATTACTATCACTACCCACCATTACATTGTTGCCTCCATCGCAACCACTATCACTTTACTACTATCTTGGCAATTATCGCAACTATATTATCAATATCACACTATGTAATAACAATATAACAATGAATATGACAACAATGGTAGTTATAGGGACCTTCCATATTATGACATCACCATCACAATCTCCATTGTTATTACTATTTGAAAAAAGACTGCGACCCCTTTTGAAAGTCACCCCCACGACCCCCTTTGAATTTTGATTGGTCAAATTATTATTATTTTTTTTTTCTGCTCCCCCACTCACCAACCCCCACGTGTGTATGGGGGTGGTGGGGGTGGGAATCTGTGGAGGTCCTAATCACAGCTGTTACTTTTTTACCACCACTACTATCATTATCATCATTACAAATCATTATCCGTCACCATATCACCACCATCTCATTGTCACTAGTATCTTACCACAATTACTACCATTTTCATTATCGTGGCCGCCAATACCATTAAAATATGACTAACAAAAAAATAACATAACTTTAAAAGTAAATATATAATTTTTTATTAGAAAAAAGTTTCTTATAAAATTGTGTGAAAATTAACTATGAAACAAAAGTTGGCATATAGTTAATGAAAAATGTTAGAGACCTCAAATGTTTTATTAACATTTTTATCAAATATTTTATATGGGTGTAGAACTCACACCATATAGATTCCATGTAAATCTCATACTCATGTGAGATATCTAATAAAAATATTGGTAAAATATTTAAAATACCTAACATTACTCAGAGTTAATTAATAACTTAGTAGGTTAGGTGGGGTATATTGAATGTAAGATATTTTTAAAATGTTCATTATTAAATTTATGAGAATGGGGTATATAATTATTTTGTGCGATTATATGATATGTAGTTAAACATGATATTATATTTTTTTTCTTATGAATTGAAAGTGAAAAAAGAATCGCAGGTTCAAGCGGATATTAATTAGAAATTCTTGAAATTTGATTTAAAAGGGAGTTTAAAATAGTTAATTAATGTCCAGTAAAAATTGCAATCTATTTGAAAAAAAAAAAAATGTTGAATCAACATAATTTGAGGCAATCCTTTTAGAATGATCACCAAATATGACAATGAATAATAGATAGATAAATGAATTTTAGCAGAAAAAAATGTTATGTTTGATAAAAAAAAAATTGAAAATGTTATGTTTGATAAAATTTAATAATAATGAAAAAATAATATTGATTGATTTTGTTACTTTGTAACATGTGTATTTTTAGATTATAAAATATGGAGGGGCACTGTTCGGACATGTGGGGCCATCACGGGTCCCGTTTTAATGATTCAAATCGTTTATTTTGTCCGATATTTTGTGTATTTCATCCACACAAAAAATCAGATTGTTTCGATAATTGTAATTTATTCAATTTATCGCATTTTTAATCAAAAAGAATGTACAGTTTATTTTTAAAATACCAATTTTTTCTTAGTTAAAAACACAATAAATTGAATAAGTTACAATTATTGAATTGATCTAATTAGCTTTTTTTTTATTCACCCAAAAAAAGACCAATTTTTTGGTATGGCTATACAAAGTGCATAACAAAATGAACGATTTGAATCATCAAAATGGGACCGATTTGGATCATCAAAATGGAACCTGTAGTGAATCCCACATGCCTAAACAACACCTTCAAATTCAAAATCTGGACCGGAAGGGATCCTCCTCTATAAAATATAACTTAGCTTATTTTTTAGAAAATATCATGATTTAAGGGAATTCGAAAAACATTTAGTGGTCAATGAAACAGTAATGACATGCATTTGGTACTTTGAATTTTGGCAAAAAAGTTAGTTTTCATATAAAATGTTTTTAAATAGTTAAGTTTAAATGTCAAATATACTACCACATTAATCATATTACCAATGATCAATTATTCATTGACATGTGTATTTTTATATTTTTAAAATTTTAAAAATTGAGAAAAATAGATTAGGATTTCAAATGGTAAATTTATTTTCAAATGGTTAAAATTAAGAAAAATATGCTAGCACAACGTTGTTACTTATATAATAGTATAAATAAACAAATATATTAACATTTTGTTTGGATTGAGGGCCTCGGTAAAAAGGGAAAAAAAGAAAAAAGAAAAAGAAAAGAAACTGTGAGAAAAACAAATCTTTTAAAACTTTTAAGTTCTGTTTTCTCACCAAAAAGTGATGAGATTTGTAAGAAAATCAAAATTACTCTTTACAAAAAAAAAATTACCATTCCAAATATAAAGCAAAAAAAGAAGGGACAAATATAAAAAAATTCCCATGGTTTAAGCATTATAACAAAACAAACTATGAGTTTTTAATTTTGTCAATTTAAACCTTAGTAACACAGATGAAAAAAAATATTTTTGTTATTAAACTCAATATAAGTATACATAAAATATCTAAAATATTATTTTTCATTAAGTTTAATGATTAAAATATCATTTTTTCTTTGTTTTACTTAACGAAAATTAAAAAAAAAAATGATTCATATTGAAAATAAATCAAAATTTAAGAGTTTAAATTGAAAAAATAAAAAATTCAGTATTTATTTTGTTATAAAAGTCAAATCTTAATTATTTTTTTTTATAATTTTTGGGGGAAAAAAAAAACATATATAGCATCTTTCAATCAGTATTCATCCCCCACAAAAAAAAAAATTTATAATAATTTCTCTACTTTCTTTTTTCACCTCATGATTCAAAGGAAGTGTAAACAATGCATGATATATAATTACCTGACTATATAACAAGACAAATACCTTTCGAAGAAGAAAGCAAAAGGAGCAACACATACAGCACCCACAACATGACGGTAGGCCACGAGAGCAAAAATGAAGGTACCCTCACTAAGTACAACCCTAATCAGCAGTTGCAACACCGTTCCGAACACTTGTACCATTAACATGCTCAAAAATGGTCTTGACTCCTCTACCCATTTCTTCAACCCCATCTGTGTGTCTGTCTGTGTGTGAGAAAAAAGAAAGTAGACACACTGCCCAGCGTTTGAACTGCCAATAATGTGAAGGGTTGAGATGGGTTTAAATGTAGTTGGTTAATCATAAATAAGATACAGAGATTTGTTACATCTGCCACTATTGGGATTACATTACCAAAGATTGTAAAAATTTAATGTCATATCACTAATTAATAATAAAATTATAAATAAAAAATAAAAAAAATTTAACTATAAATCCTATTAGAAAACTTATAAATCAATAAGCCTTTAGTATTCCTGTGTCCCATTTTTTTGTTATCTTTGAACCATCGAAATAGTAAACTTTCACTTTTTTCAATTTTGTTCTATATTTTCACATTGCAGTGTGAATTGGTATGAATTTAGTTTTTTTAACGGTAATTGTATGTTAATTGTAAATTTTCAATATTCAGATTGTATTTTGGTATAAGTTTATTTCTTTAAAGGCTAGTTGTATATTTATTATTTATTGTGAACATTCATATTGTACTTTGATATGTGTTTTGTTTTTTCGAATATTAGTTGTATATTTGTTATTTACTGTGAACATTCAGATTGTATTTTGATTTTCATTTAGATTTTATATTACGTTATTTTTCAATTTTCACATTATAAAAAAGTGTGAAAGTATGAAGTAGAATAGTTATTAGCTTCCATAATTTTAAAAGAGTAGGATTTTAAATAGGATATTTATTAACTTCTAGGATTTTCTCCTAATATATGTAGATTCTTATTCAAATGGGTAAATATTCAAACTAAAGTGGTTTTCTCTTAAAATATAGATTTAGTTTCTATTTTTTTTACTAAAGTTTGTGATTTTCTCATAAAATATAGATTTAGTTTATATTTTTTATGCTAAATCTAAAGTTGGGATTTTTGTTCTTTTGGATAACTATAGAAGTAAATGGGTTATTAGAAATTAACTTGAACTAATTAGTATATAAATATTAAAAATAAGATTTAAAAAAAAATCTCCCAACTAAATTTGAATTAACACCATACATTTTATTTTTAAATACTTTTACTAGGGATGAATGTGATGATGACTTGCCATTTTCTAGTTTTGCATTCAAATTAAATTTATAACATGAATTAATCATGTACATGTACTTGGGATGAATGTGATCCGTGTTTTAGAATTGATGTCCCGTATCAATTTACTTCTGTCTCCTTCCATTTTTGGAATTTGTGTTTTATCAATCCACTAGGTGAAGCACAATGACCTCATCTAGTCATTCCAGGAGTTTCAATTTTCACCAATAAAAAAAAAAAACACTCTTCATTCACCTATTTTTTAAAAATTATTTTCCCTTTTCAAAATTTATTTATTTTTATGTGTCCCCTTAATTCCATAGATATTCTTATTCCTAAATCTCACACCCCAATCACTACCTCTTACCACCAATCCCTAGCCCCCCCTCCCTTATTAGCAACCTCCCTCCCACACTAGAAACCCCCTTCCTCCTATACCATCAACGACGCTCTCTCACACTATGAACCCTTTTTCTCAATAGTAACCCACCACCACCACCACGACCCTTCCTCCTTAACCCTTGGGACCAATACATCCCCTATCTCCAGTATCTCACCACTACAACCACCTTTTAGCCTTCATACATTGTCCCATAACTCTCCTCTTGCCACATGTCAAAAAGGAGGAAAAAAAACCCATTTCTTTTTCCTCTCCTTGCTTCCTTTTTTTGCTATTATTTATTTTGCTTCTGTCACAGCTACTTACTTCCTCTCTCTTCCTGCCACTCCTCCATCGCCGCGACCTCTCTTTTCTCTGAATCGTTGCACTATCCTTTTTTGGCTTCCTCTCCTCTCCCTCTATTCCCCTCTTCTATTCTAAACACAAATCACAACCATTAAAAAAGAAATCCATATTCAAACCCAAAAGAAAAAATAATATTTCCTCCGTTTCAAAATATTAGTTTCCTACTTCATTTTTTATTACCTCAAAATATTAGTTTATTTTCAAAAATCGAAGACAAAAATAATATGAATTTCTCATTTTGTCTTTTTTTTTAAATTCATTAACAACATAAAAAATGTAATTATGACAATTAATATTTCCCAAAACATATACTAAGTAATTTTGTAAATCAATTTTTTCAAAGTGCAATAATTGTACTATAAAAAAGGTTAAATTTTTCAAAATAGATTATTATTTTGGAACGGAAAAAATAAATTAGATTAAGAACTAGATCTTCCAATCCAACTAAGACATGATTGCAAGTGTGCATTCTGAATTATAGATTCAGTCATGAAAAAAAAAAAAAAAAAAAAAAAAAAAAAAAAAAAAAAAAAAAAAAAACTCAAACCCACAATAGAGTAAAGAAATACATATCAAATCACATAAAGACGCAAATCAAAAAATCTCAAATCACATGAAAATATTTTTTCACTTGATTTTTGTTTGGAAACAGGTTTTTTTAGTAATTTTTTGACTTTATGGTTAAAAAATGATATAAAAAAAACTAGTATATTTGGAATGATTTTTTAACTTTTTATGAAAAGATATGTAAAAAGTATAGAAAAAATAGAATCTTTGACTTTTTTACATAAGTTGTTGACTTTTTGATTTTTTTTAGTTACTTTTTAACTTTTAGGCCAAAAAGTGATATTGCCAAACGAGACTTTAGTTGCTTATGAATCAGATGAAACTGCAGAAGTATTAATTTTGGTTGCCCTTTTTGCAACAAATCTATCTATTGCTAAGGAGATGGAGAGGAATAAATGGAGGGAAGGAGGAAGATGACAGAGAGGTGGTATCACTGGTTTGTTCGATCAATATGTTGTTTGGCAGGCAGTGAGGAAAAGTAAAATAGGCCACATTTTTTTGGTAGATTAGGTTGAATAAAATTGTTAGTGAGAAAGTTGTTATTGAAGAATTTGTTAATGTGGGGATTATTAGTAAAGGGATTAAGTAAAAGAGTGTTTATTATGATGATAGTGTGAGAGATGATAGCAACACGTGGCCAAGTTGTGGGGACATATTTTTTGGATAGCAACATGTGGCCAAGGTGGCACCGAAGTTCCAGCCGAGGTGCCACATGCCCTTGATGCCGAGGTGATCTCGGCTAGGTCGAGGTTATCTGCAGGAATATCGGAATCCGAGATGAGCGGATAAGTTATAAGACTCCTAAAATGGCGGAGGACCTTAGTCTGGATAAAGATAAAACTCTTAGAGAGTTTATTTCTATCTGTTTGAGAATCCAGGATAGGCATTAAGCCAGAGTCCAAGAGAAGCTAGGCTTCTACAAGGACCAGGTTAGTGTTGGCTACAAAAGAGAGGCACCCTTGTGGGTCTAAGGTACGCTTTTTGTATTCTGAATAGTGAGTTAAGCACTTTTGCTATCTTTGAGAGATAACTGACTTGATCGTCGGAGTGCCCCCGAGTGGACGAACCACCGTTGGAGTCTTTTTCTTTCTGTGACAGGTCGTTTGGGTGCAATCTATTCTGCCAATGTTCTCCAGTTGAGTACCTGTTAGGCAGTATGGTCAGAAAATAGCAAACACAATTTGGCATCGTCTGTGGGAAAGAAAGGAGAATAGATGGCCAACGATGGACAGAAAGAAAAGGTTAGGGACGACATCCCCGCTGGGAGTGGTAAGCGCATTGACCCTAACATGGAGGAGGATAACCGCAACGAAGAAACTCGGGATTAGAATCCCGAAGAGAAAGACGTCGGCAAAGAGGGCGACGTACCAAAAAAGTCAGACCGGGGCGGGTACTATAACGAGGATGACCTTCAAGTATGGAAGGATAGATGCCTACGGAGAGACGGCGGGATGAAGGGACTGGCGAACAAATTGGTGGACCTGCAATCGATCGTCAATTTCATGATGCAGAACAACGTCATGCAGCCACCATTCCCGTTACAAGATACGCCGATTCCAGCGGCCAAAAACAATGCCCAGAAAGGGCAGAAAACAATCCCTACAGTCCCCCAACACACCAGGACCGAGGAACACTCTCACCGACATTCAAGGGAGGTCGGGCGAGGAGAGTCGAGAAGGGGAGATTCTCGGAGGACGCACCGTAGCAAGGAAGCTAACCCCAAAGAACATCGGCACGTTCAACGGAAGGAACTGTATTTCGATACAACTAATGGAGATAGGTCCAAGAGGACTCATAACGATACTGAGAGCAACGCACCGCAAAGGCTGAAAATCTGTTGATAGCCAAGCTCCTGGACGGACCAAGGAGGATCTGAGGGATTACCTCTAGAGGAAGCGACAAGATGTCGAGGTAACTTCTCCGGTCAAGCCGAGAACGCAGTTCTCGGTGGAGTTAGACAAATTTGAGGCCCCGAAAAGGTTCCACATGCCGAGATTCCAAATATACGACGGTAAGTCTAACCCTAACTTTCACGTCGGCTTGTGTAGACCGCCCAGAACTCTCTCCGCGCACCCCCTTTTTCGGAGAGGGCGCAAATTGGGTTCCTACTACTATAGTTTGGACTCCTGTCACGGTTCTGAATCTAATCTCACAAAGTGCAATGTAAGACTAATAAATCACCAAAGAGTCCAAATCTGACAAATCGTTTTAGAAAATTGATTTTAATCAAAAAGCGCCAAACATGAACTGCCTTGCCAAATTTCAGAGTTGCCACCTAAATATCTTATTTTGGAAAATTTAGGAAATCCTGACTCGTGCCAAAGGCCACGTGTTCGTCGTTACCAAAGTTGTCTCGGCTCGAGAACTCGGGTACGAGGGGGGGAGGTCATGAAATAAGCACCCCCGCTCGCCTAATCAAAGGATCGGCCTCTACTAAACATGATATGTTTTTTTTGAAAACACATGTGTTCTTGTTTGATTATTAGCTAACTTACTATGTGATGCGCACAACACACAAGTATAGATTAAATCGCTCAATTTGGAACAAAACATCTCATGTTTGTTTTTCGAAAATAGTTTAAAGATGCTACACGCAAGTAGGCTAAAACGCGGATTCGCCACCCTCAAGTGGGCTTAAAACATGATTTTGCCACCTCAAGTGGGCTTAAAAATGCGCATTTTGATGAATTGTTCCAATTCAAATAATAAAGCCTTCATCCATAGGCATTCATGCAGTTTATCAAATAAGCACATAGCTTCATGGCAAGCATGCTATCATGGCAACACTCACACTTATGCAAGGATGCTAAAGCGTAAACACTTACAGTGTACTCCCAGCCAAAACAGAAGCTAATTAGAAATCAATGCATGATCCTAACTATGTTAAGTACCTAATGCAACACATGCAAAAATACAACTAAAATAGGCTCGGCTATCTAAAATCGCATATGAATGCAACACTTGATAACATGTTTTGAAACACGTATTATTGAAATACAATGCGGTTTGAATGATGCGCCGAGCCCGGTGCATGCAAGACAAATGAATGATGCAAATATGCAAAGCATAAGGTATGCTAATCAAAACGTGCCCTAAAACTAACCATCGAAAGCGATAAGTAAAAGGGAGAAAGAAATGGGGTTGGAAGACACGCACACACACACGCACACTTATTGCAACAATATGCCCTCTCGTAGGAGGGTCTGTAGACGTCCCCGAATGTGCCGGGAGGGAATCCCGTTCTGTTCATTTGGGCTCACTACAGTTCAGACTCTCAAATGTCACGGTTCTTAATCTGATCTCACAATGTGCGATGTGAGATTGATAAATCACCAAAGAGTCCAAATCTAGCAAATCGTTTTGGAACACTGATTTTTAGAAAGAAGTGCCAAACATAGACTGCTTTGCCAGATACAGAGTCGCCACCTAAATGTTTTATTTTTAGGAAATTTAGGAAATCCTGATTCGTTGCCTAAGGCTACATGTCCATCATCACTAAAGTTACCTCGGCTCGGGAACTTGGGTACGATTGGGGAAGGTCAGCTATGAGCACCCCCGCTCGCCCGATCAAAGATCGGCCACTACTAAACATGATATCTTGTTTTTGAAAACACATGTGTTCTTATTCCGGTTAATTAGCTAGAGTTACTATGTGATGCGCACAGCAAAACAAGTATAGACTAGATCGCCTAATTTGGAATAAAGCATTGCATATCCGTTTGTTCGGAAAAATGGTTTGAGTTTTGCTACTCGCAAGTGGGCTAAAATATGGATTTCAATGAATTGACCCAATTCAAGCAATCCAACCTTCACCCACAGGCATTCAGGCAGTTACATCACATACGCCAATAGCCTCATGGTAAGCATGCTGTCATGGCAACACTCACACACATTCAAGGATGCTAAAGCGTAAATGCTTACCTAGTACTTCAAGCCAAAACAGAAACTAATTAGCAATCAAATGCATGATCCTAGTTCATGTTAAGATGGCAAATGCAACACGTGTAAAATGCAACTAGAAATAGGCTCAGCTATTCTAAGATGTCATGTGAAATGCAACTTGATACATGTATTCAAATTGGAATTGAAATACAATGCAATTAGCATGATGCGCCGAGCCCAGTGCATGCAATACGAATGAATGTGTGCAAACATGCTATCATAAGTATGCTAATTGAAACGTGTCCTAAAACTAACCATTGTAAGCGGTTAAATAAAAGAGAGAAAGACGTGGGGTTGGAAGACATGCATCACACACACGCACGCTTATTACATAATTTGCCCTCTCTCGGAGGGATCGAAAGAATAATACAAATTAACTAAGTAACAAACTAATTAATTATTACACAACACTTAACTAATTAAATGAATTAATTAAGCTAAGAAAGCAGTAAAGAGGCCTTGGGAAGAGGGATGAATGCATGCATGTATGTTCGGTTTCGCTTGAAAATCCATCGCCATACTCATGTTGCCTCTGTCTACACTGCTCTGCACTTCTGAAAATTGCACAAGTCTCCAGAATGCTTCTGAACCACCTTCTGAGCACTGTGGAAGGTCACCGGCCAAAAGGAAAGGCCACCGGCCATTGGAAAATGGTAATCGGCCATAAGTGGAGCTCTCTGCTAGAAATGAATAGCCGGCCAGCACTGAATGTGGTCGGTCGGCCAACTCTTCCTGCAGAATCCTGTTTTGCAGCAGCAGAGGGCAAACAGAGCATGACAATGCATTTTCAAAGCAATGTGTGCACGACCACCCTCCTTATCATGTTATGAACTCAAGGGAGAATGGTCCTCGACCCTCAGGCCACCAATCACGCATTTCTATGCATGATGGCCAAAGAGTCAAGTGTGCAACTCAATATGGAATGAAATGCACAAAACACATAAAGGGCCCCAACCTCTATCATGATTGATCAGGAGGCAAGAGATGCACACACAATGCAATGCAACCTACGCAAGCAAGCAAGCATGCAAATAACTCAAGTGTGCAACAAATCTAATGCAACATGAGCATGTTAACATGTAATATGCAATAGGCATACAACCTAAACATGTGGACATGTATAGCATGCAACAACATGCAAAATGAAACAAGCATGCAACAACATGGTAAGATGGACTTACACTAACATGGGTAGCTCTCAAGCATGCCAAAATCAGTGGCCAAAAATGATGGAATCAAAGCACCAAAACTCATGCAAACATGCACAATGCAATGGCCCCGTGACTAAGGCACAAAATGTAACTCTCCAAGAGCATGGCAAGGATGAAACATGAGGTACAATGGCATACACTCCAGCTCTGAAATAGCATACAAAATGACTCCAAAATGATGCAACGACTCGTGCAATGCATGTAGGAAGGCTTAAATACCGAAACTAGTGAAGCACGTTACACTAGAGGTATGCAAAGCAATGCACAAATGATGAAACCAACTCCTAACAGACCTCATGCAGTCCCTAAATAGTGGCAAAATGAGCTAAAATGAGGGCTTGATATGCACCAAAATGAAGCTCATGCAAAGGCTCATAAACAAGGCATAATGATGCAACTCTCAAACGCATCGAAGGCATGCTAAACATGAGAATATGGCACACATATAAGCTCTGAAATAGCATTCCCTATGATACCAAAACATGCAAACACCTCAAGCAACGCACGCAAGGGGCTTCAAAACTCAAGGGTAAGCAAGGCTATTACACTACAACCATGCATGACAAGCACCAATCGACCAAGAGGCCTAAAAACAGAGATAAGACAGCCCAAAATATGAACAAAACATGTTTGAAACATGGCCAAAATATGCTAGAATGGAGGGCCAAAACAACATGCAATGTGAGCTAGTAAGCATGGTTTACACTACAAGCATGTGAAGCAAATGAGGGACCACCAAACCAGTCAAAAACAGATTCATGGCATGCCAAAATATGACTAAAAACCTATTGAAACATAGTCAACACATGCTAGAATGGGGTGCTCCTTTGATAAGCCAAGAAAGGGGTTACTCTACACATGCAAGAAGCAAACAAAAGGGGACCAAACCAGACATGGATAGAGGCTAGGCAGGTCCTAAGAGTCACCAAAAGGGGCCTAAACCAAGCTTAGGATGCATGAAAATGTGGGCTCCTTTGTAAGGCCAAAAATGCAAGTAAACAAGACAATAAGGAGAGGGGGTGGCGCTCTCCTTCTTAGGACCTCAAAACACCATCCCCACCACTGAAGGTGAGAAGGCCAATACAAGGTAGTCCCGAAACTCACAAAAAAGGCACAAAAAAGAGGCCAAACAAGGCCTAAGAGGGGGTAAACAACCCCAAAAACAAAAGTGACCTTAAACAAAGATCAAAAGCATGCAAAATCAGAACTTTTATCAGTTACACACTAAGCTCAAAACAGCATGCAAGACAGGCTAAAAGCTTGTGCAAAAATGAGGAATAAAAGAGGAAAAAGGAGTGTTACCCTTGTAGCCAAGAACTCCAGCAGGTCTGGACCCAAAAACCAATCCCGTAGCCTCTGAAAATGGCCTCCAAGATGCTTAGACCGAAGGTGGAAGGGTTAGGCTAAGAGTTGTAGTGCAATGGGGCCAAGAACCTTACACTTTTTGAGCTAAAATGGAGGAGATATAGAGAGAGAGATATGTGTATGGAGCCTTGGCCAAAAATCTGAACCTTTTGTAATGAGGGAGAGGCTCTCTCTTATAGAAGAACAAAGGTTCAAGCTTCTCTTAGAAGCTTGGAGCAAAGGGCCAAGCTTCTTAAGGAAGCTAAAGCAAAAAGGGTCAAGCTTTTTCAGGAAGCTAGAGCAAAGGGGTCAAGCTTCCTCAAAAAGCTAAGAAAGGTTCAAGCTTCTTGGAGAAGCTAGGCAAAGGTTCAAAAGGGTCAAGCCTCTCCCAAGAAGCTAAACCAAAGGTTTAGAAGGGTTAAGCCTCCCCAAGAAAAGGGCTCGGCCAGAAAAAGTGGCCGATTGATCAAAACAATGGCCGGTCGACCAAAAATAATGCTGACCGGCCAACACCTTTGGCCGGTAGCAAGAAAACAGGGCCAGTGGCCTCAGGCCATGGCCGGTGAGGTGCGGGGATGGCCAACAAGCCATTCCCTGCCCTTAGAAGCAATCACAAAAGTGTTTGGTCTACAACCAAGCACAAAACAAACAAGTCGAGAGGTCTCGAGGCAAGGCACGCGGCCGAAACCTCCGAGAACTCAAGACGAACACGAACATGGATAATCATCGAGTGTTCAAATGATGACGTCCAAGTCTTGAGGACGGTCAAAAATGGGGTGTCTACAGGGTCTGAATAAACTAAACTAATCTAAGCTAAGCTACTCTAACTAATCTAGTTAAGCTAATTAGACTAATTATTACAAACCAATAAAGAAATAGCTAAACTAAGCTACTTAATTATTACAACATTTAATTAATTAACAAATTAATCGAATTACAAATTGATGCTAACTAACAAGCAAGCATTAAACTGAGCTGCTCCAGCTCTGTTCGAAGAGGAAGAAGATGCATGCTCGGTTTTCGCCCCGAAAAGCTCTCCGGTTTGCTCTTTAGAGGCTCTGTTTGTTGGGTGTCTTCAAGAACTCTCTGCTGAAACTTACCAAATCCATGCTGGGGAGTGCACCAGTGGCCTGCCGGCCATGAGGAGCTGCTGCCGGCCACCTGCCGGCCAACAATGCATGGGTGCTGGCCATCAATGTGGCACTGCCGGCCACTGGTGTGCTGTGACACCAAGCTACAACAGAGCACAAAATAGAGAAAAATGGAGGGTCTCCCAAGAACATGTTTGTGCTGTGCCACTCATTACCATCTCAAAACATTAAGGGAGAGGCACCATTGGATCCAAAACCATCAATCAAGCGTTTGGAATGCATGATAGCCAAAGATCCAATCTTGTACACATTCAATAAATGCACTGCAAACAAGACTCAAGTCCACTACCTTATCATGGAAGATCAAAGGCAATGGAGACAAAGGGAATTTGTTCATTTTCATCACTTTGAGTATGAAATGAACCAATTTACCTTGTGTTCAACATAACGTCCGGTTGAACACCATGCAATGCAAACAACATGCTTATCTTGACATGTTTTACTTGGTTGATTCTTGTTTACACATTTTAACATTACCGATCCATTCTTTAACCGGTTAAGTGTAATGTGAGTGTCCTCTAATGAGAAGAGGTGGCAGATATTTCAATGTTAAAGTGGCATGCACAAGACTCTATCATGTAAGTAATGCATGCAAGACATGTTAAGGGCCCAAAACACTAAGGCTAGTAAAGAGCATCATACAAGAAGCATGCAATACATAGCCTAAACAACCACACCAGCTCTGGATAGAGCTCAATCATGCCAAATCAGAGGCCAAGACATGCTAAAATTGAAGCTCAAAGGACTAGATAAACACGCATATATGTTAGGCCACAAACAAGGCACAATACACAACCCTCAAAAGCAATGAAGGAGTCAAGTGCGTGAGAGTGTGACTACACTATATGAACTGAAATTACATGCTAAATGGTGCCATATCATGCAAACATCACATGCATAACATGTTAAAAACCTCAAAACTCAAAGCTAGTGAAGGCCCTTTACACTACAACCATACTAAGCAATGCTCAAATGACATTGACCATTCAAAATAGACCTAAGGCAAGTCGAAATAGTAGCAAAAACATGCTAGACTTGCAGCATAGATGGCAAGAAAGATATGTTCATGTATTAGTTCACAAACAAGACATGAGGCTCAACTTCTCAAAAGCATTGAAAGAGTGATACATATAAGAATATGACAGTGATATATGCTCTGAAATCACATATTAAATGATGCCAAATCATACAAACAACTCAAGCAAAGCATACTAGAGGACTCATAACTCAAAGCTATTAAAGCCTATCATGCTATAGCCATACAAAGCAAGCCTCACATGACAAAGACCACCCAAAACAGAGTTCAATCATGCCAAAACATGAGCAAAAACATGCTGGAGTGTAGCCAAAATAAGCTAGAATAATAGGCCAAAATAGCAAGCTTATTAAGCTAGTAAGCAAGATTTACACTGCAAGTGTAAGGAGCATGCAAAAAGTGGCCAAGCCAGCCACAAATGGAGCCAAAACATGTTAAAAAAGTCACAAAAACATGCTTAGATCAAGTCAAGAGATGGTAGAAGAACATGCTGAAGTATGAGGCTATCAATACAAGCAAACAAGACATAAGGAGAGGGGATGACCCCCTCCTATTTGAGACCTCAAAACCACCTTTCCACCACTGAAATTCCTCTGGAATTCAGTGGTTAAAGGGCCAAAAAGAGATAGTTCCAAAAGCTTTAAAGGATAGCCCAAAAGCTTAGCAAATAAGGCATACAAGGGGGTGAAACACCCCTAACTCCCACAGGGCCTCAAGCAATCATTTTTAACACTTAAAAATAGAGCTTTTTGTAGTTAACAACCAAGCCTAAAACAGCATGCAAAGGTGGCTAATATGGTATACAAAAATAGGCTTAAAAGAGGGAATATGCTCACCCTTGAAGCACAGCAGCAAGAGGACAACTTCTGAGCCAAAACCAGCTTTTTGAACTCCAAACAAACCTTCAAGGACCTCAGCTCCAAGGTAGTGGTGTTTGACTAGGTGCTTCTTTGCAAAATTGTGAAGAAAACACATTTCTAAGCACTATAAAGCACAATATAGAGAGAGAGTGTGTGTGAGAATTCTAGAGAGAGAGAGAGAGATTTTGTCTCCAAAATTTCTGAACCCCTGAATAGGGGGAGAGGCCTTCCCTTATAAAGGCAATGCAAACAAAAGCTTGCTTGACAAGCTTATAGCAAGCTTTCATCCCTCCATACACGCGTATGGAGGATGGCTCAGTGAGCCACAACTGGCTCAAAATATCTGAGAAAATATCTGTTAAAATAAAGGTGGACGGCCGGCCATCAGTGGTGGTCGGCAGGGCCTAATTGATGGCCGGCAGGGCCTAGCCCATGGCCGGCAACCCTCTATGATGGTCGGCAGGCCATCAAGGACACCACAAAGCAAAGACCAACACATGGTCCAAAAATGAGACAGAATGGAAATAGGGTTTGGAAGGATCAAACCTAAAGCATTCCGTTGCGAAAGTCAGACACTTGACGAACAATCAAACTTGTTGTTGGATAAACCTACAAGAACATCGAAGTCTTGAGGACGGTCAAAAATGGGGTGTCTACAGTTGTCCTTCTTTGACAGAACTCGAAAGTCATGAGATAACAGGAGTGAATGTCAAATCCTAGAGACGACCCATTTTTGACAAGGCCAAAGACTCAGACAAACATTCAATATAACAATATAGAGATGCGCCCGTAGGCTGGGGCAAAATGCAAATGACATGCACGATGCAAGAGCATAACTTATGATTATGCAAAGAGAGCTGTAATGAAGCATTTATGCAAAATAAATACAACAATTCAAGCAAACTGACAAGTTGCAGCCGTCTCACTCATTTCAAAAGAAAGGATGTAAGAAAACTATGCAGTCTTAACTACAGCTCACGCAAGAAAGACTAAAAGCGACTATCGGGAACACCCAAAGTCTCAAACGAAACACCTCCTAGCGTATCAAACCCGAAAGGAGAAGGACTGCGCAAGAAAGCGCAGTCATCCAAACGTGTGTCAAACGCGAGAGGAGAAGAGCATCCAAACGCGTGTCAAACGCGTGAGGAAAAAGGTAACCAAACGCGTGTCAAACGCGAGAGGAGAAAGGGTAACCAAACGCGTGTCAAACGCGAGAGGAGAAAGGTAACCAAACGCATGTCAAATGCAAGAGGAGAAAAGGCAACCAAACACGTGTCAAGCGCGAGAGGAGAAAGGTAACCAAACGCGTGTCAAATGCGAGAGGAGAAAAGGCAACCAAACGCGTGTCAAATGCGAGAGGAGAAAAGGCAACCAAACGCGTGTCAAACGCGAGAGGAGAAAGGTAACCAAATGCGTGTCAAACGCAAGAGGAGAGAGGCAACCAAATGCATGTTAAACGTGAGAGGAGAAAGGTAACCAAACGCGTGTCAAACGCGAGAGGAGAAAGGAAACCAAACGCGTGTCAAACGCGAGAGGAGAAAGGTAACCAAACGCGTGTCAAATGCGAGAGGAGAAAGGTAACCAAACGCGTGTCAAACGCGAGAGGAGAAAGGCAACCAAACGTGTGTCAAACGCGAGAGGAGAAAGGTAACCAAACACGTGTCAAACGCGAGAGGAGATGAAAAGGTGCATAACAATGCAAGTAGAACGATGCATAACAATACAAGTGAAAAGGTGCATAACAATGTAAGTGGAACATGCATAACAATGCAAGTGAAAATGTGCATAACAATGCGAGTGGAACGTGCATAACAATACAAGTGAAAAGGTGCATAACAATGCGAGTGGAACGTGCATAACAATGTAAGTGAAAAGATGCATAACATATTTTGTGCACAATAATCAATGCATATGCGATGCAATATGTTCAATAAAGAAATGCGCGTCTTGGCAAGTCCGATCTAGTTGTGACCTCCGACTTACCTTTCGGAGGGCAAAATATATTTAAAAAGGATACTCCTTGTTTGAGTTGACGGGCGATAACCCTTGCTGTAATACCCCTGTCCCGTATTATGTTAATTAGTCTTTATTTTGAATATGAGTATGTGTTTGACATGATTTTGTGTGCCATTATGTGGTTTTGAATTTCCATATGTTCCCCGTAGGAATATCTGTTTGATTTTTTCGCTTCGAAAATTAAATTGAAAGCCTTATCGGTCACAGAACTCGAAATTGATTACGCCATTGTGATTGGTAGAATTTTTAGAGCCTACGGTAAAATTTAATTAAAAATTGATATGGATCAAATTAAGTTGATTAAATTGGTGAATTAGTGCCAAACTATTTAATATTATTAAATAAGCATTAGTGGGACTTTTTATATGGCCATATACACTCTCTTTGCTCCTTTTTGAACTCAAAAATCTGAGATAGGCATGGAGAGGGTGTGAAGGCCGGCTATATAGAGAGAGAGAGAAGAATTGTGCAAGTTTTGCTCTTGAACTTTGAAAGACTTGAAGATAACTCAAGAATTTGCCATAGATTGTGAAGATTAAAGCTCCTTGGTGAGTAATTCATATGTTTTTAGTTATCACCTTGTGAATTCAAGTTTGAATGAGGGTCAAGAACATGAATTAGTTTGATTTTGTTGTATTAAAGACCCATGTGTGCATGCATGTATGTAATTGCTTGAATTTGCATGTTTGAGTTTAAAATACATGATTCATGTAGGATTTTGGTTAAAGCTCATGTATAATCACCATTTGTGTCATCTAAGTTGAAAATGGGAGCAATACATCACATGCATGTACAATTTATGAAGATAAGAGCTTTGAATGCATGAATGTGTATATTGGAATTGAGTTTGGTGTCAATTTGGGGCATGCATGTGTTTGATTCATGAAATTGAGCTCCATGATGATGTGTTTTAGTGTTTATACCATGTTGTACAAGAATATGTGAGGTTGGAGTCATAAAATGCGAGAAATTTTGGTTTGAATGTTGAGAGGGAGCTCAAGAACACATTCTGGATTTTCCAGAATTTTGAGATCCGCTCAAGCTAGAGAACCTCCGCTCGAGTGTAAATTACGTGCTCCCAGTACTTTTTGCAGACTTGGTGTCCGCTCGAGCGGGGAGCTTTGTAGACAGGCCTTTCACTCGAACGCCTTATTTTACGCTCGAGCTTATTTTTCATGCAACCAGTACTTTTGCAGGCCTTAAGGGTCCGCTCGAGCGGGGTAGTCCACGCTCGAGCGGGGACCCTGTTTTCTAAAATTTTGTTTTCGCATTCTGTGTTTCGTTTTCCGTTCTCTTTCACTTGCAAGCACTCTTAGGCATGTGTTAAACATTGTAAATGAGTTAAAGAGTTAAAAATAAAGCCTAAAGATGAAAATGTGAATTTAGAACGGATTGAATTGTTAGTGACCCTTTTGTGTTCATGGAATGTGTAGGGTCGAGCTCCAGGGCAAATCCACAAACCGATCACTGTGAGTAATATCTTAACAAGATATTTGAAATATACTGTTGTCCAATTGTTTACTTATATGTAAGTTTTATAAGTTCATTAATCTGAATGGTGGACAACGATAGATACGAATGATTGGGCCGAAGGTCGATTGATACGAATGATTGGGCTGAAGGCCGATAGATATGAATGATTGGGCCGAAGGCCGATTGATACGAACGGTTGGGCCGAAGGCTGATTGACATGAATAATTGGGCCGAAGGCCGATTGACATGAATGACTGGACCGAAGGCCGACTGACATAAATGATTGGGCCAAAGGCCGATAGATATAAATGATTGGGCCAAAGGCTGATAGATATAAATGATTGGGCCAAAGGTCGATAGATATACATGATTGGGCCAAAGGTCGTTTGCTGTAACTGTTTCAATGATTGCTTATGTATCTTCTTTAATTGATATTATTCACTGGGTATTCACTCACGCTCATTCATGTACATGTAGGTGAGCCAAGGGACGCCCAAAACCAGCCCCGGTGAAATTGTGAGAAACAGTCAGAGTTTTAAGGAGTCAGCCCAAACGTCTCACGCACGAGACTGTCTTCGCCCTTTTGTCCTCTGTTTATAGTTTTGTTTTGTTGGCGAAAACATTGGACCATTTTTGTATATAAGTCTTGGGTTTGACTGAATTAAATCTGTATGATCCTGTATGTACAGTGTTTTGTGCTAGTACATATTCTGATGTGAGTTATTAACATATAAATGTTTGGAATGTTATGGCGTGCACTTAAGCATAGCTCTATGGACAAAGTTTCAAATTTGCTTCTGTTTGGCCCCCATTAACTCTGTTAAAATACGTTTGGTTCGTTTTGAGGCCGTAGGTAGTCTCATGATTACTGGCCGGTCGTGTCCTTAACTCACGGGGGCAGGTTCGGGTCATGACACTCGCGCACTGTGAATGTGATTCTGGGCTTCTGCGGAGGCATTTTGAATCAAATTTTGAGCATAACCTGCATTTCTTGGAACTCAAGGACACATTAAGGTGGAAGAGGCAGGGGAAACTGGTGGATGCCTGCCAGCCATCAAGGGATGTCGCCGACCCCCTGCCAGCCATCAGTGGCCACTGCTGGCCATTGATGGCAGATTTGGGCAAAATGGTCCTTTGATCCACGGTCTTTAAGTAGGGGTGGAGACACTTCATTTCCTCACAACCCTTGGCAGAAAACCTTCCTCCCTTGCTCTCTAGGTACTCATTCTCTCTAGATCTGCGCATTCTATGCGCTTTCCAACACCCTAGAAACATTTTCTTCACGAAAACCCTTTCGTTCTCTTCGATTTGAACCGATCAGAATTTGATTTCGACGCTTCTTGCATCATTTCCACCGTTCAAGGATCATTTCCCTCGAGTTTCTCCCAAGGTTAGTACACTTTTCCAGGGTTTTCAACTTTCTTTGACTTTTTCTCTTTCCTAGGGTTTACTTTATTCAAAGTTCACCATTTCCTGCATTTTTTGCTCATTTTTGCTCATTTCGCATCCATTTCAGATGGCATACGATGTCCCACATGACGGGGGCTTCCCCGCATTTCCTCCGACAGAGTTTGCAGCGGACTTCGAGGCTGAGCCTGGGGTTGAGCCTGAGCCACTACCGCCGAGCATTCGCCCATTCGATTCGACGAGGTACCACCTCGAGACGTACATTATACCAGTTGCGGGAGGCATCAAGGCCTTCACTGATTTCGCCGAGGACACGCCAGACGACCTCTTACTGAGAGAGTCTATGTCTCACTTGTCGGCCATAGCCGTCGAGGTACAAACTTCACTTTTCTGCAATACCACCTTTAACTGTTGCATTTTTTGCACTGTTTTGATTTGATTGCATCATATTCCTTGATCTGACTGTATTTCATACACTACTGCTTCACATTCAACTTTACTCCATACATCACTACTCTGCATTCAACTGTACTTTCAATTGTGTTTTCATTGCTTGATCTAATTGCATCACATGCATTAACACAAGATGGATCCCGCTCCTTCCGAAGCTACGGTAGCTCAGGATTGGTACGACGAGCTTCCAGCTGGGGTCTGTGACATCATCGATGGGACCAGCTTCGGTCTATTCTACTCTAGCTTGACACGAGTCACAGCGAGCCGCCCTCTCTTAGGGGCTCTTGTGGAGAGGTAGTGGGATACCACCAACTCCTTCCATTTCTCCTCCACGGGGGAGATGACGATGACTCCTTACGACTCCGCCATGATCACTGCTTAGGCGTAGGAGGTGATATGATCCCCCTCAATCCTGACATGGAAGAGTGGGAAGCTGCATGGGCTGCACTACTTGGGGCATAGCCGCCGACACTTCGGGCAGGTATGGTTCGATATAGCTGGTTTGAGAAGTAGTTCAGAGGAGTTGAGCCTGAGACTATTGAGCAGACCGAGCAGTACGCCAGGGGCTTTCTCATGTTCCTCTTTGGTACCACCTTGTTCTCGAACAGGTGGAATACTTTCTGAGCACATTGGTGGTGCTGTAGTGAGTCCCGTTTTATGACTGGGGCGGAGCCGGTCTCACTACTTTATACGGATACATGAGCTCGACCTCTCGGATGTGCAGGACCTTGATCAGCGGTTACTGGCGAGCCTGGGAGGTACGCAGCTTAGTTCCCCCTCTTCACTTTACATTTTCTACTTAGCATTTCCTGCTTTACATTTGCGCAACGCATGTACTTTCTGTCCTACATTTTCTGTATCTACTCACACACTGTATGCTTTCTGTTTTGCATTTTCTGTATTCTGTTTATACACTGTATGCTTTCTGCTTTGCATTTTTTGTATTCTGTTCATATACTGTATTGATCACATTTTTCTTGCAGCTATGGGTGTATGCATACTTCCCAGCTCTTTCCCCAGAGCCTATAGTAGAGACCCTAGTGACAGTCCCATTCTCTCGGGTGTATGACGGCCTGCTCCATCGTAGGACCCGGGAGAACTTCATCTTCTTCCGACAGTATTTCGACACAGTCACGGCGCGCGAGGTAACCCAAAACATAATCATGCTATTTTTCAACTAGTTTGATACACACAGTAGTCAATTGATAACGACTAATCATCTGTTCATTTTCTCATCTTCAGATCACATGGCAGCCATGGGACGTGATACCGTCAGGGGCCAGATTCGCATATGAGACCGCTAGGGTCGTGGCTCGCTACCACATCCTCCTTGAGGGACCGATCTGCCGCGCTTGGTTCCTGAGTGAGCGCTTCGTGCGCTAGACCTTGAGCTTGCCTGCCCCATCTATATCGATGGCACCTCCAGCATCTATGAGAGACACACACAAGCTCTCTGAGGAGGAGGTGATCCAGTTCATGGTAGGACTAGATGCAGACCTTTTTTGCATGGAAGGCGATTACACGACCTTCATTCAGACGCATCTGATGCCACCTCTGACCAGCATTAGCGAAGGTGAGGAAACGAGAGCTCCAGTTGCGAGAGGGAAAGACAGAGCAACCAGGTCTCGTAGGAGGAGAGATCCTAAGGCGAGGCAGGAGACTGGATGGCCAGAGTTGCCGACTACATTGACTTATCGGAGACGTTCTGGGGAGACTTGCCAGATCCCCATTGAGCCTGCACCAGCTAGTCGAGCACTGGTCGGGGTTCGAGGCCCGACTCCGGTATGCACCGAACTTTACATTCTGCATATTTATTTCCTTTCAACTATGCTTTATAGGATACTGATCCCTTCAATGCACTTACAGGCACCCGTTAAGTAAATAGGGCAGGCCGTTGAGCTCATGGCTTCCTTGACAGGCATGGTACAGACGAGCCTGGATCTGTTTAGCCTTTACCGGATCCCGGTAATTTTTCAATTTGCATTTCATGCCATAAAGTTTTTCTGCTAACACATTAGCACTGCAACTGCTCCACACTTCAGTGATCTGGCATATTACACCAAACACTACATCGATACACTGTTCCCATACACTGCCCACGGCATACATACACTGCAATCATCCACTGTTCACAACACATACACCGCAATTATCCACTGCTCACAGCACATCATCTACAATCATTTACTACTCACGGCACAACATCTTTTTGCATCCCATGTATATAGACTAATGCATTCTCATAAATTGCCATTTTCAGATTCCTTTTGAGATGCCAGCCCCGTCATATGCCCTAGCAAGAGCAGAGGCAGGACCTTCAGCGCCTCCCCCAGCAGCAGAGAGAAAATGGAGACAGGCTCAGACACACGGCTGGGGTAGAGCCAGAGGTAACCACAGCGAGAGTGGCCCTTCAGAGCCCGTTCTGGGCGATAATGATGATGAGACGAACGAGGAGGCTGAGGTGGCGAGTGCATATTCAGAGTCCTCTGGGAATGGAGACGGCAATGCTGGCTCAGGTTCAGTTAAGGGTGAGACTGGAGAGGCTAAGGAGGGCTCCGATTCAGCTGAGCTGATGGTGACAGTGATGCAGAATTTGCTCGACCGAGGAAGATGACGAAGAGGGCCTCTCGACCTTGAGATAGACGGCACCAGCTCAGACGCTTTTTGCTTTGTTTTCTTTTTGCTAGTAGTTTTTGCACATTGTACAGCCTTAGGCAGTTTTATTTTCTTCAAAACTCATACTTTTGTAAAAAGAAACCATGATATGAATGAAAACAACTTTTTGGTTCAAAAGGTGTTACGTTTTACATTCTAAGCATTGGATCGCATCGCACGTTATGAAAATGAGATTGATCTTTGTTTGAAAACTGCACATTCGAAATGCATTGCTCTTGATCAGGGAGTGAACCAACTAACAACCGAAAGAACTAAAAACGACTCTATAAACAAAACAAATGCAACTCGATAAGCAAAATACAACAACTCGATAAGCAAACTACATACAACTCAATAAGCAAAGCTAAACAGTTACAACTTAAACAGACGTGTTCAAACCCGAAAAGAACCAAAAAAGACCCCAAAAGGTATCGATGACATAATTCAACTTCTAAAAGCATCTGGATCTTCACATAAGAGATCATTGAACATGAAGGAAGGCTACCAGCCATGGGGAATGGCCTGCCGACCATTGATGAACCCATGCCGGCCATTGATGGCACCCTGCCGGTCATCAATGTGCTGCTGCCGACCATCGATAGCAGAACCTCCGAAACGCTGACACCTGTCCTCCATTCAATGCCTTATCTTTTATAAAGGTTCCAGCTTCGTGGGTTCTTCATTCTAACTCCATGTTTGCCCTAAATGGAAGCATTTCTTGCCCAAAAGTTTTCCGTCATCACGTGTCCGTCATCACCAAAGTTGCCTCGACTCGGGAACTTGGGTACGAGGGGGGGAAGGTCATGAAATGAGCACCCCCGCTCGCCCGATCAAGGGATCGGCCTCTACTAAGCATGATATGTTATTTTATAAACCTTGTGTGTTCTTGTTCTGATTATTAGCTATCTTACTATGTGATGCACACATCATACAAGTATAGACTCAATCACGAGAATTGAAACAAAACAACTCATGTTTGTCTTTTGAAAATGGTTTGAAAGTGCTACTCGCAAGTAGGCTAAAACGTGGTTTTGCCACCCTCAAATGGGCTTAAAACAACATGTTTTGCCACTCCGCAAAGTGGGCTTAAAACTCACATTGGATGAATTGTTCCAATTCAAGTAATAAAGCCTTCATCCACAGGCATTCATGCAGTTAAACACTTAAGCAAATAGTCTCATGGCAAGCATGCTGAACATGGCAACACTCACACTCATGCAAGTATGCTAAAGCGTAAACACTTACAGAAAAGCTTAAAACAAAGCACTCGAAACAAGCACAAACATGCGCAATCATGACGTGCACAAACGATGACGTCAAAGTCTTAAGGTCGGTCGAAAATGGGGTGTCTACACAGAGCACCAGAAAAGCTTCCTGGTGAATTTATAGGAAGAAGTCTGGGGAAACATTATGTCTACCACAATGAGGATGGGCATCTAACTCAAGGGTGCAGAGCCCTAAAGACACATCTGGAAGACCTGGTAAGACAAGGTCATCTAAGGGACTTGGTAGATGAAGCCAGGACAAGAGAGGAACAAGCAAGACTGCCTCAAGCACCAGCAGCACCACCTTCACAAGCATAGCAACCGCAAGTAGGCGGACATTGGGTGATCAATGTGATTCACACAAAGGTAAATGAAAATGAGATACGTAGGGAAACTCAGAAAGTAAAACACTTGTAACATGCGTACCAGGTCCGGCATAAGAGACCTAGGGTAGACGGGTGCCAGGGACCGGTGGTGTCCTTTACCGAAGATGACCTAGAGATGGTGCAGTATCCACACAACGATGCCTTGGTGATATCCCTCCAGATTGGAGAGTGCTAGGTAAAGCGAATTCTAATCAACCAGGGTAGCTGTTGTGACATCATGTATCAATCCAATGGTCTGAAACAATCCAATGGTCCAATGATTGGGTTCAATGGAATGCCGACGTGGCCCCTGGAAGCAGTGAGTTTAGAGGTGCAGGCTGGCACCAAGAAGGTAAAAATTGAATTCACAATAATTGACACTCCTTCCCCTTACAATGCTATCCTGGGAAGGCCATGGCTACATGCAATTGGGGCTGTTCCCTCAACATTGCACCAGCTGTTGCGATTCCCAACAGAGCATGGAATTGAAGAGGTCAGAGGGGATCAAGTGCAAGTAAAGAGTTGCTCCATGGCAGCAATGAAATCCACCTGCAATATACGAGAAGCAGAAGCAGCAGAGATTGAAGATGAGGACATGGAGGTCCTTGAGGACGTCGGCAAGAAACCAGCCGAGAAAAGTGAGGAAGCCCTGAAGAAGATCTTTGTCCAGCAAGGGGATGAAGAGCGCTTTTTCCTCCTCGGCTCAGGCTTGGCTAAGGAAGAGGAAAGGGAGTTAGAAGCATTCTTGAGAACAAACCTTGAGGTGTTTGCTTGGACACCATACGAGATGTCTGGCATTGATCCTGAGGTCACTTGCCATAGACTGAATGTGGACAGGTCGGCTAAACCTATCATCTAGTGAGCAAGAAGGACGACGTTGATGCATGTTGAGGCAGTAGAAGATGAAGTGGATAAACTTCTGAAGGCCAGAGCCATTCGAGAGGTAAATTACCCAACATGGTTATCAAACACGGTGGTTGTGAAGAAAAAAAATGGGAAGTGGAGGGTCTGCGTGGACTTCACCAGCCTGAACAAGGCTTGTCCCAATGACAGTTTCCCACTGCCCAAAATTGATTAATTGATGGATGCCACTTCAGGGCATGGAAGGATAAGCTTCCTGGATGCTTATAGAGGGTACCATCAGATAGCCATATACCAACCAGATGAAAAGAAGACTGCATTTATCACCTCAAAAGGGCTGTATTGCTACAAAGTGATGCATTTTGGGTTAAAAAATGCAGGAGTAACTTACAAGAGATTGGTGACTAAGATGTTCAAATATCTAATTGGCAAAACTGCAGAGGTATACATTGATGACATGGTCGTAAAGACCATGGAACCTGAAGATCATCTAGCCGACTTGAGGACAGTCTTTGACATCCTAAGGACATTTTGGCTCCAACTCAATGCATCGAAGTGTGCATTTGGAGTTGGGTCAGGGAAGTTCCTAGGATACTTGGTCACCAGAAAGGGCATTGAAACAAGCCTGAATCAAATCAAGGCCATCTTGGAGTTAGAGAGCCCAACGTCGGCAAAACAAGTACAAATGTTGACTGGAAGGGCTGCAGCCCTAAACAAATTCATAAGCAAAAGTTCTGACAAATGCAAACATTTATTCAGTTTAGTAAAGAAAGCCATAGACTTCTTATGGACAGAGGAATGCGAAATCACCTTGGCCGACTTAAAGAAATACTTGACTACATCTCCAGTTCTCTCAAATCCAGTACCTGGAGAGGAGCTGTTCTTATGCTTGGCGATTTCAGAGCATGCAGTAAGTGCAGTAATAATCAGAGAAGATAAGGGAGAACAAAGGGCAGTCTACTATGTGAGTAAAACCCTGGCAGATACAGAAACCAGATACCTGCCCTTGGAGAAGTTGACACTGGCTTTAGTAATGGCCGCCATGAAGCTAAATCACTACTTTCAAGCCCACAAGATTGTGGTGTTAACCGAGCATCCTTTGAAGTCCCTGTTGTAGCAAAGAGATCTAACAGGTAGGATAGCTAGATGGGCAGTGGTGTTGGGCCAATATGACCTGGAATTCAGACCCAAAACAGCAATCAAAGGCCAAGTCTTGGCCGACTTTGTGGCCGAGTTCACACCAGGCGCCATCATGCATCGGGCTCCGTTGAGTCGAGGTACGCAATGTCCAAATGAACAATAAGAAACCCAGTTAGGGATAGCCAAACAGAGAAAAGAAGAGAAACTCAAACCCTGCAGTATTTACATCAGTGACTCTTTCCGCCTCTTTGTTGACGAAAGTTCAAACCGCCAAGGAGCAAGGGCAAGAGTAGTGATGGTATCGCCGGATGGACAGATGCTGGAACAGTCCATTCATTTGGGGTTTAAGGCCTCAAACAACGAAGCAGAGTATGAATCATTGATAGTAGGATTAAAGTTGGCAGCAGCAATGGAAGCCGACGAGGTAATGGTCTTCTGTGACTCCTAGCTTATTGTCAACCAGGCAACAAGCGAATACGCTGCTCGAGATGAAATGATGGTGGCCTATGTAAAGAAGGTGGGCAGACTGATAGCATTGTTCTAAAATTGCCGACTACAGCAAGTTAGCCGAGATGACAACAGCCATGCCGGCTAACCTGGTTAGTGCAATGAAACCAGGAGAGGCAAGGACAATAATGGTTGACTACTTATCAGGTCCAAGTGTAGAACCACTGAACACAGAGCATGAAGCAATATGTGTGGAGATGGGACCACACTGGATGGATGCAATAATAGTATTCCTTAAAGAGAAAAAACTGCCAGATGATCATAGAGAAGCACACAAGATCAGACTGAAGTCGGCAAGATTCAGATTGACAGCAGAGGGGCATCTCTATAGAAGATCTTTTACTGGTCCCTTTTTGAGGTGTGTGCATCATTCACAAGTTGAAGACTTCTTGTATGAGATACATGAAGGAGTATGTGGAAGCCACACTGAGGGCAGGTCACTTGCTCATAGGGTCATTACTCAGGGGTACTGGTGGCCCTACATGCAGAAAGATGCTGAAGCCTATGTCAGAAAGTGTGAGAAGTGTGAGAGGTTTGCACCTTTGATACCCCAACCAGCAGCAGACTTGAACCTAGTGTCCAACCCTTGGCCATTTGCCCGATGGGGCATGGATCTTGTTGGACAACTGCCTCTAGCAACTGGACAAAGGAAGTTCCTACTAGTGGTAACAAATTACTTCACCAAGTGGGTTGAAGTTGAACCCCTTACAAAGATTCGAGACATTGATGTAAAGAACTTCATATGGAAGAACATCATCACCAGGTTTGGGATTCCAAGAGCAATAATAGCAGACAATGAACCACAATTTGACGGTAAGCTAATCAAAAGCTTCTGTGCAAAGTACAAGATCAAGAATTACTATTCCACCCCAAGTTTTTCTCAAAGCAATGGACAAGCAGAAGCATCCAACAAAGCTATCTTCAATAGGATCATGAAGAGGCTGGAAGCAGCAAAAGAAAAGTGGGTGGATGAGTTGCCCAGTGTACTTTGGGCATATCGGACTATGCCGAGAAGATCAACTAGGGAATCCCCATTTGCCATGGCTTATGGCACAAAGGCAGTAATTCCACTGGAGGTTGGCATCCTAGGGATCAGAACCCAGGGAGTAGAGAATGGGACTAATGATACATTTTTAGCCCAAGACCTGGACTTATTGGAAGAAAGAAGGGAGAAAGCAGCAATTCAGCTGGGGGCATACCAGTAACAGCTTGCCAAGGCTTATAACAAAAAGGTCAACCCACGAGAGTTTCAAGTTGGAGACCTTATCTTGAGAAAAGTCGTCGGCAACAAAAAAGATCCCAGAGAGGGAAAACTTGGCCCAAATTGGGAAGGACCTTATAGAATCATCTCGATCCTGGGCAATGGGGTATATCGGCTTGAAGGCAGTGAAGGCAAAGAGTTGCCAAGACCTTGCAACCTGAAGTTTTTCTATCGTTAAGATTTTATTTTGTTCTTAAGTTTTTCTAATTTTAGCCGAAGTAATTAATAAAATCTTAGCTCGATTTTTTATCTCAAACTTGTGTAAAACAATTGACCAGTCACTTAGCGATGTTTCTGATTGAAACATGACGAATTGCTTAGACTTATTATATGGCAGAGTTGAATTATACTTGCATATAATAGAGCTGAACTAAGTCGGCGATGTTTCTGATTGAAACATGACGAATTACTTAGACTTATTATATGGCAGAGTTGAATTATACTTGCATATAATAGAGTTGAACTAAGTCGGCGCTGTTTCTGATTGAAACATGACGAATGACTTAGATTTATTATATGGCAGAGTTGAATTATACTTACATATAATATAGAGTTGAACTAAGTCGGTGATGTTTCTGATTGAAACATGACGAATAACTTAGACTTATTATATGGCAGAGTTGAATTATACTTGCATATAATAGAGTTGAATTAAGTTGAATTAATCTAGATTTGATGTATTAACAGAATGAAAACTTGGAATGACACTAAATACATATCAGTTAGATTAACAGAGACCGAAGTTGATAACCTCGGCCAGTCTCTGTGTGAATCTAATCTTCGCGACAAGATCATAGGTACATACTTAATGTGAACGTAAGTGAAACTTAAGGTCACATTAGGGGGCAGAGAGTTGTAGAATAATATGCTTGGAAGTTGAAATTTATAAACTTAGTTAGTTTAACACTTGTTGAAATTTACAAGTTGAAGTTAAGCCGAGGTCATGTTGAAAGGAAATTGGTTTAACACTTGTTGAAATTTTAAAGAACAAGTTGAAGATAAACCAAGGTTATGTTAAAAGAAAGTTGGTTTGACACTTGTTGAAATTTTAAGAAAAATTTACAAGCTGAAGTTAAGACGAGGTCATGTTAAAGGAAAATTGGTTTAAACACTTGTTGAAATTTTTAAGAACAATTTACAAGTTGAAGTTAAACCAAAGTTATTTTTAAAGAAGTATCTGGGCATTTGCCGAGATTACCATATTACCAAGATTTGGAAAATAATGGAAGACGGAAGTCTTGATAAAACTTAAAGAGAAGTGGCCTGTTTTAGATAAACACTTGTGAAAACTTTCTTACAATGTTTTTCAAGTGTCAAGATAAGGCCGAGATAAACAGTGAGTAAGTATATCCGAGGTATTTTTCTCCGAGGAGACTATACAAGAAAGGCATAAACTGAAGACATGCAAAATATTCTAAGTATGGAAGCAATAAAGCATACAAATCACATTGAAAAAATAAATTAAAGAATGCATTCAGATAAGGAAAGAAGGCACTTCGGCCTGACATTAAAGAAAAATTGTTCAGATTACAAAAAGGCACATCGGCCAAATAAGAGCTAAACATTGTTCAAAAAGAAAAAAATACTAAGTACAGAGGAAAAGCATCAAGATTAGACTATTCGGCATCATCAGCTGGATCGGTTTGGGGCTTGGAAGACATCTAAGAACTCTTCTCGGCAGCCTTCTCAATCGCGAGCTCGGCATCGATCTCTTGAAGAGTCTGATCGATGCTCTTCTCGGCGATAAACATATCAGATGTTGTCGTCTCAGGGGTAGCGTCTTTGGAGACCTCATCCTCCTCATCCTGAGTCAAGTCCAAGACTTTCTCATTCAGAGTTGGGGACTTGGCCCCAGCCGCTTCTTTGTTTTTCTCGGCCTTAGCCTGATCCTCGAACTTAACTTCGTCTTCGGAATGGCTTGGAGAGGGAGGGAATGGTAGGACGAGGTTGCTAGCATTCTTGAGAGGAGAATCCTCGGGGACAGCCAACTCTTTTAAAGCAGCCATACAACCAATGGTGAAACCCTTATTGCATGCCTGTTTCACTTGCTTTTTGTAGTCTTCTTTGACGTCGGCCGCCTCCTCGGCATACGCCTTCTCATCCGCCGCTTTGATCTCGGTTTTTTTTGTGGCCAAGGCAGTAATGAGCTCGGCCTGGGCCTCAGCGATCTTCGCTTCGGCCTCTTTCTTTTCAGCCTCGAGGACCTTAGCGACGGCCTCAGCAGCTCCTACCTTCTCCTCGGCCTCTTCTTGGGCCTGTTTTGCTGCATTGGCCTGATCTATGAGCGTCTTCATCTTGGTCTCGGCTCTGTTGCCGGTCTTCAACAAATTAGCAACCTCGTTGGTCTTGTTGACCAACTCTTTCTTGATGTCGAAAGCCTGCATCGCGAAGGAGTGGACGTGCTGGATCACCTAGCAGAAATGCACAAAACAAAAGTTAGTAAAATTCTTTAAGTATGGAAAAACAGAGGATGACAAGTACCAAGTATTGGGGGCTTACTTATACAGAATGCTGCAACATCAAAGCGAAGTTTTCATATTCGCTGACCTCAGCGTTGCGTTCGAGGTCTTTTGGGAAGAGCAAGGCAGTAGAGAGGGCAACACCGACTTCGATATCAGTCGCGCTGTCGCCAGCTCTAACTAGCTTGTCCTCGATTGTAATTGGAGGGGCCTAGGAGGCATCCGATTTTAGGGACCCCGAGGTTGTGGCAGACTCCGACCTCAGCCTCTTTGACCTGGTAGAGTCGGAGGGCTAGGCCTCGGCGGGCCTCTTTTCGGTGGCAGAGGAGGTCTTCTCGCCCTCGGCTAGTTTTGAAATTGGCAAGCTGTCCTCAGCGTCAATCTGAGTCACCGTTGCCTTGGGTTGGGCTTTCCTCAGCCTCTTTGGCTTTGGCTGGGACTGGGATGGTGAAGATTGTACGGTAATAATGTTGGGGATGTCGGCCAAAAAATCATCAGTAACGGCCTTCTTACGACTCATCTCGTCGGTTGCGATGGCGACTGTGACCCTTGTGCCAAAATGGATTGCTGGAAGAGCTGTGGGTGGATTTGCTGGATCGTAAGAGGACGCCTCGGCACTTTGGCGTCTTCGGCTACGGGTCCTGCCTGCTGGAGCGAAAAGTGGCGCTCGACGTCAGCGTTGGAGCTGAGAGAGGGGAATCAATTAAGGAGCTGAAGTAGATGGTTATTTTGCTGGAACAGAGGTTGATCCCTGGTCAGGCCTTGATGATTCAGCTTGAGGAGTTGTTGCTGAAGGAGGGGACTTGCTCTTTTTAGGGACGTCAGGCAAAGTCGATTGGTAGGTTGGGATGAAATCCAGAAGCAGAGGAGCCTTGCGCTGATTAACAGGCAAGTCCAGCAGCCTCTTGAAATCTTTACTGGGAAAGAAGTTTTTTCGGAAGTCCTTTGGTGGCTGGGGACGAACTGCAAAACAAAACGAACAGACGTTAGAACTTATAAAAATATCAAAGTAAGAAAGACTTGAAAGCAAGTAAAAGTGACACTTGGCTTTTACCATCTCCCTCTCTGAAAACTGTTCGGCTTAGGGGATAGAGGTGAAGGTCATCATCTGGATGGAACTCCCAGTTGCCCGAGACGATGAAGTAACCGTCTCCAACACCCTTTTTTGAGTCTGGGAGGTCGGCAAGGAGTTTGTATTCCTTCGACCTCAGCTTTAGGTAGTAGATATAACCTTTTTCTGACTTAAGGCCACACGTGGTGTAGTAGTACTGGATATCGGCGAGGGAAACCTGTAGACACCCCATTTTGACTGACCTTAAGACTCAGACGTCATCGATTAAGCGCTCGGTGATAGTGCATGTTGTGCTCGTTTCGAGTTTCTGGAGTTTTCGGCTGAGTGCCTTGCCTCCGGGCCTCTGATCTTTTTGTGTTTTGGCTCGGTTTGTGGACCAAGCCTTGTTTCCCTTCCCTGGAAGGAGAAGGAGGTCTGTAGACCACCTTTTTATGGTCGTAGACCACTTTTCCTGCTTGGAGATCACTTTTCCTGCTTGGAGACTAGTTTCCGATTTTCGAAGCCTTCGGCTGCGCGCCTTATCTCGGGACCGCTTAACATTCTCCTCTTGGCTTGGTTTTGGAACCATGCCTTATTGACCTTGCCTAGAGGGACACTGTGGTCCGGGAGATCACTTTTTGTGGTCGTAGACTACTTTTCCCTCGTAGACCGCTTTTGGTGCCCGTAGACTAGTTTTCGGGGCTTCTGGCTGCGCGCCTTGACCCCCGGACTTTCGTCTTTCATCCATTTTGGTTTATTTTTTGCACAAACCTTGTTTTCCTTTCTTGGAGGGTGGAATGAGGGTTGGAGACCAGTTCTTCCCCTTGGAGACCACTTTTCTTCTCGCCAACTAGTTTTCTGGTTGGCCAACTGGTCTTCTTGGTCTTTGGACCATCAATAGTGGTCGACCACCATACCATTGGCTTGCTTTCAGTGTGCAGACCACCTCTCCACGTGTATAGAGGGATGGCTTAGAGCCTCAAGTGTGTTCAACAAGCTTCTTGCTTGATTTTCTATAAGAGGGAGGCCCTCCCTCCCTTCTCCAAGTTGAGAAAAGTTGCTTGAGAGCTATACATATCATCTATATCTATATCTCCATCTTTGTCTCATTTTTGTGCTTGAAAGTGCTTATTCTTCATACTATTGCACACAAACACACACTCAAACACCATCCTTTTGTTGCTGAGACTTCTTGAGGTTGGTTTTGGAGTTTTTGGACTGGTTTTGATCCAAAAAAGTTGCTGGAGTTGTTGCTCTAAAGTGGTTCTACAATGGTGAGCTTCTAACATCATAAACCCTTTGTTTTGATTAAGCTTTTGGACCTACTTCCATGTTGTTTTAGGCTTGACTTTCTACTGCAAAAAGTTCTGATTTTGCATGCTTGTAATGTTTGTTTAAGGTTTCTTTTGTGTTGGGGGTGGTCTACCCCTTATTGTGCCTTGTTTGGCTTTGTTTTACACTATCACTTTAGGCCCTTGAGATCACTTTCTCTTGGCCTTTTAACTACTGAAATGCAGTGGATTTTCAGTGGTAAAACTTATGTTTTGAGGTTCTAAATAGGAGAGGGTCCCTCTCCTTGTGTCTTGAATGCTTGTATTGATGGCTCATAAGAGTGGCATGTTTGTTAAGCTTGTTTTGGCTCCATCTTAGTATGTTTTTGGCCTCATTCCAGCATGGCATACCACTGTTTTGACTTGGTTTTGTCACCCCTTGCATGCCTTTTACACTTGTAGTGTAATCCTTACAAACTAGCTTTGTGTGCTTCATGAAGTAGCATGTCTTTCTAGCATGTTTTGAGTCCATCTCAGTAGGTTTTTGGTGTTTTTTTAGCATGCCATAACTCTGTTTTGGGTTGGTTTGATAGCCCCTTGCATACTCCATGCACTTGTAGTGCAATTCCATTCACTAGCCTAATGTGTATCATGCTTTAGACCATCATTCTAGCATGCTTTTGGCTTAACTCTAAGAAGCTTTTGTTCACGTTTTAGCATGCTCTAGCTCTAATTTGTGTTGTCTTGGTCATGCATACCTTGCTTTGTATAGCCATAGTGCATTTTAGCTCACTAGCCGTGAGTTTCCAAGCCACTAGAATGCATTGCTTGGACTATTTACACGATTTGGAATCATTTCATATGTGATTTTAGAGCATGTTTCATTGCCATGCATTCACATCTTTCACTCTTTCAATGCTTTGGAGAGTTAATGTTTTATGCCTTAAACATGAGCCATTGTGTATGCTATCATGCCTAAGCTTGTGAGATATCATTTCAGTGTGTTTTTGGGGTTATTTTGCCATGATATAACTCTGATTTTTGTTGGTTAAGTCATCTCATGTTTGGTCTTGGTAGGTGTAGAGTAATCCTCCCTATTGCCCTTGCATGATCCATGTTTTGCCCCTTCATGCTAGCTTGTTTTGGCTTTGCTCCATGCATGTTTTAGCACCATTTTGGCATGCTCTAGGACTTTTTTGGGTTACATTGGCCATATGCTTCATGTATTGCATAGCTATAGTGCAAGTGCCTATGCTAGTTTCAAACTTTGGGCACCATAGCATTCTTCATTTGTGACATGTACATAATTTGGCATGTGGGTGATTTTTCGACCACACTGCCCGCCTAGTAATCAGCTGGAGAGCACTGGCAGAATAGATGGCTTCAGCTAACCTGTAACAGAAAGAAAAGGCTCCGGCGGTGGTTCTTCCACCCGGGGGTACTCTGACGATCAAGTCAGTATCTCTCTCAAAGATAATCAAGTGCTAAACTTATTGCTCAAAATATAAATTGCGTACTTTAGACCCACGGGGGTGCCTCTCTTTTATAGCCAACTCAATCCTAGTCCCACTAGAAGCCTGACTTCTATGGACTACCATTCAGTGCTTATTTTGGATTTCTCAAGAGATAAAGATAAACTCCCTAAGAGTTTTATCCTTATCTTAGCAAAGTCTTCTCTTTACTCTAGGACTCTTGCCCCCTTTATCTATTATCCAATTATCTCGGATTCCAATATCTTCGAAGATCACCTCAGCCTCGCCAAGATAACCTCGGCATAACTACCACGACATGTGGCACCTCGGCTGACACGTCGGCGTCACCATGCCACGTGTTGGTACTCAGAAAATATCCCCACAACTGCCCCCTAGGTTCTATTACCTCGGCATTCTGAGGTGATGGAACCTATATCGATGTCTCTTTCTATACATTTAGCTTACAAACTCTTCTGCCGAGATCATTTATTTCAAGCCGACATGTTCTCTTCGGAGAACAAGAATTCCAGTGAACCTTTTCATATGAGTGAGCTGTCACGCATTATTTACTCAACCGTTTCTCTCACGCGTCTTTACCTTATTTGGCCGTGTTTGTGACGCGCCTATAAACCGCGTTTTTTCTGTGCACGCCGCCTGACGTATGCGCTGCTCCAGGCGCATTAATTACCTTTTGCCACCGTTTTTGGTTTTTGACAAAAACTTTTCCCCCTTTCTTTTCGTCTCTTCACTTTTGCATTTGCTGTTTCTTTCTCTAAAACTCGTTCTTTCGATTCCACCATTGCTGAAGCTCCAAGCTTTGCATTTGTCTTCCTGGTGGAACTTTCGTTGTTTTGCTACATTCGTAACTACCGACTGACTTCGGCAGCCCTCACATCGGCTTTATTTTTTCTGGTAAGCAACTGTTCATTCTGATTTCAATTCTTGACTGTTTCTGGAACCTTCCATTATTGCTGCTTTGCTCAAATATCTATCTTGTGAATCATTCATCTGAATGTGCTTATTCTTTGATTTGGCCCTTGCCCATATCTTTGAACATACGCACCGTCGCACCACTTTACTGCATTTTTGCCATTGTTCTTGGCTCTGTAGTTCTTGTTTTCTTCTTGCTTTTGAGAACCCGACTTCTGTTCTTCATTCTGAAACTGCGTTCTGGTTTCTTGTTTCCTGTGTTGTTTTCCAGATCTCTGCCTTGAATTTTTGCTTTCAATTTTTGCCTTCATAAACTTAGGTTTGGGATTTGTCCATAGAACCTATCAATTCTTAGGAAAAAATTGAAACAATCCTTACCAGCATATACCTAGGGTTTTGCCGAGGTCCCGATAACCCCTTAAGAGCACCTTCTTTCTGAAACTTAGCCCTCTGACTTTAGGCCGACGTTATGGGTATGTGGAGACATAGGGTAGATACCCCGACCAAACTTGAGTACTTTAGGCAGGAGTTCTCCATCCCTTCCGATGCCCACCTGAGACTGGCTGGGGATGATGACTCCATCATGCCTACCGAAAACGCCATGCCCCTCCCTATTGTAGCCTTTACTGAGTGCGGACTCCGGCTTCCACTTAACATCCTTTTTCGCGAGATTCTGCATTATTACAAGTTGAACCCTATGCAACTTGCCATAAACTCTTATCAAGTGATTTTTGGTATCATCGCCTTGGCTAGACAAGAAAACGTTAGAATCACCCTAGCCGATATACAGTATTGTTACACCATGTGCCCTCTTAACCTGAAGGAAAAAGGTTACGTCTACTATCTCAAGCCGAGGTCCACTGAATTCAAAATCGTAGCTGACCTTCCAGACTCCAACAAGGGGGCTGGAGATGATTATGTTATCGCTTCGGGAAACCGGGAGTTTGGTGCAGACGAGGACGCCCATCTCTACCCTCTTCCCCGATCAATTAAAGAGGGCAAGGGTAAGAGCCCAGTGTCAATATTTAGTTGTTTCTGTTCAAGTCTTCAATATTTTATCTGTTTCTAATGTCTGTTTTTTCTTGCAGACGTTCGCAAGCCAGCGAAAGACTTTCGCCAATCTTACGTTCCTAGTAAGGACCTGAAAAAGCTCCTGGACTTGCCTGTTCACAAAAGAAAAGCACCTCTTCTTCTCAACTTTATTCCTACATACCAATCGACTTTGCCCGACATTCCCAAACGAAAGAAGAAAAGCCTTTCTCCTCCTACTGCCACAACTCAAACCGTCTCTACATCACGAACAGATCAAGAGTCAACATCTGACCCAACCAATCAACCATCTACCTCGGCCCCATACTTGGTCCCAGTACAAGAATGAAAACGTCAGTGACGTCTTGTCAAAACTGCTGAGATGGGTCGCCCAAAGCCCGTTGCTCAAGACCTCCTTGCCGACCTCGCAGTTGATGTTGATGCTGAACCAACCCAATCCATGCCCTCACCAAAGCCAAAAAGAATAAAAAGGGCTCAGTCTAAGGCCAAAGCTACTGAGGTTGAGGCTGAGGATGCTCTGCCCATCTCACAATTGGCTGAGAGTAAAAAAACTGCTTCTGCTTCTGCAAAAAGGTCCGCTGAGACCCAGCCATCAGAGTCCACCAAATCAAAGAAGCCGAGGTCATCGTCTGCGACGACCTCGGGTTCCAGAATACCAAAAGTCCCCTGGACACCTGAGATCACTTTAGAAGATAAGCCTGTCCTTGCCAGCGACAGCGCCGATGATATAAATGTCGGCATGGCACTCAGTACTGCTCTACTCCTCCCAGGCAATCTTAAGCGGAATGCCAAGATGAGTGAGTATGAGAACTACACCTTTATGCTGCAACGCTCTGTCCAAGTAAGTGTCTTTGTGCTGAAATTTGTTTTCTCTCTTACTTTGTAAAATTTTGTAACAATTTGTGTCTTGTGTTCTTTCAGGCCATCCAACATGCCCACTCTCTCTCCATGCAAGCTTTTAAAAATCGGCAAAGATTGGCCGACATGAAGAGAGAGGTTTTGCCCTGAAAAAGGAGAACAAAACTCTCGAATCAAAGATGAAAAAACTGGAGGACCAAGCTGAGGCCGCCACCAAAGCCCAAAGTCTAGCCGAGGAAAAAGCCGAATCTGCCGAGGCCATTAAGAAGGTTGCTGAGGCCGAGAAGATAGAGGCCAAGGTAAAAAAGGCCCAAGCCGAAAAAGAGCTTCAGGAGGCCTTAGTTACCAAAGATGCTGAGATTAAGGAGGCTGACGAGAAGGCTTATGCTCAAGGAATGGCCAACGTCACTGAGGAGTACAAACTGCAAGTTAGGCAGGCATGCAACAGAGGCTTCTCCTTTGGTTGGATGGCTCTTGCCAAAAAGGTCAACATCCCAGATGACTCGCCATTGCGCAAGGCTGATGATATCCCTCTGCCATTCCCTCCCCCTCCTCCTCCAAGTCATCCTGAAGAAGAATCCGAATCTGAGTCTGAAGATGTGGAGGGGGTGAGGAGGAGGGTTTAATAAGAAAATCCAAGGAGGCTGTTGGGGCTAAGTCTCCTTCTCTGAATGAGCAGGTCCTGGACCTGACTCAAGATGATGAAGTTATCAAGGAGGCTACTTCGGAGCAGGGTTCATCCGACATTCCTCAAATCGGCAAGAGTGTTGATGAAACCCTTGCCGAGATCGACGCTGAGATTGCTGCAGATAAGGAATCCGAGATATCTCTTCAGGAGACTTCTTAGGTTCAGATCCAGCCCGTTGCTGATGCTGAAAAGTCTTAACTTTCATGTCTTTTCTTTTGCACCCTTGTATTTTGTTTTGTTTTCTGGACAATGTAAGCTTCCTTTCATCGCCGATGTGCCTTTCTTTGTTACTTCGAAACAATTTACTTCTGGTAGGCCGTAGTGCCGGGCATTTCATAAGGTGTCCAGGCGAACACCTCTATGTTTGTTCTCAAAAAATCTTCCAGTTCTCTTTCCTCTTCTTCGGCTAAGCCTGAGCCGAGAAGAAAGAAGCGCTCTTCGTCGCCCTCCTGGACGAGGATTTTCTTTAGTGTCTCTTCGCTCTTCTCGGCTGGTTCTTTGCCGACGTCTTCTAGTACTTCCATGTCCTCATTTTCAATTTCTGCCTCTTTTGGCTCTCGAACGCTGCAAGTAGACTTCATTGCTGCCATAGAGCAACTTTTTGCCTACAGTTGATCTCCTCTGACTTCTTCAATCCCATGCTCTGTTGGGAACCGCAGTAGTTGATGCAATGTTGAGGGAACTGCCCCCATTGCATGCAACCATGGTCTTCCCAAGATGATGTTATACGGTGAAGGTGTGTCAATCACCATGAATTCTGTCCTGATCTTCTTAGTGCCAGCTTGTACTTCCAAGCTTGTTGCGCCCAGTGGCCACGTCGGCATTCCATTGAAGCCGACCATCGGGCCATTCGATTGCTCCATGTTGTCTGGGTGAAGGCCTAGCTCCTTGTAACATCTAACGTACATGATGTCACAAGAGCTGCCTTGATCTATTAGGATGCGTTTCACTTGGCACTCCCCAACCTGGAGGGATACTACCAAGGCATCATTATGCGGATGTTGGACCATCTCTAGGTCAGCTTCAGTGAAGGCTATCATCGGTCCTTGGCACTCTTCAGGCCGAGGTCTTTTATGTCCGACCTGGTTCACGTGCTGCAGGTGTTTTACCCTTTGGGTTTCTCCCCGAATGTCACTTTCGTTCACCTTTGAGTGAATTACATTAACCACCCGTGGTCCTCCTGCCTGTGGTTGTTGTGCTGGGGGAGGCAGAGCTGCAGGTGCTTGAGGCAATCTTGCCTGTTCTTCTCTTGTCCTGGCCTCATCAACAAGGTCCCTCAGATGGCCTTGCCTTACCAAGTCTTCTAAGTGTGTTTTTAGGGCTCTGCAACCCTAAGTTGGGTGCCCTTCTTCCTTGTGGTAAGCACAACGCCTACCAACATTTCTTCCCATGAATTCCCTTGGTGCTCTTGCTGGAGCTCTGAAATAGGGTTGGTTTCGTATTTGATCCAAGACTTTATGGATTGGGACTCGGAATATAGTTGTTACTGCCTGTTTAACCCTCAATTCCGTTTCTTGTTTGGTTGGTCCATTGTTGCCTTGGCTTCGCTTCGGCGAGCCGTTTCCTTTCTCCTGCTTTGTTTCTTTATTTCCCGACGTATCTTCCTCGGCTCTAGTGTACTTCTCTATTTTCGCCATGAGTTCTTCCATGCTTTTTGGCAATATTTTTGCCAAAGATTTCCATAGTGGGCAGTCATCTTTCAGGTCGTTCTTGAAGGACACGACTGCCACCTCTTAGTTGCAATCAGTTATTCGATTGAACACCTCGTAGTATCTTTTTGCATAGGCCCTAAGGCCTTCGTCCTTAGTGATCTTTAAAGCCATCAGTGCGTCAACCCTCAAGGGTTGTAGTTTATTTGTTACAAACCTGGCCACAAACATCTCGGCCAGGCCTTCCCAAGTCTTTACGCTTCCCTTCGGCAGTTTGTGGAACCAATCTGATGCAATTTCCCCAAAGGACGAGGGGAACACTTTGCAGAGCAACGGCTCGTTCCCACTATATAATGCCATCGAATTCAGATATAGACCGACGTGGAAGTTGGGATCTGTCTTACCATCATATATTTGGAACCTCGGCATACTGAATCGCTTAGGTGCTTGAAATTTGTCCAGTTCCACCGAGAATGGTGTTCTCGGCTTAACCGGGGAAGTTACCTCGGCTTCAGCATTCTGTTGCCTCCTCTTGAGGTAATCTCTCAAGTCTTCTTTACTCCTTCCTGGAGCTCGGCTATCTCTAGATTTCAATCTCTTCGGCACACTACTTTCAGCTTCGTAGTGGGCTCGTTTTGATCTCTCTCCATATGTTGTGTCAAAGCAAAGTGCCTGCCCTTGAACATGCCGATGTTCTTTGGGCTCTGGATCTTTCGTGTGATACGTTCTTTGGGACTCCTCTCGTCTCGGCTCCTCTTGTCCGCCTTCCCTGAAAGGTCGGTGAGAGTACCTTCCGCTCCTGGTGTGCTGAGGGACTTCGGGGATCGTTCTTCCTCCTCTCTTCTGGGTATTAGTTGCTGGCATTGGCGTATCTTGCAGCGGGTATGGTGGCTGCATAACATTGTTCTGCATCATGAAGTTGACGACCGACTGAAGGTCTGCCAGCTTGTTTGCCAAGTCTTTTACTTCATCATCCCTTCGTAGGCACCTATCCCTCCATACCTGAAGGTTATCTTCGTTATAATACTTGCTTTGGTCTGTCCTCTTCGAAGCGTCGTTCTCCTGGCCGACGTCTTTCTCTCCGTGGCCCTGGCCATGAGTTTCTGTATTGTGGTTGTCTCCTTCAACGTCAAGATCAATTGGTCTGCCACTCCCAGCAGGAGTGTCGCCCCCAATGTTTTCCCTCTGTCCGTCACTGGCCATCTATTCTTCTAAGTTCCCATAGACGACGCCAAATTGTGTGGGTGATTTTTCGACCACACTGCCGGCCTAGTAATCAACTGGAGAGCACCGGCAGAATAGATGGCTTTAGCTAACCTATAACAGAAAGAAAAGGCTCCGGCGGTGGTTCTTCCACCCGGGGATACTCCGACGATCAAGTCAGTATCTCTCTCAAAGATAATCAAGTGCTAAACTTATTGCTCAAAATATAAATTGCGTACCTTAGACCCACGGGGGTGCCTCTCTTTTATAGCCAACTCAATCCTAGTCCCACTAGAAGCCTGACTTCTATGGACTCCCATTTAGTGCTTATTTTGGATTTCTCAAGAGATAAAGATAAACTCCCTAAGAGCTTTATCCTTATCTTAGCAAAGTCTTCTCTTTACTCTAGGACTCTTGCCCCCTTTATCTATTATCCGATTATCTCGGATTCTGATATCTTCGGAGATCACCTCGGCCTCGCCAAGATAACCTCAGCATAACTACCACGACACGTGGCACCTCGGCTGACACGTCGGCGTCACCATGCCACGTGTTGGTACTTAGAAAATATATCCCCACAATTTACCATGACATTTCAGAGCATATAGCATTGCCATGTTCCCATTTCTTTCACCCTTTGAGTACCTCTAAGGGCTATGCATTGTTGCCTAGCTTATGGACCAATATGTATGCATGCATGCTTAGACATTTGAGGCCTCATCTCAGCATGTTTTGGTCATTGTCTTGACCTATTTGAGCTCTGTCCATGGTTGGTTCTTTCATTTATGCCATGCATTGTATGTCGTTTGTATAGTCCTCTTTGCTAGCCTTATGCCTTAAGGACTCTAGTACGCTATACTTATGTTGTTTGAATGATTTGGCATCATTTCATACCTAATTTCAGTGCATATAGTGTTGTTATACTTCCACATTTGTCACTCCTTGAGCACTCTTGAGAGTTGTGCTCTTATACTTAGTTGATGAACCAATGCATGTGCATGCATGCCTTGCCTTTTTGTGCCTTCATTTCTTAGCATTATGGCCACTGTTTTGGGCATGACTGAGGTCCGTTCATATTCGGTTTAAGTCCATTGAGCATGTTTGTTTTCATGTTCTTTGCATGCTTATGTTGCCTTACGTTGTGTATGCATGCCATTAACATTGATAGGTTGTTTATATTGCCTTGCATTGAGTATGCATGTCATTAGCATTGATAAGTTGATCATGTTGCATCACATTGTGCATGCATGCATTACATTGTGTCTAGAATCTTAAGTTGCATTGTATTGTGTATGCATGCTATTAACATTGATAGGTTGCTCATGTTGCATTGCATTGTGTATGCATGCATTACATTGTGTTTACCATGCTTGAGTTGCTTTGCATTTTGTTTAGATTAAGTGTTAATTCGAGCACAAGAAATGAGGGACGTTTCATACTTAAAGTGATGAAACATGCCTTATTTCTCGGTCGCCGACCCTCTTGATCAATCATGATAGAGGTAAAGGCATTTATGTGTTATGTGTGCATTCATTTCACATTGATTCGTGCAATCTTGGCTTCTCGGCCATCATGCATTGAGGTGTGTGATTGGTGGTCCGAGGGTCGAGAACTACACTCCCTATTATAGGGAGAGTGGTTGTGCACACATATCTTGTAAATATATTGCCATGCCCCTTCTTGTTCTCTATTGTAGCAAACTGGAGAAGTGCAGCAAAAAGTGGTCGGCAGACCAGTAAAAGTGGCTGGCCAACCACTTTTTCTAGTCTGCAGCAATGGTAGGTGGTCGGCAAGTGGTTGGAAGCACCAAGTGGTCGGCAACCTTCCTACAGGTTCCCATGGTGGAGCAAAAGCTATCTGGAGCTTGGTGCAAGGTTCTGAGAACAATTGAAAACAGAGGCAAGTTGGGGCATCGCGATGGATTTCCGAACGAGGCGACCGAGCATGCATGCGCTTCTCGCCCCGAGGGCTTATCTTTATTGCTTTACTTAGCCTCTTTACTTAGCTACTTTGTTTAGTAAGGTAATGCTTTGGTTTTGTACTTAAGTAGTTAATGCGTTTAGCTATTTAATTTGTGTTGTAATAACCAGTTAGTTAACTTGTTAGTTAATTAGCTTCATAATTAGTTAACTTGTTAGTTAATTAGTTTTGTGATGTAATAATTAGTTTAATTAGTTTAGATTAGCTAGTTAGCTTCTTATTCGGACCCTCTTGCGAGAGGGCACAACTGTTGTAATAAGCGTGCGTATGTGTGATGCATGTCTTCCAACCCCCATTTCTTTCTCCTTTTTACTTAACCGCTTAAGATGGTTAGTTTTAGGGCATATTTTGATTTGCATACTTATGCTTCGCATGCGTACATCCATTCATATGTTTTGCATGCACCGGGCTCGGTGCATCATACAAACTACATTGTTTTTCAATTCTAAATTGAATACATGTATCAATTTTTGCATTTTATATGCCATCTTAGAATAGCCGAGCCTATCTCATTGCATTTTGCATGCGTTGCATTAGGCATCTTAACATAGCTAGGATCATGCATTGATTACTAACTAGCTTTTGTTTTGGCTCGGAGTACACTATAAGTGTTTACGCTTTAACATACTGCATGAGATGTGTATGTTGCCATGTTAGCATGCTTGCCATGAGGCTAACTACTTAAATGATTAACTGCATGAATGCTTGTGGATGAAGGTTGGATTGCTTGAATTAGGACAATTCATCAAACTGCGAGTTTTAAGCCCACTTTGCGGAGTAGCAAAATCATATTGTTTTCTAAGCCCACTTGGAGGGTGGCAAAATCCGCGACTTAGCCTACTTGCGAGTAACATTTTCAAACTGTTTTCAAACAAACAAACATAAAATGTTTTGTTTCAACTTAGGCGATCTAGTCTATACTTGTATGCCGTGCGCATCACATAGTAATTCTAGATTAATAACCGGAATAAGAACACATTTGTTTTCAAAAATAATATATCATGTTAGTAAAGGCCGATCTTTGATCGGGCGAGCGGGGGTGCTCATTACATGACCTTCCCCTCTCGTACCCAAGTTCCTGAGCCGAGGCAACTTTGGTAATAATGAACACGTGGCCTTAGGCACGAGTGAGGGTTTTCTAAATTCCCCAAAAACAAAACATTTAGGTGGCGACTCTGTATCTGGCAAAGTAGTTCATGTTTGACACTTCTTTATTAAAATCGATTTTTCAAAACGATTTGTCGGATTTGGACTTTTTGGTGATTTATCGGTCTCACATTGCACTTTGTGAGATTAGATTCAGAATCTTGACACGAATCCGAACTGTAGTAACTATGAACAAACGATTTGCGCCCTCGCGCGCGGAGCGGAGTTTCGGGCGGTCTACAAAACCCTAGCATTCTCTCTTTTGGCTAAGGCAATTATACCATTGATTACTCAGTAGGAGTTAATGGCAAGCTACATTGGGTTCAATTTGTAGTAGTGTAGGACTTCTCGGAAAAGGGTGTCAAGAGGGAACCTATGTCCACACTCTATAAAGGCAACCATTGGGAAGGTCATGGAATCATCTTTGGGCATGATGGAGTCTTCCTCCCCTGCCAACCTAAGATGAACATCGGCAGGGATGGCAAACTCCTGCCTAAAGTATTCTAACTCAGTTGGGGTGTTTACCCTCCACCTGAACATACCCATGATGTCGGCTAGAGGGACGAGGTGTTGAATTTCAGAAAGAAGTGTTTTTTTTTGTCTAAGGTTTAAAGGACCTCGGCAAAACCTAAACGTATGCTGGGGTAAGGGTTTTTGAGGATCTAAATGGAATTTGTTTCAATTTTTCCTAGAGTTTGGAGTTCTAAAGCAAATCCCAATCCTGAAGTTACTAAAACATGAGGGTTAAAGGTAAGAATCTGGAAAAAAAACAACAAGAAAACATAAAAGAATAAAGATTCAGACTCAAGAAAACCAGAAGGGGTTCAAGAACATTGCATGAAATTCAAATGTGCACAAGAACAAGAACAGTGACAAGCTATCAAGAACGTCAAAGTGTATGACAACATGTGTGTATGTGTGTGTGTATAAAAGCAAACAGGATTATACAAAATCAGAATCATGAAACAGATGGCGAATGGGGGAAATCAACACACAAGTAGCAAATTAAGAGCATGAATAAAAACACCATGGCAGTGTACAAGCATAACAGTTTGAAGCAAAAATAAGAAATTGAAATAAGAGAAATAGTAACTCACCGAAGAGAATGGAGCCGGTGTGAGGCACGCTGGAGTTGAACGCAGGTGGTACGAGTGGCAGAACGTCGAAAGCCTCACTGGAGGGAAATAATGAAGTAGTTGCAGAAAGCTTCAAGAACGAAAATGGAGGATTTGGGAGAAAAAAGTTAGAAAGAGAAAGTTTCAGGGAAAACTAAGATGTGAAGTGAAAAAACAGAAAGAGGGAAAGAGATTTTTGTCAAAACACGGAGAATGCGGCAAAATGGTATTGAATGTGCCTTGGACGAACGCAAATGTGACGTAACTTGATGGCGTGTGTCAGGTACGGTTCGATAAGGAAGGGACGCGTGGCAAAAACGGTTGAAATACAGTGCGTGACAACTCATACACGTGATGAGACTCTTGGAGTTCTTGATTTAATGAAGCAAAGACCTCGGCTAGGGGACAATCTCGGCTAAATAACTTGAATAAACTTGGTTAACTGGTTCTAGAGTATTGGTGAAAACAGATTACAGGTCTTGGTCATATGGAGCCGACAAATGATGACCTCGGTAACAAATGATAGAGCAAGTTTAGCCGACGTGCTATGGGTTCAAATGATATAGGTTCCATTACCTCAGGATGCCGAGGTAATAAAACCTTGGGGGCAGTTACGGGGACATATTTTTTTGGATAGCAACACGTGGCCAAGGTGGCACCGAAGTGCCAGTCGAGATGCCATGTGTCCTTGACTTGACGCCGAGGTGATCTCGGCTAAGCCGAGGTTATCTGCGGAGATACTGGAATCCGAGATGAGCGGATAAGTTACAAGAGTCCTAGAATGGGGGAGGACCTTAGTCTGGATAAAGATAAAGCTCTTAGGGAGTTTATCTCTATCTGTTTGAGAATCTAGGATAGGCATTAAGCCAAAGTCCAAGAGAAGTTAGACTTCTACAGGGACCAAGTTAGTGTTGGCTACAAAAGAGAGGTACCCTCGTGGGTCTAAGGTACGCTTTTTGTATTATGAATAGTGAGTTAAGCACTTTTGCTATCTTTGAGAGATAACTGACTTGATCATCGGAGTGCCCCCGGGTGGATGAACCATCGCTGGAGTCTTTTTCTTTCTGTGACAGGTCGTTTGGGCGCAATCTATTCTGCTAGTGTTCTCCAGTTGAGTACCTGTTTGGCAGTGTGGTCAGAAAACAGCACACACAGCTAAGGTGATGGAAAGGAATAAATGGAGGGAAGGAGGAAGATGACGGAGAGGTGGTATCACTGGTCAATATGTTGTTTGGCAGGCAGTGAGGAAAAGTAAAATATGCCACATTTTTTTGGTAGATTATGTTGAATAAAATTGTTAGTAAGAGAGTTGTTATTGAAGAGATTGTTAATGTGGGGATTATTAGTAAGGGAATTAAGTAAAAGAGTGTTTATTATGATGATAGTGTGAGAGATGATTATGATGAGATTGTTAAATTATTTTTATATAAAATAAATAAATAAATTATTTATATATTAAAAAAACTAAAAAAAATATTAAAACAAATATGTGCACTTGATAAAAAAAAATAAAATTTTTGTATAAAATAGACTCAATCCTTTTACTATTTTCCTAATCCCACCTAAAATTCAGCTAAGCTAATCCCCCAGTAAGGGGGATTACTAAACCCCTCGGACTATTACTCCTCCCTCTCAAATCATCACCAAACAAGCTGTGGGTAGGATCCACAGCCATAGCGCTCCAATCCTTCCTTTCACGTCGGTAAACAAACATGGCCTTAGAGTAAAGATAAAAACAACAATAGAGGAGGATAGGTTTACATAATACAAATTGGAAAATATTAGGAACCTAAATGTTTTACTAATATTTTTATCAAATGTCTCATATGACAATATTAGTAAAACATATGAGGTTGCTAATATTACTCTATAAATTTGTTTTGCTGGACACATGACAAAAGGAGAATTATAGGACAGAGGAAAGGGACATGGAACAGGGACAGATGATCCCAACCCGTAAGGAAAATTAAGGTTGCGTTTGGTAGAGTTTTGTAATTATGATTTGAGACTATAAGTTGTATTTTGAGTTTGTGGGGTTTAGAATTATGATTTGAGTGTAGAAAATTTGTTTGGTAAAGAGTTTTGAAAATAGTTTTGAAAAGAGTTTTGATTTGAGTGGGGAATTGTTGATGTGACATTTGATATTTGATACAAAAATTTACAACTCGTAACTAAACATACAACTCAAAATTATTTTAAAGCACATAAAATTTTTTAAAATTTTTAGAAAATATTTTTTTCGATTATATAAAAATTAACATATCAATTGCAAAAAAAAAAAAAAAAAAAAAAATCACTATTCCGGTCAACCAGTTAAGCAAAATTTTCAAAAAAAAAAAGTCTGAAAAGCACAGCTGAGACAGAGCTCTCTGCAGAGTTTTGAAAACGTGATTCCAAAACTCTTACCAAGCATCATACTTTGAATCAAGGTGCAGAATCATGATTTGAGAACACAACCAAACACAGCGGTTTTAAATTTTTTGGTGGTTGAATACTTTTTGATAATGTTAAATAGGAATAAAAGTATAATAATTTTTTTGAAAAATAAGGTGTTTAAGCAGTGGCGGAGCCACATTTCCTCCTGAATTTTTATTATTTTTATTTTTTATATGTATATAAATAAATTTTTTATCAAAAATAATATTTAGAATAAAATGTTAAGGGTATTTTTAAATTTATGAAAACAATAATGATTGTTTTATTGAAAATGAAGTAACCACAACAAATTATATTTTTATGTATAATTTTTAAAAAAAAAAAACTCAATATAAAGGTAATATCCATCATTATTGATATATAAATATAATTAATCTCACTATATATATAAAAATTACTAGAGTGTTAGTTATATTTGCATGTAGAATTCACCCTTCATATGTTGCTTTATTATTGGTTGGTGATATCATATATCAATAATGACGTGATATCACTATTATATGAAATTTTACTCAAATTTTGTAAAAATTTGATTTATCTTACCATTATATAATTTATTTTATGACTTAAATATATGACTTTTTACATTGTCCATGATACACTAGTTACACGCAATACTTTCTTTTCGATTTTACTCAAAGTTAATTTTAAAATTTTATGTGAAATACTTTTGTAACAATTTATTTAATTTTTTGTACTTAATATTAATTCAAAAATTATTATTACCTTCTTATTGTTGGTTATGGAAAAAAAATTTAAAATTATAATTAATAAGTGCTCCTCCTGATTTATTTTTCTGGTCCGTCACTGTGTTTAAGGATATATTTTTGTTGGGTAAATAGAAGCTCCCTTCATTCTATGCTAGTTCTATTCACTCAAAAAGACCCTCTTGCCCCTAATATGATAAATAACATACAAGCCATTCAAGAGCAAAGTAGTAATTTTATGGTTTTAAGGTTGACAGAAATGAAAATGCACCTCTTCTCTTGCATCAAACGAAAGCCCTTATATATCTCTTAGAAAGCTCAAGGCAGGTCTCCTATAATTGGAAAAGATGCATAAAAATGTACACATAATGAATAATTTTATTAAATGGTTTAACCAGGGACCCTCAACATGAAATTTTCAGTGTTCTCAACTTGTAAACTTCATTCAAGTTACCTGTGTACAATTTTTTTTAAAAACAAATTATATTTATGATCCCTGGTAAACCATTTAATAATTTGTTTCAAAAAAATTATATTAAAAATCATTTAATCATATTATTCAAGTTACTTGTGTAAAAAAAATTTTAAAAACAAATTATATTTATGGTCCCTGGTTAAACCATTTAATCATATTTAAGGAAGAATCCATTATCAAGATTTGTTACCTGTCTAACGTCAAACATTGGGACCATGCCAACTCAGTCAATACGGTTTATTATACTTTTTATTCTTAATTTTTTGTTAAATTGTCTACTTAGTCATTGAATTATTAATTGAGTCTATTTGATCTCTAAAGTGTATAAATAAAAATTTATTAGTTTATAAACTATCGATTGAATCTATTAAACCTATTTATTCATTGAAAGGATTAGACAAATAAAATATATATTCATAAAAATTTATTAGTCCTTAAAAGACTCTACCTAATTAAAAATTTATTACATTTACAAAAAAAATTTTGTTTTTAAAAAGTGTTTTATTTTATTGTGTTTAAATTAGTATTGATGAGTTTGGTATTGTCAATAAAATTATATAACTATTAAATATACTGAAAAAGTATAATTATATAATTTAAATAATAACACTTCGCTATAAATAATAATAAACCAAAATAATACATTAATTAAGTTATAAAAAGAACTTGGTGAAAAACTTAAAAACAGTCCATTAGAAATTAGAAACAAAATCTTATAACATTAAATAAATGCAAGCACGGAGCCAATGTAGAAAATAAGTAAGCAAATCCTATAGATAATTATCTTTACTCTTATAAAAGAAATTTGCCAGAAGAACTTATGCTTATTTTTCAAAGGTTGAATAAAAATTTAAGATTTTTTTTTGAAATAAAATTTTGACTAGATAGGGTCTTTTACTAATTTATAATACTTATAAACTTATATTTTATTTTTATAATTTTTTCAGGAACTAAATAAATTTGAATTAAATACTTTAGGAATTTAATAGATTCAATTGATGGTTAAGGTTACTAAGTAGACTTTGATTTATATATTTTGAGGACTTAGTAAATTCAATTGATAATTGAAGAACTAAATACTAATTTAATGATAGTTTAGAGGTATAAAATGCAATAAACTCTATGCAATATTAAAAAATCATCATCTTAGTTTCAATTTTAATTAAGAGGGATCATGTTAATTGGGTTTTAATTTATTACAGAATGGGTTCAGCCCTAAAAAAAACTTGGCTGGATCCACTCATTAGTGATATGCGCTAGGCCCCAATTACTAGAGTCCAGATCCTCGGCAATGGTTTCCTGCAGTGGCTCCTGCTGTGGTGCCAAAACGACGTCGTTTTGGAATTTTTTTTTTTTTTAATTTTTTTTTTCAAGCTTCTCTCTCTAACACTTCATTCCCAAATCTGAGACCCAAATCCGAGAGAAACCACCAAGGACGACAAAGAGTGGGAGAAAGAAGTCGATGGAATCTGATTTCTTCTTTTGATTTATTTGCTGTGTGACAATCACTGTGTTCATCCTCTTCACGACACTCTTTATTCTTTCTCTCAATCGAATCTGGGTTCGAGTTCGGAAACTAATGAAGAAAGACGACGAGAGGATGAAGATGTTGAATGTAATCCTATACTTGAAGGTTTTGAACTAGTAATGGGTGAAAGATGTAAATCCCAATCTTTCTCTATGGCAAAAATCTGAGCTACCACTATATATATATATATATTTATGTCAATTTCTGGGTTTTTGGGTTTTGTTTCTAGGTTTTTTTTTTTTTTTTTCAGGTTATCGAATGAAAGCAAATCAGATGATTATGTGTTTTGTGAATTTTTTTGGGGATTTCTTTTTACCTTGATTTTGGTAACAAATAATAACAAATATTTGTTTTGAAATCTGTGTGGTTGTGGGAAGTTTGTGAGAAGAAAAATCTGGGTCTTTGTCTGCCATTGTCAAACTTAAAGCTTTGAAACACTCTCAAAAGGGCATGTAATCTCTGCAAAAAAATTGATTCAATCAATGAGATAATAAAAAAATAAAATAAAACTGACCCATTTGCTATATCTTCAAAGTTGGAACTTGGGACTGGCAGGGCAGTTAATATAGCAAGAGAAGCACGGAAACAAAATTAAAAGATATTAAAGATTTTCTTCACAACGTAACCCACCTTTACTCTCTCTCTCTCTCCTCTCTCTCTCTCTCTGAAATGAGTTCTGTTTTTTTGGGATTTTAGGCAGTAGAAGCAACGGCTAAAAATGGTGGAGAAGCATTGAATGAGAGAGAGAGAGAGAGAGGGAGAGAAGAGGCTGTTCAAATTGATGTCCAAAATGTCAAAGTTTGTGTGTTTAGTTTATAGGTTCAAAAAATCCAACCAAACGAAAGACCAAAACAAAAATCTGAGATTTTTTTCTTTGTTTCAAAACTCTGAGATTCAAAAATCTGAAAACAAAAATCTGATTATTTTCTTTGTTTGAGAGGGGCATTAGCAGAGATGATTGTATTGTATGTGAACAGAGATGATCCTTCTTCTTCTCTGTCATCCTTGTGGTATCTCTCTGATATGGGTCTCAGAGTTGGGAATGGAGTGTAAGAGAGGGGCTGAAAAAAAAAAAAAAAAAAATCAAAACGACGCCGTTTTTGCACCACAGCAGGAGCCACTGCAGGAAACCATTGCCGAGGATCTGGACTCCCAATTACTATCCCTATTTCTACCCACATTCTTATTTGTGAATGTATTTCAACCCTAGCCCGAATTATCTTCTCTTTTCGGAAGGTCATATTAATTGTATTTCCGCTTAATAATAGGGGGTTATAAGTAATAAACAATATTTTGGACCGTGTGATAATTTCTCTAACAAGTTTAGGAATATAAAAATTTATATAGATTTACAATCTTTTAAAAAAAATAAGTTTCTCTAAAATTTTTTATTTATTTTTCATTTCATATTAAATTTCTATATTCGTTAAGGAAATGTCTTTGTTTGGTTTGTTTTTTAGAAAAATTATTCGGAAGAATTCTCTACAAATAAATTTTCATGAGTAATCAAATCAAACAAATTTTTTCAAAACAAATCTCAAAATTTTGTTTGGTTACTTACTTTCCAAAATCACTCTCTCTCATACCCATCAAATCAATCACTTTTTTTAAAACTCTCTCTCCAAAATAATTTTCTAAAACTATTTCTGAAAAAAGGTAAACCAAATAAACTTTTGTTCTTTTTATTTCAAAAATTACTGTACAAACACAAACCAAACGCACCAGTAATATTTGGTAGATAAGAGAAGTCAGCCCATTGATGAATAAGATAAGCCCAATGCCATCTTAGGGCTGGCAGTAGAATTTGGTGGGCCTATTGGGGTTTTTGTTTCTGCAATTCAGTAGAGAGAGAGAGAGAGAGAGAGAGGTGTTATATATGCCTTCACTTTGCTAGGGTTTTTGGTTGCCTCTTCCCCAATCTTCCCCGAGAGCGAGCGAGAGAGAGAGAGAGAGAGAGATGAAGACGATACTGTCGTCGGAGACCATGGACATCCCAGATGGGGTGAAGATCAAAGTGAAGGCGAAGATGATCGAAGTAGAGGGCCCAAGAGGAAAGCTGACACGCAACTTCAAGCATTTGAACTTGGATTTCGAGCTGATCACAGATGCGGAAACGGGGAAGAAGAAGCTGAAGATCGATGCATGGTTCGGATCTCGCAAGACCACAGCCGCCATTCGCACCGCTCTCAGCCACGTCGATAATCTCATCAAGGGAGTCACCAAGGGCTACCGCTACAAGATGCGATTCGTCTACGCTCACTTTCCCATCAACGCTAGCATCACCAACACCAACAAGTCCATCGAGATCCGCAATTTCCTTGGCGAAAAGAAGGTTGGTTATTCTTCTTCTATTTCTCACCCATTTCCCCTTGTTTTGTATACTAATACAAATAATCTCTTATCTGATTAACAAATGATCGATTTCAGAGCTAGGTGATATGGTGTACATGTTGGGCTATAATTTTATATTTTGGTATATTTATTAAGAATGCCTCTTATCATTTTCTTCAACAAGTTTGTTCTGTTGTGGGTTTTTGCTTGTTTAATTATGATGTTTTGAAAAGGTGATTTGTTTTTTTGCATGATTTACTTATGGTGTGTTTGGTTGGAGGATTTGGGGAGGGATTTGGAAAGAGAAAGGGAAAAGGTGTTTGAAACTATGTGAAATTTAGATATGTTTTATTCATATTTTACCTATCTTTTTCATTTCTCTTTCCAAATCCCTTTACAAATCTTTCAACCAAACACAACATTACTGTATCATCATCGATGTTTTTCATGTTATTACAAGCGTTAGATCAAGTGAATTTCTGAAAGGAAAAAATCTGAAATGTTGCTAAGATTAAACGAAATGTTTATTAAATGCCAAGTTTGCTGTGTACAGAAGTTGATCAATGTTAAGTTAGTGTGATTTTCAGCGAGTTCAGTTTATTCAATGGATTCATTGTCACGAAAATTATGATCTTGTCACAATATTACACGTTTTTGTTTCCCATTATTTTGCTGTTTTCCTAATCTATCGGAAACTGGATGGTATCTAATGTGATTCATATGGATTGAAAATATGGGGGTTGTAGCAGTTTCCATTGTTCTACAGCTTTTGCCTCAACAAGCCTCCCTGATTCACCTGTGTTTATTGGGAATATTCTTCAATGACAAGTGAAAACTTGATTTTGTTATGAACTTTTTTTTGTTAATGTATGATTTTATACATAAAAGAGGAAATAGTAGAATGTTATATATATGTATACAATCATACATTATTCAGTTGTGCATATGAACACAATGATGATGCCAGTCAAACAATATACCAGAATGGATGCATTGATAGCTTGTGTTGTTTTATGCAATTACAAAGGAGGTTCATGTATGTACGATTATATGAAAGTTATGACCAATTGAATTTTCAGTTTGTAGTCTTAAATGTGTTTCCACTGATTTTTTTATTTTTTTTTCATCAGGTGAGGAAAGTTGATATGCTTGAAGGGGTTTCCATTCTTCGGTCTGAAAAAGTTAAGGATGAACTGGTCTTGGATGGAAATGATATTGAGCTCGTCTCTCGGTCTGCTGCCCTGATAAACCAAGTACGTACGCCTTCTCTCTTTCTCATGCACATGTACTAACATGATCCGATCAATTCCTACTTTTGTATTCTTCTGATTAATGCTGAATTATTGGCCTTTTTGACATTGTTATCTCTATTTGTTTGGTCAGAAATGCCATGTTAAGAAAAAGGATATCCGGAAGTTCCTTGATGGTATCTATGTCAGCGAGAAGGGAGCAATAGCCGAGGAAGAGTGATTATTATGTAGTAGCTATACATGGTGGTTTCTTTTTTTAACGTATCAGCTAGATGTGTTCTTTTTTCATAGCTTGAAGTTCAATTTTGTTTTGTCAAGAGTTAAATGCTTAATATGACAATATGTTTGGTTTACTACCATTCATTCATAATATTCTCGGTGTTTTCCTTGAATGGGTTGTTTTTGCTGGATTTTTGAAGCATGTTGACTACAAGTGATTTGGTTGCCATGGAGCTTTAAATTATTATTTGTTGATGGTGAATGTTAAAAATTTGAGCTATTGTTTGGTAAATATTTCATTGACCAGTTGCCAAGTACAGCTTTAACACTTGGTACTTAGATTTGTGAGCTCTACATTACATTGTGTAGGTTGTTGCTATTTACTATCGTGCTTCTGATTTTCATGTATAAAGAAGAATTGTAATGCAATATAAGCTGCACAGGTCGTCATTTGGTTGTCTTCATGAGAAGTTAAAACCATATGATGTTTTCTATCTCAGCTATCATACATATCTCCGCTGTAGGTGAGAGGCTGTGTGAGACTAGTGTTATTCACAAGTGCAGTGCATGCAAGGCTTAAATTTGCTCCCAAGATGGATATCTCTTTTTGTCCGGCTTGGTGGACACTAATATGAATCACAGATCTTACTCCAATCATTGGAGAATGGAAAAAATTGATGATTCTCGGCATGCATTTTTTTAAATGATTCAAGGAAAAGAATTTAGAAGTGTTTTGCATGTAATGTATGCAATTTTGCAAGTGCAGTTTTGTAAATATTATGGTCACAAACATGCTGTCTTCAAGTGCAGTTTGAAAATTGCGTTGTCAAATTTGCTCTACCGTACATGTCACAAATTATAGGGGAACTAGGGTATTTCGGTGCTTGAGACCATCTCCAATGGTGAACTAAACTCAGCATTAAATTCAAATTTTGATGAAAAACTTACTTTTTCAAGCTCCAACCGTTGCACCAGATTGATATCAAAATGAGATTTTAGCAAAAAAAGCATCAAATTGAGAACGAGATACAGATTTTATCAAATCATTGTTAATAACCGTTGAAAGAGGTACACCGGTCAACCAGCCGGTTGCCCAGCCGGTCAACCAGTAAAAGATTCAAACAGTTCAGGAAAAAAAGTTCAAACCGCTAAAAAAAAAAAAATTTGCCTAACCGGTCAACCGGCCGGTCGACCACCCCGGTCGTCCCGAAAAAGTTCAGAAAGTTCAAAAAAAAGTTCAGACAATTCGCAAAAAAAAAATATATATATTTTGCCTAACCGGTCAACTGGCCGGTCGACCACCCTGTTGTCCCGGGATAAATTTGGTGAAAGGTGAACCGTTGGAGCGAGTGGTATCAAATTTAGTGAAATGGGTCATTTTTGACTCAAATTTGGTGAAAAATTTGAGTCACCGTTGGAGATACTCTAATAAAAGTGAACAAAAAAAGAAAAAATAAAGATAGAGAGAAAGTACGATGTAAATAAAATAAATGAATCGGATCGAATCAAATTAAATCAAGTCTGAAGTTTCATAAGATGAAATTGATTATATGAATCTTTCTTCTTTACTTAATTCTATTTAAGGTTATTTCGTTAGTCAAATTAATAAGATTTATATTTCTATTTACTATGGTAGTTCACGTCAATTTAAGTCTACTGCTTCCGTTGACACTGTCATCTACTATCATTATATAGTATCTCTTCACTATTGTTTCTGTTGATTTCCGTTGTATATGACTACCCATTCTCAACTTAGCATCCTTATCTCAATAACACTTATCTTCTTCATATGTTGTTTCTTAGTTGCTCAATATTTTACCCTATACAATATCACTGGTTTAATAGCTGTTCTATAGAACTTTCCTTTTAATCTAATGGGTATTCGTTTATTATACAGTAAATGAGGAGGGTTGTGTATTAGGTAGCCTACAGTCAATACGTAAAAAAATCGTTTGAATCCTTTATGACATAAAGTCAAATAAAATAAGTGAATAAGAAAAGAAAAAAATAGGAAGAAAATAGACACGGGGACAAAAATAAAAAAATAAAATAAAAAGGAAGATTGAGAAGGTAGACAGGAAGGAGAGAGAGAGAGAGAGAGAGGGGGAGAGAATGCATGAGTGAAAAAAAATAGAGGAAAAGAAGGTGGGTGAGTAGGTAGAGGAGAGAGAATGCATGAGTGAATGAAAAAAGGAGAAAAAGAATGTGGGTGAGTAGGAATTAAATAAATTTTGATCGTAAATATTTTAGTCATTGATACAAAATGTATTTTTTTAGATATTTTTACACATTTTAAAAAGCAGTCAAATTATATAGATTTATAGTATTAAATAGTAATCAGCTTGTTTGGTTTCAGTTTTCAGAAAATTTTATTTATTTATTTTTTCATATTTTAATGTTTTCAATGAATTTTTTTAATATTTTAAGCAATTTTTTTTAGACACATTTAACATAAATACATTTAAAATGTATGATATTTGTGAAAAAATCTTTAAAAAAAATAAACTAAATACTAAAAAAATATTAAAAAAATAAAAATTTAGTACATTTTTCGTATTTTTGTATATTTATTAATTTTTAAAAATATTTTTTCACAAATCTTTTACTATTTAGATATATCTAAGTAAGATATCTCTAAAAAAGTAAAAAAATTACTTAAAATTTAAAAAACATTCACTAAAAATAAAAAATACAAAAAATAAAAAATTTAGTTTTCGAAAAATTGAATTTAGAAATTGAAACCAAACAAACTTAATAATATTTTTGATATTTAAAGTCACTTTAATCACTCTTACTAATTATAAAAAAGAAGAAGAAAAGTAACCCGGATTATTCTGTGTGTAATTTTACTAATTACCCTTGTTTTGTATTTCATTTTAGCAGCTAGCGTTCAAATGGAAACACATAAATGGTATTTACTCAAGAATAAAAACAACAGAACAGAAGCTAACAAAAGGATTCATGTTTGCAATCAGGCCGTCTTTAATTGAATCAGGAAGATTCAGTCTTGTTCCACTCCTAGTTTTGCAAATCCCCAATATTTTGTATTCGATAACATAGTTATGAATTAGGAAAAATTAGTCAAAGATTCTTTTCTTATTTTTAATAATAGATTCACAATATTATTTTATGATGTCTAAGATCCTTCAATCTCCGACACCCATATATCACAGAGAAATTTGATCCCCTCAAATCAAACTATCTCTCCCTCTCTTCCTCTCTCTCTCTACTCTTCTCTCTCGGATGAGTTGTTTGACAAAATACTTCTTAGAACTTCAAAACACATAACTGTGAGATTTGATTTGACAAAACTTTTCTTAGAACTGTAAAACATATAGTTATGAGCTTTGAAGCTAACCTGGTTGATAAAATGCTTCTTAAAAAAACAATTATAGAGAAAAACAATCACAATTTTCTCTGATTTGTTTAAAACACAGAGAAAATTGTTATTGTTTTTAGTTTCTAAGTAGCCCAATTTTCTCTGGATTGTTCAAGACAGAGAAAATTGTGATTTTTTTTTTTAGTTTCTAAGTAGCCCAATTTTCTCTGATTTGTTTAAAATACAGAAAACATTGTGATTGTTTTTTGTTTCTAAGTAGGCCAATTTTCTCTGGTTTGTTCAAAACAATCACATGTGATTGTTTTTGGTTTCTAAGTAGTCTAATTTTCTCTAGTTTGTTCAAAACACAGACAAAATTATGATTATTTTTGGTTTCTAAATAGCCTAATTTTCTCTGATTTGTTCAAAATACAGAGAAAATATAATGATTCTGGCTTTGACTTGTTATCTATTGTATTCCGGACTTAGGTTGGTTTGATTTTGATTAGTTATTCTTATCTCCTTCCCTTGTCTTCCCCTTCATTTTGGTTATTAGGTTGTAGTTGTGCGTTTGGGACATATTAGCTGTTTGTATTTCAAAACCTGTATTGCCTAGATTTTGGCCTTACCGCTCGACCGGGCATTCTCACGCTCGAGCAGGTTTCACAATTTTGGTCCTCCGCTCGAGTGGCCATTCTTGTGCTTGAGCGGAATTCGTCAACTCTTAGTATTTCTTTTGCAGGTCTGAAATATTGGAAGTGTGGATCAGACGCTCGAGCGTCCACTTCCACACTCGAGCGGGGACCTTCGTCTGCAGAACTTCTGGAAGTGTGCATTCCACACTTGAGCACCTCTTTTCACGCTCCAGCGGAACTATGTGTCTGACGCTTGAGCAGGGTTTTCCACGCTCGAGCGGGCTGCGTGTATTTCAGTCCGAGAAGATAACATTTTGGATCACTTTTTCTTCTCTCTCTCTCTCTCTCTAAAACTTTCCAAAAAACTTGTTCTTGAGCTTCTCTCTCTAGAATTCACATTCTCTTTAGGATTTCATCTAGATCCGTTTGGATTTCCACCCTAGTGCCTTTGAGAAAAAGGTAGAGCTCGCCAAGATCTACATTTTGATCCGAATAAAAGTGGGTTTCGGTACTCTTGGAGTTTCTCTCTTGTGTTGTTCATCTTCTTCCTTTGAGGTAGGGATATTTCTATACTTTTATATGGTATTTAACTTAGTTATAGTCTCTTGTGTAACAATTGAGTAATTTGGGGAGGTTTTAAACAAACCTAAGATTTGGACATAAAATGGAAAGAGAAGTTTTAGGTGAAGATGAAATAAATGCTTGAGGGGTTTGAAAATGATGTTGTATTTTATAAAATTTGATGATTTTGGCACTTGGCTAATCTTTGGAAAAAATGAGAGATTTTGCCCAAATTGAATCTAATTATTATTTTATATAAATATTGTAAATTGACATTGAAAATGTGAAATTGAGAGGGTATTGATATGAATGGTGGGATTGGTCAAGTGTTATTTCATTCGTTGGTAGTTTTGAATAAATTATATGTTATGAGATTTTATATCTGTTTAGAAATAATTGTATTGGGTTATTGGTGGAGGATAGCTATGATTGTTGTAGAAAATGCAAACTGATTAGGTGAATTGGAACTAATTACTTGTGCTTGTCATTAAACATGACTATATTTATGTACATCGTATATGTATGATCATTTGGGAGTGGAAAGAGGATATACTCCATAGTTTGAGTATGTGTTTAAATACATTGTATATGTATGAATGATTGTTTGGAAGGAGAAATGGGATGGACTCCATTACAATTACGTTGGCTGGAGTGTCCTGGACGAAAGTCCCGAAATTATACATGCGGTGCCTAGCCCGCGGACGAAATATTCGTAAAATGACAATTGTAGTGCTTGTATAGCCTTCGTCTACATGAGTTCCGTTTGACGGCTGCCCGCGAACGAAATATCCGTGAATGAAAAGTTTGAAGTGCTTGCATGTTAATAATGTGATTTAGAATTTGTGAGTTTTAGTCTCATTTCGGTTGTTGAGAAATAAGGAAATGGACTTATGAATTGGGTCAGATAAGTGAATGTAACATGAACTGAAAGTAAATGGATTAAGACTTGAAATGAATATTTTACGAGTGTATAAAGTTATGAAAAGTGTTATTATGAGCATTGTTTATGCACTTGTACATATGCTTTTGTTAAATTTCATATACTGTGTTAGATTATTTCTATTGAGCTATGGCTTACCATAGTTGGGAATAACTTTTTAGGTAATGATGGCATGCCTCCACCTACGCAATAGCGTTGGAGGAATTTTTGGAAGCAAGAGTTTCATCTTTTGATTGTATATTTTTGTAAAGCCAAAGACTTAAGATGTAATGAGCGAAGCTCACTTTTGTGGTAACCAAGTTAGAGCTTGGAAAGGTGTAAGCCAATAGGGCATCTACTTCTGTTAAACTTTTGTATCCATTAACTCCTTGTAATGAAAGGACTTTATACTCTGATGTATGTTGTTATTTAAATATGCTCATGGGTTATATCTATGGTATTATTTTGGGGGCGTTACAGAAAAATTCTCTGGTTTGAAGAGAATTTCTCTAGTTTGAAGAGAATTTCTCTGGGAAGTCCAGAAAAAATTAGAGAAATTTGCAAACTGGAGAAATTTGTAGAGAATTTCTCTTGGAAGTCCAGAGAAATTCTCTAGATTGAAATTTCTTTGGATTGATGTATGAATGACCTTAAACATTATGAAAATATTGAATATACTTTATACTATAAAATCTTAATATTAGGAACCCTAAAAAAAAAATTTTCCTATGAATTATTTACATAGAGATATGAAAAAAATTACACAATAATTGAATACTTTATATCTTATTTGCCTTGGGTAACATTGCCTTGGGTAACATATGTAAGATTCACAAGTCATGCGAAGATAATCAAAAATTATTTTGTATAAAGGGAAACTCTATGGTGTCCTTGGGCATGTATATCATGTGCACCCTATTATAAATTGGTGTAATTTTATCGTAAATTTTATAATATTAATTGCAAAATATATAATTTCGTCACAAATTTATGTAATAAAATGTTTAAACTACTATAGTTGATGTTACAAAAAAATTGTGGCTTAGTATGGTAATTTATAGTGAAATTACTTATTTTGTGATTAATATTATAAATTTTTATAATAAAATTACGTCAATTTATAATAAAAGTTTCTTGATATAAAATACTTTTTTATGAATAGATACTTCAAGACATCTAAGTTCTAAGCACGAGAGCTAAATTTAGTAATCAAATCAATGTAAGTTATTACAAGGTAACAACTTCAATTTGTCCTTATAATGTATTATTCAAAAAAAATACAAACCTTTCAAAAAAAAAAATCTCAACAAATTATACAAATTTTAGAAATGAAATGGTGGAGGAGACGTGGCAAAAGCAGAGAGAGCGTGCAAAGGAGGGAAGGGGTGAGCCCAATTTGGACAAAGAGTGGATGAGGAGGAGGCAACAATGCTAGGCTGCGAGGCGGTCCAAGAATAGACTCGAAGAAGAACATGCCTAGTGAGTGAGTACTGCTACTAATGGTTATGAGTTGGAATTGGAAGTGATGTTTTATTTGTTACTAGCGGTTGAGGCACACGCGATGCATGTGCAAATTCAGCAAAAAATTATATTATTCTTTTATTATATTTTTTAATAATAATATACATATGAATTATAAGTGTAATGTAATGCAAGCTAAATATTTCTAACTATGTGTAATATAACATTTACTTGGTATATATTTCAAACAAAAATATGAACAATATAATATACACAAATCTATTCTAGTACAAACTATCATACTGTACATCTGTAATGTAAAACCCTAGAAATCACTCAGACGCGAAGAAGACTCGCACGATCGTGTCAAATAACTACACAAAAGATTGCAATTCACAAATTTTCAGCGCAAAAATAAAGCAAAAATACAGTGTCAGTGTTACAGAATCATTGAATTGTCTATAAAATTTTGACCCAAACAACACCCAATCAATAAGAAAAAAAAAACTAAAAAACCACTCATCCCACACTCAAAAAACCTAAATTTCAACCCAGTCCAATCACAGTTGACAAAATTTCAAAAGAACATAAACAAAAATAAATAAATAAATAAAATCAGATACTGAACAATCAAATTTCTAATTTCAAAACATATAATTAACCAATACACACACCAAAACCCCAAAATTTCAAAAATTCTGACAACAAAAACACAAAAAAGCAAAAAATTGAGACATGGATATGAAAGAAGAGATCAGTATGTTGAAGAAGAAGGACCAAAGAGAGGATTTTCATTCAAGGGTTGAAAAGAAAACCGGCCGAGAAACCTCGCGACGCACTTGCCATCAGTTCCCAATTTGTGCTTAGGACAATCGTTGATGTACATAGCGACAACGAACAAAGCAACGTTGACAACAACAAACATAGGGATCAACCATGATGTCCACTGTGCATCTCTCTCTTCAATCACATACGAAGAAACAGAACTGGCGTTGTTGTTCCCACCACTGATTTTCGCTCCCCTGCTCTCCAAATCTTCCCTCGACATGGCTTTTCTCGAGAAACAAACAAATCAAAGAAAAGGGCTTCTTTTAAGTGGGTGGTGGAGGAGAGAGAAAGTGAGGCGTTTTAGAGAGAGAGAGAGAGATATAAACAGAGGAGAAGTTGTTGTTGTTGTGACTCAGCGTGAAGATGACGAAGAGGTGCGAAATTCATGTGGAAGTTACCCAGGACTTTCAAACGGAAAACTGACCAATGTTTGATTGCCACGTCAATTAAATTGGTTTTTGATTGGTTAGTTTGGAGTAATTGGTTGAGATATGTGAGGGAACGTGGGGTGGGGTGGGGTGGATGCAGATATATTTATTTATTTATTTATTTTTATTATCTAATTACAGGTGACAAAAGTTTCTGGAGATAAAAGTTGGGCTTCATGACACCAAAATTGGTGTTGACTTTTAATAATAAAATAGATGATTAAAATAATATATTTTATTTTTTATAACTAAAAAATCTCAAATCATGGCTTCGAAGCCTAACTAACTACTTCTGGGTTTTACCGGGGCTTTGTTTCTATTCAATTCTCAATTCAGAAATTTGTGTATACCTAAACCCAAACACTCCCCCTCTATCTCTCCCTCTCTCCGAAACACAGAAAAACACAGTTGAAAATTCCAAAATCAAAATCAAATCCAGTCTAAAGAGACCCAAAATTGGCATAGTCAAATCAACAATGAGTATCGCGAAATCAAGATCCATTAACTCCCTCATGTCATTGAGACACCTCCGCCTATCGGCGGCCATCATCACTTGCAGAGACCTCTCCATTTCATCTCCATTCAATCATCTCTCTCCACTTCCTCCTCAACCCCTCCCCTCCTCCCTTCGCCATTTCCGCACCTCTCGCGATCCCAGTATGAGGTAGGTCTAAATAATTTTTTTTTTAAAAAAAAACCCTAAACCCTAGTAATACTCAAAAACACACACACACATATATGTGTGTATATATATATATATATATAATACACACACAGAGAGAGTTGTTGAATGATAATGTCTAATGGTTTGGTTTGTGATTTTGGTGGTTGCGAGTTAAAAAAGGCATGAAATTCCACCTCCTGTAAATTGGGGCATCCGGATAGTCCCTGAGAAGAAGGCCTATGTGGTCGAACGATTCGGCAAGTACGTCAAGACTCTCACTCCTGGAATTCATTTGCTTATTCCTTTTGTTGAACGAATCGCTTACGTCCATTCCCTCAAGGAAGAGGCCATTCCCATTCCCGACCAATCCGCCATCACCAAGGACAATGTTAGCATCTTAATTGATGGGGTTCTTTATGTTAAGGTACCTATCAACTACTGTGTTTTTTTTTTTTTTTTTTAAAATCCAATTTGTAGTTGTATTCGGTTGATGGTTGATTATGTTTAGTTGAGTAATTGCAGATTGTGGACCCTCGCTTGGCGTCTTATGGCGTTGAGAATCCCTTGTATGCAGTTATCCAGCTTGCGCAGACGACAATGCGTAGTGAGCTCGGGAAGATCACTCTCGACAAGACGTTTGAGGAAAGAGACACATTGAATGAAAAGATAGTGGTGAGAATTACTATCCACTTATTATATATGATTGTTGGGGATCTGATTATGCTAGCAAAAATTGTTAATCTCTGCATGACTAGTCTCATATATGGTGGACACAGCATAAACTGTGCTCGGATTGTCTGTACATTTTGTTGGAATGGAACTAAAAGAAATATAAAAACTGCTGCTGGATTCATCAGGAAGCAATTAGTTGAAATGTCAATTCACTTAATAGAATCATATTACCTGTTGTCAATGAAGTGTTTTAGTTTAGTATGATTTAAAGGCTTAGAAATTCCATGACAGTTGATGTATTATTGTGGTAAAGGACGCGGTGTAGGGCCTTGTGCGGAAATTGAAAAAAGAAGAAAGTGAGTTTTCATTTACATTAAAGTTATTTTTGGAACTTGAACTGCGTTTCTGTAGCATTGGTTTCAGATGATCTCAGCTCAGAGTATGATGGAGTTTGCATTGTGTTTGCTGTTGCTAATGACATAATTGTAATGAAGATATATCTGGCACCAACTTGAATTAGAAGAAAGAGGCAACAAATGGTCTTCAGAATTCAGATAACAACACTACCAACATCATATATGTGGAGGATGAATTTAGAAACTAGGATCAAACACAACAGAATGGTCAGTCTGATGGCCAAGGGTTGCCCAAGATTACGTTTTCATCATAGTTAAATAATTCTTTAGCGTGTACTGGAGAACTTGATTTTGGCACCTAATTTAGGCAGGCTAGTTACCATGTACATAGCAAGGATGTTTCTGTCCAAGTTTTCTACAGATTTATTTTCAACTTCCTGTATTTGTTCTAAAAGCACTGTGTGTTCCAGATGGCCATCAACGAGGCTGCAAAAGATTGGGGCCTGAAGTGCCTTCGTTATGAAATAAGTAAGTGCTTTTTTGTCCAAATATCTATCTATCTATCTCTCTATCTATCTATCTATCTATCTATATCTATTTTTCTTTTTCTTTTTTTGGGAATTCTCTTCATTAATGTTTTCCTCACAACTTATCATATATGTCTCATTGTTTTTCTTCTTTAGGGGATATATCTCCTCCTCGTGGAGTGAGGGCAGCTATGGAGATGCAGGCAGAAGCTGAACGCAAAAAGAGAGCTCAAGTTCTTGAGTCGGAAGGTGATGAGGTTCTTCTTTTTGCTTTAGTTAGACTGTATACCAGTCCTGTATCTTTGATCAAATTTATGTGCTGATAATTTAGGCGTATAGCAGCTATAATTGACATATTTTAAGTTAAACAAAAAGAAGACCACTATCTTCAATTTGGAAACCCTACAATCCAGTAGGAGGGAAAATCCTTGAATCCACAAGGAAAGTGAAAACTCTCTGAATTAGCAACCAAACATATATTTTTGTTTTTACAGCATGTAGCTTGTTAATATGCTCTAAACAGCTTGAAAGGCAAGAAATAACTCCGTAAAATATATACCAATAGAGCGATTTACTAGGACTTAACACCTATCGTGAGGACTATTATGAGCTCCTGGAGAATGCATTCTCTGCAAATCCTCCACCATGAGAGAAGGCAGGATCTAGGAACACCCCAAATGATTGAGAACCTGGTTACCAAACTTTTATAGCATGGGGGCAATGGATGAGAAATTCACTGATTTCACCTCCTTAGTAACATGCATAACCTTGTTAATGATCATTCAACCTTTACTAATCAAGTGATACAATGTCTCAGTCTCTGTTGCTGCTGTCCATTCAGAGAAAGCTGCTTTAAAGGGTGCAGCTGACCTCCCAGTCTCCCTAATGGGAAAGGTTTGAACTTGAAGTCAAGCCAACTTCAACATATTTTAATAAATATTTCACTGGGAACAAACCACTGTAGTTAAGCTAAGGAACCTTCTCCATTCCTCACTGCTTTAACCATGTAGGCCTTGACGGCCTGTCAAGGAAGGCCCCCATCCTACGGTTTATAGCAAGCAAAGAACACCTCAGAAGTGTGGTCTTTGACCGATGAATGTAGTTCACTACTATTGTCTTTTCCTCGTACATATGTTCCTGATAATTGATCTACTTCTATATTTAACAGGAGAAAGGCAGGCAAACATAAATATTGCTGATGGTAGGAAGAGTTCAGTGATCCTTGCATCAGAAGCTGCAAAGATGGACCAGGTTAATAGAGCACAAGGTCAGTTGTCGTATTTTAGTCAATCTATTATAGCTCTACTTATTTTATGTTTATTATTCCATGTGAATAGCAGGTGATAGTGACGCTTTCTGATTGAATGAAATGTATCCTTGATAATATATAAACATAAATAAGAATTATGGTGCCGAATGGTAAAGTCTGGAGGATAAAATCCATAGGTCTCGAGTTCGAGTCACCCTTTGGGCCACTGGAGGTTTGCCCGGTCGTTAACTTCAGGGCCCTCAGGATTAGTCCTGGCTTCCCTTAAAATCAGCGGGTTGGGGATACCTGAGTTATCAAAAAAAAAAAAAAAAAAAAAAAAAAGAATTATGGTGACTTTTGTGCTCTTTATTTTTTCGAGTAATGCTATACAAACAAAAAATTCATACATATCATACATAAGGAAAATTCTATTTATACACACCAAATTTCCTCACTCCACACACTTAATGAATCTTTTTTATATTACATTTTTATCCTAAAATAAAAATACCAAAATATCCTCATCTTTTCAACCGATATCCTAATTTGTTGGCCTTTTCCTTGACCACCCTAATCATGCTTGCCACCTCCGGCGAACCTTCCCTACCGCTACTGACATTGCCACCATCATCCTCATTGCCTGTTTCAACTCCGACGATACTCCCCGCCACCTCTACAGCCTCCTCTATCATTCAAACTTGAAAATATTTCTTTTCATTTTGGATTGAATGCAAGTGCATAGATTAGTGACCTAGAATACTTAAGACTGGCCATTTTTGTTCTATCCATTTGAGGAAATATAAATTGAAGCATGGTGTTTATGCAAATAATAGTTATGTGGCTTTTGTAATTTACTTATTTAATCAATCTTCTTATCTGAAGGGGATGATTTAATAAATCCCACGAATTGCTATGTTTAATGGATCAAATACATAGCCAACAAACTACAGTTTGATACCATGCGATGAGTTGGAATGGTGTGTGATGGGTTGGTAACGTGGTTGGTGATGGTGGAGGGATGGGAATCGTGGTGGCGGATTAAATTTCCGGCAGAGGAGGCAGTGGTTGGTCGGCCGACAGTAAATGAAGAATGGTAAAAGTTATGGTTAGGATTAAGGTTTGAAGAAGGAAGGAGATGAGGACATTTTTGGTATAATAAGTTGTGTATTGAGTAAAAAATGAGATTTCAAATTCATTAAGTGTGTGTTTTAAGAAATCATGTGCACAGAAAAGATTTGGTGTGTGGAAATAGAAGCTCCCCATACATAATGATGTGGTTCATTGTGGACCTTTCACTTCAAAACAAAACACCATTAAAGATAGATTTATTTACAATAATGGCATTGCCACATCATTCTTGTCACAGAGAGAGAGAGAGAGACCCTTGATGTATGTGAAAGGCATGGGTATCAATTTCACATATGGATGAGCTTCATAGAGCTTTTATAATAATGTCACATGTCGAATGAACTGAAGCTTTACTGAATTCGGTTTTCCCATTAGTAAATTGTTCATGTTCTTGTACTTTTGAACTCTGTGAAAATCAAAATGTGGAGGGCTTGTTCTTTTGATGCTCACCATCAATTTTCTTGGGGCCACAACTATTCTCTTCTGGACAGTCCACATTGTTTGGACAATACTTAAGCTTGATTATTATAGTAATGCTTCTCGGTTTCGTAAGTATTGTTACCCACCTCCCCAAAATCTTCCATTCCTCAAATTAATAATTTTTATCCATTTGACTTTTTGTTAAATCAGGAGAAGCAGAAGCAATTCTTGCTAAAGCGCAAGCAACAGCCAAAGGAATTGACATGGTGTCACAGGCTCTTAAAGAACACGGAGGTGTGGAGGTGAGGTCCTTCATTCCTCTTGATTGCACATATGGTATTTTAAGATTCCACACCTTACAGAAGTCTTTCACCTTCAATTGTCAAGTTGTCTTTATGATCTTATATTATACAATGACTTCATTTCTACAAGTGAATAAAAGCATGTTGTTTTTTTTAATACAAGTTGTGATTACTGCCCATCTTGATCTGACTTAGCACCTTATATTAACACGTAATTTGATCCAACAGGATATAGAAGTGATTGATATAAAATTGAATAGTTGATTAATTAGATATTCCAATACATCATCACAAAGACTGAAGAACACTATGATTCTGTGTGGGCTTGAGGGTTGGGTCAGAGTAATTTGCACTCAGTTTTGGCAGGCCCTTTTCATTTGTTTCTTCTGTTTGGGATTGTGTGGCTTTTTTAGAAAAACTTTTGAACATAATGCTTACCATGCATGTAGTTTATTCTATACAAGCATCCTCTTGACAGTATAAATATTAAAGCAATTGATACCTAGGACTACTTGAGTCTGTGAACACAGTGATGCAACTCTACAGTTGGTTGTGAGTTACATTCTAGGTTCAAGCTTGCGCAATTGATGCTCTAATGGCTATCTGTAATATCTTGATGTTGAAAGGGTGCTTTGTTGTGCCAGCATTTTTCTTTATGTTAGTTTCTCTTAAGAACTGTCAAAAACCACAAGTTATACCCTTTTTGGGCCTTTAGCCCAAGCTGAAGATAACAAAAGATGTGAATACTTCAGCGGGCCAGAGTTTTTTGGGGATGGACAAGCTTTATTTTCCCTGCCTCCTTTTTCGACTCATTCTCAAATTCTTCAGGCTCTTGTTTACTGCATATTGAGGTTGCCTGCTTTCTTGAGTTTTTTTTCCCTTGAAATATTATATCCCGTTGTATTTTTCTGTCTCCCTTTTAAATCCATTCTCCAATTCTTGTTTGCTGCATACTAAGGTTGACTGCAGTGAGAACTTGTTATTGAAATATCGTTGATATCAGGTTATTGTACTTATGCTATATAAATATATTTTTTAAAATGTTTTATCTAATGACATCTATAAGAAAAAGTCATTGCTTGCATCCTGTTACTTTTAGTATCATTCTTCTTGTGTGAGTTGAATATTTCCATTATCCAGTCACTAACACAATGCCCATGTGAACAAGGCATCCAGCTAATATAAAGTATGCCATGTAATGGTTTTTGGCTGTTGTATGACTGTTAGGAATGCATGTTATTCTTGCTTTCCTCTATTGTTGGACATTTTTCAGCCATTGGGGCTCATTTCCGTTCTTTAGATGGGTTTAAGCATGAATTACGCATTTGACAAACCATTGTCCTGTATTCTGCTCATTCTTCTTGCAAATTATGCAACCATGTATATTCCACGGGTAATCACTGGCAATGCTATTTAATACACAGCTCTCTGCACTCTCATTTGAAATGTAAGCAACCTATTGGTTTGATGATGTGCTGGATGCACACAAGAAACCATGCGTTCAACTCTGTACAGCAAAAATTTTATGGATACCTCCATTGAGCTGTTTCTGGTTGGATTAATTTTGTTATCATGCCTACAAAATAAAGATGCCGATAGGCATTTGGGAAGTTTCTATGAAATGTGGTTACTGAAGTCTAAATTGATTTTCATAACCTGAAGAATTTATCTGTCTTATGCATTGAGGCTCAAAATTATACTGGGATTTGCAGGCTGCAAGTTTAAGAATTGCTGAGCAATATATTCAAGCCTTCAGCAAGATCGCCAAAGAGGTAAACAACAGAGCTATTAAACAGTGTCATAGTGTAATGCTCAAGTGATTTAAAGCAATGTTTTTTTTCATGTTTTCTGTACTTTTCCCATATCCTTTTAGGGCACTACATTGCTGCTTCCTACGTCAGCTTCCAATCCGGCCAGCATGATGGCTCAAGCTCTGAACATATACAAAAGCTTGATTGGCAACAAATCTGATGATGCACTTCAAGATATCTCTCGTGCTGAAATCACAGGAAATGCCAAGGCTGAGCCGCCCTCTGATAAAACTAAAAATGAAGGCTCTATGACAACTAAATCAACTGATGGAGATGATCTAAACGAGCCAGTTTTCACCCTGCAGAGCCCCAAGAAGGAACATTAGACTCGATGCCAGCTACCATATTCATCCAGCAAAGCAAAGGTCTATTGTGACAGTTGGTTCTCTTAGTTTTGTGGATTCTTTTCCATGTTTAGTCCATTTTCTACTTATTTTTAGAGCAGGAAAAGCAAAGAATTCTGTAGGCTATTTAAGATTGATGATGAGATGAGAGGATAACTTGATTTTAGCATATAGAGTTTCTGAGATGGATGTGCTATCCAAGTAAAGTCCAATTGTGCTTTTCGAAACAGTAGCAGGAAGGTTTTTGAAAGATATTTGGTGACAACATCGTCATTTTGCTCTGTTAATTTATTTTTATTTTTCATGGTTGTCTAGATCAAGGTTTCAACCATTGATGTTTATTTTGTATCTGCATTGTGCTTTGACATTGGAACTTACTGATTTACTTTACAAGCTGATGTGGTTTGAATGATTGAATGTCTAGTAATAAAGAACTTGGCCCAAAATGAAATTATTGTCAAAAGCATTTTTTATTATATTTTTTTGTGGCATTTGTCATTTTACTCGTGCCAAATTTGTGTTGAAAGATATATAATAAATATTTGATTAGTAGAGATGCAGACTATGAAAATTAGGGCTGGGCAACAAACTCACCCGCCCGCACAAACCGCTCGACCCTACCCTACCCGCAGTGCTTTGGGCGGTTTCGATGTAGGTAGGCGGGCGGGTGCGGGTCAAGAAATTCGCAAAAGATCGGGTTCGGGTCGAACCCGACCCGCCGCAACCCGCATCTTTTTTTTTTAAAAGAAAAAATAACTAGTTATTATTATTATTTTTTGCATTTTGGATGGATGGAGATAACTAGTTATTATTTTTATTTTTACATTTTGGATGAAAGTAAAATTTATTATATGGGCACTTATATACATTATCATGATCTAATGATATTTAAATTAGTGTTACTAGTTTGACTTTTATTTATATATATATAAAAAAAAAATCATTATATTCCATTAGTCTAGTAGACAGTTAAATATGATATTTTGAATTGTCATTCTATTATCACATTATTGCATATTAAAAACTAAACAGTGAAGATTAATCCACTATTAAAATTAGTGTTATTAGTTTGACTTTTAAGGATTTGTTTTTGCATATTTAAATTAGTGTTACTAGTTTGACTTTTAAGAGTTTGTTTTTGCAAGCTAAGGAGGAAGATTAATTACTATCCTCAAGCATGGTTCCATATCATCTTATCTAACATGCGGATTATTTATTATGATCATGAATTGTATATCTTGTAATTTAATTTATAACTCTTCTTAAAAAAAAAAGTGTTTAGAAAGTAACAAAAAATATCAAATTTGCTTAAGTTAAATAAAAAAAAAAAAAAAAACTAAACCGCAAACCGAACCGCACCCGCCCGCACAAACCGTGAACCGCATCGCGGGCTGTTGTGGGTCCATTTCCCCCTAACCGCATAAGTGCGGGTCGGGTCGGTTTTGACCCACACCCGGCCAAAACCGACCCACGAGCAGCCCTAATGAAAATTGCATTATGTCAAATTTATCTTTCTCCGTTTGGGAAGTGGGTTGGCTTTTTGGCTTTTTTGACTATTTTAGCCTGTGTTTAAAAGCTTGGTTTGGGAAGAGCTTTTTGGCTTTTTGACTTTTTTGAGTTTTTTTGTAAGAGAAGAATGTAATGATTATGGGTTAGATGTGATATTTCGTTTGTTATGGCTAAAATAGCCTATTTTATTTTTTGTGCCTAAAATAGCCAAAAAAGCCAAACCATGACTACCCAAACGAAGCCTAGCAACTTATTTTTTATGGTTCTACACACTAGGACATAAAAGCCCTTCTCATGTAAGATCCATAAAGGAATTTGTGGCTTATATAATACTTGGTCAAGTGTAATGGATTGTTTGGCATAGCATACTTGAGTTACTTATAACTTATTTTTTCATTTTTAGTTTGGTAGTCTATACTTCACTATTTGGTGTAATTTATTCAAACTTATTAGATAGAAATAATTTCAATAAATTGAAGAAAAAAAATTGTCTAAAAGTTGAGAAGGATGCCGTTGTGTTTCGTCTTGGTGGGGTTTGAAGCTGGGCACTCTGCATTTTATAGAGTTTTACAAACAGATGATGGACATTGATGTTACTACTTTAGATTTTTTTGAAGATTTGATAAATCTCGTTGACTAATATAGAAGTTAGGACAACATTTGAGAAAATTTGTGAGGGAGAGAAGTTATTGTGAAAAGAGACGACCTCCTATAGTGAGATGATCCCTATTGTCTCAGCCCTCTGTGAGATAGAGATGAATTACGGAGATGACTATTGTCGCAACTAGAAATCTGAGACAGAGTAGCAATTCTATGCAAGAGAGTTTTCAAATCTTCAATAGAGTAATGCTGGAGGTGAGAGAAGTGGGTCTCTTGGAAAAACCTTTGAGGTAGGTGTATTGTCCTATGGGTCTCAATCTTCTTCCTTTAGAGAGAGAGAGAGAGAGAGCTGTTGGACTGGTGAGCAAAATTTTCTAACAGAGTAATGGAGGTGAGAGAAAGGTAAAAGTGGGAGAGAGAAGTAAGGACAAAAGATAAAGGTGAGTGAATTCTCTTGGGAACAAGATAAAATTAAGTTTGAGTGATTCTCTTGAGAACGAAGTTGAAAACTTGTTTTACAGAGAATATTTCAAAAAAATCCAACCAAACAGGTTTTTGTACTTTTTTTTTTCTTTTCTCAAAAACTGATTTCAAAACACAAACCAAACACACCGGATGTTTTTAACTTCTGCTTTTTTATCATGAAAAATGTTTTCTATCGACTTTTATTTTTTATTGCATCATAGACCAAAAAATATATATTTTCTGCACGAATAAACGGAGTGTTATAATAAGTAACGAGCTGTGATTGTAGACTTAAAAAGTTTAATAATTTTCTCAATTTTGTTGATAGAATGGAGTTTTCCATGACAAGGAAAATATGATCACATTATTAAATTTATATTTTAAATTAAAAATTAGTAATAAATTTGTATTTTTAATGAAAATGGTTAGTATAACTTGTAAGCTTTAACACTGTGGGGGTGATTTTCCGACCACACTGCCCGCTTAGTAACCAGCTGGAGAGCACTGGCAGAATAGATGGCACCTGACTGACCTGCAACAGAAATATAAGAATCCCGCGGTGGTTTCGACCACCCGGGGGCACTCCGACGATCAAGTCAGTATATCTCTCAAAGATAAATCAAGTACTCAACTCACAAGCTTAAGTATCAAAAGCATACCTTAGACCCATGGGGGTGCCTCTCTTTTATAGCCAACATAAACCTAGTCCCAATAGAAGCTTGACTTCTATGGACTTAGGATTACTGCTAATCTGGGACTCCCAGTGGGATTAGGATAAACTCTCTAAGAGTTTTATCTTTACCCAAACTGAAGTCTTCTCCCAATCTAGGACTCTTGTCCATATCCAGGTTGAGTTCCCTTTTCATTCTAGGACTCTTGTCCCTTATCCACTTATCTCGGATTCCGATATCTTTGGAGATAACCTCGGCCTTGCTGAGATCACCTCGGTGTCACGACCATGACACGTGGCACCTCGGTTGATACCTCGGCGTCACCTTGCCACGTGTTGGTACTCAGAAAATATTTCCCCACAAACACTTATGACCGTTAATTTTAAATTTTGGCGATGTGTGATAACCATTTCAAATGAAATTAAAATTTTATCTCATTTATAAAATGAAAATGATTGTGAATCAAAGGGTTCAAATAGGATTGGAGAGGTAGGATTGGCCAAAGCATTCAGCTAATTCGCAAAACCTGACCTTAAATGGTCAATTTCGATATAATGAGCCAGAGGGCTGGATGTAGATCTAACAATTTCAAAAAAATCAAATTTTAATCTATTGGCAGATATACAACTTCAATTTGTGAAACCCAACTTAACTGCAGGAAATTAGGAATTTTTTTTTTTTTTAATTTATAAGTATTGATATATGTACATATTATATATATATATTATATTATTTATTTATTTGTTTAATACAAAATTTATTGAAACTTGAAAAAGATGCTGTTCCAGCTTTCAGATGCTTTTTCACTTTTCAAAAAAAGCAAAACCATGTTCTTCTTGCTGTGATCCTCCCTATTATATATTTATAATAAAAAAGTTTCATTACATCATCTAATAATAATTGTAATATTTATTTTTAAATTTTAAATAATTATAATTTTGTATTCCTATTTTATAATCAGTAGATTTGTAATAAAAATATTCCATCACATGCATGGAATGAAATCGATCAAACTCGTCCTCGTTCAGTTAAAAAGTTTAGAAATTTTGTAAAATAAGATTTGTATTATTTGATTTTATGAAATTAGTCTGAATTGCATCCACCCATCAATTCGTCCAACCCACCGTGTCAATTTCGAAACCATTCTATTCTTTTGGTTTGGATTTTCAAATTTTATTTTTCAGAAAATTTATTTTTTTCATTTTTTGTATTTTTTATTGAATTTCTTTAATATTCTAAGCATTTTTCTTTTAAATTTTTAAATACACCTAAAAAAAAAAAAAGTGATTGATTTGTGTTTGTAAAGTAATTTTTGAGATAAAAAGTACGAAAACTTGTTTAGTTTGCCTTTTTTCAAAAATGGTTTTGAAAAATTATTTTGGAAAGAATTTAAAAAAAAGTAATTGATTTGATGTGTATGAGAGAGAGTGATTTTAGAAAGTAGGTAACAAACAAAATTTTGAGATTTTTTTTGAAAAAAATTATTTGGTTTGATTACTCTTGAAAATTTGTTTGTAGAAATTTTTTTTTAAAATTTTTTCTGAAAAACAAACCAAACAAGGCCATAATATTTGTGAATTTTTTTAAAAAAATTTACTAAATATCAAAAATACAAAAAAAAAAAAAAAAAACAAGAATCCAATACATTTTTCATATTCTTGTGTATTTATTGATTTTTTAAAATATTTTTTTATAAATATTTTATTTTTTAGATACATCTAAGTAAAGTGCATCTAAAAAAATATAAAAAAAATTTCTTAAAATTTTAAAAATATTCACTAAAAATAAAAAAAAATATGAAAAATAAAAAATTCAATTTAAAAAAAATTAAATCTAGAAAATTGAAACCAAATACACTAGATAGTTGTCGAAATGCAAATGAGATTTAAACTCCAAACCCCATTCAATCGAGTGGCAGACGACATAACCCGCCTAACCCAACCAGCGGCCAAAGCCCCTAATTGGAGGTGTTACAAGTCCTTGTGTATTAGCGTGTCCACAATAGATGCGTTAGTGAGTGTGTTAGTGTCTGGTGTTAGTTTTTGACCAGCCAAAAACATTATTGGGTGCTGCATTAGATGTGTTAGTGGGTGTGTGTTTGTGTTATATGTTACTGTTAGCTGTTAAATTGTGTATTTATTGTGGCAAGCCCTCTAACCAGCCAAGAGAGAGAGAGAGAGAGAGAGAAAAAAGAGGAAGACCAAACACTTTGTAAAGCAGCAGGTGGACCCCAAGTTGACCCCCTGGCCGAACCCCAGGTTGACCACCTGATCGGCCTGTCAAGGGCAATTTATTTATTTATTTATACTTGTTGGGCATTTTTTTTGGGCTTAAAAATTTTGATTAAATTAAGTTATTTATTATACATATACATACACACTTTAACACAAATCTTAACATATTCATTGCACCACCACTCACTCTCTAAAAATAATAAACTCTTAACACACTTTTAACACACATTTTTGAACCCTACTTTTTGTACTTTTTGTTATATAACACACACTATAACAAATATTTTTAACTATTCCGATACTCTTAAGAAATCAATAGAAACTTGTTCGGTTCGATTTCGGAAACTTTAGCCTTCTGATTTTACGCGTTGGACTAATCCAATCCACCTAACATATGGAATAGGGCGTTGGCTTTCTCTCTCTCAAACAATAAGCAGAGAAAACAAACTACAGCAAGACGATGATGACACCAAAGCCACTGACCAAGTTTGACAACTCCAGAAGCGGCCGAACAATAACCAACAATTGAAGAATGAATGGAGGAGACCCACCCTATGTAGTATTATTAAAAGAAAAATAAATAATCCCAACACACAAATCTAGCCAGCGCAGTTCTGTGGAATGTGTTGCTGCAGAAGCTGAAAGATGATCTGCAAAAGTTGCCAGATGATCAGGAACTTGATGAATTTGCTGGCACCCCAGTTGAAGGTTTCGGTGCTGCTTTATTTGCCTGCTACGTATGGCGTCAAGGAAGAGGGATCGGGAGGAAAGCTGGAAAAGATTTCAGCATCAAACATTGTGGTTGTGTTAGGGCAAGAGAAGGTTTAGGGTTTAGCAGTCGTCAACAAGGTTACAAGATGAAGAAACAAAACAGACCAACTGGTTGGCTCGCAATCCAAATCTGGGTCAGATTAATAAGCAAAGATTTTCAAGTAGGACAATTTTACTTGAAAGGAGAGGTTTTGTGTGTCAGTGGACCGACAACATGTGATGTATTCATAGACCATGATAAAGAGCTAATCTAAGGTATGGAGGAAGACTTTCTTGAGACATTGCTCCCACAGCTTGGAGGTGTGAGAAGAAAGGCATTTATGGAAGACTAATGGAAAGAGAGGACGAAACAGCCATCGTCCAAGATGATGATAGCCTCACATTGTTTAAGGTGTCTCTCTACCAAATTGCAGAATACGTAGAAGGATACTGAATTTTCTCTCATTGCAGGCACTACACACTACTTGAGGATCGATTCTTACAGAGCTGTAACACGCTACTACATTTTCTTGCTTTTTCAAGGTTTTAAGAATATGATTATATTTGTAATGGCAAGTATTATGACAGAATACACATATATTTGACTTTCTCAGTTGTTAAGGCATATTTTATCCTCCATTTTTCAATCCTGGTATATATATATTTAATCAAGCACAGAAATAAAAATACTTACAACAATTCAAGATAAATGTAGAAGAAAGAATGAACTAACTAGCAAGCAAACCGTAGACCAATCATTTAGCATGTCTGCTCATGATAAACTGACCTAGACCAGCAAGGAGAACTATGAATTCTATCATTAGAACTCTCCTAGAGACCACAAATTGCTTGTCGTTTTCCACAAGTTCGTCTCTGAATCTTCCAGTCCAAAGATTCAAGTCATTCTAAGGTATACAGGCTGGGCCACAGTCACAGCATATATACCAATTTCCCGTAATCAAGTCACTTACCATGTGTAACCTTGATTCCCTATCAAAGTCCCAGACATACTATGGTTGTTCAATGATAAACACCTGCATGCACTGACTTGCAGAATCTTTGCATCTCAAGAGAAATTTGACATGGTGATATTGTAAAGGACACGCACATAACTTCAAGAAGGTCATGTACCGATACATCCAAAGCTATAAGCAATCTCAAATATTGTTTCCACACACAGTTTACAAAATGTCAAAAACCCAACATAGTGGAACTGAAAGACCCCTATGACTTCTATCCATGAAAAAAGAACATCCTTTCATATATCCAAGCACTTGCATTTTCTCTTGCTTGCTATTTGAGATCAGCAAACATGAAAAAACTCAGATCTAGCAAGGTAAGTAGGTATGCTACTTTCCTATATCTTGAACGCCACACCAACACGTTTGATCTTGATCCTAACTATCCCAACAAAACCCCAACCTCTCTCACTAATCAATGAATGACCTAACTATTTATGATTATATTGCCAACATCAAAATTTTGCAGTCAACCTAATACATAACACAAAACAAAAAATATCAAAGCCCGTCAAATTGTTGTACACAAACCTCCCCATAAGTTGCTAAGTATAACATCAGAATTCCGAACCCATTTTTTCTTCACCACTAGCAAGACCATATCATGTAGCTCGACTCCTAATCAACAGAATGCCGCCTGCTGAGTACCAATCAATTGATTCTTTATAGCGAAAAATAAGTGAAGGTTTAAATCACATTTTCTGCCTAATGCTCGGGCAAAGACGGATCATCACAAAGACTTTTACCTAAAAAAAATCATTCATAATTGATTGTCTCAACAGAGTTGAATAATTTAATAATAAATACACAAATCTCTCTAAATTCCTCAAATTTTACGAAACAATAAAAAATGAGATGAACAATGGCCGTAATTCTCCCTCTTTAAATACAGTAATCATATACATACAGACGTATCCGAATCACAAAGATCAGAACAAATTAGAAATTAATAAAATAAAATAAAAAGATCAAATCGTAGCAGATCTAACCTCGAATCGAATGCAATCAATTGAAATAAAATCAAAGAAGATTTGAATGAAGTGAAGTCGATTCATTCAGAGAAGGCCGAACAAGACAGAGAAACCAAGCAATATGAGCCAGACGATGTGAACCAATAGGAGTGCCTGACCAGAGAGCGAACCACTTCCCCCATTCCCAACCTCACAAAACCCTAATTTGGCGACTCGAGTGCCCGCGCAAAGCGCGTCGGAGCAGCCGCACCAGTAGGTGACGCCGTCGACGCCGCAGACGGGGTCGGTCCGGAAGCACTTGACGGGGCAAGACGCCGGAGCCGCCGTGCCGGAGCAGAGATCGCCGCCGTTGTCATTTTCAAGGGGTAATCGTAGGATGGAAGAATCAGATCGGACGGTGGGGGAGAAGAAGAGGCCAAAGACGATGACGATTACGAGAGAGAAGGTAAATCTTGAAATTCCGGGCATGGTCGGCGAGCTTTCGCTTTCTTTGGAAAAGAGAAAGCTTGCCTTTTTTTTCTTCTATATGATATTTATCGCCTATATGGAAATTTCACGATTACAGATACACCGAAACCCTAATCTATTCGTTGTTAGAGAGATGGTTTTATTGAGAAAAAGATAGATACACCGAGAATCGATAGAGCTACAAGTTTTATTGAACGGTTCTATTTTTTACGAATGTTCAACAGCGTTTTTCTTCAGTCAAAAGCGAGGCATGATCTTGCTTTGGACTAGTGCTGCAAATGACAAGGTCACGATTCTTTTTCATTTTTTTTAAGAATAATGACTTAGGGGTCGGCTCCTATTGGACAAAAAAAAACTCCAATGCGACACGTCACTGAAAATTGTCAGTAGAGGTCACCCACTGGAGGTTTGTAGCATTTCCCTTTAAACTTCTATCTGATATTTGTAAATTAATGTTTAATTTACATTAGTCAATAAAATTTTATTATATATATATATATATATATTTAAAATATTTAGAGTGATGAATATAATTTTTCATTTTCTTTTTAACTCGATCTAACATATTGACAAACTAACTTACATTCACTTCTTTCAAAGTTTGGACAAATAAAAAGTATACAAATCTCATAATTTTAATATAATTACAAATATAAAATATAAATATATATGTTAATTTAAAACAGTAATAATATTATTTTTTATTCATACGACTTATGAATTAAAAATAAAATGAGAATTAAGTATTATATAAATTAAATTTTTTAAAAAATGTAATATAATTATGCTAAAATAATAAAATTTATTATATTTTATTTAGGTTTCAAGAAAAGCCAATGTAATTTGCCCTTATTACATATTCTTTTCAGTTTGGTATTCCTTGGAATTTAAAAATAATAAAATAAAGACTTGTCATTTTTAATTTTTTTCATAAGATTTGTGAGGAAAAAAAAATCAAGCCACACTAGATGGAATAGAAATCAACAAGAAGATGACCAATCCACATCTGTAACATAGGGCATCTTTAGTGTCCCAACCAAACAATAGGGGTATTTGTTTCAGCTTTTCAGAGTTAACTTATGGCTTTTAGCTTTGAAAAAGTTATTTTGGACTGTTTGGTTAAACTTATTTCAAACAGTTTCTGATTCAAACAGTTTATTTTAACTCCAAAACGTTGATTCTGAGAAGTTGCTCATCCCTTGTTTCTGATTATCCGTTTCGGCTGTGGACATGTTAATTTTTGGTTCTACTCTTAAATTTTTTTATTTTTTATTTTTTTAAAAATAGAAAAAGACTCAAATGGACTATAGATTATTATTATTATTTTTTATGAGAAATGTAGACAAACAAAAAATAAAAATTAATTGAAAAAGCTATTTCACAGCTTATTTAACAAACACTACTCAGCAACTTAAATCTATAATCCAACAGTTACACCAAACAGATTAACAACTTCTGATTAAAGCCATAATCTATAATCTACTAAGCTATAATCTATAAACTGTTTTAACAGGTACACCAAACGGGGTCACTCTGATATTTTAGTAAAGATAATCACAAATGAAAGAGTAATTTACTTTTTTATACTATTTCTAGAGTCCACATAATTAATTGAAATTGAGAATAAAAAAAAAAAAAAATTAACGAGCTTCAAAATATATTTAAATTAAATTTATTTATATAACTAGCCAATCTTAAATTGAAGTGTTTGATAAATTAGACATGAATCAAACTTAATTAGCTTGATTATTTTTCTAGTTTATTTATACCTTTGCCATACTGCTGCAAGCTTTCTACAAACTGAAAAGAGAGTTGTGTCACCTCAACTTCACTTGGAGTAATTATTTCATAATTACTACGTTATTGTTTTTTTGTTTTCAACACTCAAGATCACATCGAATAGAGTAAAATTCCAAATCTAATCTTTTTACTTTTTTTAATGGGATGACTTTTGAACAAGTAAATATCTGGTTCCTACTTTATCCAATGTATTCAATTCAATGATAAATGGTCAAGATAAAAAATGACACGGTAATTTCGATCAATAATAATTTTCTCACTTACGTAGAAGTGGAAGAGAGAATTTGACAAAATGAGAGACACTAGGCACCAAAATTTCAAACTGTCTTCAATGGTCAAAACTAACTCCTAAATTGGGACTATCTCAAACCCATCCAATCCTTAAAATTTGCCAACAAAAACCATATTGTCCATACGAAAAAGTCACACAACATAGAATTGGCCACAAATACTATATGCTCCATGTTAAACGCTTTCGAGTCTCCCAAACAATCTCTAACATTAGAAATTCACAAGTAGCTCCAACTTCTATATATAACCTCTTGTTCCTCTTCTTGTTCAATTCAGCCTCAAAAAGTGTTTACTTATTTGCATATTCAACTTCTAAATTTCAACACCCACCTCCTCCTCTCGCCCACACGTCCCATTATCAGTTGCCAATTCATGGGAGGCTGTGCGAGCAGACCCAAGGATTTGGATACCAATCAAGAACCTATTCATGCTGAGGATCCAACCACCCCAAACAAGGCTGAGGGCGAGAATGTTCCACAAGTAACACTACTAATCCTATGAATTTTTCCTAGTTTAATTCATAAAGTCTATTGACTGGGCATGGGACTTGTCCCAAAAATTTGTAGCCCCCTGTCCCAATTCACTAATTGAGGATGAGAATTTTGGGACAGTGAATCCTTGCGTCTTGATAGTCATACTAAATGACTCATCAAGATTAGAAGTTACTTATATAACTTGACATCTCACGTTTTTTTTTTTCTTTCCTTTTTTTATTTTTTTACTTTAATGGGTTTGATATTGGAAATGTGAAGGAGGAGAATGGAGGTGAGTCTAAAAAGGAAGAACCTTCAGTAGATGCTTCTGAACCAGCCCAGGTGGCCCCCAAGAGTGAAGAGCCATGCTCTGAACCGGCTCAAGTGGCCCCCAAGAGCGAAGAGCCATCCACCGAACCAAAGCAAGCTAATGCAGAAGCTAGTTCCGAGGAGGCTAAGCCTTCAGAGCAGAGCGAAGAGACCGCCAAGCCAACAGAACACAAAGTTGAGGCTGTGGATGAAACCAAGGAGGAGGAGAAGAAAGTAGTAGAAGAAGAAGAAGGTGAAAAGGAACCAAAGGAGGAAGTTGGTACCCCAAACTCCAGAGATAAAAGTGATGCACCTCTTGTTACCCTTTGAATGATCAAAAGGAACTGTTACAAATTCATTTGTGTATGACAAAAAAGCTAGAGTTGTGCAACAGTGTGTAATCTTCATCCAAGAACTTGATTATTTTCATGAGTTAGATTTCTTGGTGCTCATGTTGGAACAACTTGCAACAAATGAAAAAGAAAACTTGATGTTTATTTATGAAATTATATATGGGTATTGACTTATTGCTAACTTCCCGCGACATAGTTAATTGGTCTATGATCAATTAAGCCTGTATCCTTAAGAAACATAGATACAGGCACCTTGGTACATTTTTTTTTTAAAAAAAAAAAATATACAGAGGACACGATATATGAAAAACAAATATATATATAATTTTATATATTTATTATAAGAATAGGTAATTATTATATGTTATATGAATATTTAAAGTTTAAAAGTGGATGAAGCGGTAATTTTCAGGATAAATTTTCTAGGTACTGAAGATTGCTTATAATCTAATCCTAAAAGGAAGATAATTCTAATGCTGGATTTTAATTATAGATTTGGATAGGAATTTAGGAAGGGAAAGAGAAATGGGAAAAAAAAAAAAAAAACTTATATTTCATTTACATTTGCCTCACCTCTCTTTTACTTTTTAAATTACTACCCAAATTCATAATGCAAACACAGTTTAAAAGAAACTTAAATTTCTTTACATTTTGCGTAAGTATTATTGAATACTACAAGTTAACTGGGCGTTCAAATTCCAACATTGTGATTCCAAAGACACTTCATTTACAAGGAAAAGTTACGAGCACCGAAAAGAAAGTGCACTGAAATCATCAATCTGTCACTTTTATTTGCAAATATGGATGCAAATTGATAATTATGAACAAATATGAGGAGTCGATGATTTTGGTGATCGTAACAGTTGCATTTACAATTCAGATGACAAAGAAAGTATTGCTGGTGGAAGAGCAGCCTCCTTGGAAAGTCCGTTCTTGATCAGTCTGATTGTCATCTTCCACAGCCAACACAACCAGAACTGCCAGAAGTGGATAGCTGAGTGTAGTCAACGACCAATTAGCAATCATTTCGGCCAAAAATGGCACCTTGTGTGTATCAATTTGCCAAGCCACTGCTGCCCCTGCACTTTGCACTCCCTTATAGAATCCAGTATACCTACATCATCAAAATTTACCATATATAATCAACCCAAATTGGATTATGTAACAATAAGGGTGGAAATCGTAGTGTTGCTCGTGTTCATGTCAGGTACATGTCAGAATTTTTTTAATGCTAACCTAACCTGTTTATTTTTTTGTATTATCGTGGCCGGTCAGCTTGAGTCCGTGTCCAATGAGTGCAATTAACCTACAGTGTATAATTTGTGTCCTGGAAATTTCTCACCCTTTGGTTACAATTGTGAAAATAGTGACAGAAATTACCTGCTAAGGGTCTCGGAATCATCAGCCAAAGCACCCATGATCCAGTAAACCGTGCTCTGAAACATGGCATCAAGCAGCCCATAAGCAAAATACAACACCAACGGTCCTGCGAATTCCGAACCAGAGTCCTTAAAATCCAACCTCTTAGGCAGATCATGGCGCGAGTATTTGAGTTGATTCACAAGCCCACCAACCCAAATTCCAGTCCCAGCCAAACCAACAATCCCAACACTCACAAGTCCTCTCACCCTCCTACTCTTAAAACTGAAATCGATTATGTATCCGATCACCAACGATCCAATCATCTGCGCCGTCCAATAGCACATATTGGTCAACCCTCGAGTCCTAAGATCGAACAAAACTCCATTGACATTGTTGAATTGGTAACAGTGAACAAAGTTACTAGCCCAGGCCGCGGGTGATAGCAACAGCATCCTCCAATTGAGAAACAGTTTGAGTATTTCAGTTGATTCGACTGAAATACTCGAGTACTTAATGTCAGTACATAGAGAACTGTCGTTGCGAATTACGCGACTGGGGTGTAGGATTGCAAGGGAAAGTAGAGTGCCAACCGACATGAAAATCATGAAACCGATGTAGGTGGCGTCGTTTACAGAGGCTGCGGCAGTGGTGGCGCCACGGTGGTAGTTGAGGATGAATGGGATGAGGCCGCCAATGACGCCGCCCATGTTGAAGATGGTCCAGAAGAGGGAGATGTAGGTACCTTTGCGGTCAGCTGGGGGGTAAGCGGTCATGATTGCCCCCTGGCCAGCCCAGAGTAGGCCTGCGCCGACGCCCAGGAGAGCGCCGGCTGTGAGGGCGAAGGGCTGGTGGTGGTAGTGGTTGTAGTAGAGGAAGGAGCCGGCGTAGAGGACGTAGGTGGAGCAGCCAGCGAAGAGGGTGGCACGTGGACCAAGGATGTTGTAGATGCCGCCACCGAGGATGCCAAAGACTGCAAACGTGGTATAAAGGGCAGTGTTGGCGTTGTTGGCAGCCGTGGGGTCCACCTGCCCTCCGCCGCCCATCCCTGACAAGGCGTTGAACATCCCGGGACAACAAAAGCATACAAATCCAATCAGAGTCACTTGAACTAAGGGTGAATTGTACCTGAAAATGGAAGATTTCCTCCTCATCATCTTTGTTTCTTCATCCCCTTGTAAACCCATAATGTGATTAGAATTTGAAAGAGAGAGAGAGAGAGATTGGAAGTATTTAGGAGATTCAAAGATGAGCACTACAAAATAAATACTTATGAATCACTGTTATGCTTGTCCTGTAGTTGGTTGTATTTCCGTTAACAGTTTTTTACTACTCCATTTATACAGAACGGCATAAGAATTAGCAGCGGAGTCTGACAATTCAGATATGTAAAATTAATGTCAATTTTAAAAGGAGATGCTAAATCCATTGTTCTTGTGAGTTGTAAAATGCTTTATGAAAACAAAATTAACAGCTTCATAAAAGCAAAATTACAATGCCAAGGGAAGAGGTGTTTGATGACTGAACTTTTTCTGTCAAAATCCAAAGCAGTTAAGGGTTGAGCTGTTACTTCTGGTAAAAGAAGATGGATGAAAGCTTAGTTTGTTTTGTATGCCTCCAAATTGTACAATTTCACATATGCTGATTTCAAATATACTTGATTGGCACCAGGTTATTTAAAACTTTTAATGGAAAGTGATGGATCACTAATTTGTATCCTTAAACAACGGGTGGGATTGGTATCTAGTAATTGGAATCAACTCGGAAATTTTTTCTCTTCCTTTTGGCAGTACTCTATGCTAAAAAAACAGCTGGCCGGCCGGCAGCAAGTAGCACTCCATGCATCCAATTGATTAAAAAAAATAAAATTCCATAGCGCAAAATCATGTGAATAGAAGATGTTGGTATTTTGAAGTTGAGTTTAGAATCAAACAGCCTATATATAATATACACTCCAAGTATTTGTTGGGTATACCTCCTTATTGGAGTGTGGGACCCAATTAGTTTGTTAAAGAGTTTTAATTTGACTTGATTTAGGTATAATATATTTTTATATATTATATTTGAGGAAACCCAATTCAATTTGGATACAATTAGGTTTTGATTACAAAACTCTAGATTAACAATATATATATATATATTGTTTTATGTTTTTTGCTTGGTGGGATTACAAGGATCTAGCGGCAGCAGATTTATTCTTGGTTGGTGTGATAGGCCTTGAGTTGATTAATCAATTTGGTGGCACTGACGTTTGGTGGAGTGATTTATTCAAGTTTCGGAAAATTACTCCGTTCGTGGCTGTTTTTTGGATTAATTATTTTGGGTCTTCTTCAACTCTGATTCTGAAGATTTTGGTTCATCTATTTGGTGAGATCTTTCCTCTTTGTTTATTTGTGATTATTTGGAATTCACCTAAGGGTGTTTTGTGAGACCATTAGTGTCTCGTTTGTAATCGTTTGGAACTTATTTGGTTGATAGTGGAATCGGATTTCGATCCCGTGGACGTACCTCACATTGAGGGAACCACGTAAAAATTCTTGTGTTGCCTTTAATTTAATTTTCCGCATTAGTTTTTATTCCCATTGATTGATTTACTTGTGGGGAATCATATCGATTTTCCCTAACAACTGGTATCAGAGCTTACGGTCTATTTGGGTTTAATTATTTGTGTAAATCAATGGAGGGGAATGTGGGTCGTATGTCTAGCTTCAATGGAAGCAATTGGGTAACTTGGAAAACTAAAATGGAGGACTTATTATTTTGTAAAGATTTGTATGGACCCATTGAGGGTGATAATGGCAAACCCGAGGGTATGAAAGATGATGAATGGAATAGGCTTAATCGAAAAGCCGTCGGTGTTATCCGTCAATGGATTGATGACAGTGTGTTTCATCATGTCGCTACTGAAACTTCAGCACATGATTTATGGAAAAAATTAGAGGGTCTTTATGATAGGAAATCAGCCACAAATAAAGCTTTTCTGTTTCGTAAGTTGGTTAATTTAAAATATAAAGAAGGCAGCCCTATTCCGGAACATCTGAATGAAATAAAGAGTATTGTTAACCAACTTGCTTCTATGAAAATTGTTTTTGATGATGAGTTGCAGGCTTTGATGCTACTGAGTTCTTTGCCCGAAAGTTGGGAGACTTTGGTTGTGACGGTTAGTAATTCGGCACCTGATGGAGTTGTCACAATGGGCCAAGTTACTAGTAGCCTGTTGAATGAAGAAACTAGAAGAAAATCAGCGAGTTCCTCTCATTCGGAAGCATTCGTTGTGAGAGGCCGAAGCAAAACAAGGGGGAGGAGTAAGACTCCTCATGGTCGTGATCAAAGCCGTGACAAATCAAAAAATGGTTCTTTTTCAAAGAAAGACGTTGAGTGTTATTATTGCCATGAGAAAGGGCACATGAAGCGAGAATGCCGAAAGCTTAAGAATAAGGAGAAAAGGCGTGACAAAAGTGTGGACAAGAAGCAAGAAGACACAACGGCAGTTACTACCAATGCTGATCTCATGGTCGTTTGTGAAGATGATTGTATCAATTTTGTGGGCCAAGAGAGCAATTGGGTGATTGATTCTGGTGCTTCTTTTCATGTGACTTCTCGAGTTGATTTCTTCACTACCTACACTGCAGGAGATTATGGTTCTGTTCGAATGGGTAATGAAGGTTTGTCCAAGATTATCGGCATGGGTGATGTTTGCTTGGAAACAAATCTGGGCTGCAAGTTGTTGCTTAAAGATGTGAGGCATGTTCCCGACATTCGCCTCAATTTGATCTCTACTGGGAAGCTTGATGATGAAGGCTTCAACAACAAATTTGGTGATGGAATATGGAAGCTCACAAAGGGTTCCTTGGTGGTGGCTAAGTGTAAGAAGACTCATACACTTTATTCGATGCAAGGAAAAATTTGTAAAGGTGTTGTCAATGCACTTGAGGAAGATACTTCTACTGAATTATGGCACAAGCGGCTTGGCCATATGAGTGAAAAGGGGCTGCAAGTATTGTTCAAGAAAGAGCTTCTACCCGGTTTGAAAGGTACACATCTTAAAACTTGTGTTCATTGTTTGGCGGGTAAACAACATAGAGTTTCTTTTCATAAAAATGTTGTTTCTAGAAAAGAAAATGTTTTGGATTTGATTCATTCTGATGTTTGTGGTCCTTTAAAAGTTAGAACACATGGTGGTGCACTTTATTTTGTTACTTTCATTGATGATTATTCAAGGAAAGTTTGGGCTTTTTTACTAAAAACTAAAGATCAAGTTCTAGAAGTATTTAAGCATTTTCAGGCCATGGTTGAAAGAGAAACAGGGCAGAAATTGAAGTGCATCCGATCAGACAATGGTGGTGAATACATTGGGCCATTTGATGAGTATTGTCGCAGTCAAGGTATTCGACACCAAAAGACAGTTAAGAAGACTCCTCAACAAAATGGCATTGCCGAGAGGATGAACCGCACAATTGTGGAAAGAACAAGGTGTTTGCTTTCACAAGCTAAATTGTCAAGATCCTTTTGGGGTGAGGCGTTGAAGACAGCGGTTGACGTGATCAATTTGTCTCCTTCCTATCCTTTGAATGGTGATGTTCCAGAAAGAGTTTGGACCGGCAAAGATGTGTCTTATGAGCACTTGAGAGTGTTTGGTTGCCGAGCCTTTGTTCACATTCCAAAAGATGAGAGGTCCAAGCTTGATAGTAAGTCAAGACAATGTATTTTTCTTGGCTATGGGCGTGATGAATTCGGGTATAGATTGTGGGATCCGGTCGATAAGAAAGTCATTCGAAGCCGTGATGTTGTGTTTCTTGAAGACCAAACAATTGAAGACTTTGGCAAAGGTGATCAACCGGAACCAAAAACAAGTGATCTCATTGACATGGATCCATCTCCTTCATCTTCAGTTGATGATGAAAATGGGGGAGATGTGCAGCCACCTATTGAAGATGTAGAGGATGATGCTAATTCTAATGAAGTTGAGTCAGAAATTGAGGAAGAGCATCCAACTCAAGAACTACCACCACAACTTGAGTTGAGGAAATCTACAAGGGATCGACAACCTTCAAGAAAGTATCCTCCCAATGAATTTGTGTTGATTACTGATCAAGGGGAGCCGGAGAGCTACCAAGAAGCAATTGAGCATGCAAAGAAAGGTGATTGGAAAAAGGCCATGGAAGAGGAGATGAATTCCTTAGTTGAAAATCACACTTATGATTTAGTAAAGTTGCCTAAAGGGAGGAAAATTCTGAAAAATAAGTGGGTCTTCAAATTGAAGAATGATGGCAAGAATCTGAGGTACAAGGCACGCCTTGTTGTGAAAGGCTTTGGGTAAAAGAAAGGTATTGATTTTGATGAAATTTTCTCACCTGTTGTAAAGATGTCTTCTATTCGGGTTGTACTTGGCATGGCTGCAAGTATGAACCTTGAAGTTGAGCAACTTGATGTGAAGACCGCATTTCTACATGGTGATCTTGAAGAAGAAATTTACATGGAGCAACCGGAAGGATTTGTGGAAAAAGGGAAAGAGAAATTTGTTTGCAAATTGAAGAAAAGTTTGTATGGTCTCAAGCAAGCCCCGCGGCAATGGTACAAAAAATTTGACTCTTTCATGATGAATAATGGTTTTTCTAAAACCACTTCGGACCATTGTGTGTTTGTGAAAAATTTTCCAGATGGTAAATTTATTATTCTTTTGCTTTATGTTGATGACATGTTAATTGTGGGTCAAGATTCTACCATGATAAACAGGTTGAAATTGGAGTTGAGTAAGTCTTTTGCTATGAAAGATTTGGGACCGGCAAAGCAAATTCTTGGTATGAAAATTGTTCGTGATCGCAAAGAGGGGCTGATTTGGTTGTCTCAAGAAAGCTACATTGAGAAAGTTCTTGAGAGGTTCAATATGGATAAAGCGAAGCCGGTTGGTTGTCCACTTGCGGGTCACTTCAAGCTTAGTTCGAATCAATGTCCTATAAGTGAGAAAGACAAAGAAGAGATGTTGAAAGTTCCTTATGCTTCAGCAGTTGGTTCTTTGATGTACGCCATGGTTTGTACAAGGCCGGATATTGCTCACGCAGTTGGTGTGGTGAGTCGGTTTCTCTCTAATCCAGGTAAAGAACATTGGGCAGCGGTAAAATGGATTCTAAGGTATCTTCGAGGGACTTCGAAGGTATGTTTGTGTTTTGGGGATGGTAAGCCGATGCTTGATGGGTTCACAGATTCTGACATGGCTGGTGATGTTGATTCTCGGAAATCTACTTCAGGGTATTTGATGACTTTTGCAGGGGGAGCTGTGGCATGGCAGTCTAAATTACAAAAATGTGTTGCTCTCTCAACTACCGAAGCTGAATTTATTGCCATTACGGAAGCTTGCAAAGAAGAGTTATGGTTAAAGAAATTTTTGCAAGAATTGGGTTTGAAGCAAGAAAAGTATGTGCTTTATTGTGATAGTCAAAGTGCTATTCACTTGAGTAAAAATTCTACTTTTCATTCGAGATCGAAACACATTGATGTGAGATACCATTGGATTCGTGATGTGTTAGATTCGAAATTGTTACAACTCGAAAAGGTTCACACAGATGATAATATTTCAGATATGCTGACAAAGACTTTGTCGAGGGACAAACATTTAAAGTGTCGAACTTTGGCGGGTATGGTTGATCTCTCCACCTAAGTCGGTAGGGGGAGAATTGTTGGGTATACCTCCTTATTGGAGTGTGGGACCCAATTAGTTTGTTAAAGAGTTTTAATTTGACTTGATTTAGGTATAATATATTTTTATATATTATATTTGAGGAAACCCAATTCAATTTGGATACAATTAGGTTTTGATTACAAAACTCTAGATTAACAATATATATATATATATATTGTTTTATGTTTTTTGCTTGGTGGGATTACAAGGATCTAGCGGCAGCAGATTTATTCTTGGTTGGTGTGATAGGCCTTGAGTTGATTAATCAATTTGGTGGCACTGACGTTTGGTGGAGTGATTTATTCAAGTTTCGGAAAATTACTCCGTTCGTGGCTGTTTTTTGGATTAATTATTTTGGGTCTTCTTCAACTCTGATTCTGAAGATTTTGGTTCATCTATTTGGTGAGATCTTTCCTCTTTGTTTATTTGTGATTATTTGGAATTCACCTAAGGGTGTTTTGTGAGACCATTAGTGTCTCGTTTGTAATCGTTTGGAACTTATTTGGTTGATAGTGGAATCGGATTTCGATCCCGTGGACGTACCTCACATTGAGGGAACCACGTAAAAATTCTTGTGTTGCCTTTAATTTAATTTTCCGCATTAGTTTTTATTCCCATTGATTGATTTACTTGTGGGGAATCACATCGATTTTCCCTAACAGTATTCAGGCAAATCAACAATTCTAACATATTCTGTATTCTTTTCTCTCTAATCTCTCTCTAGAAAATACAAGAGTGCATGAAGCGAGTTCTTGGATTGTGGAATTAAGAACATCGTTCAATCATGGTAAGAGTATTCCACCACTAAGGGTAATGATATACAAACTGATATTTTAAACATAATTTACTTGCAGAATAATATGGCCCCTTATGTTCCTTTCATTTCCCACCAAAAAACATTTATAATATGAAGAATCATTGCTATGGTTGTTGAGTTTTTGTATGAAAACTCTATTTGTAAATCAATTTTTTTTTTGGCAGAATGTTATTGCGACTCTGATTCAGTTAGTCCACCATATCCCAAAATATTGAGACATAACACAATTTAGAGAAGATGACATCAACCTCTAATTGACAACAAGTATAACCGAGTTCCTTTACAAGAGGAATCATTTTACTGTTGAGCCAAAAAAGAAAAGAAAAAAGTGTAGAACTATAATCGTATATGAAGCAGGAAAAATCTGCATTAAAAAAGTACTCCAGCATCAGATTAATATGCTTCGCTTTTTTTCTTTTTCTTTTTCTTTTTTTCAACTATTTGTACTTAATTTGTGAGGCATACCTAAAGAGACTTTTGCATAAACTAATTTGAGAGAGAACAGGTTTATCAAGCGAAGTTGCGTTGCTCAATATGGGCTAGGTCCAACCCGTGGGCTAACATGAGCCTTATAGAATCCAGTTCGAGTATAAGGAATGAGATTCCATCTACATACTCATAAATGTAAAGTTAAACAAGTAATGTGGAACAAATGCAAAAACTATTATACAATCAAACATAAGAACTTGCCACAGTAGTGGGTGTTGGTACTTGTTGTTCCAACCCACATGCATGAAACCAACCATAGCAAGGGTCAAGAATGGAGGCTACCCAAGTCAAGAATGAAGGCTCTCCCACCTACTCCTTTTGTGTATAAATAGAGACGGGAGGGAGAGGATGTTTTAGATCAGAAATTGGAGAGTGAGAGCTGTGAGTTAAGTGAGTTTCATCTCCTCCTCTGTATTTGTATTTTGCTCCATTTTAGTGAAAATTCTCATTTCTGTCCGTGGATGTAGGCATTGGGCCGAACCACGTAAATATTGTGTTCTCTGTGTGTGTGAGATAATTTTTTCTGGGTGTGTTTGATCCTAACAAGTGGTATCAGAGCCGGTGTTGTACGTTTTTCGGAAAAACAGAGTGTTGTTCCAAAAACTTACCCAGAAATCAAAGTGGTAGAAATCTACTTTTGATCACACCACATTGAAGTACTCGACGAGACGAGCACAAAGGTAAAAACCGCGTTAAAAACAGAGATCGGAAGGCCTCTCACGCGCCACACGCGCCTGTGACGCCGTTCCCACGCGCGACCACGCGCCGCACGCGCTTTCAGAGGAAGAAGACGCGTGAGTTCACGCACAGACACGCGCCGCACGCGCGCGCACCAACCGCCCGAGCCGGAGCCGAGTTGACCAAGCCGAGTCAGAGCGTTGACCGAGCCGCTGACGTCAGGCTGACGTCAGCAGAACCGGAGGAATAATCTGGTGCTTCTCAGGCGCACCAGACTCTGCCGATCTGAATCGTTAAAATTGTTTTGGCTTAATCTAACCCATTTGAGGTCCGATTTAGGTGAGCCAATAGTGTTTTCAAACTATTTGGAATATTTCGGACACATCCGTACGGTCAGATTTTGCAAATAAGCTTTCAAAAATTTTCCGTCTTTCTTTTGACAATCCGAAGTGTTTTTCCGGCTAATTTGACCAGTCCGGACTCCACAGCAAAACTTGTTTTTCAGCCAAAGATCATTTTTGTATGATGGAGGAATCAACGTCGACTTCAGGTTCCATGATAAAGTTAAATGCTTCCAATTATGCCATTTGGAAGCCCAGAATGGAAGATGTCTTGTATTGCCGAGATTTGTTTGACCCCATTGAGTTTAATGGAGTTAAACCACGAACGGAAAAAAACGAAGACTGGAAACGGAAGAACCGAAAGACCATTGGCCAGATCAGACAATGGATTGATCACAGTGTTTTCCACCATGTCGCCCAGGAGACTGATGCCTATGCTCTCTGGACAAAGTTAGAAGGCATGTACCAGTCGAAGACTGCTCGGAACAAAGCCCTCCTGATGAGAAGACTTGTGAATTTGAAGTTGAAAGGCGGTATCTCTGTTGCTGAACACACCAGTGAGTTTCAAAATTTGGTGAACCAACTAACAACTGTCAAAATGGAGTTAGATGATGAGATGCAGGCCCTATTGCTGCTCAGTTCTTTGCCAGACAGTTGGGAGACATTGGTGGTGTCCCTCAGCAACTCTGCCCCAGAAGGGAAACTGACCATGAGCATGGTTACAGATGCTTTATTTAGTGAAGAGGCAAGAAAGAAAGAAATGGGTGGAGATCAATCCCATGCCCTCGTCATAGAAAATAAAAGCAGAGGTAGAGGCAGGGTTAGGAGAAGAAGCAAAAGTAGAGGACACAGCAGAGGAAGATCTCAAGACAGAGGGAAATCCAGAGAAGGTACGAGCCGGCCAAAGTTCAAATGTTACCATTGTGGCCAGGAGGGTCACATAAAGAAGTATTGCTATGCCTTGAAGGGAGAACAACAACAAGGCAATAGACAGCCAAAGACCGAAGATGGGACCACTGCAGTTACTGTCTCAGAGGATATTGCATTATTCTCTGTTGAAGAAGAAGAATGCCTCCATATGTCAGACAACGACACCGAGTGGGTGGTAGATACAGCAGCTTCCTACCAAGCTACATCCCAGAAGGAGTTCTTCAGTACGTACCAAGCTGGAGATTTTGGTACAGTGAAAATGGGTAACTCCAGTTTTTCAAAAATTGTGGGAATTGGTGATGTTCATATCCAAACCAAAGTTGGGTGCACGATGGTGTTGAAAGATGTCAGGCATGTTTCCGATTTACGCCTGAATCTTATTTCAGGGATAGCCTTCGATCGACAAGGCTATGAGAACTACTTTGGCAAAGGCATATGGAAGTTGAAAAAGGGATCTCTCGTGGTAGCCAAAGGACAGGCAATTGGCACACTATACAAGACTCATGTGGAGGTGAATTCAAATAGCCTCAACGCAGCAGAAGATGAGACGTCACCAAATTTGTGGCACAAAAGGCTGGGTCACATGAGTGAGAAAGGGTTACAGATTTTGGCAAAGAAGTCACTTATTCCCTTTGCCAAAGATGCAAAATTAAATCCTTGTGACAACTGCTTGTTTGGGAAGCATCATAGAGTCGCTTTCTATTCATCATCCAGAAGACAATCAGAGTTGTTGAGCAGAGTATACTCTGATGTTTGCGGTCCCATTGAAGTGGAATCTTTGGGTGGTAGAAAATACTTTCTGACGTTCATTGATGATGCATCACGGAAGGTATGAGTTTATGTCTTAAAGACCAAAGCTGAGGTGTTCCAGTATTTTCAGACATTCCATGCTATGGTGGAAAGGGAGACTGGAAAGAAGCTGAAATGTCTCCGAACAGACAATGGAGGCGAGTACACGTCAAAGGAATTTAAAGCCTACTGTGCTACTCACGGCATCCGGTATGAGAAGATTGTTCCTGGAACCCCACAACACAATAGTGTAGCCGAGAGAATGAACCGAACCATTGTGGAGAAGGTCAGATGTATGCTCAAAATAGCAAAGCTACCAAAGCCATTTTGGGGAGAAGCTGTTCGTGTTGCTTGCTATTTGATCAACAGATCGCCATCAGTTCCACTGAATTTTCAGATTCCAGAAGAAGTATGGTCTGGAAGGGAGATCTCTTACTCTCACTTGAGAGTGTTTGGGTGCAAAGCATTTGCACATGTATCCAAGGAGCACAGACAGAAGCTGGATGACAAAGCCACTCCATGCATCTTTATTGGCTATGGAGATGAAGAATTTGGATACAGATTGTGGGATCCGAAACACAAAAAGGTCATTCGAAGCCGAGATGTGGTGTTTCAAGAAGGCCAGACCTTTGAAGACTTTGGGCAACCAGCCAAACCCAAAGTTGATGATGTTTTAGAATTATTCCAAACCCTGCACCATCACAGCATGCCACTGATGAAGAAGAGTTACCGCAGCATGCAGTCAATGATGTAGAGTTGCAGGATGGATTTCTAGAAGAAGAAGATCCAGAAGCAGAGGGTGTTGAGCAGGGGGAGCCACAACCCCCTCTACTAGAGACTGTTGGTCCACAGTTATGAAGATCAACAAGAGAATTTAAGCCGTCAACCAAATACCCTACTTCTGAGTATATTTTGCTTACCGATGAGGGGGAGCCAGAAAGTTTTCAAGAAGTTCAAAATCATAAGGAGAAGTGTAGCTGGCAGTAAGCTATGCAAGAAGAGATGCAATCCTTGCAGAAGAATCAGACTTATGATTTGGTGAAACTTCCCCAGGGTCGAAAAGCATTGCAGAACAAATGGGTGTTCAAGTTGAAGAAAGATGGCAGCGGAAAGCTAGTCAAGTATAAGGCTCGATTGGTTGTCAAAGGTTTTGGGCAGAAGAAAGGTATTGATTTTGATGAAATCTTCTCGCCAGTTGTGAAAATGACATCCATTCGAGTAGTTTTGGGACTAACAGCTAGTTTGAATTTGGAACTTGAACAAATGGATGTGAAGACAGCATTTCTCCATGGTGATCTGAAGGAAGAAATTTACATGGAGCAGCCAGAAGGTTTTGAAGTCAAAGGGAAAGAAAACTTAGTCTGCAGATTGAAGAAGAGTCTCTACGGCCTCAAACAAGCGCTGAGACAGTGGTACAAGAAGTTTGACTCATTCATGGTAGGTCATGAGTACAAGAGAACTGCTGCAGATTAGTGTGTTTATGTCAGGACATTTCCCGGTGGAAACTTTATCATACTTCTGCTCTATGTTGATGACATGTTGATCGTTGGACAAGATGCCACAACAATCAGATCACTGAAGAAGGAGTTATTACAGTCCTTTGACATGAAGTACCTAGGCCCTGCACAGTAAATTTTGGGCATGAATATTGTGCGTGACAGGAAAGCCCAGAAGTTGTGGCTGTCACAGGAGAAGTACGTTGAACGAGTGATTGAGAAGTTCAACATGAAAGATGCCAAGCCAGTCAGTACTCCGCTGGCTAATCATTTCAAGCTGAGCAAGAATTCTTGTCCCTCCTCTACAAAGGAAAGACAAGAGATGGAGGCGATTCCCTACTCATCCGCTGTAGGGAGTTTGATGTATGCAATGGTGTCCACCTGACCAGATATTGCTCATGCGGTTGGAGTTGTAAGCAGATTCCTTTCCAATCTAGGAAAAGAGCATTGGGAAGCAGTCAAGTGGATTCTGAGGTACCTCAAGGGTACAGCAAAAATGTGTTTGTGCTTTAGAGATGCTAAACCAGTCTTGGAAGGCTATACTGATTCAGATATGGCAGGCGATCTTGATGGTAGGAAATCTACATCAGGATTTCTGTTCACCTTCGTAGGGGGAGCTGTGTCTTGGCAGTCCAAGCTGCAGAAGTGTGTTGCTTTATCCACAACTGAGGCAGAGTATATTGCCGTAGCGGAAGCCGAAAAAGAAATGTTGTGGTTGAAACGGTTTCTCTAAGAGTTGGGATTAAAGCAAGAAAAGTTCACGGTACATTGTGATATTCAGAGTGCCATAGACTTGAGCAAGCATTCGATGTACTATTCTTGCACAAAGCACATTGATGTTCGGTATCATTGGATACGCGAAGTGATGGACAAGCAGTTATTGGAACTGATCCACACAGATAAGAATCCAGCTGACATGCTTACAAAGGTGGTCTCGAGAGACAAACTCGAAATTTGCAGAGACATTGCCGGGATGGACTTCAAGTGAGAAGTCAGTCATGCATATGGGTATGGAGGGGGAGAATTGTTGTTCCAACCCACATGCATGAAAAACGTGGGAAGGCAACCAACCAAGTCAAGCTTGGCAGCCACCAACCATAGCAAGGGTCAAGAATGGAGGCTACCCAAGTCAAGAATGAAGGCTCTCCCACCTACTCCTTTTGTGTATAAATAGAGACGGGAGGGAGAGGATTTTTTAGATCAGAAATTGGAGAGTGAGAGCTGTGAGTTGAGTGAGTTTCATCTCCTCCTCTGTATTTGTATTTTGCTCCATTTTAGTGAAAATTCTCATTTCTGTCTGTGGATGTAGGCATTGGGCCGAACCACGTAAATATTGTTTTCTCTGTGTGTGTGAGATAATTTTTTCTGGGTGTGTTTGATCCTAACAGTACTTACTGCAAAACCAGTAAAAGCTACACAGCTCAGCTCAAGCCTAAAATACTTGCTTAGCTCTAATGGTTTGTTCAAAATTTATTTTCTTCCTTTTTTCCCCATCCTTTTTGGTAGATAGGGCTTTCGTGAATTTTGGTCATTTTGAGCTTTCACAATTAGTAGTTCATTTCGTTGCACATTGTAGAGAGAACTAATCCACTGTATTAAAAAAACAGAAAAAGAAAAAAGAAAGAGCCACTTCACCTTTGTTATACATATTTATGTTTGGTGAAGTAGTTTTTTTTTTCCTTCCCAATCTCTTTTCAAGATAATTGTGACTTTGAAAGGTTAGACATGACTAAGATCAGTGAGATACGAAAATAAAAAAGAACAAACACACAAGAATTGTAAATTACGTGCATACACAAAGAAACAATAGTTACCTTCATGGTTGTTACAATTTCACTATGATTAGAAATGTTACAGAAAGTATCCAAAAAATAGTCATTCACCCTCAACTACATATATAGAAATTATGACAACAGTTCACAACTACAAAAATATAAAATTGCCCTTACTGCATATCCAGGTTTGGGGAAAGCATGAACCTTCGGGCACCTCAGCCAGCTTACCTCTAAGTTGGATCCACAGTCAAAAGAATAATGTCTAGAACTTGTCAGGATTTACATTACCCAACAAGATAGACGTGGCGATAGCATTAACCAGGGAGGTTGCAACAGGTTGGGGAGACTTCTACAACTTGTTCCAACAATGAAGGGCAAGTGAAGTAGATCCATTAATTTGTTACTTTCAGTGGGTAACTGGTGAAGCCAAACCGCCTTAATAATTTGATTTTTTTTTAAATATATATATATATATTTTGTTTTTGTTTTTGTTTTTGTCCTCTGCTTCATTTTTAAATTTATTTGGTAAGTCTTGATGTTGAAATTTCTGAACTTGAAGGTATTAGAGGCTCAATGTTGATTTTCATTCTATTCTAGTATTAACTTGAAGACACACTAGACAATAATTGTAGTGTGTCCTCCTTTTATAGCCAATCTCTGTTAACTTGATGACATACCTGTGCGGAGTATGTGACCACTCCGACAAACGTATTATTTTTATATATTATTTTAGTAAGTATAATTGTATGATTAATTGTTTAATTGATGCCTATCTGTTTGCTTATGGATTATCTGTTAGAATACCGACTTGGAATTCAAAATTAAAAGCCTAAACGGGTTCAAAAACCAAAATTAACTACATGAATAGACTAATTGAAATTTTTAGAACCGTTTGGCAAGTTTGATTAAAAATTGATTCAATCTGATAAATTAAGTTGTGTTTAAATAGCCTGATGTTCTAATTGATGTTCTAAGCTCATTTTTGAGCTCATCTTCTTCAATTGTAAGTGCAAAAATGTGAAGAAAAGCCAAAAAAAAAAACATTTTAGAGAGAGAGTGAACTCTCATCTATAGATAGAAAGTGTATAATTTGAAGAAGAACTTGGAGAATTAGTTAGAATTGGTCAAGATTGTGCTAGAACAGGTGCATTTGAAGGCCCTAGGTGACAATTTAACTCTCAATTCTTGAAGATGAGTTGAGTTCATTGTGTATATATGATCTTTTGCATGTATTTTGTTAAATAAGGTCAAGAGGATGATGAAGCTTTACATGCATGCATGAATATGTTGAGTTTTACCACTTTGAGTTTGGTTTTGACCATCCATGTTGACATTGTGAGTTAATTTTGTACATGCATCTTTGATTCATCATGTTTTGGCTTTCAAATTCATGTTTTGAGAGTCATGGAAAAGAGTTTTGTACATGTATGGAGCTTTTGAGCTCAAATTTATTGAATTCATGAGTTTTGAGAAAGGAGTTTGGAAAATCTTGCATACATGAACTTTTGAGTTCAATTTTGGTGGATTTAAAGTGATTTTGAGTAAGTGGTTTTTAAGGGGTCATGTATACATGTTTTCTAAAGTAATTCTATGATGATGAACAACTCATGCATGACTCAAGGCTTTGAATTTGCGTTTGGAAGCTCAAATTTTTAGTTTCGAAACCCAGAATTTTTCCAGACCACTTGAGCGACCAAGGGGAGGCTTGAGCGAACTTTGTGAGCTTCTAGCTTTTTTGCAATCATTGCAAACCGCTCAAGTGACAAATAGTTGGCTCGAGTGCACATCAGATCCATCTAGTACTTTTGCAGACCTCTGTGACCACTCGAGCGACTAATAGTTGGCTTGAGCGAAGGCCCTTATTTCAGCATATTTCGAAAAGATATTTTATGTTTGTATTTCCGTCCGCATGTCTTTCTGAGCATTTTTAGGCATGAATTATGACTCATTGAGGATCAAGTAGTAAGAAACCAACATGAGGAATTGTATTAGATAATATATGAAGAATTATTCGATCTGAATATGTGTTACAATGTGTATGGTTATATGTAATGTGTAGGTTTGAACGTTGAGGAAGAATATCGAACTAGTTAATGTGAGTAATGTCTTTGTAATAGTATTTTTGTATGAACTACTTTGGAATTAGTTTTGCTATACGATGAATTATGAAATCTATACTTTGTTACAAGTTATGATATATGATAAGTTTTCTGAACAAGTACTTTTGAGACGCTAAGTTAAGCTTTAAAACTCCGAATTGTGTGTAATGTGATACGTTTTCTGAAAATGAGAATTTGCTAAAGAATGAATGAGTTTCCTTTTGAACAATGAATATGATAAATTGGGAAATGTATTTTGATCTCTGGTGACTATTATTTTGCCAATGATCTGTCTTGGACGTTGTGTATAAGCCATTGAACCATTGTAAACGTTCCATACGATGTTGGTCTTTGATGATCATTCTGTATGATTTCGATAGTAATTGTTCTGTATGGTATCTATACGTATAAGACGTTCTGAATGAGCTCATCAAGTATAAGCTATCAGTGTGATGTTCTATATAAGTGATCAGTGTAGTGTTCTTCATAAGCCATCAATGTGATGTTCTGTATAAGCCATCAATGTGATGTTATGTATAAGTCATCAAAGTGATGTTCTGTGTAAGGCATCAAGTGTGATGTTCAGCATAAGTCATCAAGTGTGATGTTTCGTATGGGTCATCGATATGGGTGTTCCAAATGAAGTCATTCTATATGAATGTTCCATATAGTATTTTGGCAAGTCAAATAAGGCTTTTGGGCACTTCGGAATGTGTTAAGTTATGAAAGGTTTGATAAACTATATTTGTTATTATGTATTTTTGAAACAAGCTTTAATTATCCCAAGATGATATTGTTTTGATAAGTTATGAGACTCATTCATTTAATCCCTTTACAATGAGATTACTCATTGGGCTTCCAGTTCACTCCGTTTATATATATGTATGTAGGTGAGCATCACAAAGTCCAGCATTAGAGATTGCTTTGGAGTTAGCCTTTTTGTAAAGCCACTCGAGATGTGCCTCCGTGTTGAGGCCTTAGCTTTGTTTTGGCCAAGCTTGTGCAGCTTTAGTTTTGTATAGTCTGTTATGCTATAGTTTTGATCTTGGGTTATGTATTTATAAGATGGATGTTTGTAAATATTATGGTATTAAGTGAGATATGTTTTGTACGCTTCTGTTCATAACATATATGCACAGCTCAATGGACAAATTTTATAATCTGCTTCCGTTTCAGGCCCCGTATGTTTAATATTATATTTTGAAATTCTGTCTTTGAGGCTGGGTAATCTGGGATTACTGGCTATTTATAGTCTAAACCTCTAGGGACGGGTTTGGGTCGAGAGAGAGTAAATATTCTTTACTTCCGTACTTGTTACGTCTAAGCTTTGTGTCGCTCGAAACGATGTTGTATAGCCTGAAAGCATAACTATGGTGAGCTACCTAGCAAGCGTGTCGTTGGAAAATCCCTCCGATGGTCAAGTTAGAACCCTTAGAAAAAAGACTAAAACAAGGATAGCTCAGAGTAAGAAAAGTTACAGACCTTTTGCATGAAGGCGCCGCAGGACTTATATAGATTGTGAGTGCACTATTCTACTCGTTCTTTCTTGTACGCGTGGATGTACTATCCTTTCATTTCTTTACACGTATATGCATCAATACTGCCAAACATCATTAGTTAAACCTCCAAACGGTATTAATGCATACAACCAGTGGGTTTCACCTCGTACTCTAATTAGGCCACATAGCCTCTGCTAACCGAGCTAACCCTAGCTCAGTCTGATTCTGACATTCCCAAAGTGGAGGTATCCTTTCTCAAAGGCACATTATTGCCTAGTTCTCATAGCTTGGTTGAGTTACTTTTAATCCTCCATAACGCAAACTTGTCGTTAAGTTGAGCTATGCACATCCTCCAACGATAAGAACTCGTTGTCCGGTCACAAATCCTTTCTCGATCAGACCTTTGGACACAGGTTTGATTCATTCGCTATTTTTCTTTCATTCCAAGGCTACACTATCTAGCTCGACTTATGACTTAAGTCTGCTTGCAACCCTGATCACAATTTTCGTGGGCCAAATAGCCCGGTTGGTCGGCTAAGAACGTGGCCTCTCCTACCGGTTCCACAGCTCGGCCAAGCTCAGCTAAGATCCTCATTGTTTACCATCCGCGTAGTTCTCATGTTAGCTTGGTTTGGTGCTTTAGCTCATTCTCAGGCAATGATCTCATCTTGGCCTAGCCTGGTCCGTACTTGTGGCTTATTCTTTATTCAGCATGGTCCGTGTTGACAGCCTAATTCTAACCTAGCTCGGTCTATCACCAAAGCACATGCTTGGCTCGGTCCGCAATCTATGTTCACTGCCTAACATGATCCAACATCCTAAATGAGCAGATCTGGTTGTCATTGATGTTATAAAAAAAAAACTAGTCATGGTTCTGGAAAGCTCTGCATGAGCAATTTTTTATTTTTCATTGTTATATATTTGGTAGACATAAAACAAATTTATAAGATATTGATTACATGTTTATAAGATATTGAAGACACACAATCTGGTAAGGGTGAATGTCTTGATGGTGATACACCTGCTATATTACGTAAGCCTCTACAAGCTTGGAGCTTTTTAGTAAAAGAAGAGATTAACAAGGTGTCAAAATTGAAGTATAAAATAGATGCCCATAAGATTGAGAACCTAGTAGATGGCATGTACAATGTCCCTACAGAGATCTCAAAAAAAAGGCTCTTCCTATTGGGAAAATGCCTTGGTTGGATAATTCATTGATAAAAGATTCTCTTTCCATTATGTGAAAACTTGGACAGAGAAACTTTAGGAAAATTTGCTTGAGGATGTTGTCTCTATTGATAATGGCCCTTTTGTTTTTAAAGTAAAAAGTGAAGAGGCTATGGACAAAATTTTGCAAGATGGCCCTTATTATGTTGGGTCTAGATTGATTGTTGTTAAAAAATAGCAACTTGGACTAAAACTAACAAAGTGTGCATTTTTGAGTGTGCCGTTGTGGGTGAGGTTGTATAATGTTCCTTAGGAGCTTCGGACTGAATAGGGTTTGGGTTACATTGCTAACATCATGGGAACCGTTCTCTATTTGAATGAGCCTACTTCAAGAGAAGCAGACTTACGTTTGAAAGAATATGTATTAAAGAGCCAGCAAATAAAGAGATCGCTGAGTCTTTCAAAATAAATCTTGGTTATGGTGACTGTAGCTTGGTTTTCATGCTCCTTTCGGATACGATAGCCCTATAGTTCAGACTGCCGTGGTTCTGAATCTGATTCCACAAGTGCAATGTGAAATAGATTAACACAAATGAGTCCAAATCTGGCAAAAATCGATTTTGAATCAAAATGCCAAAAATGGACTTCTTTGCCAGATTATAGAGTCGCCACCTACATATTTTTGAAAAATTTAGGAAGCCCAAGACTCGTGCCAAAGGCCACTTATCACCAAAGTGTCTCAACTCGGGAACTTAGGTACGAGAGGGGAAGGTCATGAATTGAGCACCCCACTTGCCTAATCAAAGATCGACCTCTACTAATCATGATGTGATTCTTATTTACATTATATGCTATTGTTTCAATTATTAGGCTATTTTTACCATGTGATGCACACATGTATACACTAATTTGCAAAAATTAAAACATTTTGATTTCATATTTGTTTGAAAATTGTTTCGAATTTGTACTACTTGGAAAAAGTGATCCCATATGTACATTTGATCAAATCATCCCAATTTAAGCAGTTAGTCTTCATCCACAAGCATTCAAACAGTTATATCAATTAAGCACTTAGCCTCATGGTATTCATGCTTGACATGGCAACAATCACATGCATGTATATGCTAAAGTAATAATTACTCACCTAGTACTCTAAGGGAAGCCAAATAAAGCAAAAGAATTAGAAAACATGTATGCTCCTAACTAATGCAACATGACTAATGCAACACATGCGATATGCAATTTAAATTGGCTCGGCTACTAACATGGCATGTGAATCAATTTGATAGCATGCGATTTGAGCACGTTTTCAAAGAAGTAATAAATAACAATGTGAGTTAGAATGATGCGTCGAGCCTAATGTATGCTAGACAAATGAATGCTTTATACATGAGAAATGTTAAGCGAAATATGATGCTCTATGATATCTATCATAAGCGGGTAAATAAAAGGGAAAAAGACATGGGGTTGGAAGACATACACGCATTATTACAATTTGCCCTTGCACAAGAAGGTCCAAATAAATGCCCTAGCTAATTACCTCGAATTAACTAATTATTACAAACAAAAAATGCTACTGTCTAGCTGAAAAAGGTGGTTGGCCGGCTAGAAGTGGTGGACGGTCGTACAGTATAAGTGGCCGGCCGGCCACTAATTTGGGGTATGCCTTGTAGCAACAGATAACAAACAGAGCACAAACAGAGCATTTTCAAGAAATGTCTGTCCACCATGTCTTTCCTTATCATCAATCAGCTCAAAGGAGGGGTAGACTCGATTCGTAAGCCATCAATTGGCACAAATTCATTGCGTGATGACTCATGAGCCAAGGGATACAATTTCAATAAATGAAACTAAAAACAAACAAGAACCTCTCCCTATCATGGAATTTGATCAAGGCAAGTGGTTGACCTTGAATCTTGAATCATTTTCATCACTAGTTAGTATGAAATGATTCAAGATTCAATGGGTTCAATTAACGTCTGATTGAACTCGAGTGGATTTTATTATTTTGCTCAATTTTATTCCAATTTTAATACCACTTTCAATTACCTTTCCATTCCTTAAGCCTTTTAGTCCAATAATGAAGATTAAGTCCACTAATGGAAAGAAGTGTCAAGCAAAGGGCCGTTTTAGGCATGAGAGAGATGTCATGCCATTGGTAATGAACCTTCGAAGAGATTAAACCATTAAGTACAACAATTTCTATCTCAGGCTTAAACAAACAATCGGTTTGAAATGACTCTCAAAGAAAAGAAGAAGCCAAGAAATGAGAGAAGTACATAGATGATTATAGATGAACACAAGTATGGATAACTTGAAATAAATGCTATCAACTCAAATAGGTTAGTGTCTAATGCCTAAAACACCAAACCTATGAGGATCATTACACTATAAGCATGCAATACAAAGCATAAACAACATGAACAACTTAAAACAATCCTAAAATATGCTAAAACATCACTGAAATTAAGGTAAAAACATCTACAAAAACAAGCTAAAATATTGGTGCAACTAAGCTAGTAAATAACCCCTTCATTTTTGGGACTTCAAAACCATATTTTAGCCTCTGAAAACCTCTGAAAATCAGTAGGCAAAAGCTCAAAAATAGATAATGAAAAGGTGGGAAACACAAGGGGAAAAGCCTAGAAGACAATGGTTAAAGAGGGGTGGCCCACTCCTCTACTCTTAATGGCTTTAAACCACAAGTTTCAGCCCACAAAAATAGTTGAAAAACAGTTCAAAAACAGCAATGAATGATGGAAAATAAATAGGGAAAGAAAGCTTGGAGTTATACCTCTTGAAGAGGAGTGATCCTTTGACTTACAAACCACTAATTTCACACCCTCAAGAGCTGAAATGCAAGTTCAAACACCTCAGCGAAAAACCCTCACGGTTTGGTTTAGAGTGTCTAGGCAAAGGGTATAGAAGTTGCAAGAGAGAGAGAGAGAGGGAAATGTAGAGAGAGAAATATTTTCCAAAACTTTGCTCCACAAATTTTTCTAACCCTAAATTATGAGAGGGAGTCATCTATATATAGAAATATATGAGACTATCTCGAAAATATCCATACAGACACAACTGGTGTAGTGCATGCACTTGAGGAGATTATCTTGAAAGCATGTTCTATGCTCTATGCAAACCAGATAAGCATATGATGTATGAATGATGCAATGCGCACATGCAACATAAGAGGTATGTAAGAGTGCACGTTCTATGCAAAAGAAGATATTAGATATGTAAATCGACAAAACGGACAAAAGCGACGTTCGACGACAACCTCCGACTTACCCCCTGGAGGCTTTGCAAAATGCTCAAAAGGATACAACTTGTTAATCTTTGAAATTGGGGCACGTTCGGGCTCCGGAGTACAGCGGGCATTGAAACAGCATAACCGGGACATAGTTTTGAGCTCCTCAAAATCAAATCCACCTCAAATACCTCAATCCTTCTTTCCAAACCCAAAATAGGACCTCCCATACACTGTTAGGGCAAAAAGGGAACAAAATCAACATTGGGCCACAAAAGGGGCCAGCCAGCCACTAATGGTGTACGGCCGGCCATTAATGTAAAATCGGGGGCAAACTTGACATTTCGGCTCGGGTCTAGTTAAACACACCACCAAACTTCATTTCCTTATACCCACATGATCGAAATCACTCCCCCTCTCTCTCTAGGTGCTTTTTCTCTTTAGATTTGTGCTTTGTATGTGTTTTCCAACGCCCTCCGCAAATTTTATTCATAAACCCTCTTTGACCCTCTACACTTTGAATCGATCAGATTTGTTTTCGTTGATTTTTTTGAGTTTTCAACACTTTGGGTTTGTTCCCCTCGAGTTGTTCTTGGGTTTTGTGAACTTACTTGGGTTTTGACTTTTTCTCCTATTTTCTCTCTCATAGGGTTGACTTTTTTTAATTTTTTTAATTTTTTCTCCATTTTTCATCCATTTTTCAGATGACGGACGATGTTTCTCATGATGATGCCTTGTTGAGGTTGAGGAGCTCCTGTCGAGGTTGAGGAGCCTATAGCTGATGCGACTGGCAAGGCAACGGAGGAAGTTGTCGTTGATCTCGAGGCAGAGGCAGAGGTCTTCGCCCCAGGGCCTGAGCCTGAGTTACCACCCTTGAGGGTGAGGCCCTTTGTCTGGCTACTTACCACCCCTGCATGCACACGATGGCGCTTGAAGGCATGATGCGTTTTGATAGCTTTGTTGACGACGTGCCAGAGGATATTTTGTTGAGGGAGCCAGACTCTCATCTTTCCCACGGCGCTACTGAGGTATAACCTTCATTTTTATGCTTTAATGCCTTTCATCTGACTGTCTTACACTGCCTTTCATTTGACTCTTCTTTTATCACTGTCTTTCATTTGATTCACTATTTCTTTGCCACAGGAGGACTCTCGCTCTTGTAGGGGCAACGAGGTAGTGACGGCCAAGGATTGGTATCATGAGTCCCCCTGGGTCCGCGACCTTGTCGATGAAGCAGGCTTTGGCTTACTCTATATCAGGCTCATGCGCCATATGGCTAACCGGGCCCTATTCGGAGTATTAGTGGAGAGGTGGTGGGATACCACTAATGTTACGACCCAAACCCGCCCCTATGGGTTTAGCACCGTAACTGGCCAGTAATCCGAGAGTTACCGAAGGCCTTCTTAACAGTAAAATAGTAAGACAGAGTACAAGGGCATGGCGGAAGCCAAAACAGTAAATAGACAATGTCCAATGAGCTGTGACAGTCTGAATGCAAAAAGATTTTTCATTCATATATGCACATTCAGAACAAAAGAGTACGTACATACATCATATACAGACATTCAGGTTAGGGACCGGACCCTACCATGACAGTACAGTACGGTAACATTTAGTCTATACAGATTACAAGACAGATACAAAAAGGGAGAAACTAAAACACCCTAAAAGCCCTGGCTTGACAGGCTCGGAACCTCGCAGTGAGGCATAGTGGTTGGCTTTGACAAAAGGGAGTCTAACCCACGCTCCTAGCTCTGGTCTGGTGCCTGTACACCTACATATATATATGAGCAGTGAGCTAAAGCCCAGTGAATAACATAATGCGTAAAGAGGTTAAGAATGAATGTCCTTTCAGTATTGAAAACAGTCAATTGATTCAGTATAACAGTCATTCAGTCATAACAGTCATACGTGGTACATCCATTAGCGGAACAGTACAGTAAACAGTAGATCTTGAGAGACGGAATAGTCAATGATGGCCATCAGTAATGGTTCCAAACTTGGGAACCAACAGAGATCTCTGTAACAGTAGCAGTAACAGTATATTGCTATGGATGTCACAATACAGTTCAGAATAGAGGACAATCATTCAGAAAACAGTTCAGTAAACAGTAGCAGTACAGTAAACAGTTCAGAAAACAGTTCAATTGATCATTCAGAAAATATTCATTTTCGAACATATCTTTACAACATTGTTACTCACAGAGTTTTGGGTTACAGATAAGCTAGAGCGCGTCGCCGAAAGCCAATCCTACACAGTTGCAGAATGAACACACACTAAGCTACACAGTTGGGAAAATAATAACTTAATCTCTATCTTGACTCGGTGTGGTTCTACATCAATATCCTCATTAAGATGCCTTAAACTCGGCCTAAGAATGCCTAGAATGAAATGAGGATGCAAAGATGCACTTAGAAAACATTTTCAGAGTTTTCAGAAAACAAGGGTCTCGCTCGAGCGTGGGATTCCCCGCTCGAGCGGACATGCAAACAAAAGACTCCGCTCGAGCGTAAACTTTCCCGCTCTAGCGTACTGAAAAAGTATTGGATGTGTGAAAATCACGCTCGATTGGGCGCTCGATACCCGCTCAAGCGTGTGAAACAAGTCTTCGCTCGAGCGTCCAATACCTCGCTCGAGCAGACTATAAAACAGTGTAAAGTGCTGGATGCACAAATTTCACGCTCGAGCGCTAGACACTCCGCTCGAGCGTGAGTCCAAAATCTGGAATTTCCAGATATGAATCTCAAGCTCAAAAACAAGTTTTAATGTACTAAATTCGATCCTTTTGGGCTAATTTTCTAGAAAACACTTCAAAACTCATAATATAACATGTTTCAAAGGTCAATTTGAGAAATCAAAGCCCAAAGATAGTTTAATTAAATCCAATTTCAAACCAAACTTTCAAGAACATGATAAACATGTACATGCATGAATTTAAACACTTCAAAGCTTCAAATGCTAGCTCAACTGAGCCAATTCTTTTCAAAACAAGATAAATTCATGGTCCTTAGCAAAAATATGAACATGCAAGTGACAATTTTCCATGAACATAACTCAGAATGCAACAATGTAGGCATGCATACATGATATATGCTACAATTCAACATTTTAGGACCAATTCTAGGCTCAACTCTTCAATATGACATGAACCATGCAAGAACCAACTTAAAGACACAATTAAGAGGTTGAATTCCTTACCTAAGTCTTTAATTTAAGGTATGGAAGTTCTATTCTTGCAATCTTCTACAATTTCTTCAAGTTCACCAAGCAATTCACAAGATGGAGCCAAATCCTCTCTTCTCTCTCTCTCTCTCTCTCTCTCTCTCTCTCTATAGTCGGTTTGAGTGTAAGGTAATGGCTGAGGAAATGTTTTGTGTCTAACATAAATGAATCAACAAAGGAGGTCCTAGATTAATCCACTAGGATGGCAATTTGGTGATTAAGGCCAACCCTCTAATTTAGCTTATTTTAATCTAACTTAATCATACCGAATCACATTTCAGATAAATACACCATAAAATCACATAAATTATGATTAACACATATCACTAATCAATTTCAGATTCGGCCGCCGATAAGGCCTTCAATTTACAGTTTAAAGCATAAAACATGAACAGATAGTTTAACAGTCAACAGATAGATATGCATTTAAACTAGCATATTCAATCAATCAGTTCAGTTTTTCAGTCAGTTTAATTACTTATCATGATCAGTCTCAGTTTAGTAGTAATCAGTAGCTTAATTAGTAATCAGTGGTGAGGATTATTACAACTAACTCTTTCCACTTCTCTTCCACTGGAGAGATGATGATGACCCCCTATGACTTTTCGATGATCACAGGCTTAGGAGTAGGGGGTGATCTGATCCCTTTTGACATGGACATGGACTAGTGGGAGGCGACCTGGATTTACCTGCTCAGAGTGAGCCTGCCCCTATACAGGCCATCTATGGTGCGATATAGTTGGTTCCTCGAGCACTTCCTCAGGAGTTAGTCTGAGACACAGGAAGAGGTAGAGTAGTACACTCGGGACTTCTTGATGTACCTTCTTGGTACCACATTGTTCGTGAATAGGTGGAACACCATGAGTTTGTACTTGTTGAGCGCCCTTGTGACCCTGCCTCGTATTCGATTTTACGACTGGGGTAGAGTTGGCCTTGCCACACTCTATGGCTACATGAGCTCCAGTTCCTACATGTAGGGAGACGGGGTTGAAGGCTACTAGAGAGCCTGAGAGGTATGCACTGCACTTTCGATTCTGTTTACTTCTTTTTCTACTTTATGCTTTGCATGTTCTGCCTTAAATCTGTTCATGCATTGGGCCTTCTACCTTGCACTTTCTGTGTAATATATGCTCACACACTGTGCCTTCTGCTTTGCACTTTTTGTGTAATATCTGTTCACACACTGTGTCTCATGTTTTGTACTTTCTGTGTAATATATGTTCACACACTGTGCCTTCTACTTTGTACTTTCTGTGTAATATCTGTTCACATAGTGTGCCTTCTGCTTTGCACTTTCTATGTAATATCTATTCACACACTGTGCCTTCTGCTTTGCATTTTTTGGGTAATATCTTTTCACACACTATGCTTTCTGCTTTGCACTTTTTGTGTAATATCTGTTCACACACTGTTGATGCATATTGCTGATATTTTCGTATAGTTGTGGGTTTACACTTACTTCTCGACCCTTGCTCCAGAGCTGATGGATGAGATTGCTCCGACCGTGCCCTACTCGTGGTAGTATGATGGCAGGTACTGCAGCCGGAGCTGCGATAACATGATATTCGCTTTCTATCGTTGCTACTTCGACACAGTGGTCACCCGCAAGGTAATCCGAAACTCACAATTATTTCTACTTTATTCCCATTGTTGTTGTTCTGATTCATATTCATTCATACTCTGACAATTGACAACTCATAAATTCTCTATTTACAGATCTTGTGGTAGCCATGGGCAACGATGCCAGCCAGAGTTCAAGACCGATATGCTGGCTTAGGGTACCTCTCGATGTTGGATTTTACTAGAGGGCCCATTCTGTCGGGCCTGGTTCTTGGTAGAGTGGTTTGTACGCCAGACACTGGGCATGCTCACCCCGGTTGTTTCCATGCCGTCCCCAACATTCATGAGGATAGCTAATAACCTCTCAGCTGAGGCCATTATTCAGTATATGGTGGGGTTGGATGCTGACTATTTTAGAGGGGAGGGCAACTACACAGCCTTCATTAAGACTCACTTTATGCCACCTCTGACTGGAGTTTGTGTGGGTAACGCAGCAGGTGCTCCTTTGGCTAGAGAGGCTACTTAGGAGACCGAGGCTGGTATCAGAGCAGCCCCTTCTACTGTGTGGGCTACCGATTAGTGGGCGATTCCCACCACGATCCCTTTTGGGTGGCCAAGCGGGACGGCGTATCAGCTCTCGATAGAGCCCCCAGAGGCGAGACGAGGCACAAGTATGTTCGAGCTCCAGGTACACCTCAAGTATGGACCACACTTTACAATTTGCATCCCGCATAAATTTTTTTCAGATACTAATTATTCCAATTCACTTGCAGGCGTCCACAGAGTACACGGAGGGCCTTCTTCAGCTGGTTGTTTCCCTAGTTCACATAGTACAGAGGAGGGAGATGCTACTTACATTGCATGGTATCCGGGTATGCTTCCATTCTCCTCATGCATTGCATTGCTTCCCACACTATACTGACATGCCATATTCCCACTGATACACGATACTCATACGATAAACTGACATGCATTCTGATACGTTGTACGGACACACCATACTGACACACTGTACCTATGCTACATCTATTTTCTGTATCATACTCATACTGCATACTCTGTAAAAATGCATACACTGTATCTGATATGTTGATGCTTGTTTTTTAGATTCCACTTGCACCGAGGGCACTAGCAACAACAGCAGCACTGGCAACACCTTCTCCAGCGACAGGGATGAGAGGTAGATAGACCCCAGCACGCGGTTGAGATGAGCGTCGAGGCCGAGGTAGAGGTGCTCAGAGTCGGAGCAACTCTGAGCTAGTTTTGAGTGGGGATGATATTGAGACCAGCGACTTTGAGGAGGCAGTGAGCCGGCGCTTTGAGTTTGAGAGCGGGGACGATAATGCTGGCTCGGGATCAGAGAACGAGGAGGACGCTGAGGCTCGCTTTGAATTAGGGAGCAAAGATGATGATACTGGCTTTGGCTCGGGGTCCGATTATGATAGTGGCGACGATGGAGACAGTGCCCTTAAGTCCCCTTTGAGGAAGAGGACGAAGAGGGCCTCTCAAGCTTGATGCGATTGGCGCAGATTTTTGTACTCTATTGCTTACTTTTATTTTATTTTGGTAGCTTAGCATATGTATAGCTTCAGATAGGCTTTTACTTTTTGTTTTTGAAAACTTGTACTCTCTTTTGTAAAAACCATGATCTGGGTAAACTTTTATGAAAAGAGTTATTATTTTTGCATCATGAGCACCGCATCTATATCCATATTTGCATAAAATGAGAAATGGAATTGAAGTTGAAATTGCTTGTCATGGAATGATATTCTTAATTAGATAATGAGCCGACTAACGACCAAAATACGAACGATAAATGGAAAACAAAGTAAAAACAACTTAAACACAGCTATGTACACCTGCTAAAAACAAATGACTCAAAACAAGACCCTGAAACACAAAGACCAGGATAAAACCAAAATGCCAAACTGTCAGGCCACAAAGTAGACGATCGGCCACAAAAAATGGATGGCCGGCCAATAAAAGTGGACGACTGGCCCACAAAAGTGGGCGGCTAGCCACTTATGGTGATCCACCAGCTGGCTGATAGCTGGCCTCCACTCACAGCCCTATCTTCTATGAAAGGTTTTCTTTTGCAATTTCTTCATCAGAACCTCATTTTAGCTGTTGTTTTCTCTGAAAATGGAGACATTCCTTGCCGAGAAACTCAAAGAGTGGGTAACCACTTTAGACGGCACAAAAAAGGTAAATTTCTGAGTTTTTTCATTGAGCCGTAGTCCACTTTGTTTTCTATTCCTCCATGCCGCGGCCCGATGTTGGGGGCCAATTACACATGTATTTCGTTTCAAAGCACAAGAAGTGTGCCCTACTCTGGGAGATTTTGAAGCATTGATGGAATCTCAATGTGATAAGAAGATCATGCCTCAGCCCCGTTTTGGCCATGCCTAGGCTTTGGGACCGATGTGAGGGTTTATTTTGCACGAAGCTCAATCTTTGGCTCATGACGGGGAGCTAGATGTACCTGGCTTGATTCATCGATTTTCTGACATCGGTGATAGAGGTGACCTTCTCTAGCGAGGCTTCTAGCAATATGCCCTCTGTTTATGTATGCTTGCACATTTTTTTCTTCCCCCTAGCTGCGGTGGATCCAGCATTAAGCTAATCAAAGTAGCCCAATGCTTGAAAGAGGGTAAGAGTTGCATTGGTTTAGCACTGGCCGAGACCTTGGTGGGTTTAGGTGCTTTTCATCAGCGAGAGACCACCAGGTTTACGGGGAGTCCACTACTGCTCCAAGTATTATTTCCCACCCTTTCTTATATATGTGATTCTCGTATCACTCAGCACTCACACTTTATTTTCTCTTAAAACCTTTTTCTTTACTTTTCTCTCAACGTGCATCTCTCTATTCTTTAATCTCTTTTCTTTTTCATCCCTTCCCAGTTATGGCTCATGGATAGGCTGAAAGTGGTGGACCCTTGCCCCAAATATTCAGCCTGAGCTTACCTTTTCCGCCAGCGGCTAGTGGACTTTTCCAATGAGAGATGGTGGTGCAACTGGATGTGCAGCAGATCTATAGCTGACATAGCTTGGCATTGCCCCTGGCTTAATTTGACTGAGATGAGCTACAACATGTCTCGACAACCGGGCATATAGTTGATTGGTCTCACCCATGGCGTGTTCTATTTTCCCTTCCGATTTAGATGCCAGTTTAGACATGATTGGACCCGTCCAGATGAGGGGGCAGAATACTCGGCTTCATTCCCACTTCGTGGTTCACACTTGACTCGGTACCTCGCTGCTTGGAGGACGAGAGAGATTCTGGCCCTTGTCCCTAGTTTCAGTTATGCCCTTTCCGATGAGTGCTTAGCTTGGGTCGAGGAGCAGGCATAGGTTAGGCAAACTTTGGCCGCAGCAATTTCCACAAGCACGAGCAGAGGACGCAGGAGCACCTGACTCATCTATGCCCCTAGTTTATTGCCTTGACTTTTCTTTTCAAGTTTTATGATATAAAAGCAACTTTGATTTAATTTAAAGAGTTGGAGAATGTACTTGTGTTGAAATCAATGGAATTAAAGTTGTGAGTACTAAAAATTTTCCTTTTGGTCCTAAAATGGTCTAAGTTATAAAAGGTAAATTTTGAACAAAATCAACTGTTATCAAAAATTTTCAAAACCATTTTCGAAAGTGCTCACTACTTGACACACACGAGATCAACCCTCAAGATGTATAGCCTCGAATCAATAGATCGCAACTGCCCATAACTGTATTCATACCGGCCCTTTTGCCGACCTGAAGATCACACAACCGAGCTAAGTGATAATGGAGAAAGATGACCTGATCAAATAAACGATGAGGATAGTTAAGTTGGAGATAGTTATGGCCGAACTTCAGGATGAAGTTGCCTATGTATCCCAAAGATGAGAATCAAGTCTTACGTAGTTCGGTTCAGATTCACTCGAGTATTAACTCTCTTTTTTTGTGCTCTAACTTTTTCCAAAGTCACCTTTTAGGGTTTTCAACCTTGCGAGCTCAGTTTTTCTTTATTTCTAATTTTTCATGCTCTAACTTTTGTCTAGGTCTCCCTTTCGAGTTTTCGGCCTAACAAGTCTCTCAGGGATAGTATTTCTTCAACTTGTCCATATTGATCGGCTATGAAAACTCCAGGCCATCTAGGTCCATGAGAATAATCGTCCCTCCTAACCAGATAGATTTGATGATATAAGGGCTAGTCCAATTGGGTTTGAACTTGCCCCTAGGGTCATGAATGGGAGCTCGGTTGTCTTTCAGTACCATGTCCTCCTCTTTGAGATTTCTGGACTGGACCTTATTGTTAAAAGCCCTAGTAATTTTGTGTTGGTAGCCCTGGACATGATACAATGCCCTTAGTCTTCTTTCAGTACCATGTCCCCCTCTTTGAGATTTATGGACTTGACCTTCTTATTAAAAGTCCTACCAATTATGGATTGGTAGCCCTGGACATGATACAATGCCCTTAGTCTTCTTTTATCAAACAACATTAACTTCTCAAATCTACTCTGCCGCCAGTTCACCTCTGCTATCTGACACTCGGCCATAACTCGCAGCGAAGGTACTTCAATTTTAATTAGAAAAACAGCTTCCATCCCATAGATGAGAGAATAAGGGGTTGCCCTTGTGAATGTTCGGATTAACATTCTGCAGCCTTAAAGAGCAAATGATAGTTTATCCGGCCAGTCCTTGTATGTTTTCACCATCTTCCACAAGATGTTCTTAATATTCTTGTTTGTGGTCTCAACAGCTCCATTAGTCTGTGGTCTATACGTTGATGACTTGTGAAAAGCCACATTGTATTTCTCGAGCAGATCCACCACCTTTTTCTTGAAGTGTTAGTCGTTATCTGATATGATCTCATTCGGAACCCCATATCAGCAGATGATGTTATTTTTGATGAACTTGCCTATATGGGACGCTTTCAACGCGGTATAGGACTGGGCTTCCACTTACTTTGTGAAGTAGTCAATCGCCACTAGAATGAACTCGTGCCCATTTGATCCCTTTGGCGAGATAACACCGATAACGTCGATTCCCTAGACTGAGAAAGGCCATTGTGAAGTCATGTTGTAAAGCTTAGATGATGGTATGCTCACGCGATTGGCATGAATTTGACATTTGTGACATCGCCGTACAAAACCAATGCAATCCTCCTCCACAGTTGACCACTAATAACCTTGTCTAAGGATCTTTCGAGCTATAATCACACTGTTCATATGCGCCCCACTCTCCCCTTCGTGGATAGCCTCCATAAAGCGCTTCGATTATTTCTTTTCAACATACAGCTTGTGCATTCCTAGATAGCCTCTTTTGTAGAGCTTACCCTCGCAGATGATATATTGGACGGCTAGACGCCGTATACCCCATTTGTCTTTGGCATTTGCCCCTGGTGGATATGCCTCCTTTTCTAAAAAGTTCCAAACGTCATAGTACCAAGGGTTCTTGTCTTGAAATTCATCTATAGCAGCGATGGTCTCATAAGCCGGCGTGTATTTCTGTTCAATGATGATTGGATGCATCTTAACTCCCAGCGGGATATCTACCATAGAAGATAGAGTTACCAAAGAATCAGCGAACCTGTTGTTTCCTCTCAGTAGATGCGTAAATGTTAGTTTTTCAAACCTAGGAATCAAAACATCCAGGGCCTGATGGTAAACCTTCATTTTCTCCTCTTTGACTTTCTAGTCTCTGTTGCTTGAGAAACAACTAAGTTTGAGTCCCTAATGGCATCCAACATTATTGTCCCTAGTTCTAGGGCAACTTTCAAACTAGCAATGCACACTTCATATTCTGCTTCGTTGTTGGACACTTTGAATTGGAGTTTGAAGGCTAAGGGTATATGGGAATCATCGGGTGCTATCAGCAATACACCTGTTCCATAACCGTATTAATTGGACGCTCTGTCAAAGTACATCGTCCATATTTTCTCCTCTACGTGCAGAATGTCTTCATCTGGGAAAAAGTATTCCACTGCCTCATCTCCTTCTACCGGGTGGTCTGCCAGGAATTCCGTTATAGCTCTTCCTTTAACGGACTTACACGTAACATACTTCAGATCAAATTCGGAGAGAAGAAGCAGCCAACGGGCTAGCCTACCTGTAAGTGCTGGTTTCTCAAAAAGATATTTGACGGGATCTAATCGCGAATCCAGGATTACAGAGTGAGCTAACAAGTAGTGCCTCGACTTCCTTGTAGCCCATACCAAGGCTAAGCACGCTTTCTCCAATGGAGTATAGTAGGTCTCGTAGTCTAGCATCTTCTTGCTCAAGCAATAGATGGCCTTCTCCACCTTATCTTGAAATTCTTGAGCTAACATGCACCCCATGGTCGAGTCCGTTACCGACAAATATAGAATCAAAGGCTTCCCTGGTTCTGGTGGTGATAACACAGGCAGATTCTGGAGGTATTGCTTAACCTGCTCAAAGGCAAATTGTTATCGATTGTCCCATTCGAATTTTTTTTCTTTCTTCAGGAGACCAAATTGTGGTTCACAAGTCAAGGTTAATTTAGAAATAAACCGTCTTATGAATTTCAATTTACCCAGAAAGTCGCGCACCTCTTTTTCAGTCCTTGGTGGTGGCATTTTTAGGATGACCTTGATTTTGGAAGGATCTACTTCAATTCCCCTCTGGGTGATGAAAAATCCCAACATTTTCCCTGTTGTTATGCCGAAGGTGCATTTTTGTGGGTTTAACCTCAATCTGTATTCCCTAATCCGTAGAAAGAACTTTTCTAGTGCGGTGTAGTGGCCTTCTCGCTTTTTGAATTTGACAATCATGTCGTCTATATACATCTCAACCTCTTTGTGGATCATATCATGCAGAATGGTGGTCGCAGCCTTCTGATAGGTAGCCCTAGCATTTCTCAACCTAAATTGCATGACTTGGTAGCAGTACGTACCCTATGGTGTGGTGAAAGTCGTCTTTTCTCTATCCTCCGGTGCCATCAAAATCTGGTTTTATCTGGAAAACCCATCCAAAAAGGAAAACAAGGCATGGCCCGCGGTGATGTCTACGAACTCATCAATATGCGGCAGTAGAAGGTCATCATTCGGGCTGGCTCTGTTCAAGTCCTGAAAGTCAACACAAACTTGAATTCTGCCATCCTTCTTCAGCACTAGGACGATACTGGCCAACCAAGTCAGATACTCGGATACTAACAAGAATTCTGCATCAATCTGCTTGGTGACCTCTTCCTTGATTTTCAACGCCCAATCTGGACGAATTCTGCGCAGCTTCTGCTTGACTGGTCGGGCCTCGGGGTCGAGAGGGATCCAATGCTGTACAATTTCAGGATTGATTCTAGGCATGTCTTCATAGGACCATGCGAAAATATCTTTGAAATCTTTTAATAAAGCGATTAAACACTCACGTTTCTCCAAAGACAACGTGGACCTGATCTGGACCAGGCGTGGATCCTTCTCAGTACCCACATCAATGGCAATGATTTCATCAAAACAAGGCGTAGCAAACTTCTCATCCTCTCGATTAATTAAAATTTTCAAAGCTAGAGGAATTTCTTCCTCTTTGTTTCCGTTAAAATTCTAAAAATCTTAGTTAATGCAATAAATAAGCGTCACGGAGAAGTACACAGAAGTAGCAGAGTTCTCATTCAAAAGGTCCAGATCTTCGGTTACAGACTCAAAAGAAAAGTTGAATAAAGACCTAGACAGGACTTTGGTATCCGGGTTACCATCTCCAGAAATACTAAACTCAGACTTAGAAGAACTTGAATCTGATCTCAACTTCACAGACTCAGTGGAATCAAATTCTGGCTCATCATCCAATTCAGAACTGGAAAGAAAGCCTTCCTCCAGTTGCCAAGTAAGACGTGGTGCCCTCGATACATCCAAAATTCCAGAGGTTGGGTCCACACCTGGTTCTTCCTTGATCATGGATACAGTAAAGTTATCCCCCAAGTTCTCTAGGTTGGCCATAGGATTTGTCAAGAGACTGGCCAATGTTGTCCCTACTCTAGGGTCGCTGTCGTCTGAGTCATCTTCCGTGCTCTGGTTGGCTTTGATGTTTGGTTCAGCCCTTTCCTCATCACTATCCTGCAACTGATGGTCAAAGAAGATCTCGAACCTGGGGACACGCTCGTTCGGGGAATTTACCCAAGGCTCAGGAAAGCCACAAAAAGGGAAGTCCTTTCCCTTTCAAACAAAACGGCCATTGAGTGTCTCCTGGATTGGCTTGTGGACGAGCTCATAATGCTTCCCAGCTCTTTTGGCCTTGACTCCGCCCTTCATTTCTTTCCCCTTCCGTATCCAGTCCTCTCTGGTGGGCACGTAGCGCAGTCCAAAGGTATGCGGGTTGTGTGGCACCTCTACCGATGCTGCAACAACTTTTCGCTCGCTCTTTCTAAGTCCCATTCCTAGAACATGTCGTAACTTGTTCATGAAGTAGATGGACTGGGCACTGACGTACATGCCTTCGTCCGTGGCCAGAATGGTCTGCACTACTCGGGCTTCAGCTAGAGTGAATTCTAAGAGGAACACATCTTCGTCGCCATGATTGATTAGGACTGGTGTAGTCACATCCGAAGATGGATGGATGGATGGATGAGTTTCCAAAAACAATTGCTACTCCTCCCCTATGAGGATACTTCAACATTTGATGGAGGATGGAGGACACATCCTTCACATGATGTAACCAAGGCCTCCCCAACTTGCAAGTTAAAGGTAGCCGGTACATCCAGGACATGAAACTTGATCTCTTGCTCTAACGAGCCAACCTGAACTCGTATTTTCACTATGTCCATGACCTTTCGGCTTGTGTTATCACATGCTCGTATCGCTTGGGTTGTGGGAACAAAGTCTGCCAGTTTAAGGACAACTACATAAGCAGTACGGGATGGATAGACATTAATGGCAGAACTGATATCTACCAACATCACTGGCACCAACTTCTCCCGGCATTCCACAGATATATACAATGGTTTGCCGTGAGCCGACCCTTCCAACGGCATCCCTTTGTTAGAGAAAGTGAGCGTTGGTTTAGTGCCACTTGGAAAGACCAAGCTCACAAGTTGCTCGGGCGTAGTATCAACGAAAAAATTTAGCCTTGTCTATTGCCGACAACACTGCCTGTCGGTGCACCCGTGATGCCATGAGGAGTCCCTAAATAGAGATATCAACTTAGATTTTCTTGAGCTGCTACAGCACTAACTCCTCTTCTAGTTTCTTCTCTTTCTGTTTCTCGACCTCCTTGTTTTTTCCTGATGGCTCTGCTTGATCTAGGTGTGGTGGCTTAAAATACCGTCCATTTCGAGTAAGATGATCTACCTTCTTAGCATACCACGTATTATTTGGGATGCAGCCTCCCCAATCTTCGTTGGTGTGGGCCAGACATAAATCATTGTCATCCCACCACTCACCATCAGTTGCCGACAAACAGTTGTCAGGCTCTACTTGGATCATCTTTACAGTGCAAGTGTCCCTTTCAGGGCGACGAGCTGTTGCTGTGTTCCGACCGTCTTCATTTCTTTCTTTTTCAAACTGCATCAGTGCAGCTTCCTGTTCTATAGTTGCAGTGTTCACAACACCCACTTCTTGGGTTGGGTTTCCCACATATGTGCCCTCTGATAGTTTTCCTTTCTTGTCAACCTTCTCGGCTACAACAGTTATCTCTGCCTCATTTTTCTTTGGTTTCGTCCCAGTTTCTTCTTTCTTGTTTGGCTTATCACTCAGCCATCCGGTGTTATCGGTCGATCCATTCAGGTCGAACCACCCGATTTGTACATCTTCCTGATCATGATTATCAAAGAACTGTAGGTTGTCCAAATCCTCTTCGAGGTCTGCCAAATCATCCAACCCTTGGCACAGGCCATCCTTCCTAACCACATTGATGCCTACTGAGATTGGTAGCACCACTTTAGGTATGATTTGACTAGTTAGTGTAATATAGCAATTTAGATCGTATGCACTTTCAAACAAGTACTCAGAACACTCCGACGACAGGCCAATACTTCCCTCCGAGGCCAGACCCTCCTTTACCACGGGTGTTGTTACCATATTGTGAGGCTCAGGTTGTGGCTTAAATGTGCCCATCACGCACAGATCTGTGCCCTCAAGAATGAACAACATTGGTTTCGGTAGGTGGGAGAGGGTAATATATACGCTGGGGTTATAAGGGGTGGCCAATGTATGGATCAGGTTAAGATTTCGAGGTAAGGGGACTTGATTATGGGCTCGAAGCAGATTTGTGGTTACATTTGGTTTCTGAGGTGGAGCGATGACCTTATTGTCAATGAGATCTTGAATCTCATGACGTAATTGGAAACACTAGTCGGTGTCATGACTGTGCTGCTAGTGAAAAGCACAGTATTTTGCGGGGTTGTGCTTGGGTGGAAGAGGATCAGGAAAAGGGCGAGGTTCTAAGGGTTTTAGGTGCCATTTTTTGACTAGCACTTACATGGCTTTGGATAGGGTCATGTATAGTTGGTTAAAAGTCCTACCTTGAGGTCGGTAGGGTTGGATGGGGTTTGTGGGCCTATATTAGCAAAGGGGTCGGTAGTTTTTTGTGGTGGTGACAACACTTACATCTGATGGCCTCACAGCTATGCTACCACTAACAGCATTGGAACTGTAAACAAATAGCCTCTTGGCTGGCTCTTTATCCTCAGTAATAAGTCCCCGTTTCATGGCATCCTCAATTTGGACCCCTATTTCATGAAGCTCTGTAAATGTAAATAACGAGAGCACAATCATTTTCTACAATAACTTACCTTGCAGATTCTGGATGACCATTCTGATCTGGTCCTTCTCAGAAGGCCTCGTGGTCATCATCGAGGCTTTAGCTCTCCATCTTGTCACAAATTCAGAGAAACCCTCATTTGACTCTTGACATGTTGCCTCGAGGTCACGAGTTGTGACCTTAATCTGCGTATTGTAAGAGTACTGAGTAATGAAGGCTTTGGCCATCTCCTCCTAATTATGTTTGACGGAATCTTCTAACTTAGCATACCAAATGGCTGCTATACCCAACATGGTGCGACCAAAGAGAGACAATTTATGTAGTCTAGTTAAGCCCATTGGCCACAAAATATCTGAAAATAGCTACAAGTGAACCATCAGATCCCCGGAATCGTCAAAACGATCAATGTGTGGCATCTTAAACCGATCCGACAATGTAACCATAGAATAAGTGTATCCATCCCTATTTTTGGGATGGAGTTAACCCCTTGTGCTCTTTTGAATAGTTTCTCTAGTTTAGTGACTTTAAGCGTCGTTGGATCAACTTCGAACTTGAATGGAGCCTTGGTTTGATAAACTGGAACTTTAGAAGCTTGTGTCGGGATAAGTTCTACTAGATTACCCTGGTTTTCTTGAACATTGGCAACATTGGCAGTGGCACCGGGTGTAAGGATAGTTGTGGTGGGTACATGGGGATGCAGAGGCCGCAGCCGACTGTGGTTACTGTTATTGTAACCTAGTTATCACCTCTGTCTAACGGGTGGCAACTTCGGTCTGACGAGCTGCATCATGCTGTAGTGCTTCCACTGTTTGCCGCAACTAGAGTATTAATTCCTCCATATTGGCTTGGGATACTATGCCATTAGAATAGGTGACTGTTCTCGTGCCGGACTGGAAGTAGATGAATGTTCCCAAACCGGACTAGACACAGATGAGCTGAGGGGTGACTGTTGTAGGAATTGGACTAGTGAACTCTATCTGATTCTCCTCCGTCTTGCAACCGGTGAGAGTGAGGTAAAAACGGGTTGTCCCCAAACAAGATCCCCGGCCTTGTAAAGTCTTCCAACTCTAGTCCAGAGTAATTGGGGGATATCTAAACTTTCTGAAGCTATGGTTTAAACTACCTGGCAAAAAAAATAAAGCAAAAGAGCAGTAAGCTATGGTTTAATCAGAAACCGCACAGGACCTCAGCTGAGATGTTATCAACACAAATATGATCAAAGCTGTATGACTGTACTCCACACTGAATTCTGCCCCAAAACAGATACAACCTTGTAACTGATATGCACATCCCTATATAGTTTCACTGTAAGGCATATACCAGTTAAAAGAGAGTCAAAACACCCCTATGAGGGGATAGGGTTACTCGGTCCTATTTTTGACATAAACTAGGGTTCACTATTTCAATCAAGCGGTTTCACATAATCCTATATTCGGGTGAGCATCCTGCCCTAGTTTGGAACAATCTCTATGGCTTTTCTATATGCAACTAAACCAAATGGTCAAAAGGGTACCTCAGCAAGATTACCTAATATACCTCTCACACCTAACACCGAGAAGTGAAAGGAGGATCAAGCGGTACAACGGTAATTCAGATCTAAAGATTGTGTTTCCAACATGGCAGAGCCCGCAACCGGTCAGCCTTTTGGCAAGCCTTCGGCAAATCGTCTAGGAATAGCAGATGGCAAACATAGTGACTTAAGCGCACCAATGCAAATGCAATGCAAATAACATATAAGTGTAGATAAAATTTCACATCATGAAATTTGAGTCAAGTTCTCTAAATTCCCCAACAGAGTCGCCAAAAACTGTAGCTTGCTTTTCATGCTCCTTTCGGATACGATAGCCCTACAGTTCAAACTCCCGTGTTTCTGAATCTGATTCTACAAGTGCAATGTGAAATAGATTAACACAAATGAGTCCAAATCCGACAAATCTTTTGAAAAATTGACTTTGAATCAAAATGTCAAAAATAGACTGCTTTGCCAGATTATAGAGTCGTTACCTAAATATTTTTTGAGAAATTTAGGAAACGCGAGACTCGTGCCAAAGGCCACTTATTCGTCATCGCCAAAGTGTGTCGGCTCGGGAACTTAGGTATGAAAGGGGAAGGTCATGAATTGAGCACCCCACTCGCTTGATCAAAGATCGGCCTCTACTAATCATGATGTGATTCTTATTTACATTACATGCTCTTGTTCCGATTATTAGGCTATTTTTACCATGTGATGCACACAAGTATAGACTAATTTGTAAAAATTAGAACATTTTGATTTCATGTTTGTTTGAAAATTGTTTCGAATATGCACCACTTGAAAAAAGTGATCCCATATGTACATTTGATCAAATCATCTCAATTTAAGCAATTAGTCCTCATCCACAAGCATTCAAACAGTTATATCAATTAAGCACTTAGCCTCATGGTATTCATGCTTGACATGGCAACAATCATATGCATGCTATATGTTAAAACAATAATTACTCACCTAGTATACTCTAAGGGAAGCCAAATAAAGCACAAGAATTAGAAAACATGTATACTCCTAACTAATGCAACATGACTAATGCAACACATGCGATATGCAATTTAAATTGGCTCGGCTACTAACATGGCATGTGAATCAATTTGATAGCATGCGGTTTGAGCATGTTTTCAAAGAAGTAATAAAGAACAATTTGAGTTAGAATGATGCGCCGAGCCTAATGCATACAAGACAAATGAATGCTTTATATATGAGAAATGCTAAACGAAATATGATGCTCTATGCTATCCATCATAAGCAGGTAAATAAAAAGGAGAAAGAAATGGGGTTGGAAGACAAACATGCATTATTACCATTTGTCCTCGCACAAGAGGGTCCGAATAAATGCCCTAGCTAATTACCCCAAATTAACTAATTATTACAAACAAAATAAATAAATTAACTACGCTTAGCTAATTAGTACAAATGAGAATTGAACTAACTAAGTAATTAACTATTACAAGTTCACCACTTTAAGTACAACATACTATTATGACAACGTAATTTAAACTTGCCCCGAGATGCTAGGGATGGCTCATGCATGAATGCGGATTTTCACCCGAGAATGCCTCTATTTTGCCACCTAAATGCTTCTATTTTGCAGTGAGAAAAATTGCATTGTTTTTTCACCTCAGCCTCTGCTCTATTCTGCAAGCAAAATGGTACTGCCTGGCTGAAAAGGTGGCTGGCCGGCTAGAAGTGGTGGACGGCCAGCCACTAATTTGGGGTACTGCTTTGCTATAACAGATAACAAATAGAGCATTTTCAGGGGATGTCTGTCCATCCTGCCTCTCCTTATCATCAATCAGCTCAAAGGAGGGGTAGGCTCGATTCGCAAGCCATCAATCGACGCAAATTCATTGCGTGATGACTCATGAACCAAAGGATACAATTTCAATAAGTGAAACTAAAAACAAACAAGAACCTCTCCCTATCATGGAATTTGATCAAGGGAAGTGGTTGACCTTGAATCTTGAATCATTTTCATCACTAGTTAGTATGAAATGCTTCAAGATTCAACGGGTTCAATTAATGTCCGATTGAACCCGACTTGATTTTATTATCTTACTCCATTTTATTCTAATTTTAATACCTCTTTTAATTACCTTTCCATTCCTTAAGCCTTTTAGTCCAATAATGAAGATTAAGTCCACTAATGGAAAGAAGTGTCAAACAAAAGGCTGTTTTGGGCATGAGAGAGGTGTCATGCCGTTGGTAATGAACCTCCGAAGAGATTAAACCATTAAGCACAACAATCTCTATCTCAAGCTTAAACAAACAATTGGCTTGAAATGACTCTCAAAGCAAAGAAAAAGCCAAGAAATGAGAGAAGTACAGAAATGATTAGAGATGAATACAAGTATGGAAAACTTGAAATAAATGATATCAACTCAAATAGGTTGGTGTCTAATGCCTAAAACACCAAACCTATGAGGACCATTACACTACAAGGATGCAATACAAAGCATAAATGATATGGACAACTTAAAAAAGTCTTAAAATAGGCTAAAACATCATTGAATTAAGGTAAAAACATCTACAAAAACAAGCTAAACTAATAGAGCAGCTAAGCTAGTAAAAGGAGGGGAGGCTAACCCCTCTATTTTTGGGACTTCAAAATCACATTTTAGCCTCTGAAAAACCTCTGAAAATCAATTGTAAAAAGCTCACAAAAAGATAAGGAAAAGGTGGGAAAAAACAAGGGGAAAAGCCTAGAAGACAAGGGTCAGAGATGGGTGGTCCACTCCTCTATCCTTAATGGCTTCACACCATAAGTTTCAGCCCACAAAAATAGTTGAAAAAAAGTTCAAAAATAGCAATGAATGATGGAAAATAAATAGGGGAAGAAAGCTTGGAGTTATACCACTTGAAGAGGAGTGATCCTTTGACTTACAAACCACTAATTTCACACCCTCAAGAGCTGAAATGCAAGCTCAAACACCTCAGCAAAAAACCCTTAAGGTTTGGTTTAGAGTGTCTAGGCAAAGGGTATAAAAGTTGCAAGAGAGAGAGAGAGAGAGAGAGAGAGAGAGAGGGAAATGTAGAGAAAAATATTTTCTAAAACTTTGCTCCATAAATTTTTCTAACCCTAAATTATGAGAGAGAGTCATATATATATATAGAAATATATGAGACTATCTCGAAAATATCCATATAGACACAGCTGGTGCAGTGCATGCACCTGGGGAGACAGATGGCACAGTTGGTAAAAAATTTGTGTTTTTACACAAGTGGCCGGTAGGCTACTAATAGTGGGCGGTCGTACACTAATAGTGGCCAGCAGGCCATTAGTGGGTCTGCAGGCCCCTAGATGGTTAGGCTTAAAAAACTACTGTTTTGGTCTAAAAACAAGGCACAAGGTTTGTAGGTTTTTAAGGCTCAAAACTTAGATTCCCAGTTGAGGAAATCGAGCATTTGGACAAGCGTGTAAATTCATTATTGGGTGATCAATCGGCAGCGCCTAAGTTTTAAGGGTGGTCAAAAATGGGGTGTCTATAGTGACCAGTATGAGATTCAAGTTGAGGTTCAATGGAAGCCTCACAAGTGTGATGTTTGCAAGACTTTTGGTCATATCACTAATTTGTGCCCTCAAAAGCCAAAGACTTTGAGCCCTCCCTCTTTCAAACAAGAGCGGAGAGTTAAGGAGACTACGATTCAAATTTTGACTAAATGGAAAGTGGTAAAGAAAAAAGGGAGAGATGATGGGCAAGGTTCGACGACAGTGATAAACAAAGAGAGAAAGGCGTAGTCTTCCGTCCCCTCAACATCTAATGCCTTTGATGTTCTTGAATCGTGTGATATGGGAGAGTTAGGGAATGGAGAATTAAGTCAAGAGTTGTTGTGCCAAATGAAGAGCCTAAAAAATAAAAGGAGTCCATCTCCAAGTGACCTCAGTAATAAAGAGACTACAAAGGAGGATAACAGAAGAAAACTTAAACCGAAACTTCATAACTTGAAGAGTGCTAGAGGAAAATTTTGAATCATTTTTGTTGTGAATGTTGTGTTTGTCTTCTATTAGCTTAGTTTTGTTTATTTTGATGGAGTAGTTTGTTTTGTTTATTTTTATTCTCCCTACAAAAGATGTGCATTCAATTTTATTGTATATCTTTCTTTTTTATTTATAATATGACTCACTTATCGAAAAAATACAAAAATATAAAAAATTATATCATTTTCTAAACTAGTTAATTTATAGAAACTATGAGGATTAAAAGCTCACCACTAGAATTTGTACAAACGTAAATAACATACAAAAATTTAATCATAATTGAAATTTATCATGATAAAATTTTCATTTAAAAGACATTTAATTACAAAAATGTCACTATCATGTTATTCATGTGACAAATTATGTATAAAAATTATACGTGAAGAGCATTTACCCAGAACTGCATATATGTGGCATAGTGTACTCTACTAATCGAATATAACTACTTGTTCTTCCTTGATAATTCAATAACTGTCACATAGTACAACATAGAGATTGAAAAGAAAACAGTTCAGCTAGTGCAAGTTGCTAAGTTGAGGAATTCAATTCAATTCAACTTGAGTTGAATTTGTGGTGTTTAAAGACACCCAGAAAATGGTCTAAAAATAATCACACACACAAATAAGACACAAATATTTACGTGGTTCGTCCCAATGCCTACATCCATGGGAGAAAGAGAGAGAAAGCTTCACTATGAACAAAAATAAATACAAAACAGAGGATGAGGAGTCTCACTCTCTTTACTTAACTTACAGATACACTTCTCATAACTCTCTCTTTTCTTTTACACTCTGATTGCAACCTCAGCTCACATTTCTTACCATTTATACACAATCGGGAGAGCTGCTTGCCAATAACCAACTACCAAAATAAATAGCGAGGCATTAACACAGCCACCCTAGGTTTGCAAATCTTCAGAAAAGCTGTAGTTCAAAAAACTGTAGCAACTACATTTGACTTCCATAGCCTACTTCACATGGTATGGAATGCTCAACAATTCTCCCCCTCCACACCTATGAAGAGTAGGATCCTTACCGGAAGTCCATCCCAGCAATGTCCCTGCATACATACTTCGAAGCTGTCTCTCGAGACCACCTTAGTAAGAATGTCAGCTAGATTCTTATTTGTGTGGATCTTGACCAATTCTAATAACTGTTTCTCCATCACTTCGCGTATCCAATGATACTGAACATCAATGTGCTTCGTGCGAGAATGGTACATAGAATTCTTGCTCAGGTCTATGGCACTCTGGCTGTCACAATGTATCGTGAATTTCTTTTGCTTTAGTCCCAGTTATTGGAGAAACTGCTTCAATCACAATATCTCTTTCCCAGCTTCCGCTGTGGCAATATACTCTTCCTCGGTTGTGGATAAAGCAACATACTTCTGCAGTTTGGACTGCCAAGACACAGCTCCCCCTGCAAAAGTAAATAGAAATCCTGATGTAGATTTTCTACCATCAAGATCACCTGCCATATCTGAATCCGTATAACCTTCCAAGATTGGACTAGCTCCTCAAAAGCACAAACACATTTTAGATGTACCCTTAAGATACTTCATAATCCACTTGACTGCTTCCCAATGCTCTTTCCCTGGATTGGAAAGAAATCTGCTCACTACTCCAATAGCATGAGCAATATTTGGTCAGGTAGATACCATTGCATACATTAAACTCCCTATTACAGAAGAGTAGGGAATTGCCTTTATCTCTTCTCTTTCTTTTGTAGATGAGGGACAATAACTCTTGCTTAGCTTGAAATGATTAGCTAACGGAGTACTGACTGGCTTGGCATCTTTCATGTTAAACTTTTCAAGCACCCGTTCAACATACTTCTCCTGTGACAACCATAACTTCTTGGCTTTCCTGTCATATATAATTTTCATACCCAAAATTTTTTGGGCAGGGCCTAGGTCTTGCATGTCAAAGGACTATGATAACTTCTTCTTTAGTGATCTGATTGCTGTGGCATCCTTGTCACGACCTAAACCCGCCCTTTTGGGTTTAGCATCGTAATCGGCCAGTAATCTTGGGATAACCAAAGACCTCTGAACAGAATATCATGTAATATAAGGGGCTGCGGAAGCAAACACAAAAAATAATGTCCATAGAGCTGCGTAGACATACATGAGACAGAGAATTAAAAACTTAATTTACATATACCCACATAAGACTTCATGTACACATCCATTATGCATCATCATTAAACATATAACACAAAAGAACTGCTCAAACTTATAACTTGATTCACAAAACTGGACCATTGACATTTCGGGAACCTCCTCGGGAGTTGTACTAGTTGGTTGACACAAACAAATGTGCAGGCCAACATCATTGAGCCCGATCACGTGACTGGTCACCTACATATATAAATATTACAATGAGCTGGAGCCCAGTGAATAATAACAAAGTAAAGATTTTAATGAATGATGTCTATAACAGATTCATAAATCAGATTTCAAATCCCTTATCAAATCAGAAACAGAGTCACATTCGTATTCATATTCAAATCATGCATGGTACATCCATTAGCGTTAACAAATCACATTGGTCATTCTTATTAAGTTCCATAATAGAACCTCTGATGCCGGGTATCATATAACATACATAGGCCATGGTATTGTTTCCTCCTGGCGAGGGCCTTATAATTGTAAGTCACAGCATTATTTCCCCTGGGCGAGGGCCTTTGTTAAGCATACCACAAATACATTTCAAAGAATTAGGCCATCATTTATGTAATCTCAAAATAACCTTTTGTATCATTTTTTTAGCAAAAGATCATAATATTCAGAAAGTATGTCATATTGAACGTAGCTTTACAGAGTTATTACTCATAGATAGCTTTGATAGCAGAACAACTGGATCAAATAGATCATGGCACGTGACCTACACAACATATAACAGATACACATATTGAATCACACACTCAGATAGTACTGAACTTATTTCGTTTCATTCTTAGCGTATTTCTAAGTCATATCCTCATTATTGTATCTTAAATACGTCCTAGGAATGCTTAAGATCCAATGAGGATCACAAAATGCACTTTGAAACACTCAGCAAAATTTTCAAAAATAGGGCACCTCGCTCGCTCGAGCATATCTTCTTACGCTTGAGCGAGCCCCTTGGTCTGCAAAACTTCTGAGAGCAATCATTTTACGCTCGAGTATGGCTTTCTTTGCTGGAGCCTGGACTCAGAAGAAAAGAGTCATCGCTCGAGCGTAACTTTGGTCGCTCGAGCAAAGAGCCAACGTCTGCAAAAGTACCAGTTGCTTGCATCCTTTGCTCGAGCGTAACTTTCTATGCTCGAGCGAAGAGCACCAATTCTGGGTTTTCCAGATTGCTCTTCCAAGTTCAAAACTCAAATTCAAAACTAACAAAACATATCTTTTTAGGCCCAAAACTTGAGGAAACATATCTAAACTTGTAAAACATTGTGAATTCAACATTATTTCACAAAATCAAAGCCCAAAAGCACGCCAATTGTGCAAAATCAAACTTATCATTTCCAAAACATAACATGCACAAATTGTCATGAACTCCAACATTTTAAAACATGATCAAATGATATAAAATGACATGAAACTTGATAAATTTCCAAAACTAAGATGAAACAATGACATGCATGAGAGAATTACTTGGAATCAACCCATAATGCTATGGAATATCCATGCATGAAAAGCTTGAGTTTTAATTCTTCAATCTTAGCTTAAATCTTGTGATTCAACTCTTACCCTACTTGAATTCTAGTATTAACCAACTCAATTATATAACTAAAGGGTTGAGTTCTTACATTAGCTTCTCAATTGAGCTCTAGTTGGCTAATTGTTTGAGTCTCTAAGTCCAAAACCTTGAATTCTTTACGAATCTCCTTCATCTCCTTTGGTTTCCAATCTCAACACTCTCTCTCTCTCTCTCTCTCTCTCTCTCTCTCTCATGTTTTTGATGCTCAAATGGTGAAGATGATAACTCTCTAAGGTGTTGTATAAGTCTTATATAGGCTAATTAAGGGTCTTAATTAAAATTGGTTTAGGACTAATCAAGTAACATTAATTTATTCTAATTACTCGGTTCTGAATTAGATTTTAATTAAACCTACCATAAACTTCTAAAAATTCCAAATAACACAGAAACCAAGTCAATTTCATGACCAGGTACCGATAAGACCTTCAATTTGCATAATGAAACAGAAACACAGACAGATATTCCTATAACAGACAGATATAAATTCAAATAATATAACACACATGCAATTAATTCAGAATTTCTTCTTAGTTACTGATTAAGCACTCTTACTCATGGATTAATGGTTAATCACAGTTTAAGGTTATTACAATCATGTCCAACAATCAGCATGTCATCAACATAGAGTAGGAGTATGATGAAGTTTCCACCAGAAAATTTCCTGACATATACACACTAGTCTGCAACAGTTCTCTTGTACTCATGACCTGCCATGAACGAGTCAAACTTCTTGTACCACTGTCTCGGCACTTGTTTAAGGCTGTAGAGACTCTTCTTCAATCTGTAGACCAAATTCTCTTTTTTTTTCTCTTCAAAACCTTTTGGCTGCTTCTTGTAAATTTCTTTCTCTAAATTACCATAGAGAAATGTTATCTTCACATCCATTTGTTTAAGTTCTAAATTCAAACTGGCCGCTAGTCCCAAAACTACTTGAATGGATGCCATTTTCACAACTAGAGAAGATTTCATCAAAATCAATACCTTTCTTCTGCCCAAAACCCTTGACAACCATACTCGACTTGCTTTCCGCTACCATCTTTCTTTAACTTGAACACCCATTTGTTCTTCAATGCTTTGTGACCTTGGGGAAGTTTTACCAAATCATAAGTTTGATTTTTCTTCAAGGACTGCATCTCTTCTTGCATAGCTTGCTACCAGCTACTCTTCTCCTTATGATTCTGAGCTTCTTAAAAACTTTCTGGCTCCCTCTCATCAGTAAGCAAAATATACTCAGAAGTAGGATATTTTGACGACGGCTTAGGTTCTCTTGTTGATCTTCGTAACTGTGGACCAACAGTCTCTGGTAAAAGGGGTTATGGCTCTCCCTACTCAACACCCTCTTCTTTTGGATCTTCTTCTTCTGGAAATCCATCCTGCAACTTTACATCATTGGTTGCATGTTGTGGTAGCTCTTTTTCATCAGTGGCATACTGTGATGGTACAGGATTAGGATTAATTTCTGAAACATCATCAACTTTGGGTTTAGCTGGTTGCCTGTAACAACCCTCATACTGTTTACTGATTAATGACTGATTGATTACCGATAATCACCGATTACTGTTAAACGGAACTGATAATGACTGATAACTGACTGAGAATTGAACTGATTAAAGTACTGAACTGACTGACCGAAATTGAAACTGAATTGAGTGAATACATCTGTTTGAATTGCATTTTATCTGTGGACTGTTTGTTTGATCTGTTCGTGTTTTATGTTTAAACTATTAATTGAAGGCCTTATCGGCGGCCGAACCGGAAATGGGTTAGTGTATTATGATCGTCATATTTAATATGATTTTATGGTATAATTATCTGAAAACTGATTAGGTATGATTAAATTAGATTAAATATTGATCAATTGCAGAGTTGGCCTTATTTACCGAACTACCCCTAGTGGACCACTATCTCACACACACACTTGAGCCTTATACATTGAATCAAACATTTCTTTAGCCTATTTGTGAGACCCTTAGCCGACCATAGAGAGAGAGAGACTTGAGGAGTTGAGTTCATCTCCATATTGCTTAGAATTTGAAGAGAATTGAAGTGTAGATTGCTAAATTGAGCTCCTAGTCTTCTAATTCAAGACCTAAGGTAGAGTAATTACCCTCTTGCTTATGAATTGAGCTTGTTCTTGCATGATTCATGTCAAATTAAGGAGCTAAGTCTTGTTTTAGTTCATACATGTTGAAATAGAACATAATTCATGCATGCATGTTTGAATTGTTGGATTTTGAGTTGAATTCATGGCAAATTGTCACATGCATGTCCATAATTTTGTAATGGTCCATGTTTTCATCTTGTTTGTGAATCAATTGGCTTACTAGAGCATGTTTTGAAGCTTGAAAGTTATTTAAAGATCATGCATGTCATGTTTGAAGATTGTTCTTGAAAATGATTTGAATTTGAGCTTGAATTAAACACCCTTGGGCTTTGATTTCTCAAAATTGAGCTTTGAACCATGTTATGCTATGTGTTTATAAATGTTTTCCAGAAAATGGGCCCAAGAGGATTGGTTTTGATGCATTTGAGTGTGAGTTGGAGCTTGGAGGTGCAATCTGGAATTCCCAGATTTTGCACTTACGCTCGAGCGGGGAAAGTGGCGCTCGAGCGTGGAATCCGAGCATCCAGCATCTCTCTGCACTGTTTTGCAGTCCGCTCGAGTGGAGGATTGGGCGCTCGAGCGGAGTCATGTCTCACGCTCGAGCGGGCGTCGAGCGGAGATTTCACCCATCCAGTACTTTTACAGTACGCTCGAGCGGGAAAGTTTACGCTCGAGCATGTACCTTTGTTGCATTACCGCTCGAGCGGGGAAACCTGCGCTCGAGCGGAACTCTGTTTTTCTGAAAATGCTTTTAAATGTGCATCTTTGTATCCTCATCTCATTCTAGGCATTCTTAGGCCTAGTTGTAGACATTTTGTTGAGGATATAGATGTAGAACACACCGAGGCATTAGGGGTTAAGTTATTATCTTTCCCAGCTGTGTAGCTTAGTGTGTTCAATCTGTTAATTGTGTAGGGTTGGTGACTGGAGAGGCACGCTCTAGCATACTGTAGCCCGAACTCTGTGAGTAACGAATGTGTAAAGATATGTTCACAAATGATTATTTTCTGAACAACTGAACTGTACTATTTTCTGAACTGATTACTGTTAACTGAATGAATGTATGTCCTATATTCTGAACTGTATTGTGGCATCCTTGGCACCTACTGCTTACTGTTACTGTGACAGAATTTTCTATCGGTTCCCTCGTTGGAACCACTACTGTTTACTGACTGATGGCCATCATTACTGTTCGGTCTTTTAAGACCTACTGTTACTGTTATGCTAATGGATGTACCACATATGACTGTTTACTGTACTGAGCAACTGAAATACTGATTGAAATGAACTGTTTTCATTACTGTAAGGACATTCATTCTAAACCCCTTTACGCTTTATGTTATTCACTGGGCTTTAGCTCACTGCTCATATATATATGTAGGTGTACAGGCACCGGATTGAAGCTAGAGGCGTCAGGGTTACTCCAGTTTTGTCAAGCCAGCCTTTGTGCCTCACTGCGAGGTTCCGAGCCTAACGTGTTAGGGCTTAGGGGTGTTTTTCAATTCCCCCTTTTGTACTGTTTCACTGTTTTGTATAGACTGAATGTTTACCGTACTGTTATCTAGGGTTGAGTCCCTAGTCTAAATGATTGTAAATATTGTGCATACCATTCTGTACTGTTTACGTATAAATGTATGAAAAATCTTTTCATATAGACTGTCGTAGCTCATTGGGCATTGTTTACTTACTGTTTTGGCTTCCGCCAGGCCCTGTACTCTGTTTTACTGTATTACTGTCCTGCAGGCCTTCGGTAATCTCGGATTACTGGCCGGTTACGGTGCTAAACCCATAGGGCCGGGTTTGGGTCGTGACATTGCCCAAAGTCTTCTGAGGTCTGGCCTTTGTGAAACACCACATCCTGGCTTCGAATGAACTTCTTGTTTTTAGGATCCCACAATTAGTATCCGAATTCTTCATCTCCATAGCCAATAAAAATACATGGAGTAGCTTTATCATCCAACTTTTGCCTGTGCTCCTTGGATACATGTGCAAATGCTTTGCACCTGAAGACTCTTAAGTGAGAGTAAGAAATCTCCCTTCCAAACCATACATTCTCTGGAATCTCAAAATTTAGTGGAACTAATGGCGATTTGCTAATCAAATAGCAAGCAACACGAATAGCTTCTCCCAAAAATGACCTTGGCAGCTTTTCCATTTTGAGCATACATCTGACCTTCTTCACAATGGTTCGGTTCATTCTCTCGGCTACACCATTGTGTTGTGGGGTTCTAGAAACAGTCTTCTCATGCCGAATGCCATGAGTAGCACAGTAGGCTTCAAACTCCTTTAATGTATACTCGCCTCCATTGTCTGTTCGGAGACACTTTAGTTTTTTTCCGGTCTCCCTTTCCACCATAGCATGGAATGTCTAAAAATACTGGAACACCTCAACTTTGGTCTTTAGGACATAAGCCCATATCTTTCGTGATACATCATCAATAAATGCCAGGAAGTATTTTTTGTCACCCAAAGATTCCACTTCTATGGGACCGCATACAGCAGAGTATACTCTGCTTAATAACTCTGATTGTCTTTTGGATGATGAGTAGAAAGCAACTCTATGATGCTTCCTAAATAAGCAGTTGTCACAAGGGTTCAATTTTGTATCTTTGGCAAAGGAAATAAGAGACTTCTTTGCTAGAATTTGCAATCCTTTCTCACTTATGTAACCCAGCCTTTTGTGCCATAAATTTGGTGATGCCTCATTTTCTGCTGCGTTGATGCTATCTGAAATGATATTCACATGAGTCTTGTACAATGTACTAGTCGTTTGTCTTCTGGCTACCACCAGAGATCCATTCTTTAATTTCCACACGCCTTTTCCAAAGTAGTTATCATAGCCTTGTCGATCTAAGGCTATCCTTGAAATAAGATTAAGGCATAAATTGAGAACATGTCTGACATCTTTCAACACCATCGTGCACCCAACTTTGGTTTGGATGCAAACATCTCCGATTCCCACAATCTTTGAAAAACTAGAGTTACCTATCTTCACTGTACCAAAATCTTCAGCTTGGTACGTACTGAAGAACTCCTTCCGGGGCGTGGCGTGGTAGTAAGCTACTGTATCTATCACCCACTCGGTGTTGTTGTTTGACATATGGAGGCATTTTTCTTCTTCAACAGAGAATAATGCAATATCCTCTGAGACAGTAACTGCAGTATTCCCATCTTCGGTCTTTGGTTGTCTATTGCCTTGTTTTTGTTTTCCCTTCAAGGCATAGCAATATTTTTTTATGTGACCCTCTTGGCCATAATGGTAACACTTGAACCTTGGCTGGCTTGTACCTTCTCTGGACTTCCATCTGTCTTGAGATCTTTCTCTACTATGTCCTTTACTTTTGCTTCTTTCCCTGCCTCTACCTCTACTTTTATTTTCTATTACGAGGGCATGGGACTAATCTCCACTCATGTTTTTCTTTCTTGCCTCTTCACTAAGTAAAGCATCAGTGACCATGTTCGTAGTTAGTCTTCCTTTAGGTGCAGAGTTGTTGAGGGATACCACCAACGTCTCCCAACTATCTGGCAAGGAACTGAGCAGCAATAGGGCTTATATCTTATCATCCAACTCTATTTTGACAATTTCTAGTTGATTTACTAGATTTTGGAACTCACTAGTGTTTTATGCAACAGATACACCGCCTTTCAGTTTCAAATTTACGAGCCTTCTCATTAGAAGGGCTTTATTCTGAGCAATCTTCGACTGGTACATGCCTTCTAATTTTGTCTAAAGAGCATAAGCATCAGTCTCTTGAGCGACATGGTGGAAGACACTATGATCGATCAATTGTCTAATTTGACCAATGGTCTTTCGGTTCTTCCGCTTCTAGTCTTTATCCTTCTCCACAGCTGGTTTAACTCCATTAAGCTTAATGGGGTCGGCAGTACAGGGCATCCTCCATTCTAGGCTTCCAAATTGCATAGATGAAAGTATTCAGCTTGATCATGGATCTTGAAGTCAATGTTGATTCTTCCATTTATAATTGTCTCTACAGAAAATGATTTCTGTCTAAAAATCAAGCTTCGTTGTTGAGTTCGGACTGGTCAAATTAACTAGAAAAGCATTTTGGATTGCCAAAATAAAAACTATAAATGTTTGAAATTTGATTTGCAAAATCTAACCATACGGATGTTTCAGAAATATTCTAAATAGTTGGAAAACACAATTATATTATCAAAAATGGACTTCAAATGGCTCAAATCTAGCTAAAATAATTTAACAGTTTAGATTGGCAGAATTTGGTGCAGCTAAGAAGCACCGGATAATGTCTTAGGTTCGGCTGGCGTCAGGCTGATGTCACCGACTTGGCAGCATGGTGGCTTGGCGGCTGGCGGTACGGCTTGGTCAGCAACTCGGTCAACAGCTTGGTCAACGTGGCTCGACTCTGGTCAACGGCTCTAGTCAGTGTCTTGGTCAGCGGGTTGGAGCAGGTCAGCTCGATGACGTTATCTGCTAACGTCAGGTCGTCTTTTTCATTGGTTTTTCATGTGATTCTAGTTGTCAGCACTTGGGAACAGCGTCAATGGTGCGTGGGGCGCTTGCGGCTTCCTCCATCGTCCGTTTTCGACGCGGTTTTTTCCTATGTGCCTATCGAGAGCTTCAACCTGGTGTGGTCAAAAGTGGATTTCGACCAATTTGAAATCTAGGCAATTCTTAAAAATGTACTTTGTTTTTCTAAAAAACCATACAACCATGCTCTGATACCACTTGTTATATTTAAAGACACCCAGAAATGATAAATCACACACACAAATGAGACACAAATATTTACGTGGTTCGGCCCAATGCCTATGTCCATGGGAGAAGAGAGAGAAAGCTTCACTATGAGCAAAAATAAATACAAAACAGAGGAGGACGAGTCTCACTCTCTCAACTCAACTTACAGATACATTTCTCACAAATCTCTCTTTTCTTTTACACTATGATTGCAATCTTAGCTCAGAACTTTTCCCATTTATACACAAACAGGGAGAGCTGCTTGCCAATAACCAACTACCAAAATAAATGGAGAGCTATTAACACAACCACCAAAGAATCCATTTGACCACCTCCCAATGCTCTTTTACTGGATTGCTGACTCATAACGCCAATTGGGTGAGCTATATCTGGTAGGGTACATACCATTACATACATCAAACTTCCTACTGCGGAAGAATAAGGGATTGCCTCCATTTCTTTCCTTTCAGAGCTGGTCGTGGAACATGAATGCTTTGTCACCTTGAATGGTTGGCCAGTGGTGCATTGACTGGCTTGGCATCTTTCATGTTGAGCCTTTCAATCACTTGTTCAACATATTTCTCCTGTGATAGCCATATTTTCCTGGCTTCCCTATCATGTACAATCTTTATGCCTAAAATCTGTTGTGCTGGCCTAAATTTTTCATGTCAAAATACTGCAACAAGTCCTTTTTTAATTTGTTAATCATAATAATATCCTATCCGATGATCAGCATATCATCGACATACAACAGTAGGATGATGAAGTTTCTATCCGAAAATCTTTGAAAATATACACACTGGTCTGCTACCATTCTTGTGTACTCGTGATCCACGATGAATGAATCAAACTTCTTGTACCATTGTCTCCACGCCTACTTCAGGCCGTAGAGACTCTTCTTCAGTTTGTAGACTAGATTATGTTTTTTTTTAACTTCAAATTCTTCCAGTTGTTCCATATAGATATCTTCCTCTAAATTACCATGGAAAAAGGTAGTCTTGACATCCATTTATTCTACCTCCAGATTCAAGCTAGCTGCTAATCCCAAAGCTACTTGAATGGAAGTCATCTTCACAATTGGGGAAAATATCTCATCACAGTCAATTTCTTTCTTCTATCCAAAACCTTTGACCACCAAGCGAGCTTTATGCTGTAGTAGTTTACTGTTGCCATCTTTCTTCAACTTATACATCCATTTGTTCTTGAAGGCTCTCCTGCCTGTTGGAAGTGGAACAAGCTCATAAGTGTGGTTCTTTTGCAAATAACTCATCTCCTCTTTTATGGCTTGCATCTAATAGTCTTTCTTTGTATGACTCTTTGCTTTCGAAAAACTCTTAGACTCTTCCCCATCAGTAATCAGAATATACTGAGAAGTGGGATATTTGGTTGATGGCATGGCAACTCTTCCAGATCTTCGTAATTGAGGCCTAGTTGCCTCTGATTGAGGGGGTTTCTTCTCCTGCTCAATACCCTCTTCATCCTGGTCTTCAACTCTTTCCTCATAATCCTCAATTTCTGGCATAGGATCCTGCAACTCTGGCACTTCTTGTTGTACATCATCACATCTAGCATTTTGTGATGACTTTGGAGATGGTAATAAGTCTGGAGTGATGACATCTCTAGACTTTGCAGACTTCTCAAAATTTGCTACTGTCTGATTTTCTTAGAACACAACATCTTTGCTCCTGAACATCTTCCTGTTCAATGGGTTCCATAACTTGTACCCAAATACTGCATGTGAATAGCCCACAAATATGCATGGAGTGGACTTATCATCACACTTCTGTTTGTTTTCCTTGGAGATATGTGCGAACACCTTACACCCGAAGACTCTCTAGTGAGAATATGATACCTTTCTTTTGGACTAGACTTTCTTAGGTATCGTAAAATTTAACGGGACTGAAGGCGACCTGTTAATGAGAGTTAAATAATTAATATTAGAGTGTTAGAAATGATTTCTAAGCTTCTAGCGTCGATTAGGGTTTGTATGGATTCGTTTGAGATGCGTTTTCGGTTCTAGGGTTTAATTCTGTGAATAAACGAGGAAGTAAGGGTTTTTATTATAATCACTCAAAATTTAGGGATCTAATAGGGTTTACTAAAGTTAGGGGTCTCACAGCAACAGTCCGAGCATTATTGATAATTGGGTTAGCAACTTTGTCTTTATATTTGTCAATATTGGAGTTCCTCAAAAACAGTTTGAATATGAGTCACGCATCAAATAGCAACATTTCAACTAGTTGGTGGTTGTCTAGGTCTATAGTTTCTGAATAACATATTCGGACATCTCCTTCCAAAGCTAGTATGGCGATGGCACAATTTTCGAGGATAGGAAGTGCAGGTTTAGATATTCTCATAAAAAGAAGTAGCATGTATCGCCGTTTGTTCTCATTAAAAGCTTACAACTCTTTGTTATGACGATAAAATGGTCCGATACAGGGACGAATTCAGGATTATAACTTTGGAGGGGCTACTCTACAGTTTAAAAAATTGGGGGGCTACTCTATATAATTTTAAAATTATCTAAAAAAAATTTAAGAGTGCGAACTCCTATAATTTTAAATTATTTTAAAATTTATAGTATAATATATGATATTTTTCAAATTTTTGGGGGTGCGGCTACCGCTCCCCCTCCCTCTGCCCCCCTAGATCCATCATTGGTCCAACGGAGACAATACTGGGTGTATAGGCATCTTTCTTGATTTTTACAAGTTTATTTGGAACTTTATATATCATCTTCGACGGCTTTTCCACTTCAGCTAGCGAGTTGTTAATCCTAAGTATCCATTCAGCGAGCTTATGTTCGACCTCTTTCATCTTGTTGGCTTCGTTATCATTCAAACCAAAAAAAAGAAAAGAGAAAGAAATGAAAGGTGTTATTATTTTTGTTATGGAAAAAATAAAATTTTATTGATCTAACACCAACTACAATGGTTGATGACCTCCACCAATTTAAATCATATCATTTAAACATAAATTCTATATGTATATAAGACTTACCATGCCACGTGAAATATATCACAAAGTCTCACAACTAAATTCATTTAAATTTTATCACCATATATAAAGGTTTCGTTTAGCAATTATATGTTTTAATCAAAAAAGTCAAAAAGTCACCATAAATTATTATATCATTTTCTCTACTTTTCTGCACATCTGTTCATAAAAAATAAAAAAATTACTAAATTAGTTTATTCTCAAACAAAGCCAAAGTCTCATAACCATATTATTCACTATCAAAATGACAAAACTTCATAATTAGAGTGTATGATACACCTTTGGAAAATGATATAAAAACTTAATTTCTAGACTTATTTTTAAAACTCTGTAATGTATAAAAGAGATCAGTAATTGATGACTACAGAAAACATTAGAGAATGAGTTGTCTTAAATTTTGTAATAGACTGTCATATCATTAAATTATATATATATTTTTTGATCGGTAAAGTGAAAATTTCATTAAAAATATAAAATTACAGGTAAGAAACAAAAATGCATCGAGAGAGATTCAGAAAGTGCTCACTCCCTTACTACTATAGCTCATATCTCTATAACCAACCCCTCAGCGTCACGATATTTTATTTTATTTTATTTTATTTTATAGAAAAAAATGTTAAGAACTACAAAGTTTTGAACTAAAGTAATGTAAAGGAGTGTGTTTCTATATTGGAACTTTGAAAACTTACTTATCTTGCTACAATGTTTTTTTTTCCTTTTTTTTTATTAATATTAATATTTTTTATTTTTTAGGGATGAATGGCTTTGTTGGTTCTAAAGCGTTCTGAGGAAAACTATAAAGTCCATAGTAAGTACTCTGTAAAATTATCTTTTTATTTTTTTTTAAAGTTGAATATATTGATGTAGCATTAAATTTGATGTGGTGTTCAAAATTTAAATATTTTAAAAATATTTTTGTATATATAATAATGTACAAATTGTATACAAACAAAATTTTTATATAAAAGCCCAATTTAGAATGATGTAATAATAACATTTTTGAAAGGAGGATCCCTCTAATCCATAATCTGTACTGGAGGGTACTATTTAGGCCTGTAGGGTCCACCATTAGACCCATTTCAATTATTTGAATCATTCATTTTGTTGGACATTCGTGTATTTCATCTAAACAAAAAATTAGAAAGATACAATAATTGTAACATATTCAATTTATGTCACTAAAAAAATGGATGATAATTGTGTTTTTAAAAATAAACTATTCATTTTTTGATAATGAATGTGATAAATTAAGAAGTCTACGATTATCGGATCGACCTAATTTTTTGTGTGGATGAAATATATGAAGTGCCTAACAAAATGAATAGTTTAGATTATTAAAACGAAATCCGTTATTGACCCCACAAGCCCAAAAAGCACCATCCAATAGGGGTGTTAAAAAAAATCAGCAGAATTAATAAATCGATCTAATTCGGTCCAAACTTCTGGTTTGGTCATTTTTTTGTTTGTTTTAGTTTTAGTTCTGAAAATGGTAAAACAGTTCAAATTAGTACAAGTTCCAAGGCTTTGGTTATGGTTCTGAATCAAACTGGACTGTGACATATTTGTTTATTATTTTTATATATAGAAAGTAAAAAATAAAATGTCATTTACAAGATTTGAACACTAATCATCATTGTAAAATTGATAAACTCTAATTAATCAAACTAATTATTGTTAATTTATTTACTAACATGAAATACATATCATATTTATTATTATATAAAATTCCTATAACTATAAAATCAAACCGAACAAAACTGATTTCTATGGTCCGGTCGGTTTCCATGATTCAAGTCTGGTCCGGTTCTACACATTAATAGTTCGGTTGTAATTCAAATTTTTCTAAAATCGTAAGAATCAATTTGATTCTTAATTTGTTTTAAAACTTGATCAATTCGATCCGTGAGTAGCTCTATGTGGTATTTCATGTGTATTGTGATTAGTGAAAGGAATAGGATTTATAATTTTGTATTAAGTAATTAAAAAATAAAAAGAAATATAATAATTTGTAATTGATGAAGGACTTAATCACATAGTATCATTGGACCAATCAATAATTTTTCCAAAAAATGAGGGGTTTTTTTGTTTACAAACAAGTGGACCACAGTTCGAGAGGATTCTCATTCTTCTATATAGGAGCGCGGTTTTGCTGCTGTTTATCCTTATTTTTTCAATAATGATATATCTCATTAATTTGAAAATATTAATAGACTACTAATGAGGTAAAAATTTAAAAAAAAAAAAAATTTAAAATCAAAACATCACATCAATCAATGAAACCTACTTTCTAGAACTTCCAAACATTTTTTTTATTATTTTTTTTTTTGCTTCCAGTCAATGAAATGGCACCATAAAATTGGCCACGTGTCTAACTAATCACATCACCGATTGGGCATAAATTTCAAACGTTGATGGGAGAAGTTATTAGTTGGTCTTGACATGACCCACACTATTTATTAAGGAATAAGTGTAACGGGTCCCACTGATTTAACAAATCAAAAAATAAAAAATAAAAATGTAACGGATTCCACTGATTTAACAAATCATAACTAAGGTCAAGTTTGGATACCTGTAAAAAAATTAAAAAGTCAAAAAATTATTTAAAAAGTTAAAAAGTTAATACTATTTATTAAAAGTCAACAATTACGGCTGCACAACTCCTAATTCGAATTTTTCTTTACAAATCAATTTTTATAATTTTTTATTATACATTTTTTCATAAAAAGTCAAAAAGTTAACCCAAACATCTATATTTTCAACCTCAATTTTTTAGTTTAAAAAGACAAAAAATACACTTATTTAAAACACCCCCAACAATCCCTAACTTAAAACACTACATCACTTTGCCCTTGTAGCAAAAATAATTTTTCCGTTGATGGCCGTTTGCTCTTATTTGTGCCTCTTGTTTTGGGAATTATCTATTTAGATTTCTAACTTTTTATAAAAATATGTGTAATATATAAGGAAAAAAAATTGACTTTTAATCAATAACTTTCTTGTTTTGTTTTATTTTTTTGTTTTTGTTTTTGACTTTTTAAAGTAGTTCTCAAATTCTAAGAGAGTAAAAATGGTCCGTGGTTTGTGGGTAGCCCGAAACTTGCCTGTGGTCTGGGGTGACCCAGTTCGAGACTCCGAGCCTAGACTTGGACCATCATTTTGAAGTCCGGCTCAGCCCGTGGCTCGGCCCATTAGCCCATTTAAGGCTCACTCAAGGTTCGGCCCAAGGCCCAATATCTTTTTTTAGTAGAAAATAATAAAATTTTAATAGAGAGAATAAAAATAAAAAAAAAACAAAGAAAATTGTTCAGGCCTGCTCCAAGCCTGAGCCCAAGCCTAGGCCAATCGGTCCGTTCAAGGCTCGAATATCCTCTGAGTCTAGGCCTAATTTTTTCTCGGCCCAACTTGAATTTCGGCGAGAGCCTGCGAGGCTAGACATGAGCCGGGCCAAATTTACACCCCTACCAAACTCAGTTTTTTTTTTTTATTTTTTTAGTTTTAACTACAAAGCAACGAATTTCTCTCATTTTTAATTCACATCCAAGATTAACAATCTACCACCAAGTTATTTTGAATAAATTAGATGATTTGATGAAGCACCTTTTTATGATGGGCAATTCTTAAGTGTACAAGTGTATATTATATGTATTTGCGTAAATGTGTAAGTGTAAGTTACACAAATTTGTGAAAATTTACGTAATTTTGTAAGATAACTTACGTATATTGTGAGAACTTACACAAATACATATGGTATACACCTTACACTCTTAAAACACTTCACATGGTGTAAGTCATCAATTGGAAATGAAGCAGAAAAAATGTGAGGGCATCTATTTTTAAAAATTATAAGGTCAAGAGCAGCATATTTATATTTTAAATTTTACTTAAATAATCAAATATTTTTTATGACAAAAGTATGTATAACATTATTAAGTTACGTTTTTTTTTTTTTTTTAATTATTAGATTTGATTTCTGTACAAATATAGTTATTGATTTGTTTAAACCAGGTTTATCCACCAATCACCCTATCAAAAAGCTTTGAATTTTTTTATTATAAACATTTTATTTGATTAATAATTGATCTCATTAAAAATAATAAGACCCATCCAATAGAAGTCAAAATTGATTACGAACCTACATCACAATCATGTTTCTCTTCTCCATATTCGAACTAAATAAAAAATTAATAATTAAATAGTTGATTGATCACGTGTATATATATATAAATAAAAAGAAGAAGAAGATATATTTGACACTATTGACAATAAAATTATCATATAATAATTCAAAAAAATAACACATCGTTGAATATGATTTGTAAAAATTTATATTTGTATTTTTTGTTAAAACTATAATATTTTATTAAAAATTTATTGTACTTGAAGGTGGAAAAGATCAAATGTTAATTAACTTAAAATTTTTTAAATAATATTTGTGAAACTTAAATTTTTATATGATCTCATCTATAAAATTTTCTCCAGTCATGATGGATATATTTATCATCCTTGAAAGGTAGGATCCGTTCCAGTTCATGGGTTTAAACCTCAGATTTGAGAATAATTTTTTTACATTAAAAAGGTAAAAAAAAACTAGAAAAAATGAATTTTTTTTTTAAAAAAACTTTTTTTTACAACTTTTTTACCTTAATTTATTGTCAAACAACCCTATCTTCAAACCTATCTTCAATTATTATTTTTCAAAACGTATTATTTATTTAGATAATGATATACAATGTCACGTTTTTAAGTGACTTGATCACGGGAATGCATGGCATTCACCAATAAATGTGTTGGAAATGGTTATAAAATTCTGGATAAAATCAGAATTTTTTCCTAAATTCGGTCTATTTTTTAGGTGGGCCCCAAGTGTCGATTTACTCGGGTCAAAGTGGTAACGCGTTCTATGCCGCGTTGTGATTCACGTGGTATATTTGGTTGCTCAAAACCATTACCGAGTGAATGGGAAATTGAAGCCAAAGTGTGCTCCATGGAAATGGAGTTTTGGTGGAAATTCCTTAAGGTTGTAAATTGGCTTGTCCCACATTGATTTGGTAGGAAGTTTTGAAAGGGTTTATAAGGCTTAGGGTGAGATACTTGGGGTGTGCCCCAAGGGGTACCCAAGTGTTTTAGAGGGAGAGGTTATGGGCAAAATGGGCTAGACCCATTGGACCCAAAAATCACCACACACGCGCGCGCTGCCGCCGTCCGTCCGATCGGTCGGGCTGGGCTTGGGCGCGGGTGTGTGGTTGGGCTTCTAATCTTTTTGGGCCAAAAACATTTGAATTTAATTTTATTTTTTATTAAAATAAAATCCAGAATTCAAATTAAATTGGTTTGGATTTTTTGTTCATCCAAACAGGGCCCTTCCCGTTTTCAAACAGAAATAAACTGTTTTGGAATTAATGCACACCCAAACAGGGCCCTTCCCGTTTTGCTATCTGTTTGAATTCAAAACCAACAGGTATCATACCTGTTCAATTCAAAACCAAGAGCCACATACCTGTTCAATTCAAATCCAAGAGCCACCTTCACATCTATAAATAGGACCACCCTCATTTGATGTTTTTCATTCAGAAATTTCGTATTTCACTTCTGCTATTTATATTCTTCATCTTGCTGCATTTTATTTCCGAAAGAAAGAGTGTAAACACTTAGTGTGTTCGTAAGGCAAACAATTTGTAGTGCTGCTATTGTTTGTGGTAGATCATTTCATCCTGGGAGATAGACGTCCAAATTCTGAAAGCACCGTGGAGAGGACGAATCTGTCTTAAGGACACAGTGTTAAACACTGGACTTGATCAGAAAAATTATTCATATAAATTAACCAAGTAAGTTGTTTAATTTAATTCTGTTTTTATTTGTTTATTTAATCAGATTTTAATTTTGTTTTTGTAACAAAATAAAATCTGTGGTTTTATTTATTTATTTTTATTTTGAGTTTGATTTTTGTAATCAAACAAATTCTCTCCTTTTCTCTATTTCTTTTATTCTTGTTGTTGTTTTATACACAACAGAATTTAATCTTTTAAATACAGTGAAGATTGTCCAACAATCTTAAGACAGACTCCTTTTTGGATATCTTCATTGTATTTAATTTTCTGTGTTTTCAAATTAATATTCTGGTTGGAAAAACAAATAGTGATTTATGCTATTTGACAGATAGTAGTAATATACTGTCTCTTTTCTTTGACAACAACTAGTAGTACGATACTAGTGTCATTAACAATTCAGAATATTATTTGGTATTACAGAAAATTCTTGCGATATATTTAATCAGATTTTAATTTTGTTTTTGTAACAAAATAAAATCTGTGATTGGCACCCATCATTTATTTTAGGAAAATAAAATTATTTTGTTGTTATAATTTATTTTCTGGTTTTAGTAACTAGAAAATTAATTTGTGTTTTAATTTATTTTCTGGTTTTGGTAACTAGAAAATTATTTCGTGTTTTTCCTGATTTTTGTAATCAAATAGTTTTGTGGTATTTTATTTTCTAGTTTCAGTAACAAGGAAAATAAAATTACAGTATTTTCTAGTTTTAGTAACAAGAAAAGTAAAATGATTTTGTGTTATAATTTATTTTCTGGTTTAAGTAACTAGAAAATTAATTTATGGTTTAGTTTTCTGATTTTTGTAATCAGATATTATTTCGGTATTTTATTTTACTAGTTTTAGTAACAAGGAAAATAAAATTATTTTGTATTATAATTTATTTTCTAGTTTTAGTAACTAGAAAATTAATTTTGTTAATCAATCATGTAACCTTAGTGACTCGGTCACAATCTGTTAATTTTGTAAGTAACTTATGGTTTCGTTTGGTAGACCACTTATTTTTGAACCCTTTGTGAAGAGGTGTTAATTATTTTGACTTTATCATAGTTCATCGTGAGTATACATGGAAGAATTTGTTTCTAGAGTAAAATATTAGTTTTGCAAACTAATTTTATTTTTATTACAATGTGGATTCATAGTCTTGAATTGTTTCTGCACTTGAGTTGGAAAAAATATATATATATATATATATATATTCACAAGAACATTTTAATGCATATTTAATTTGTTTATTTATGTACAAATCAAACTTATTAAATGAAGGTATGCTTTGTCATTTTGAAGTTTAAAGTTTAAATGCGTTGGATTTTATTTATGAGTTGAGAATCCTTTTATTTCATGATGCAAGTGATGGGATTGTGCATGATTAATTTATTTTGTTAATTCTTTATTTTTAGTTGATACATTTGATATGCATGTATGATATCAACTCAAGTTATTTCTTAACAATAATTTCAAATGATTTGGAATGATAAATTGTTATGTTGACTTAGGACATAAGCAGGTTAATTTGAATATTTCTAATCAATTTTGAATGGGTGTTTAAACACCAGAGAAATTTAAACATGAAGATGTATGTAAATTATATCGGTCCGTTTAATTGGGAAGTAATTTAAGAAATCTTTTATGTTGATTATTGAATTATGTGACATGAGATGTCATTAATAATTATTTTACTTGCGTAGTAGAATTTGTTAAACCATGAACCATTTTATTAATATGGGGGTGTATCTCTTGCATTGTTTGAGATAATTTAATTTTCTTCTGTCACAAATATTTTTATGACAGTGACATTTATTTGTTATTGAGTTGCAAGAATGTATACAATCAAATAGGTTTTTGAATTGTTTGATTCTTAGGCAAAATTTTTTATGAGGATATAATTTTGTCAAAACATTAATTCTGACTTGAGTAGTCATAATTATTTTGGTTTTTTCTTGAATTTGTTTTAAAAATTCATTGTTTTATAATAGAAGTGATAGGGGTGGTGAATATGATGCACCATTAAATGAATTTTGTGCACAACATGGCATTATTCACCAAACTACAGCCCCTTATTCTCCACAGCAAAATGGAATTGCTGAAAGGAAGAATAGAACTCTAAAAGAGATGATGAATGCCATGTTACTAAGTTCAGGCTTACCACAGAACTTGTGGGGGGAAGCAATATTGTCTGCTAATTATGTTCTTAATAGAATACCCCACAAGAAAACCAAAAGCATTCCTTATGAATTGTGGAAAGGTCGACCGCCTTCCTACAAATACTTAAAAGTGTGGGGGTTGTAGACGCGCCCGGGGAGGGGCCTCGCTACAGTTCGGACTCGATTTGTGTCACGGTTCTTAATCTGAACCAAAGAGTCCAAATCTGGCAAATCGTTTTGAGAAACAGATTTTTGAAAAAGTAGTGCCAAACATGGACTGCTTTGCCAGATACAGAGTCGCCACCTAAATATTTTAAAATGGGGGAATTTAGGAAACCCTGACTCGGTGCCGAAGGCCACATGTCCGTCATCACCGGAGTTGTCTCGGCTCGGGAGCTTGGGTACGATCGGGAAAGGTCAGCTATGAGCACCCCCTTTCGCCCGGTCCGAAGACCGGCCTCTACTAACCGTGATATCCGTATTTGAAAACTTTATGTGTTCTTATTCCATTTATTAGCCTAGAATTACTATGTTATGCGCGCAGCAAACAAGTATAGACTAGATTGCCTAATTTGGAAATAAACATTGCATATCCGTTTGGTTTGAAAATGCTTTGAAATTCGCTACTTGCAAGTAGGCTAAAACACGGATTTCAATGAGTTTCTCCAACTCAAACAATCCAACCTTCACCCACAGGCATTCGAAACAGTTTAACACATAAGCATCTAGCCTCATGTTAAGCATGCTGTCATGGCAATATTCACACTCATGTGATATGCTAAAGCGGAAATACTCACATAGTACTCCGTGCCAAAACAAAGAACTTGTTAGCAAACATGCATGATCCAAGTCCATGTTAAGTGCCTAATGCATCGCATACAAAATGTCGCTAAGATAGGCTCGGCTAATCCTAGACATGTCATGTGAAAATGCACGATTAACACATATTCAATTTTTGAATTGAAGTACTGATGCAGTTAGCGTGATGTACCGAGCCTAATGCATGTAATACGAATGCATGGATGCACACATGCATAGCATAAGGTATGCTAAATTAAACGTGCCCTAATCTACCATCATAAGCAGGTAAATAAAAGGGAAGAAAGACGTGAGGTTGGAAGACATACACACACTCACGCACACTTATTACAGATTTGCCCTCGCTCGGAGGGACCGAATAAATATTACAAATTAACTAACTACGCAAGCTAATTAAATATTACAAATTAATTAATTAACAAATTAACTAATTAAATAAAGCGGGAAAACGCCTCGGGAAGAGCGCCACCATGCGCAAGCTGCCTCTGTTTTCCTCCCTTTCCTCCTCTGGAGGTTGTCAAAACCTCAGGACTACATCCTTGGACAGAGGGTATCATCACCGGCTAGATAAAACTTCCACCGGCAGTGTAGTATGGCCATCGGCACAAAATAGGGTCTGTCGGCAGAGAAAATGGTGCCGGTCAGCACATTACACTGCCGGTCGGCACATTACACTGCCGGTCGGCAGAGTATTCCTGCAGAACCTGCAACTCACAGCAACAGAGGGCAAAACAAGGCATGGCAGCATATTTCAAGGCATGTATGCATCAACCATGTCTCTTATCATTGTGATAACTCAAAGGGACATGTGCCTCGGTTCTCGGACCACCAATCACGCATTTCCATGCATGATGGCCCAAAGAACCAAATATGCAACTTTGGTTTCAAATGCAATGCACACCAATCAAACAAATTAGGCCCAATTCCTATCACCAATTCAAGGAACAAGGCATGCATGCAAAATGCAATGCAACCTAGGCATACAAGCTAGGAATGCAACATGGCATGGCAATTAACTCATGCAAGCATACAAGCATGCAAATGGGTGGCAAGATGGACTTATACATGAATTAGGCAGCTCTAAAATAGGCCTAAAACAGTGGCCAAAAGTGCTAAAGAGTGAGAGCTAAATGGCATGCACACACACATGCACATAAGGACCAACACTTAAGCATGAATCAAACAACATTCAAGCACACTTGAAAGGAGGAGTTATGGACTAATTAGCATGCAACATGAGCCCTAAAATTATGTTATAAAATGATGCCAAATCAAGTTATAGATTAAGCCAAAACATGCAAAGAGTAGTCCAAGTGTTCAAGGCAAATCAATAATGCATTGAACTAAACTTATCATGATCAAACATGGCATGCATTAAACAACTAAAAAAAGATTTTTAGCATGTTAAAACAAGGCCAAAGGACTCCTTAGATGGCATCTAAGTGGCCCAAATACAAAGGCATACACCATGGCCAAAACATGGAACATCGCGACACATGCTTCCAAAGCATTAAAGAGGCATGCAAGGCAATCAAACAAGCATGGAAATGGGACTGAAATAGCATGTGGGATGATTCCAAATCACCAAAACAATGCAAAGATGGCATGCTACACATGCACATACTCAAGGCCAACAAGCCCAAATACAAAGGGGATGTATAATGCATGCTAAAATCGACCCAAACGACTATGGACAGATCTAAAACATGGCAAAATAAGCACATAATCTTCACAAATACAAGCCTAAAACATGCTCCAACAAAGGCTAACAACCTAGAACATGTTAAGGCACAAATAAGGCATTACATGGCAACTATGCTAAGCATGCATGGAGTTCCAAAACCAACTTGAAATCATGTTATATCATGGATATATAAGCATGAAAAACAAACCAAATATGCTCAACACATACTCAAGCATAGGCTTCCTTAAGAGGCCAAAATGTGTCCTTTTCAAGGACAAAAAGGAGAGGGGGTGGCCCTCTCCTTCTTGGGACTTCAAAGCATCATCTTCACCACTGAAATCCCTCAAGATTTCAGTGGTGAAGAGACCTCAACACCAAAATCCCGGAGCTAACACAAAATGGCTCAAAATGAGGCCTTTTGAGGCCTAAGGGTGGTCAACAACCCTCAAGCAACAAAACACTCTTAATAAACAATAAAGAGGGCTTAAAAATAGAACTTTTTTATGTTATACAATAATCACAAAAACAGCTCTAAGATTAGTAGAAAATCAATGCAAAAAAGGGGAAAAAAAAAGACTAGTTTCTCACCCTTGATGCCTTCTTCAACAAAGATGCTCCAATGGCCTCCTTGAGCTTGAATCCAAGACCAAAACTTCAAAACACACTCTTTAGAACCTCAGCTCCTAGAGGAAGGTGAAACACTAGGTGTTTGTGTGCAATAGTAAGGCACAAAACACCTAGTGAACAAAATGAAAGGGAAAGAGAGATAGATTGTGTATGTCTAACCCTAACCCTAGAAAACCAGAGCTCTTCTCTGTATTTTCCTCTCTCAAAAATGTCTAAAGCCTCTTTTTTGCCTTAGAGAGAGCTCCTCTCTATAAGCCTCTTGTAAAGCTTACAAGACAAGCTTTGCAAGAGGGAGATCCCTCCATACACGTGTATGGAGGGGAGCTAAAGCTATACAGCTGTCTAAAAATATCTGCAAAAGTAGATGAACAGCAATCGGCCGGAAAAAAATGCCATCTTGGCCAAACAAAGTGCCGACCGGCACAAAATAGTGCTGACCGGCAACAAATAGTGCCGACCGGCAAACTATATTGCCGGTGGCAGCAAAAACTAGCCGGTGGCATCTAGCCACTGCCGGTGATGGGTGGGGATGGTCTACAAGCCCCACTCTGCCTCTCAAAGGCAAGAAGCAAGTGTTTGGTGCAAAACCAGACACTAAACGCTCGAGTTCGGGGATCCTGAGGCAAGGCACGCGAGCCGAGACCTCCGGGAACTCCAAACGAACACAAACATGGATAATCACCGAGTGTTCAAACGGTGATGTCCAAGTCTTGAGGACGGTCAAAAATGGGGTGTCTACAGTTGCCCCTCTTTGACAGAACTCGAAAGTCATAACAATGACGGGAGTGAATGTCAAAGCCCAGAGACGACCCATTTTTGACAAGGCCGAAGACTCAGACAAACATACAAGACAAATAAGATATGCGCCCGGAGGCAGGGGCAAAATGCAAGACAATGCACAGAGCCGAGCATAACTTATGATCATGCAAAGAAAGCTGTAATGAAGCAAACATGCGACAGTTTTAAGCTAGCATACCAAACTACACTACAATGCAGAAAGGATGTAAGAGAATTATGGAATTCTCAATACGTCTCACTCGGGAGATACAATACCTGTGCGGCTCGTCTGGTTGCACCAGCTTCAAATGAACCATACATACAATATCGTGCCTGAAATGAAAATAAACTTAGCAGGTACCATACCGTTAGCAACATGCATGACAATGCAAATGTGGTGTAAAACGATATGCAGTATATACAAAACAATGTATAAACAATGCAAATAAAGATGCAAATGTAATTGAAACAATGCAAGCTACATGCAAAGCATTTGAATCGTGATCCAATCACGAACGGTTCGAAACCACACCTATGTCAAATAGATTGATGGAAGTAACAAGTCTGTCTACCATAGAACGGTCAACTGAACTATGAGTACTGTAGACAGACGCAAGAACAAGCATTGGGTGGAATTGACATAAGTGGGGAAACAACCCGCTGGAGAAAGGACTACGATCCTAATGCCGGATGCAAAAATTACACTACAATGTAATACATGAAAATGGCACGCAGGCCAAACCAAATCTTGCCTAGGAAAGGCATGTACGCATACAAGCCATGTGTAACACAGAAAAGGTGCCGCAACCCTCAACCAACATATCAACGTGGAATCGGCGCGATACACATGCAGAACTGTGTTTTAACATGAAAAGTAAAGGCACATACCAGACCAAGCTCAACACGGAAAGGCGCAAGCCATAGATGGAAGGCGATGCAATGAATGCATGCAATCTACAATGCAATATCTACAAATATGCAATGGAATGGATATGGATACAATGGATATGGTACGCAAGCCAAACCAAATTTTGCCTAGGAAAGGCATGTACACGTACGAGTCATGTGTAACACAGAAAAGGTGCCGCAACCCTCAACCAACATATCAACGTGGAATCGGCGCGATACACAAGAACTGTGTTTTAACATGAACAGTAAGGGCACATACCAGACCAAGCTCAACCTGGAAAGGCGCAAGCCATGGATGGAAGGTGATGCAATGAATGCATGCAATCTATAATGCAATATCTACAAATATGCAATGGAATGGATATTTACAACATGCATGACAATGCAGTGCGATGCGACCTACTGGGGAAGATGCAATGGATGCATGCAAGCTATAATGGAAATGCATGACAATGCACTATGATGCAATGACTATGATTGCAACTTTCCCTATCTTACCAACAGGGCGGTATACTAGGTTGGTTCAGTATCCAGAACTGAGGCGTAGACATGCCGTCTCAACCTATGGGGCTTCCATACAGATTTCAAGCCGAGGGTAAACCTCTGGGTATTTAAACCAGACTTTAGTCTCGGAACTCCCGAACCTTTGCGTTCTAGGCATGAGCCGTTCGAACTCTAGTTTCCACCGTCCCAGTTAGTCTTCTAGGAACTCATCGCAAACATAGGCAGGTGGCTCTACCAGGCCACCGAAAGTCGTTCGGGCACGACAAACACCGAAGGAATTGCACCTTCAGAGGATTTAAGGTCTCCTAGACCGGACGTGTTTAAGGTCTCGCCAGACCATAAAATACCTGTCCGGTTCGTCTGGTCGCTCCAGCCTCAAATGAACCGTACATACAATACCGTTCCTGAAAAGAGAACAAACTTAACAGGTACAATATTGTTAGCAATATGCATGACAATGCAAGAATGAGGCACGCATGCCGTATGGAATGTAAGTTGATGCAAATGGGCTTATATGCCAAATAAAAAAAACGTGCACATCAATGCACCGGAGGTTTCGCACCTCCCAAGGATTTAAGGTCTCCTAGACCGTATGTGTTTAAGGTCTCGCCAGACCATGCGTGTTTAAGGTCTCGCCAGACCGTGCGTGTTTAAGGTCTCGCCAGACCGTGCGTGTTTAAGGTCTCGCCAGACCGTGCGTGTTTAAGGTCTCGCCAGACCGGCAGTATTGCACGACGATATGATGCGCAAAATAGCGCGATGCGTTAGGCAACGCGAGTGCACAGGACAGTGCGATGGAATGCATGCAAAATGCAATGAGATGCGCAAAACAGCGCGAAATTGAAATGCACAAAACAGTGCAATGCGCAGAACAACGCGAGGTTTGAAATGCACAAAACAGTGCGATGCGCAGAACAGCGCGAGGTTTGAAATGCACAAAACAGTGCGATGGCGAAATGCACAAAACAGTGCGATGCGCAGAACAGCGCGAACAATTTTGAAATGCACAAAACAGTGCGATGGCGAAATGCACAAAACAGTGCGATGCGCAGAACAGCGCGAACAATACAATGCACAAAACAGTGCAATGCGCAGAACAGCGCGAACAATACAATGCACAAAACAGTGCGATGCCAAGTGTGACACACATGCCACACGGGGTGTAAATGGGCTTAAATGCGCAACAACGCACGTATTCCGGAATGCATAACAATGCATGGAATGGAAATGCAATGATGATGCATGAGAAATATGCACGACAATGCAAAGGGGTGCGTGTTGCAACGCATGTAACATGTGCACAACAATGCAAGTGTGCCGCGCGACAGCGCGATGTAATGCATCGAAGTAGTGTGATGAACTTGTGCAACACACATGGGGCAACTTTTGAATTCAAAAGGATACAAAAAGGATACACCTTGCATGAATTCGAGTGCCACGCACTGGAGACACGGCCCGCGGTCAAAACGGAGGCCGGTTGAGCGTCGGAGATGCACTTTCTTGCACTTTCTTGAGCTATGAAGACCACGAACTTCTCATATGGCCTAACCAAGGCTGTGGGAACCCCACCGGCCGAAAGGGGAAGCCATCGGCTGTCCATCGGCACAAAAACAATTCCATCGGCACAAAAAAGTGCCGACCGGCACAAAAAGGTGCCGACCGGCAAACAGTTGCTGGTGCGGGGCAGTTTTGTCTTTTCACCTTGGGTGTTATAAAATAGGGCTTCATGCCCTATTTCCTTACTTCTCCACCGCCGAAATCCCTTCCTCTCTCTCTCTAGAGTGCTTCTCTCTTATTTTTCGTCCATTTCTTCGCGTTCTACGCTCGTTTCGTCGTCGGATTCGCGATCCTCTTCGCGTTTCGGACATTTTCCACCGATCACATTCTCGTTTCGGTGCCTCGTTCGGCGTTCTCGCCTTCTCGGGGTTTGTTCCCCTCACTTTCCTCTTCATTTTCGTGCCGCTTCACATTCTGGCCTTCCCGGCCATTTCCGACCCTCTCAGGAGTTGACTTTTTAGTTGACTCTTCGCATTCCGGCTCGATTTTCCCTTTTCCGGCCATTTTCACACCACTTCCTACATGGCGGACGACATTCCACGTGGCGGGACTCCCCCAGACCACGAGATGGATCCCGGGGTCGAGGTCTTACCACTGAGCGAGCGCCCGTTCGACCCGGCGACCTACCAGTCGGCGATCCACGTTCTGCCCCCAGACGGCCTGCGTCAGTTCCGGAGCTTTGAGAGGTACGCGGCCCCTGAGCTACTACTACGCGAGCCTACCTCCCACCTTTCATTCGGCACTCCCGAGGTAACTCTTCATCTTCCGCTTTACTTTCTGCAATGTAGGATACAAAACTGCCATAGTTAGCCGTATTCTTTAATTGCTGAAATCTGATATGCCGTAGACCGTAGTTGACTGTAAACATACATACAACTGATATCTACTTGAGACTGACACATGCACACACACTGCACTAGTCCTGAATCACCCAAACACACGGCACACACTGTATTTTACTGCACACACACTGGTACCCAGTATTTATCTGAATCCGTTAGATTTGCACACATGCCATATCTGTTCTGAAACACTCAAACACGCTGACACAGCACACGTATTTTCTGTAAGCACACCGGCACCCGGTATTTGCCTGAATCTGACAAACTTGCGTACATGCCATATCTGTCTTTTCAAAACTGCATTTTGAATGTTGTCTTGCCATTGTCATTTTCTGTTTGCAGGAGGGTTCCCATACCATTCGCGGGTATGGGAATACTGGTGCACGGGAGTGGTATGACGAGCTCCCTGATGCGGTCCAGCGCATCGTGGACCGAGCGGGCTTCGGCACCTTCTGCCGAGGGCTCTCTAGGCTCTCCACATGCAGACCTCTCCTTGCCGCTCTGGCGGAGAGATGGTGGGACACCACCGATTCTTTCCACTTTTCTGCTGCAGGGGACATGACGATGACCCCTTATGACTTCTCGATGCTCACAGGCATCGGGGTAGGGGGTGATCCGATCCCTTTCGACACTGACATGGATGAGTGGACCGCCGCTCAGGTCCATTTACTGGGGGAGGCGCCACCACTAGCTCGTCCAGGCTTCGTCCGATACTCCTGGTTCGAGGCACAGTTCAGGGTCCAGCCCGCATTAGGAGAGGAGGTGCAGATGACCCCAGAGGACGTGGAGAGGTATGCCCGCGGCTTCCTCATGTTCCTGTTCGGGACTACTATCTTCGCCGACCGGGCGAACACCGTGCCTCTCTGCCTTCTCAGCGCACTGGTGGACGTTCGAGACATCTTGCACTACGACTGGGGCGGCGCTGCTCTGGCCACCCTGTACGGCTATATGAGCTCGGCTTCTCGCGGTAGCGGCCAGCTGCTTGGAGGTTACTGGCGGGCTTGGGAGGTACATTCCTTCTCCGCTTTTCATTTCTGTCCGATATTCTCTGCACTCTGTACACTGCGCACATTGCGGTCTGCTTTACACTCACTGTATACTGTACACACGGCACACACATACATTCTGTTTCACACTGACTGTACACTGCTCACACTGTACACTGTACACAATACACCGCACAACACACGGCTCTGCCATTTCTGCTTTATTCTGTATATCCTGCTTTATCTGATGGTCATACTAACATCTGTTTTGCAGCTGTGGGTTTACGCCTACTTCCCTAGGCTTGCACCTGTGCCAGTTGCGGAGCCTCCTCCGGCTGTTCCCTTCTCGAGTCGTTTTGACGGGAGATGCACCCGGCGACCACGGGAGACGTTCGGCTTCTTCCGCCGATATTTCGACACCATCACCCCCACGGAGGTATGCTTTACTTTCAGTTCATTTAGGCTTCGCTTTCCCACTGCATGTTTCAATAACAGTAGATAACAAATTGTCTGTCACTTTCAGATCACATGGCGGCCATGGGCTTCGCTGCCGTCGGCGATGCGGGGTCGGTTCCCTGGTGCTGAGGAGACCTCGCGTTTCCGGATCTTGCTAGAGGGCCCGGTCTGTCGGGCTTGGTTCCTGGGGGAGCGTTTTCTACGCCAGACCCGCGGGTTACCTGAGCAGATAGTCCCGGCTCACCCTCCTGCAGAGATGAGGGAGACCGAGGGGCTGACCCCTGAGCAGCTGGATGATTACTCCATCGGCTGGGAGGAGGCCGGCTTCCGAGGCACCGGCGACTACCAGGAGTACGTGCGGACGTACCTGATGCGTCCCTTGAGCGGCCGTCGAGCAGAGGGGGCCAGGCCTGTGGCATCGACGGCTGGGGCCGGAGCGGGAGCAGGGGCTGGATCTTCGAGGAGGGCCCGGGTCCGTGGCAGGGGCGGAGTGCGGGGTGGACGAGGAGCTGGGTGGCCTGCCCTGCCCGCTGTGCTGACTTTCCAGGGGCAGGGTGGGGCGACCTATCAGATCCCCTTCGCCCCTCCACCGGCTGGGCATGAGTTCACTGACATCCCCGACCTTCCGCCGGTATGTATCACTGCACTTCGTACAGTTATCTCATTTCAGTTTACTTGATATTCCACAGAATACTAATGCACCTGATACCTTTGCAGGCTTCTTCTGAGTACACCCGTCAGTCGTTGGCGATGAATGCCTCGATGATGGGGATGCTCCAGCGGACATTTGACCTTCTAGCCGTCTACAGCATACCGGTATGTCCTTCTGACACTGGCCTCAAACCATTCATACACTGCTTTGTATAATCTGATGCACGGCACAACACCTGATACACTGATCTCACAGCATCTGTCATACTGCATACACTGCATTCTGCACTGTTAAACTGCCCACGGCATTCCTACACTGTACTCACACACTGCATTCTGCATTGCTAAACTGCTCATGGCATTCCTACACTGTACTCTGCATTGCATTCTGCACTGACAAACTGCCTACAGTATACTGATGCATTTCCCTTTCGTGTACTTTTCAGCCTCCTTTCCAGATTCCCATGGCGGGAGGTGCTCCAGCTAGACCTGCTGTCCCTGCTCGGGGGAGAGATGAGGAGGGCAGGATATTTCCCCGTACCAGGGGAGGGCGTACTCACGTCGGGAGTAGCTTGCGAGCTCCAGTCCCGGACGATGATGACGACGAGGAGTCAGAGGCGGAGGCAGGGTCATCGGAGGAGGAGACCGGAGACGGTTCTAGCTCGGGCTCTGACGACGACGCTGATGATGCTCCTGGACCCTCGTCCAGGAAGAGGACCAGGACGGACTGACAGCCCTTGGAGTGCTCGGTAGAGATGCGGATTTTTGTTATCTTTTTCTTTCTTGTACTTTTCTTTTTGTTGGCAGATAGATTACCTTGTACTGCCGCAGGCAGGTTTTTTTTGTTTCCAAAACTTGTACATTTGAAAAGATAATGAAATGAAACGGACTTTTTATCTGAAAAAGTGTTTACATTTACACATTTCATGCATTGCATCGCATCTCATCATGTTACACCTCAATGTAAATGAAATTGATTGGTTATCTGAAAATTGAACATTTGCACTGTAATAATCAGATGACTTAAACAGCCAACAGCAAAATAACCCAAGCAACCCACTGCCTGATTCTGGACACACAGCCCTTGCTCTACTGGGGATTAATCTGCACACAGCCCATAACACGGCATTCGATTCATTCTGCACACGGCAATTCTCAAACAAGCAGCCCAATCTGACAGGACGGACCTCAAAGATGGAACCGGTTGGAGTCGAAATGCGTTCAAATGTAGAGAATGGCACAGCATTCTGAGCATAAGCGATTTTTGAAATCGAATGAGGGTTTTTCAAACCGGGATATCGAGCCTACCACTGAACACAGCGGGGAGGACTCAAACAAAGAGGTACACGACCTAAACACAACGAGACACGCTCGGGAGAGACTCAAAACAAAAGACGAGATCGTCAAATGAAAGAGACACGACACACAGACGCGTAAACGAAGATGGGAGACCTCGGACCACGAGGAGCCAGTTCAAGCTGGGTATTGTTTCCCACCCTTTCTCATTTGTGATTCTCACATCGCTCGGCCCTCAGGCTCGGATTTTCTCTCAAAACCCTTTTCCTCACTTTTCTCTCAGCTTACACCTCTCTATTCTTCAATCTCTCATTTTTCATCCCTCCCCGGGGTGATTGATGAATAAACAGGAAGTTGCGGGTTCATGCCCAATGCCGTTAGCTCACGGCTATTTCTTTTGGCGGGCAGAGTACTCTTCTGGCAAGTACGTCGGTGACGGGGGAGAGACAGAACGCCTGGCTCAAATGTGCCCCTAGTTCATCATTTTAACCATTTTTTCGTTTTTGCTTTCTACTAAAACGGTTTTGATCAAAACGAGAGTCGGATTAACGTACTTGTTCGATTTTTGATTTGAAAAGCATGCAAGTCAGGCCGCAAGCACTGAAAATTTTCCTTTTTGGGTCCAAGACAATGGTCCGATTTTGGAAAATGAAATAGTTTTCGAGAAAATAGTCAGCCTCAGTAAAAATTTTCAAAAACTATTTTTCAAACAGCTGAAGCTCAACAAGCATGGAGCTTACTCTTTGAGATGCGCAACCTCGGATCGGAGGCAATGGAAAATTGCCCCTGGTTTGAAGGGGTGTGGGAGGCAACGGAAAGTTGCCCCTAGTTTGAATGGCGTCTCACGACGGCTTGTGGCAACGGAAAGTTGCCCCTTGTTTGGGATGGTGCCGCGGCAATCCGCAAATAGTCTTCATTGGCGTTGGTCGAACTTTCAGACACAGCGATGACGAAGACGGTCACAACACATATATGGACACAATCACCTTGAAGGGTGTTGGCCACTGGACCTTGAGATGAAATCGAAACCATTGCATGGACTGAGACGCTTATGAAAGCGTTGGGGGCTGGACTTCATGATGAAGTTGCCTACGTATCCCAAACATGGGAATCAAGCCTTACGTAGTTCCGGTTAAGGTACACTCGGGTATTTTAACCTTCACTTTTTTTTTTTTGGCTCTCACTTTTGCCAAGGCGCCCAATGCGGGTTTTCGAACTTGCGAGCTTCTTTTCATTTTCTATTTCTTTCTGATTTCTTTTTCTTTTCTATATTTTTTTTCAATATTTCTTTTTGTATTTTTTTTTGTCTTTTTCTTTATTTTTCTCTTGCTCTAACTTTTGCCTGGACCGCCCTTCCGGGTTTTCGGCCCAGCGAGCCTCTCAAAGGGTAAAAGTGTAGCAAGTCCATGCCAAATGATTTTTTGAAATTGAAGCCTCTCTGTGTCTAGGAGAACGGCTGTTGCACTGATTTGCGGAGAATCCATCAGGGTTGCTCTACGAGCTTCTTCCGACGAGATCTACTCCTTCTGATTCGGCTTGGGTGTTTCTTGATCGAAGGCTACTTCAAAACTGGCCACACGGGCCTTTCATGGTGTTTGTCCGTTGAACTTTCTGAACATTCTGAACGGGTTCAAAGTCGGAAAACAAATAGGCTGAATCTTGAGGCTAAGAGCGATCCTAGGCTGCGCAATCTCAAGAGCGATTCCACACAAGCCTTCGCAGGGCCGCGTAAAACATTTGTTTTTGAAAGTTTTTAAGAAGGCGACGAATCGCTCGCGCCGAAGATAGTGTGGAACCAATCTGGATCAGGCCAGGGTCCTTCTCAGTACTCATGCCGACAAGCATGGCTTCATTCATAAAAAGGCTCAGCACGCCTCTCTTTCTCTCAAAATGATCAAAATTTTACAAATCCCGAGGAATTCCTTCCTCTTCGTTTTTATCACCGCAGTGTTCAAAAGTTTGTTTTTTGAAAAACTTAGGTTAATGTAATGAGTTTGGCACACAGGAGAGCAGGCGAGATGTACTGTCAGCCTATTCAAATTCTCCGCCACTTATGCTGAAAGCAAGCATGAAGGTTGAGACAGCAACAGTTGTTTTGATCGGCTTTGTTGGTGCAACTGGCCCCTCGGCAGAAACAGACTCAAAACAAAACAGATAATAACAAAACAAAACGGTGTTCGGGACAACAACCCCGGAATCACCGGGTATTATATACAACGGGGACTGACTCGATACAACAAGACAGACCCTTAAGCAAAAAAGACTGACTCAAGACAAAGAGACAGACTCAAAACAAAAGACTGACTCGATATCCAAGCCAGGATTTACAAAACTCGGTTTCACCGATGCTCAAAAATGCGTGCCAGACGCTTCATCAAAAAATGTACCAAATGTTGCCCGCAGGCGGTTCACTTTACATACTCGCAGTATCTGAGCCCTCGAAATCCAACAACTGAGTGGTGACGGGCTTGCCTGAGGTAGGTGGTAGGATAACCTTGTTATCAATCAAATCCTGCACTTCATGACGAAGGCGGGAACATCTATCGGTGCTGTGACCGGACTGTTGATGGTACGCGCAGTACAAGGTAGCATCATGAGTGGCGGGGAGATTCTTCGGGAGTGGCCGGGGCTCCAAAGGCTTAAGATGCCCATTCTTTGCCAATATCAGCAATGCCCTAGACAAAGGCATGTGGAGGTCGTGAAAGACCCTGCGCCCTCGGGGCAGGTACTTTGCAGTTTGAGGATTCTTGCCAGATGCGCTGGCGAAAGGATCAGCTGGCGCTGCCTTGACTTTTTGAACCTTCCCCGGTGCAGGGTTGGGAACTACTGGAATTGTCTGGGCATGACGGGGCCCATCCCGGTTTTCTGTCTAGCTTGAACTGCCTTTGGTTGGAGCGGGGAAAGCATCATCTATAGCTTTGGTCACTATTGCAGATGTTTGTTGCTTGTTCATCCCTCTGGCCTTCAGAGCCTCGACCGCCCACAGCAGTTGTTCAATAGGATCGGCGTCTACCTTTGTCTTGTCCTTTCCATTGGCCTCAGCCTGATCGAGGGTCTGGGTTGGTGCTGACATGTCGTGGCTATAGCCGGAAGCCACCTCTGGCTGGCTGAGCTCTATCACAATCCACCCCAGTAGCGGGGGCTCCTGTGGTACAAAATTCCCGGCGTACGGCGCCGCTGGCGGTGAAGCCGACATTCCATAGGCGAGGTCTGCCACAGACCTTTGGAGATCGCCTATCATCCCCATCAATTCGAAGGTGGTGGGCTCACGAGCCTGATATAACTGGGGAGCCCAGACCGGGTGCACAACGGGCGACCTGGGCGGATATGACATACTGATGTTGGCCTCATTCTGCGGAGTGGTTCCCTGCTCCGGTGCAGTTGCCATAACCACAATCTCTTCTGAACTTTGTGCCGCCATAAATCCTACCTCAGCAAGGGGGGACACTGGCTATTCTGTATCAATTCTACAACTCTCTGAACTGAAAGAAAAACAGACAGCATTTCAGCCCAAACTGATCGAACACGGGTGTAGCCAAACAACTGTACCCTACTGCTGATCACTGTTCCCAGAAGTCACTGTTCCCGAAAACTGAACCGATACCCGCGGATAACTGATTCTCACAACTGATACTGATACTGGTGTCCCCAGGTTCGATACTCAAACTTGCAAACTGACATGTGCGTTCCTGTAGAGCAACACTCTAAAAGCACATAGCAAGTAAAGAGAAGAAAACACCCCTATGTTGGGGTAGGGTTTCCCTGTCCTATTTTGTCAGGAGCTAGGGTTTCACTACGCACGCAGCAGTTTTCAAACAACCTAACATCGGGTAAGCAACCTGTCCTAGCTTGGAATGGCCACTATGGATTCCGAATATGCACTAGGTCGAATGGTCAAAAGGGTGCCCCGGTAAACCGGGGTTTGTGTTCCCATGCTGTCAGAGCCCATAGCCGGTCAGCCTTATGGACATGCCTTGACAAGACAAGCCTCCGGCAAACCGTTCAGGAATGGCAGATGGCAAACACTGTGTTCCTAGGCGCACCAATGCACATGCAATGCAAAGAAACACATAAATGAAGTCAAAACAGGATATCACGAGTTCGAGTCAAACTCTCTAAAACTCCCCAGCAGAGTCGCCAGAAACTGTAGACGCGCCCGGGGAGGGGCCTCGCTACAGTTCGGACTCGATTTGTGTCACGGTTCTTAATCTGAACCAAAGAGTCCAAATCTGGCAAATCGTTTTGAGAAACAGATTTTTGAAAAAGTAGTGCCAAACATGGACTGCTTTACCAGATACAGAGTCGCCACCTAAATATTTTAAAATGGGGGAATTTAGGAAACCCTGACTCGGTGCCGAAGGCCACATGTCCGTCATCACCGGAGTTGTCTCGGCTCGGGAGCTTGGGTACGATCGGGGAAGGTCAGCTATGAGCACCTCCTTTCGCCCGGTCCGAAGACCGGCCTCTACTAACCGTGATATCCGTATTTGAAAACTTTATGTGTTCTTATTCCATTTATTAGCCTAGAATTACTATGTTATGCGCGCAGCAAACAAGTATAGACTAGATTGCCTAATTTGGAAATAAACATTGCATATCCGTTTGGTTTGAAAATGCTTTGAAATTCGCTACTTGCAAGTAGGCTAAAACACGGATTTCAATGAGTTTCTCCAACTCAAACAATCCAACCTTCACCCACAGGCATTCGAAACAGTTTAACACATAAGCATCTAGCCTCATGTTAAGCATGCTGTCATGGCAATATTCACACTCATGTGATATGCTAAAGCGGAAATACTCACATAGTACTCCGTGCCAAAACAAAGAACTTGTTAGCAAACATGCATGATCCAAGTCCATGTTAAGTGCCTAATGCATCGCATACAAAATGTCGCTAAGATAGGCTCGGCTAATCCTAGACATGTCATGTGAAAATGCACGATTAACACATATTCAATTTTTGAATTGAAGTACTGATGCAGTTAGCGTGATGTACCGAGCCTAATGCATGTAATACGAATGCATGGATGCACACATGCATAGCATAAGGTATGCTAAATTAAACGTGCCCTAATCTACCATCATAAGCAGGTAAATAAAAGGGAAGAAAGACGTGAGGTTGGAAGACATACACACACTCACGCACACTTATTACAGATTTGCCCTCGCTCGGAGGGACCGAATAAATATTACAAATTAACTAACTACACAAGCTAATTAAATATTACAAATTAATTAATTAACAAATTAACTAATTAAATAAAGCGGGAAAATGCCTCGGGAAGCGCGCCACCATGCGCAAGCTGCCTCTGTTTTCCTCCCTTTCCTCCTCTGGAGGTTGTCAAAACCTCAGGACTACATCCTTGGACAGAGGGTATCATCACCGGCTAGATGAAACTTCCACCGGCAGTGTAGTATGGCCATCGGCACAAAATAGGGTCTGTCGGCAGAGAAAATGGTGCCGGTCGGCACATTACACTGCCGGTCGGCAGAGTATTCCTGCAGAACCTGCAACTCACAGCAACAGAGGGCAAAACAAGGCATGGCAGCATATTTCAAGGCATGTATGCATCAACCATGTCTCTTATCATTGTGATAACTCAAAGGGACATGTGCCTCGGTTCTCGGACCACCAATCACGCATTTCCATGCATGATGGCCCAAAGAACCAAGTATGCAACTTTGGTTTCAAATGCAATGCACACCAATCAAACAAATTAGGCCCAATTCCTATCACCAATTCAAGGAACAAGGCATGCATGCAAAATGCAATGCAACCTAGGCATACAAGCTAGGAATGCAACATGGCATGGCAATTAACTCATGCAAGCATACAAGCATGCAAATGGGTGGCAAGATGGACTTATACATGAATTAGGCAGCTCTAAAATAGGCCTAAAACAGTGGCCAAAAGTGCTAAAGAGTGAGAGCTAAATGGCATGCACACACACATGCACATAAGGACCAACACTTAAGCATGAATCAAACAACATTCAAGCACACTTGAAATGAGGAGTTATGGACTAATTAGCATGCAACATGAGCCCTAAAATTATGTTATAAAATGATGCCAAATCAAGTTATAGATTAAGCCAAAACATGCAAAGAGTAGTCCAAGTGTTCAAGGCAAATCAATAATGCATTGAACTAAACTTATCATGATCAAACATGGCATGCATTAAATTACTAAAAAAAGATTTTTAGCATGTTAAAACAAGGCCAAAGGACTCCTTAGATGGCATCTAAGTGGCCCAAATACAAAGGCATACACCATGGCCAAAACATGGAACATCGCGACACATGCTTCCAAAGCATTAAAGAGGCATGCAAGGCAATCAAACAAGCATGGAAATGGGACTGAAATAGCATGTGGGATGATTCCAAATCACCAAAACAATGCAAAGATGGCATGCTACACATGCACATACTCAAGGCCAACAAGCCCAAATACAAAGGGGATGTATAATGCATGCTAAAATCGACCCAAACGACTATGGACAGATCTAAAACATGGCAAAATAAGCACATAATCTTCACAAATATAAGCCTAAAACATGCTCCAACAAAGGCTAACAACCTAGAACATGTTAAGGCACAAATAAGGCATTACATGGCAACTATGCTAAGCATGCATGGAGTTCCAAAACCAACTTGAAATCATGTTATATCATGGATATATAAGCATGAAAAACAAACCAAATATGCTCAACACATACTCAAGCATAGGCTTCCTTAAGAGGTCAAAATGTGTCCTTTTCAAGGACAAAAAGGAGAGGGGGTGGCCCTCTCCTTCTTGGGACTTCAAAGCATCATCTTCACCACTGAAATCCCTCAAGATTTCAGTGGTGAAGAGACCTCAACACCAAAATCCCGGAGCTAACACAAAATGGCTCAAAATGAGGCCTTTTGAGGCCTAAGGGTGGTCAACAACCCTCAAACAACAAAACACTCTTAATAAACAATAAAGAGGGCTTAAAAATAGAACTTTTTTATGTTATACAATAATCACAAAAGCAGCTCTAAGATTAGTAGAAAATCAATGCAAAAAAGGGGAAAAAAAAAGACTAGTTTCTCACCCTTGATGCCTTCTTCAACAAAGATGCTCCAATGGCCTCCTTGAGCTTGAATCCAAGACCAAAACTTCAAAACACACTCTTTAGAACATCAGCTCCTAGAGGAAGGTGAAACACTAGGTGTTTGTGTGCAATAGTAAGGCACAAAACACCTAGTGAACAAAATGAAAGGGAAAGAGAGATAGATTGTGTATGTCTAACCCTAACCCTAGAAAACCAGAGCTCTTCTCTGTATTTTCCTCTCTAAAAAATGTCTAAAGCCTCTTTTTTGCCTTAGAGAGAGCTCCTCTCTATAAGCCTCTTGTAAAGCTTACAAGACAAGCTTTGCAAGAGAGAGATCCCTCCATACACGTGTATGGAGGGGAGCTAAAGCTATACAGCTGTCTAAAAATATCTGCAAAAGCAGATGAACAGCAATCGGCCGGCAAAAAATGCCATCTTGGCCAAACAAAGTGCCGACCGGCACAAAATAGTGCTGACCGGCAACAAATAGTGCCGACCGGCAAACTATATTGCCGGTGGCAGCAAAAACCAGCCGGTGGCATCTAGCCACTGCCGGTGATGGGTGGGGATGGTCTACAAGCCCCACTCTGCCTCTCAAAGGCAAGAAGCAAGTGTTTGGTGCAAAACCAGACACTAAACGCTCGAGTTCGGGGATCCTGAGGCAAGGCACGCGAGCCGAGACCTCCGGGAACTCCAAACGAACACAAACATGGATAATCACCGAGTGTTCAAACGGTGACGTCCAAGTCTTGAGGACGGTCAAAAATGGGGTGTCTACAGGGGTGTTTGGCAAAAGTTGATGTTCCTATTCCTAAAAAGACTAAGATTGGACCAAAAAAAAAAAAAACAATAGACTGTGTGTTTATTGGTTATGCTCAGAATAGTAGTGCATATCGGTTTCTGACTTATAAATCAGAAATACCTGATATAAATGTGAACACTATTATAGAGTCACGGAATGCTGTGTTTTTTGAACATGTCTTTCCTTACAAAAAAGGACAGGAATTAAGTTCATAGAAAAGAACTTATGATTGTACACAAAGTCAAGAGACTAATGACAATCAAACACAAGAGACTAATAATAGTCTTGACCAACAGGATTTAACTAATGATGAACCTAGACGAAGTAAGAGAGCGAGAACATCAAAATCCTTTGGTCCAGATTTTCTGACATACTTGTTAGAAAATGAACCTCAAAGCTTTAAGGCAGCAATGACAGGTCCTGAAGCACCTTTGTGGAAAGAGGCTGTTAATAATGAAATTGAATCCATTATGCAAAATCATACTTGGGAATTGGTGGATCTTCCACCAGGTTCTAAATCTCTTGGATATAAATGGATATTCAAGAGAAAAATGAAAGCAGATGGTTCAATTGATAAATTTAAAGCAAGACTTGTTGTTAAAGGTTGCAGACAAAAGGAAGGTCTGGACTATTTTGACACATATTCCCCTGTGACAAGAATAGCATCCATTCGCATGCTTATTTCTATAGCAGCGTTGTTTAATTTAGAAATACATCAAATGGATGTTAAGACAGCTTTCTTAAACGGTGATCTAAATGAAGAGATCTATATGGAACAACCCGAAGGGTTTGTAGTATCAGGGCAAGAAAAGAAAGTTTGTCGACTTGTAAAATCCCTTTATGGATTAAAACAAGCACCTAAGCAATGGCATGAAAAATTTGATCATGCAATGCTTACTAATGGGTTTAAGATAAACGAATGTGACAAATGCGTCTATGTTAAAAACACTGACCAAGGATATGTCATAGTTTGTCTTTATGTGGATGACAAGCTTATCATTGGAAGCAGTCAAAACATGATCAAATCAACTAAGCAGATGCTTAACAAAAGATTTGATATGAAAGATATGGGGGTCGCAGATGTTATATTAGGAATGAAAATTACTAAAACATCTGACGGATATGCATTATCTCAATCTCATTATATTGAGAAAATTCTTGATAAATTTATCAATGATGATTTGAATTTAGCTAGAACACCTGTAGACATCAGTCTTTATTTATCGAAAAATAAAGGTGATGCAGTGTCTCAGTTAAAATACTCCCAAATCATTGGAAGCCTAATGTACCTAATGAATTGTACTCGTCCTGATATAGCTTATGCTATCAGTAAATTGAGTAGGTACACTAGTAACCCTGGAGAAGACCATTGGAAAGCGATCATTCGAGTTCTTAGATATCTAAGAATTACTCGTGATCATGGTTTGAACTTTACTCGATATCCAGCAGTACTCGAAGGTTATTGCGATGCCAATTGGATATCGGATACTAAAGATTCAAAATCCACTAGTGGATATATCTTTACTCTAGGAGGCGCTGCTGTTTCTTGGAAGTCCACGAAACAAACTTGCATCGCACGATCCACAATGGAATTTGAGTTCATTGCTTTAGACAAAGCAGGTGAAGAAGCAGAATGGCTTCGTCACTTCTTAGAAGACATTCCAATGTGGCCAAAACCTGTGCCAGCTATTTGCATTCATTGTGATAGTCAATCTGCAATAGGCAGGGCACAGAATCACATGTATAACGGTAAGTCACGACATATACGTCGTCGACATAATACCATAAGGCAATTGTTGTCAAACGGAATAATCTCAATAGATTATATAAAATCTAAAGAGAATATTGTGGATCCATTAACAAAAGGTTTGACAAAAGAGCTAGTGTATAGTTCATCGAAGGGGATGGGATTAAAGCCTATTACATAAGAGTCGTCATAATGGTAACCCTACTTATATGACTGGAGATCCCAAGAACTAAGTTCAAAGGGACAACTAAGTTATGTATGGCTCTCCAGAAATCACCAAGGGATTAAAATTCCTACCCATTCCTATGGTGAGAGTGATATCTGCAACATATGTTGTCTGCAGGGGTATAAGGATAAGCTTTGCTTTTTATGATTACTTATATCTTGATTAAGACATAAAATCAAGATGAGTATAAGAAGATACTCACAATAAGAATCACCTATATGAGTGTTGAACTGGGGCCGGTTCTATGAGAATGAAGAGGCTAAATTCTCTAGAAACACTTATGAAAACCAGGGGCGTTCAAGGCCAAAATGAACACAACAGTGAGAACCACGATGTGTTAGAAGATATTTTGTGTGAAATCTATTGTCTTGGCTTACACAAACGGCTGAACAATTCAAGACATCGCGTCCATTGGTTAGCCAGTAAGTCCGATAGGTTATCACTAGGGAAGGTTCAAGGCCGAAAACTACCTATCCTGATGCAAGATATTTTCGACTTATACTCTTTCGTTAAGTCTGCATATTGTTGCATTTCCGTTGTCATCAAATTCCATTCATGTGGGGGATTGTTGGAAATGGTTATAAAATTTTGGATAAAACCAGAATTTTTTCCTAAGTTCGGTCTATTTTTTAGGTGGGCCCCGAGTGTCGATTTACTCGGGTCAAAGTGGTAACGCGTTCTATGCCGCGTTGTGATTCACGTGGTATATTTGGTTGCTCAAAACCATTACCGAGTGAATGGGAAATTGAAGCCAAAGTGTGCTCCATGGAAATGGAGTTTTGGTGGAAATTCCTTAAGGTTGTAAATTGGCTTGTCCCACATTGATTTGGTAGGAAGTTTTGAAAGGGTTTATAAGGCTTAGGGTGAGATACTTGGGGTGTGCCCCAAGGGGTACCCAAGTGTTTTAGAGGGAGAGGTTATGGGCAAAATGGGCTAGACCCATTGGACCCAAAAATCACCACACACGTGCGCGCGCCGCCGCCGCCGTCCGTCCGATCGGTCGGGCTGGGCTTGGGCGCGGGTGCGTGGTGTGTGGTTGGGTTGGGCTTCTAATCTTTTTGGGCCAAAAACATTTGAATTTAATTTTATTTTTTATTAAAATAAAATCCAGAATTCAAATTAAATTGGTTTGGATTTTTTGTTCATCCAAACAGGGCCCTTCCCGTTTTCAAACAGAAATAAACTATTTTGGAATTAATGCACACCCAAACAGGGCCCTTCCCGTTTTGCTATCTGTTTGAATTCAAAACCAACAGGTATCATACCTGTTCAATTCAAAACCAAGAGCCACATACCTGTTCAATTCAAATCCAAGAGCCACCTTCACATCTATAAATAGGACCACCCTCATTTGATGTTTTTCATTCAGAAATTTCGTATTTCACTTCTGCTATTTATATTCTTCATCTTGCTGCATTTTATTTCCGAAAGAAAGAGTGTAAACACTTAGTGTGTTCGTAAGGCAAACAATTTGTAGTGCTGCTATTGTTTGTGGTAGATCATTTCATCCTGGGAGATAGACGTCCAAATTCTGAAAGCACCATGGAGAGGACGAATCTGTCTTAAGGACACAGTGTTAAACACTGGACTTGATCAGAAAAATTATTCATATAAATTAACCAAGTAAGTTGTTTAATTTAATTCTGTTTTTATTTGTTTATTTAATCAGATTTTAATTTTGTTTTTGTAACAAAATAAAATCTGTGGTTTTATTTATTTATTTTTATTTTGAGTTTGATTTTTGTAATCAAACAAATTCTCTCCTTTTCTCTATTTCTTTTATTCTTGTTGTTGTTTTGTACACAACAGAATTTAATCTTTTAAATACAGTGAAGATTGTCCAACAAAATGTACCTCTGTCTAGGGGTGGGTGCGGGTCGATTGCGGCCACAGAATCTCCAATCCGCTATCCGTCCGCCAGATTAGCGGATTGGAGAAAATCAATTCGCATCCGTCCGCCAATCCGGCGGATGTGGATTGAGCGAATTGGCGGTTTGGCAGATGGATGCGAATCGGTTTGGCGGTTTGAAATTTTATAAATTTTCAACATAGTTCAACTTGCATACTTCCTTAACAAAAAAAAAAAAAAAAAGTATTACAGTCAATGACTTAAAAAAGTATTACAATTACTGCATGCCTCATCCAAAGAAAGAAAGTTTGAAACTTTCGAATATCAAAATCACTGCATGCCTCATCCACATATTACAATCACAGAATGCCTTATCCACATAAAGTATTACAATATGTGGTTCTTAAAATATAAAAACAATTCAAACCACCAAAACCATGAACATAGCAGTAGTAGAGATTGTATGTCTCTGTATTGTTACATTTATGTATGTTTTTGAAAACAAAAACCAACCAGCATATATCATATTTTCTATTTATTACTTTTAGAGTTAGATTTAAAAACCAAAAAATATAAATAAATAATACGTTTATTTTTTTTAATTCAAAAAATATATTCAAGTTGAAATTTTTTTTTTCAACAGAATATTTAAACTCTTTTTCAATTGAAAACACAAACAAAATATTTAAATAAATTGAAAACACAAAGTCTTATAAATTATTAAGGGTGCTCGCGATGTGGCGGTTCGGTTGCGGCCAAGGGGACCTCAAATCCGCCATCCGTCCGCCAAATTGGCGGATTGGAGAAAATCAATCCGCAACCGTCCGCTCGTCATCACGCATCCGTCCAAAATGCGACGGATCAATTCGATTCGATCGATTTTGACGAATCGATATATCCGCTGTTCATCTCTACCTTTGTCTTGTCCCCTTGGCCATGTGATATGGGACCTAGGATAAGTACATGCCTTCCATCATGAAATACCGAGTCACTAATTCTTGTCCACTTGGCGTGTGATATGGGACCTAAGGTAAGTAAATATATTGCATGAAATACTGAGTCACTAATTATTACGAGAAGGAAAGCTCTGATACCGTTTTGTAAATATATTGCATGAAATACTGAGTGACTAATTATTATGAGAACGAAAGCTCTGATACCGCTTTGTTTTCATGTATGCACGTGTAAAACAGAGCTAACGGTTGTACGCTATATTTCGAGGGCAGGAATAATAGGGACTATTAAAAGGGGTGTTTTAAACTAGGAAAATTTATCAATAAATCTTATTTCACAAACTCTTAAACCAATTAGTCCTAATTTTATTCTTTTGTTCGGGTAAGTCTTATCAGTGGGGAAGTTTGCTACTTGTTGATCCTATTTTCCATATTTGGTCCTTTTTTATTTTTTTTTTTATTAACCATGTGAAGCACACACTGTATCCAACAATCCAAAGCCTCAAAGGCTTCGTCGGAGACTCCTTCCGACTCACCACCAACACCGACAAAACAACTAACACGAATGCGAAGTTCCACAACAGATCCAGAATCACGATCGGCTTCAAGTACGCCCAATCGCTCTGCCTCGCTTCGATCTGCTCCGCCGCCGCCTCTCTTACCCTCAACTCTGGCTCGCACATCATTTTGCGACTGCCGCGGAGGCTCGGCGGGCGGCGCACGAATCGGCGGCTCAGGAAGATCTGATCGGTCAGCAACGGGGTCGCATCGATTAGCTATTGTGTGTGTGTGTGTCTGCCCCTCGCAATGTGTGTGTGTACCTGTGTGTGTGTATCTGTATATGTGTGTATCTGTGTGTGTGTGTCTGTCTGTGTGTATCTGTGTGTGTGTGTGTCTGTCTGTGTGTATCTGTGTGTGTATCTGTGTGTGTGTGTGTGTCTGTGTGTGTATCTGTGTGTGTGTGTCTGTCTGGGTGTGTGTATATGTCTATGTGTGTGTATATGTGTGTGTGTGTCTGTCTGCCCCTCACAAAGTATGTGTGTATCTGTGTGTGATAGGAGAAAGATGGGACTAAATGGTTTAATAGAATAAAAATGGGACCAATTGGTTCATAAGTTCAAATTTTGGGATTTATTGGTAAATCTCCCTTTAAACTAACACTAATGAGTTGGTATCTATTTAAAAAAAAAAAAAAAAGCACAACAGAACTGTGGTAGTAGATGAGATCTACTGTCACATTATTAATGATAACATTAATTAGTGTTTTCACTCATTTTTTATTTTGAGGGTACGTAAATTTATGTAAATTCTCATAAAAATGCATATGTTATTTTGGATTGTTTGGATTGTCCTGAATAAGTACACTTTTTGTCTTTTTAGACTAAAAAGTTGAAGAAAAAAATATAGATGTTTGGGTTAACTTTTTGACTTTTTATGAATAAATGTATATTAAAAAATTATATAAATAAGTGTGTAGGAGAAGATAGTGTAGTAGGCCATACGGGTTGGCAGTGCAGTCAGTTGGGTGAGTAGATGGGAAAAGATTGCTTCCTTTTTGGGCTTTGATTAGACGGTATTGTTTGGCCCGTGGGGGCCACCACGGGTCTCGTTTTTCTAATCGAAACCGTTCAATGTGTAGAACTCGTCAAGTACTATATACTCTTAAAAAAATCACTTTGATTGGATATCGATAGTTATCTGATCGTGTTAGTTTTTTTTTGTCAACTGTTAACTATAACACCATCTATTTTTTATACAAAACTGGTTTGATTATGTAGTTAGCGATATCCGATAGACGTGATTTTTTACAGGCATATAGTAGTAGACGAGTTCTACGTATTGAACGGTTCAGATTATCAAAAAGGGACCCATGGTGGGCACCACGGGTTCAATTTTACTATCCAACTTAGTGAATATACACATGTGATTTTTTTTCCTTTCACTGCTGTTGCTTTGACGTCAGTATGTTGATGAGCCAAAAAGTTAATTTGTATTTTAATATTTGTATATTTATTTTTTTATATTTTTTTGAGTGAATAGTGATAACTTTTTAACTTTTTTAATAACTTTTTGACTTTTTTAAAAGTTGCCAAACCAGCCATTTATAAAATTGTATAATTTAAATATAAATTTATGAAAATTAATTTATAAAAATTTGAGAAATTATAACTTGATATAAGTTCTTATAAATTTACATAAGTTACCTCATAAAATAGCGTAATTTAAACACAAATTTATGTAAGTTAATCTATAAAAATTTAAAAAATCGTAATTTGACATAAATTCTCACAAATATATGTAAGTTACCTCACAAAATACAAATTTGCATAAGTTAATCATAAATTGTGTCGTAAATTCTCATAAAAGTGTGTAACTTAAGTCACAAAAATATATAAGTAAATTACACACTAAGAAATTATTCCCAAGGCATATTAAATGGACTCCTACCGGGTTCTAAAGAAGGTCGGCCTATATATTAGGCAAATTAAGGAATGTCTTAAGGTTTCTTATTTTGAAAAGGCCCCTCAAAACCCTTCATAATGGCCTCATATTGATAAAAAAAAATCCAAAAGCCATGAAGTATATAATTTTTTTGAACCCAAAAAACTACGAATAATTGATACATTATTTTAAACTTGAATTGTGAACCATTTCTTCCAAATAAAACCCAAATTCAAAATAGAGCTTTCTTTATAATCATTCATACACCAACTCAAAGTGTAGGCTTGGTATTGTTTGTCATCTCATTAGAGGTGTAATTGATGGTAATTAATAGGGGATGAGTAAAACTCTATAATGCTAGATGCACCAATTGATATACTAATTAGTATACTAATAGAAGATGTGTGAGTGATTTTCCGATCACACTGTCAACTTAGTTATTCAACTGGAGAGTACTGGCAGAAAAGATAACACTTGGCTGACCTGCAACAGAAAGAGAAGATTCCGGCGGTGGTTCGTCCACCCAGGGGCACTCCGATGATCAAGTCAGTATATCTCTCAAAGATAATCAATAGTGCTAAACTCACTGTTCAGAATATAAATTGCGTACCTTAGGCCCATCGGGGGTGCCTCTCTTTTATAGTTACCTCAATCCTAGTCCCCATAGAAGCCTAGCTTCAATGGACTCTTGCTCAGTGCTTATCCTAGACTCTCCAACAGATAAAGATAAACTCCCTAAGAGTGTTATCCTTATCCATGCTAAAAGTCTTTCCTCATTCTAGGACTCTTGTGCCTTATCCGCTTATCTCGGATTCCGATATCTTCGGAGATAACCTCAGCGTCATGACCAGGACACGTGGCACCTCAGCTGACACGTCGGCGTCACCTTGGCCATGTGTTGGTACTCAGAAAATATATTCCCACAACTGCTTTCTAGGTTCTATTACCTTGGCATTTTGAGATGATGGAACCTATATCGGTACTTACTATCATTATGTCGGCTTAACATATCTGAGTCAAGATCTTCATCCAAACCGTCATGCCTTTGACAGAACAAGAATTTCCAAGTGCTCTTTCATGCGTATGAGCTGTCATGCATAACAACTCAACCGTTTTCAGCCACGCATCTTTTTCTCATTAGTCCGTACTAGATACGCGCCTGTAAATCGAATCATCCTTGCGTGCGCCGTCTGACGCATACGTTTTTCTAAGCACATTAATAACCTCTTTGCCGCCGTTTCTGTGTTTTAACAAAAATCATTTCCCCCTCTTTCATCTTTTTACTTTTTCCTATCGTTTCTGAGGCTTTCTCTCTCTGTAGCTCTTTCAAACCTTTCATTGTTTCAAGCTTTCAAGCTCTTCCATCGCTGTTGTTCACCTCTTCCGGCGTGATTTTCACCGATCCTTCGCCTTGACAACCGTCGTCAGACTTCGACAATCCCCATTCCGACTTCCCTCTTTCTGGTAAGCCACTATTCCGCCAGGTTTCAGTTTCTTGTTACCTTACTGAACTTTACTGTTTTACCCGCTGTCTTTGCAATCTTGCTCATATTTTTGATATTTCACCTTGCATCTTGTATTCCACTGTATATTTGGACAAGTTTGTTTCATGATTCTGTTTTTACCCAAATCATTTTCTTGAATATACACTGTTCATACACTGTTCATACTCCTGTTGATTTCTGCCACTGTTCTTGGCCTTATACCCTTCGTATTTACAATGTTCTTGATAGTCCATCTCTGATCTTGATGCTGAAGCGCATTCTTGCTTTTCTGTTTTTCTGATTTGTGCCTTCAATCTTCGTTTCCATAGTTCTAGGTTTGGGATTTGCTTTGTAGAACCCTTGATTTTTAGGAAAAACTAAAACTATTTCCACAAATTCTTACCCAGCACATAATTTTGGTTTTTGCCGAGGTCCATAAAACCCTTTAGAAACATACCCTTCTGAAATCCAACCTCTTCAGTTAAGCCGATATCATGGGTATGTGGAAACATAGGGTAGACACCCCGAGCAAATTAGAGCACTTCAGGCAAGAGTTTGACATCCCGGCCGACGTTCATCTGAGGTTGGCTGGGGAGGAAGACTTTATTATGCCCACAACTGACTCCATGCCCTTCTCTATGGTAGATTTTATTGAGTGCGGACTCCGGCTTCCACTCAACATTCTTTTCCGTGAGATAATAAATTATTATAAGTTGAATCCAATGCAACTTGTCATCAATTCCTATCGAGTCATTAATGGCATAATAACCTTAGCCAAACAAGAAAACACTAGGATCACCTTAGCCGATATCCAATACTGCTACACCATGTGTGGCCTCAAAAGAGATACGGGCTACATTTATTACCTTAAGCCGAGGTCCACGGAGTACAAAATCATAGCAGACCTCCCTGACTCCAATAAGGAAGCTGGGAAAGACTATTTCATTACCTTGGGGAACTGGGAGTTTGCTCCAGATGAGGACCTCCATTTCTACCCTCTTCCTCGAATCGTTTTTGTAAGGGCAATGGTAAGAGCCCTACGCCCGTACTTACTTGTTTTCAAAGTTTTTTTCAAAGTCTTTAATTCTTTATCTGCTTCTAACGTCTGTTTTGCTTGCAGCTCTTCCTCAGCCACCAAAGGGTTTCCGTCAGTCTTTCTTTCCCAGCAAAGACTTGAGGAGACTTTTGGATCTGCCAGTTCTCAAACGGAAGGCCCCTCTGCTTCTCAACTTCATCCCCACTTATAAGTCGGCTCTTCCCGACGTCCCAAAAAAGAAGAAAAAAAGCTTTTCTCCACCTTCTGCCACAACTCCACAAGTCGCGTCTACATCTTGGACAGACCAAGGATCAACCTCTGATCCAGGTGAGCAATCGTCAACCTCAGCTCTATATCTGATCCCCCCATCTCAGCGACAATGCCGGCAACGAACTATTTTTTCTTCCGAGATGGGTCGCCAGATAGTCGTCGCAAAAGACCTCTTAGCCAACATCCCTTCTGACGTTGATGTTCAGCAAACACAAACCTAGCCTCCATCAAAGCAAAAAAGAATAAAAAAGGCTCAGCCAAAGGCAAAGGTGACTCAGGTTGAAACTGAGGACACCTTACCAATCTCTAAATTGGCTGAGAGCGACAAGTCTCAGTCTGCTGCTGGGAAGAGGCGTACTGAGGCCCAACCATTTGAATCCCCAAAATCAAAGAAGCCGAGGTCATCCGCGACAACTACCTCGGGGTCTCGAAAACATGATGCCCCCTAGGCCCCCAAAATTACTCTGGAAGATAAGCCAGTTATGGCCAACGATAGCGCTGATGACATTAACGTCGGCGTAGCCCTCAGTACCGCTCTGCTTTTTCCCGACGATCTCGACCGAAACGCCGAGTTGAGCGAGTATGAAAACTATGCTCTGATGCTTCAACGCTTTGTTCAAGTTAGTGTCTTTATCTGGCAACTGAAAACTATGCTCTGATGCTTCAACGCTTTGTTCAAGTTAGTGTCTTTATCTGGCAACTTTTTCTTTCTTTCTTTCTGTTTTTATTTTTTATTTTTTTTTATACTTGTAATTTTTTCTAACAACTTCTGTTCTATTTACTTTCAGCCCATCAAGCATGCCCATTCGTTCTCAGTACAATCTTTCGAGAACCGGGAGAGGCTGGCCGAAATGAAGAGGGAGGTCTCCAGTTTTCAAAAGGCCAACAAAGGTTTGCAATCAAAAATGAAAAACTTGGAAGACCAGGCTGAGGCTGCCATCAAAGCTCAAACCGATGCCGAAGAAAAGACTGAATCTATTGAGGCCATCAAGAAGGTTCTTGAGGCCGAGAAGAGAGAGGTCGAGGAGAAGATGACCCAAGCCCAAAAAGAACTGCAAGACGCTCTGGCCACAAAAGAGGCTGAACTCAAGGCAGCCGATGAGAAGGGCTACAATGAGAGGGTGGCCGATGTTACGGCGGACTACGAAAAGCAGGTGAAGCAGGCATGCAACAGGGGTTTTACCCTTGGCTGGATGACCTTGCTGAAAAGGCTGGATGTCCTTGAGGACTCCCCCCTCAAGAATGCCAATGTCCTTCCTCTGCCATTCCCCCCAACTCCGAGCCAATCCGTCAATGACGACTCTGAGTCCGAGGAGGAGGTTTTGGTGAGGAAGTCAAAAGACGTTGCTGGGGCAAAGTCTCTTCCTCAAAATGAGCAAGTCCTAAACTTGACTCAAGATGAGGAGGTTGAGGAGGTCCCCAAGGAAGTTACCACTGAGCAGGCATCGTTGGACGTGTCTCTCGCCGACAAGAGCCTTGATTAGTCCCTTCAAGAGATTGATGCTGAGCTTGCGGCCGAGAAGGTGGCCAAGATGTCCTCCCAGCAGTCTTCCGAGATCCAGACCCAGCCTACTAATGATGCTGAGGAATCGTAGTTTTGATGTCTCTTTCCTTTGTTTTTCGCTTTTTGTATTTCTTTGTTTTTGGGACAATGTAAACTCTTTGTATGGCCGATGTGCTTTGTTATGAATACAAATTCCTTCTTTCTTGAATGATTGTATGTTTGTCTTCCCTTTATTGTTCTTGTATGACTTTCATACTTAGAACAATTTTGTGTCTTCAAGATGTACTGTAGCCTTGTGCAACCTTCTCGTGGTGAAACACCTTAGTTTACATCGGCAAGTACATAAATACTTAGTTTAATACTCCCTTGGTTTTAACTTATAAGTTTTTCTCAAATTTCAACAAGTGTAAAATATCATCTCGGTTTAACTTTAACTTGTGAATTTTTCTCAAGTTTCAATAAGTGTTTAAACATCATTTCGGTTTAACTTCAACTTGTAAACTTTTCTCAAGTTTCAACAAGTGTTAAACATCTTTTCGGTTTAACTTCAACTTGTAAACTTTTCTCAAGTTTCAACAAGTATTAAACATCATCTCGGTTTAACTTTAACTTGTAAACTTTTCTCAAGTTTCAACAAGTGTTAAACATCATCTCGGTTTAACTTCAACTTGTAAACTTTTCTCAAGTTTCAACAAGTGTTAAACATCATTTCTTCTCTCTGCCCCCTAATGTGAACCTAAGTTCCACTTGGAGTCTCATTATGCATGTATTCTAGAAATAACGTTATGTATCTTTATCAGTCACAAATATAGAAGAGTTTTGTTAAAATTTTATTCATTGCTGTGGAGAAGTGGTTTGGAAATACTCTTCAGATCCTGGGAGATGCTAGCGATCCTCAGCTAGTCACTTGAAAAGATACAAACACTCCGGTCGGGGGTGCCAGAATTAGCACTCCAACGGACAAGTCAGTTCAGACACTCAAGATAGCTTGTTTACTAAGTTAAGTGATGTGATTCTTACATATCTTTCTAAATCTGTGGTTCTTGTATTTATACTTACTTTTTGGGCCTCGGGGCCTGAGCCTACTTTTATCCCATTCCCCTTTTATTTATTCGGAGCTACTGATCTCCGGCTATTCGGCCTTCCTAGTCACGCAATATGGAGCTGAATAATATCTGATTTCTAGGGTACACACCTTCCGACTCTTCTATTTATTCGGCTCCCACAATTGCCCCCCAAGCACTTTACCAACGATAGTTGGCTGGAGTGCTTGGTTCCGAATTTCGAAAAATCAGAGCCAAAATTCGGTAGTTGGCCTCATCCTCATGCGGATATCTAAGCGCACCCCTTTCGGTTGTCGTGTCGACTTCCCGCCTCCTCGTACGTGTCTATTTATTGCGATTTAAAATTTTGACGTCCTTTCGAGTATGTATTTTATGACGCTCGTCGCTGGATTGCCTTTTGAATCGTCCCTGCAACTCTCTTCTCCGATATCCTTTTCGTCCTTTGTAAGTTCTCTCCTTCCTTGCTTCGAAGACTCTTTCTGGTTTATTTCTGCCTTGGCATATTCTTATAAACTGTAGGGTATGGCGAAACATTTAAAAGACCTTCTCTCGTCAGATCGAATTGCTGGCTTTAAACGCCATTTCTCCATTCCTGATGATGTCCGTCTGTCGTTTGTGGCAGACGGCACTCTTGATATGGAGAGGGAGGACAAAACCACGATTGTCTTTCCTCTTTTGTCAATCACAGAGGGTGGAGTCTGTTTTCCCCTTCACCCGTTTCTTAGGGCTGTGCTTCGCCATTGGGGTTTAATTCCTTCCCAATTCAATGTTGTAAGAGGAGCTAATTTGAGCCCACTAAATTAATTAGGCCCAATAGTCCAAGGTTGGTGGGCTCGAGTTTATCGCAAGTCCAAGATTGGTGGGCCCGGATTTATCGCCATCAAACGGGCTGAATCGCTCTAAGCCTCGAAAGGGTTCGGATCCACGAACTTAGAGACTTACTCGGGCCCGGACTCGAAAGGGTATTGAGCAAGCCTAGAGATCCGAGGCACTTGGACTCGAAAGGGTTCGGATCCACGAACCTAGAGATCCGAAGCACTTGACTTTGAACGGATTCAGACGCAATCTAGAAGTCGCTTCGTTAATGAGTCCCAGAACACTTGTGGGCTCGGAGCTTTCCGGGATCTACGCACCAGAACCATGGGCGTAATGGAGTTCGAACAAAGGACCCGATCCCAAGGACGGTGAGTGGAGATAAATTCACTCTTCGGTTAAACTAGCCTATACCCGGGTCGAGGTGGCACGACCCCAGGGGGTCCATGAGACTCGGCAATATTTTGCGGCAGGACGTCCTCTGGGACTACCCCTAACCCTTTGGGATGATTGGGGATCATTGGTTAGGTGTGGCTAAGAAGAAGGGTTCGCCGAGAGGTTGATCTCTTCTTCGGGGTTTTCCTCATCCTCGGAGAAGTCACCTCCTCGGACAAAGTGGTTAGAGAGAATATCCCCCATGTGCCTTGCACATGGGCTCCATCCTACATCATGAGATGCCTATAAATAGCACCCATCCATAGCTTTACAAGGGATGAATTTTTGGAGAATTAACTCTTGGGAAAGAACTAATTTCCCTTCTCCATTATCAACCTTGAGAGTGAAAGTGGGAGATCTATGAGAGAGCCTTGCCATTATTCTTTCTCTAGCTACTTTGCCTTCTTCTTCACCCAATCTCTTATCTCCATCATCTTCTTTACTTTTGTATTCTTGAGTTGAGACCATTGAAGAATCTAAGCCTCTCACATTTCTTCTAGAGAATTCGAAGTTGTTCTTCAAGGATCTTCGAAGATCTTCGTATTTTCCAACTCCTTTCTTGAACCCTCTCTTACATTTTGGCGACTCTGCTGGAGAGGCAGATTGGTTAAAGGTCTCAACGAGATCTGGAATCCACACAACTCCAACAAGGATGGCGGGAGAAGATGAAGTTCACCAACAAGGATCCTCTAATGGTGATGATGACAGGACCATGGCTCCAGATCAACCACTTTTGCTTGAAGCCATTCAAGGACTTCAAAATACTCAGCAAGAGATTCTTACCACTCTTCAGAATCTCACTCACACCATGTTGGTGATGAGTTCTAACTTTGCATCGGCACCAAACGGAAATCAAACTGGTGGTGGAGTTATTCCCGCCGGAGCGCAAAATCAAATCCAAGGAAAAGTAGGCCCCAATCAGCCTATGGCTCATGGCAACACGACCACAGTAACACATGCTCAAACCACAGTAGACGGCAGCAGTTTGCCCATGCCTGGGCTCCATGGCGTGCTAAGCCAAGATCCAATGGTGACTAGAGGAGTTTCTGGTGTAATGAATGGTGCTCCGGCGACTGTTGGTGTCCAGGAAAACATAAGGAGCATGATGGCGCAAAAGGGAGCTCTGCCCGTACCTAATCTTGTTACGCCACCAATAAATGTTACCCAAGCACCAAGCGGGCCTCCTTTGGTGCCGACAACAAATCTGCAAGCACAACCCGGTATAGCGGCGTCGTGCGATGGACTCTACGGGCCTCAATTCAATATCCCATCACCAACTGGCTTGTCTATAGGCGCTGATGGCCAGTATCGTCAAATGTCCTCACCAATGATGAATTCGCAGCACCAGAATGGCCAAGTCGCCCCTAGCTCAGTCTTCGGGTCCATAAGCCAAGTCCCGGGAATACCACCATCAAACTCTCTCCCTCAACAGTTTCTAACTCTCGCCGATGTGCAGGCCATGTTCGATCTCGAACAGGGCAAGAGGACCTTATCCTCTTTGCCTGATCTAGACGTCAAGCCGCCTTACCCCATTGAGATGCTGAGCTATCCATACCCTGAGGGGTATACAGTGCCGAAGTTCATCAAGTTCGACGGCAAACAAGGAAATGCCCGAGAACATGTTGTGTGATTCATCGAGACTCTAGGTATTCATGGTTCAAACCACGTCCTCCGGCTGAGAGAATTCTCTAAGTCCCTCACCGACCGAGCATATAGTTGGTATGTTAATTTGGCCCCAAACTCTGTCCGAAGTTGGGAGGAAATGGTTAACAAATTCCACTCCAAGTTCTTTCAAGTGGCGGAGAAGGTAACCACACTTACATTGTGTAAAGAGAAGCAACAAGAAAGTGAAGACATCCTTGACTATGTCAAAAGGTTTCAGGACAAGGCCGTGGATTGTCATGAAGCAGTTGAGGAGAGTTATCTGGTTCAAATCTGTCTAGAAGGGGCATTGAGCAGGTACAAAATGTTTCTAGTTAATCACAAGCTACCCACCTTCTCGGCATTAATAGAAGCAGCTCGAAACATTAGCATTCCTCAGGCTCAGGAGTCCGGATTTAAGGCCAGTTACAAGACTAGTTTCAAATCGTCTTGTGGACCTATTGTTGCTGCTGCCTCGGTCCTAGATGCCTGAAATTCACAAGGAGGAGGTCATAGAGGCCAGAAGAGAAAGCAATATAATGGTGAAAAGGGAAATGTTTCTTATCCATGTGGAATCGAGGAAGTGAAAGCTCTAGTTAAGGAATGGGTGGCCGACGGAGAGCTAAAATTGCCTTATGTCGAAGAAATGCCATCAAAAAAGGACCGCAAGAGCCCTGAATTTTGTGTCTACCATCGTACATTGAAACATCCGACAGAGAAGTGTTGGACTCTCAGGAAAATCTTCAGAGATAAAGTCGAGGCAGACGAATTGAGGTTCAAAAAGCAAGGGACTCAAGACATCCGAGAACAACCATATGCTCAACACCGAGACAAGGGCAAGAATGTTGCTATGATAGCTTATGAAGGCCCGATGATCAAGGCTATCGCCAATCTCGATGACGATGATTGTTATCTGGACGACATCCTTGAGCCAGAGGGTGAGCAAGTTTACTATGGAAGTGTTCTCGATCCAGAGGGCAGAACATTTATGACTCATGGCGAAGATCCCTTTGATCCAGAAGGAGGAGAAGAGTACTATGGAAGAGGAGGACACCATGTTTATGTGGCATCTTATTTTGAAGAGACCGAGGAGATGGTTAACTACGAGCCTCCAAGAGTGGAAAAGATCCGGATCACTATGCCAAAACCTTGCAAGATTGTGTAAAGTTCAAGCAATTCTTCGACTAGCTTGGACTTTCCAGGGAGGCAAGAACAGAAATCACCAAGTCTATCATCAATATAGCTGAGGCACACCATGAGGAATGCATGTCCGCCGAGGGATCTATTCCGAGGAAGGCAAAAGAACAATCTAGTGCCATTACTTTCTCCGAGACTGATCGGAAGTATCCCTTTTCTCACAACCGCCCGCTTTATGTGATTGCTTTTATTAACGGGGTTGAGTTCAAAAGGGCCTTTCTAAACAGTGGAGCCTCTATCAACATTATGACTTGCGCTACCCTAGAAATGGCCGGAATTCCTGAAGAGCGCATTGTAAAGCAACCGATAGTCATCACTGGCTTCGGTGGAGAAAGGAGAGTTATTATCGGATACGTGACAGTTGATTTAGCCGTCGGAGAGATTCGCTCGGCCACCAAGTTCCATATTATCGATTCCGAGGCAAACTACCACATCATCCTAGGGAGGACCTGGATGCATAGATATGGGGCTGTACCATCAAGTTATCATCAGTGTGTTAAGGCTAAATGGGGAAAGAAGACGGTGACAATTCAGGCTACAGAAAAGCCTTTCGAGGTCCATGAAACTCATTATTCTGATGCCATCTACTTCATCGAATTGGCTGTCGAAGAAGTTCCCACCACCTCTAAGCCTCGGGGGGTCAAAATTCCTCGTTGGGAGGATATCAAAGATGACAAGGAGCCAAGGGCAAAATCAAGTAAACGAGCGATCTCTAGACTAGAAAGTCCGCCTATTCCTCGGAAGGTGATGACAGTCCGAGAAGGGGGCAAGATGGTGTACTATTTATGAAGGTGCGGGGAGTCGGTTTCTTCAGGCACCGACTCTGAGTCAAAAGAAGAGCCTCATGATAATGACATAGTGATATAGCCTGAAGTGGCTACAGAATGCATGCAAGATGGGCCAAAGCCTCAGCCTGAACAACTTATTGGAATAGATCTGAGTGATAGACAAGATGCTCCAAGGCCGGTATTCATAAGTTCGAGCCTTAGCCCAGAGAGGCGGAAACAGTTGTTAAAGTTGATAAGCCGGTATTCAGATGTGTTCGCTTGGTCATATAAGGAAATGCCCAGACTAGATCCTGACCTAGTCTCCTATTATCATGATGTGTTCCCAAACTCCAAGCCAATTAAGCAAGCTGCTCGAAAATATCATCCGGATCTCGAAGAGAAGATTAACGAGGAGATTGAAAAACTTCAACAAACAGGTTTCATCTGGCCAATACAGTACCCCACGTGGTTGGCAAACATAGTGCCAGTAAAGAAGAAGAATGGTCAAATCAGAGTATGTGTAGACTTTCGAGGTTTGAACAAATCTTGCCCGAAGGATGAATTCCCTCTACCACACATCGACACCCTCGTAGATGCCACCTCGGGACACCAGATGTTCTCATTCATAGATGGATTCAGTGGATACAATCAGATTAAGATGGCTGAAGAGGACGCAGAAAAGACTGCTTTTAGAACACCTCTCGGAAACTTTTTCTATACAGTCATGCCTTTCGGACTCAAGAATGCCGGAGCAACTTACCAAAGGGCTATGACTGTAATTTTTCATGACATGATCCATCATGAGGTGGAAGATTATGTTGATGATCTAGTGGTGAAATCCAAGAAAGAAGAGGACCATCTCCGAGACCTTGAAAAAGTATTCAAGAGATGCCAAAAAATCAAAATGAGGATGAATCCTCTCAAATGTGCTTTCGGGGTGACGGCTGGGAAGTTCCTCGGGTTTCTTGTACACAAACATGGTATCGAGGTAGATGAAGACAAGGTCAAATCTATCAGAGCAATGCCTCCCTCGCATTCTCAGAAGGAGTTAAAGAAGTTCCTCGGGAAGGTATCTTATATTTAGAGGTTTATCCCAGCACTTGCAGAGATCTCTGCCCCTTTCAGCTCATTGTTAAAAGGAGATGCCAAGTTCGAGTGGAACCAGGAGCACCAAAAGGCCTTCGAGAGAATCAAGGCAGCCTTGACCTCGCCTCAGACCATGATAGCCCCGCAGCCCGGGGTGCCTCTAATGTTGTACTTAACTTCAACCCCCAAGTCCATAGGGGCATTATTGGTCCAGGATGTAGATGGAGCAGAATGCCTGGTGTATTACATCAGCCGGAAGATTTGAGGAGCAGAAGTCCGATATACTCCGATAGAGAGACATTGCTTAGCTCTGGTATTCACCGCCCAAAAGCTCAGACATTACTTCTTAGCACATCAGATTCAGAGTGTTACTAAAAGTGATCCAATCCGATACCTCGTCAGCAAGCCTGCTCTAACCGGGAAGGTGGCAAGATGGTTGTTAGCACTGGGTAAATTCGAGATCACATGTGTAGCCCCAAGGCGATCAAAAGCCAAGCCTTAGCTGACCTCCTTGCTCAATTTCCAAGCGGTGACTATGAACCAGTGAATGAAGAATTAAGAGGAGAGGTGCATGCAGCTATGGCTTCCGAGGAAAGCTTTCGGACATTGAGCTTTGATGGAGCAACAGCCGGAGGTAAAAGAGGAACCGGGATAGTCATTACAAGCAAAAGTGGGGAAAAGTTATATTTGTCTTATAAACTAGATTTCCATTGTTCGAATAATGAAGCCGAGTATGAGGCTCTTATTGTAGGCTTGATAGCAGCTGAGAAGCACAGTATCAAGAAGATTCGGATTCGGAGGGACTCAAAGCTTATAGTGAACTAAGTTTTAGGACAGTTCGTCTTGAAGGAGCCTGCCTTGGCCACATATCGAACAACAGTCCAAAGGCTTCTTGACAAATTTCAGAAGGTCGAAATAGAGCATGTGCCTCACTCCGACAACAAGTTTTCAGATGCCCTCGCAACATTAGGGGCAAGAGTTGACATTCTAGAGGAAGAGGCAACAATTGTTATCAATAAGAGAACAGAACCTTCAATAATACCCGAAGACAAAGACCTTCCGGAGGACTGGAGAGGAGAAGTCCTCGAACAACTCAGAAGCAAAGTTGGAAAACTGACTATGGCCAAGCTTGCCCAATTCGTAATTATTCAAGGTGAACTTTACTTCTGAGGGGGTACCGGATTCCTAGCTCGGTGTGTTGGCCAACAAGAAGCAAGCTTCCGACTACAACAGATCCATGAAAAGTCTTGCGGGGATGGGGATATTAGTTTGTACAGAAGGATCCAAAGACAAGGCTATTATTGGCCTGAGATGGAGAAGCCCTCGAATCAACTACAGAAAGAATGCCCTAAGTGTCAGTCATACATCCGGGAGGATGAGAGTTGCTTTGAAATTGATACCCCTGACTGGAGACAAGTCTATATTGACTATCTCAAAGAGGAAACACTACCTGAGAGCCCGAGGGACATTGCACACCTCAAGAGGAGAGTGAGGCGGTACTTTCTTGATCAGTACAAGCTTCGAGGGTCTTTCTCGTTGAAGCAGAGTGTGTGTTCCCACTCGGACTTCCGAAGAATAGCCCTTGCTTCCATCAATGCAAGCTTCGAAAATCTTTCTTGCTGAAGTAGAGTGTATGTGTTCCCACTCAGACTTTCGAAGAATAGATCTCGCTTCCGTCAGTGCAAGCTTCGAGAGATACCATTTGCTTCCATTGATTGCTGAAGAAATGAGTGTACATCCACTTGGATTTCCGAGGAACAGCTTTGTCTCCGCTCGGATTTCTAGGGAGCAATTTTTACTTCAGTTAGTACAAACTTGATAGATTCGGTTACCGGCCAGGAGGGATCTTTCTTGCAGTTACCAGCCATAAGGGATTTTGTTTGCCAAAAAGAAAAGTATGCTTCCACCCAGACGTCCCAGGGACAGCCCTTACTTTCATTTGGACTTCTAAGGAACAAGCCTCATTTCCATCCGTGCGAGCTTCGAGGATCTCTTTTGTTGAAGTAGAGTGTGTGCTCTCACTCAAACTTTCGAAGAGGAAATCTCATTCCCATCAGTGTGAGCTTCAAGGATATTTCTTGTTGAAGTAGAGTGTGTTCTCCCACTCAGACTTTCGAAGAACAGCCCTCGAGACTCGGTGGCCTATCAAAAGGGATCTTCTTGCCAAAGTAGGGTGTGTGCTACTATTCAAACTCCCGAGAGATAGCCTTGTTTCTGCTCGGACTTCTGAGGGAGAGCCTTCTGAGGGACAACTCTTGCTCTCATTAGTGCGGGTCCGAAGAACAACCCTTGATTTCATCTATACGAGCTCCGAGGATCTTTCTTTTCAAAGTAGAGTGGACTCTTACTCGAACTCCCAAGGGATAGCCTTTGCTTCCATTAGCTGCCGAAGTAGAAGTGCACATCCACTCGGACATCCGAGGGACAGCCTTGTTTCTGCTCGGACTTCTGAGGGAGAGCCTTGTTTCTGCTCGAACTTCTGAGGGACAGCCTTGTCTCTGCTCAGACTTCTGAGGGACAGCCTTGTTTCCGCTCGAACTTCTGAGGGACAGCCTTGCTTCTGCTCGGACTTCTGGGAGACAATCTTTACTTTTGTTGGTGCAAGCTTGGTAGACTCGGTTATCTTCCAGAGGAATCTTTCTTGTCAAAATAGGGTGTGTGCTACTTTTGGACTCCCGAGGGACAGTCTTGCTTCTTTTCGGACTTCCGAGGAATAGCCCTTGCTCTCATTAGTGAAGATTCTGAAGGCCTCGAGGTCGTGGATTTCACACAAAAATTTATTTTCCTGAAATAGTAAAACCGACAAATGAGATGAGCAATATTGAGTTCAGAATATGATTCAAGCATTATCAGAATGGGGCAACATCGACAAATAATATCGATCTATTTAAGCTACAACAATTTTACTCCTCCGAACAAGTTCATGAAAATGCAACAATCAAGTTTTTGTCTCTTCGGGCCGGTTCCTCTCAAGCCAACATAAAGCAACAATGTTCCAACAAAAGTTCGGCATCAACATTTTATTTTCTCTGAGTGTCCACAAAATTAGCACACATCAATATATGTTCTTATTCTTTGTTACATTACTTTATTCTTCCAAGCAAAACATTCATCGAATATGGATATCGGAATTCATTCATCAAGTATATAAAGTTCAATATCGGATTTCACTATTCTCGGAGCCACATCAATCAATTATCCGACAAGAAGATATATATACAACATGAGAGACTTATTTCCTTGGATTTCTTTTGCAACAACATTTATTTACTCTACAAATTTCAAGACGAGCAAGTCTAACAAAATTTTCAGTAGCAACACCAATCCCTCATTTGCCACATTAATACTATATCTATGTCAGATTTATCAACACAGGGCCAAATTCCAAAACATGAATTTCAATACTACATTTCCCTCACAGGTTCAAGGTTCAACAGCATGGATTTCAGGACAACAAAACCCAAATTTTTTTCGATGGGATTAGCAAGGATTCAACATTGATTGTTCCAATATTCACAAAGAAAAAAAAAAATCAAGTTCTCTTTATCAAGATGTGCAACACCAGAAATTTATGGGTTACTTGTCCAGAAATTTATAAATCAGAGTTCATACAAATAAGGAATTCAAGAATGAGTTTCAGCATATAGTTATTCACAAATTTGGAGAAGCAAAAATATATGAAGCTAGCTTGAGAGGGATTAAACCAGCACAAACTGAAATCAGCAAGCTAAGGCCGATGCCGACCAAGAAGGAAAGCAGGGGGCAGTGTCGGAGAAAACTAAGGCCGAGATCGGTAGAGCCAGCGCCAGGGGTAGCCAAGACAGGGCGACATCAGTGAGTGTAGCTTGGACAAACAATAAGTGAGAGGGGTGCTAGACGGACCAATGACGCGTTGAAAGGGCGACGTGGTCCACGTTGATTAATCATGGCCGAATCCAGTGAGTATGCAAAAATCGAGATTCAAACTCCGAAAAAATAGCGTCGGGCTGTGAGACTGACAAGCTGAGCAGTGCTAGGCAGGCCCACACGCACGTCGCGTTGAAAGGGCAACGTGCGTAGTCGGCGTTGGACAGTTGAGGACGAAGGCAGTGTTGAAGACGTAACGGAGTCGGCGTCGATCAAGATCAACAAGATTGAGCTAGGCTGGGCAAAACCACACACGTTGCGTTGAGTGGGCGAACGTGTGTGGTCTGCGTTGGAACCGTTGAAGCCAAGAGTGGTCGGGGTTGTAGCAAAGAGAGGTCAGTAGCAACTTGGGTCACGACATCTGCAGTAGTCGGGGCTGTGATAGGTTGGCGACGCACTCAGAGTTGCAGCAGTCGGCGCCCGGAATTGCAGCAGTCGGTAGTGAGCAAACCGCGAAGCAGAGCCCCTTGAAGAAGACGAACTCTGAATCTGTCTCTGTTAGAGAGAGTGGGTTTGACAAAAAGGGTTTTAAGCTTGTATTTACAAATCTAATATAGTCAAAGGAATAAAAAAAGTTGAGAGGAAGACCAAGGCCCACCAAAAATGGGTTTCATAGTAGATTGATGACGGCGCGAGCAGCGTCAGTGCACAGTGGGCTAGAACGATGCTGGGCAGGCCAACACCGCGCTGAGTGGGCGGCGTGGCCAGCACAGGTCAGTCACGGATAGAAGCAGCAGTGAGGTCACAGGTGCCGGAACAAAGCGCGCAGGGCAGAGCCATGGTTAGCTCTCGCGTAGGTCGACGGGGTGCAGCACGACGATAGGCAAGTTGGTGTTACGACAGAGCTGCGGCGGATCACGATGGTCTGCGCGGTCTTTGGTGATTACAAAAGTTAAAGAAGAGCACTGAGTTGTTGCTCCGATTAAAGCATGTTAAAGGAGGAGGCTGGCTGCAGTGGTATTCAACGGGTTGCAAAAAACATGAAGAAGCTCTGGTTTGACGTTGGCCTCTGGTATTGTAGCAGCCCCTAGTTTATTAAAGGAGAGCTCGGCAGTGGCTTCTGGTGTTGAACAAACAGAGCCTTCTAAAAGAAAAAGAGAAGAGCTGGGTTGGTCTCTCGATCTGGAAAGAGAGGCGCCGCTGTGCAACAAATAAAAAGAAATGAGCTATGGAAAAGGTAAGTGGCTATTGATTAGGGTTGCTATCCCTTTCCTTAAATAGAAAAGGAGAGGTGTGATACATGGAATATCCTCTCAAATATTCTGCATATATATATAAGGGCCCAAGCAGTTACGGGTTTTCAATTTGAAGAAAGAAGAATAGTGGGTTTCACGTTTTTAGAAGGAGAAACAAAAATGGGTTTGGATGTTAGGCCTCTCAGAATAAATAAATAAAAGTTTTGCTGGTTGGTTACATTTTAGAATAAAAAAAGGGGGGGTCAGCTTTTCTGATTTGTTTATTCTCAAGGAAAAGAATTATTATTATTATTTTCTTTGGCAATTTAATTGGTGCTGTGTGAATGTCAAGGTTTGGTTGGTGGAGAATAATTCAAGTTCTGGTTTTCTTTCAAAAAAAAAAAAAAAAAGGTGAGATATTTATTTATTTATTTATTTTTAATATTACTTGTCAATTTTACCTATAAATTACGGTGAGCCTTCAGCTTTATTCATGGACTCTGTAAAGACCAAATATTCTTGAAGACGTAACCCGAAGCATGATTGAAGATGTGAAATTATGCGTGTCTGAGAAAACTAAAATTTCTCATACACGCAAGGGGCAAATGTAACAGGAGCTAATTTGAGCCCACTAAATTAATTAGGCCCAATAGTCCAAGGTTGGTGGGCTCGAGTTTATCGCAAGTCCAAGATTGGTGGGCCCGGATTTATCGCCATCAAACGGGCTGAATCGCTCTAAGCCTCGAAAGGGTTCGGATCCACGAACTTAGAGACTTACTCGGGCCCGGACTCGAAAGGGTATTGAGCAAGCCTAGAGATCCGAGGCACTCGGACTCGAAAGGGTTCGGATCCACGAACCTAGAGATCCGAAGCACTTGACTTCGAACGGATTCAGACGCAATCTAGAAGTCGCTCCGTTAATGAGTCCCAGAACACTTGTGGGCTCGGAGCTTTCCGGGATCTACGCACCAGAACCATGGGCGTAATGGAGTTCGAACAAAGGACCCGATCCCAAGGACAGTGAGTGGAAATAAATTCACTCTTCGGTTAAACTAGCCTATACCCGGGTCGAGGTGGCACGACCCCGGGGGGTCCATGAGACTCGGCAATATTTTGCGGCAGGACGTCCTCTGGGACTACCCCTGACCCTTTGGGATGATTGGAGATCATTGGTTAGGTGTGGCTAAGAAGAAGGGTTCGCCGAGAGGTTGATCTCTTCTTCGGGGTTTTCCTCATCCTCGGAGAAGTCACCTCCTCGGACAAAGTGGTTAGAGAGAATATTCCCCATGTGCCTTGCACATGGGCTCCATCCTACATCATGAGATGCCTATAAATAGCACCCACCCATAGCTTTACAAGGGATGAATTTTTGGAGAATTAACTCTTGGGAAAGAACTAATTTCCCTTCTCCATTATCAACCTTGAGAGTAAAAGTGGGAGATCTATGAGAGAGCCTTGCCATTATTCTTTCTCTAGCTACTTTGCCTTCTTCGTTACCCAATCTCTTATCTCCATCATCTTCTTTACTTTTGTGTTCTTGAGTTGAGACCATCAAAGAATCTAAGCCTCTCACATTTCTTCTAGAGAATTCGAAGTTGTTCTTCAAGGATCTTCGAAGATCTTCGTATTTTCCAACTCCTTTCTTGAACCCTCTCCTACAAATGTGAATTTCTTTAGAATTATAATGGGGGTTATAGCGCTCAACCGTCGCCTTAGAATTAACCTTGGCATTCCAGCCATCTGGCATTGCTATGCCTTGGCTAAGTTTTCTAGTCGGCACGGGCGTTTCTTCCTTAGGGCCAAGGATATCGACCATCAGCTAATTATTATGCTTTCCAGTTCTAGGAAACGAGTTGATGATGTTATGGTCGTTGTCCAGGGTAACTGGGAATTTGGCGAAGGGGAGGATCACGTCAACCCTATTCCTACACGGAGGGGCGAGCCAGGTGGCCGATTGCCTTCTCGCTTTTATTATTTGTTCATTTTTGTTGTAAAGCCTCTTTTTTGAAATGTTATGGCTTGGCTTGTGCAGGGAACGATTTGAAGAAAGTCTTGTCTTCGACTGACGACGCCGTTCTTTCGGATATCAAAGTCGCGCTCAAGTATTTCGGCCGTCGAAGTCTTCAAAAACAAGGGAGGGCGGCCCATGTTTTCCTTCGTTACGAGCCGACATATACGACTTTATCGGCGGCGAAAAATATCCCGGTTCCGGAGGGTGAAGATTCTCTTATCGCACTTATTTTGTCTGACTTCAAAAACTTGAGGCAGGTTGGTTTTTAAGGGTCTGATTCGGAGAGCGAAATGTAGCTAATGCTACTGAATCATATCAGTACAAAACCGAGTCTGACGAGGTATTGAATTCGGTCGATCCTCCATCCACTTCGGGACGAGGGGTTCTTTCAATTGACGGCATCTTTCACAACTTAGAGGATCTTCCAGCCGTAAGCCCCGAAGACATGGCCGGGTTAAGCCTGACAAAACTTGCCAGGAAGGCGAATGCGGAAAGGTTGGTTGTGCGGCGAAGAGCGGAGGCCCTTCCGTCTGAAGTACCACCCGCCACCGAATCTCAACTATCCCTGCCTGTTAGCGAATCAGAGTCCTTGCGCGTTATTGAGGTGGAGACGGCAAAAAATCAGAATGCCGAATCTACTTTGATCACGCAGGCCGGCCAAGAAGTTGAGGAAGAGGCAGAGAAACGCCCTGCCGAGTTTGAGGATGGCTCAGAAGAACAAGGCGGCAAACGTCCTCGATTAGAGGGATCGAATGTGATCGTTGCTTTTGTCATTCAGCCGATGATAAAAAACATGCCGGTTTCTTCTGATGCTTCAGCGCTTAAAGATCCAGAAGTCGCATTCAGCTTGGCTACGTCCGTGTCGTTGCCGTCAGACAGGGAGGCTTTCCGGGTGAAACCAGATCTGAATGCGATAGCACTAGCCGTCTAATCGGCACTTTTGGTACATATTCGGACTTTGCTTCACTTAATCCAAATACTGTTGAAGTTATGGTTTTAAATTCTTGTTTTGCAGACCGTCGGAAGAATAGCCGATATGGGCCGTCACTATCGCGACGCCGTCAAACATATTGGTTGTTTACGAAAGAAAGTTGAGGGCCAGAGGAGAAGGGCCGAGGTTGAAGTTTTGAGGGTGAACAAGGAAGCCTCAACGGCCGAGGTCGAGGTGGAGAGGTCTCGTAGCGCGGATCAATTGAGATCGGATGCCGAAAAGGAGGCGAACGCGAGCGAAGATGCGCTCAAATTGGCCTAGAAGGCGGTCTCCAAACTGGAGGCTGAGTTGGCTGAAATGAAGGTGGCTAAGGAAACAGCCAACTCGGAGGCTTCCAAAGTATTCGAGGTTGGGAAAAATGCTGGACTCGCCGAGTATTTGGAACAAGTCCCCAAGTTTGAAAATCAGGGATTCAAACATGGCTGGCACAAAGCCCTTGCTGCTGCTAAAGTTTCATTGATTATGCCAATACCATATGAGCAAGTGGATGTTGAGCCATTGGAGTCTGATTCCGATGACTGATCTGGGCGACTGACATAGTTTTTAGGATGTCGAATGTATTTTTACAGTTTTAAATTTGGTATTTTTCATGTGTTGCCACAGTCATAGTTTTTTGCTAGGCATTTTCATGCGGGCTTGTAGCTTTTTGTTTAGTAATTTGCATATATAAAATTTCATGAGTTGTGCTCAACTTGCTAAGGAAAATGATGTTGATGAATGATATTGCTTTCGGTTATGGTTAGATCGGCTGCTTAGCTTAGGTATTTGGCTGACCAGATTAGTAAATCTGCCCTTGCCTTAGCCAGGGCACGAGCTTGCAAAGCCGAATGGGCCTAACTCGTGGGCTGGCTGAAGCACAGATTGATCGGCGCTTGCGCTTGAAAACATGGCCGACCAGATTAGTAAATCTGCCCTTGCCTTAGCCAGGGCACGAGCTTGGGAAGCCGAATCTTGGAAAGCCGAATGGGCCTAACTCGTGGGCTGACTGAGGCACAGATTGATCGGCGCTTGCGCTTGAAAACATGGCAGACCAGATTAGTAAATCTGCCCTTGCCTCAGCCAGGGCGCGAGCTTGGGAAGCTGAATCTTGGGAAGCCGAATGGGCCTAACTCGTGGGCTGGCTGAGGCACAGATTGATCGGCGCTTGCGCTTGAAAACATGGCCCACCAGATTAGTAAATCTGCCCTTGCCTTAGCCAGGGTGTGAGCTTGGGAAGCCGAATGGGCCTAACTCGTGGGCTGGCTGAGGCACAGATTGATCAGCGCTTGTGCTTGAAAACATGGCGGACCAGATTAGTAAATCTGTCCTTGCCTTAGCCAAGGCGCGAGATTGGGAAACCGAATCTTGGGAAGCCGAATGGGCCTAACTCGTGGGCTGGCTGAGGCACAGATTGATCGGCGCTTGCGCTTGAAAACATGGCCCACCAGATTAGTAAATCTGCCCTTGCCTTAGCCAAGGCGCGAGCTTGGGAAGCCGAATGGGCCTAACTCGTGGGCTGGCTGAGGCATAGATTGATCGGCGCTTGCGCTTGAAAACATGGCCAACCAGATTAGTAAATCTGCCCTTACCTTAGCCAGGGCACGAGCTTGGGAAGCCGAATCTTGGGAAGCCAAATGGGCCTAACTCGTGGGCTAGCTGAGGCACAGATTGATCGGCGCTTGTGCTTGAAAACATGGCAGACCAGATTAGTAAATTTGCCCTTGCCTTAGCCAGGGCGCGAGCTTGGGAAGCCGAATCTTGGGAAGCCGAATGGGCCTAATTTGTGGGCTAGCTGAGGCACAGATTGATCGGCGCTTGCGCTTGAAAACATGGCCCATTAGATTAATAAATTTGCCCTTGCCTTAGCCAGGGCGCGAGCTTTCGAAGCCGAATGGGCCTAACTCGTGGGCTGGCTGAGACACAGATTGATCGGCACTTGCGCTTGAAAACATAGTTGGCCAAATTAGTAAATCTGCCATTGCCTTAGCCAGAGCGCGAGCTTGGGAAGCCGAATGGGCCTAACTCGTGAACTGGCTGAGGCACAGATTGATCGGCACTTGCGCTTGAAAACATGGCGGACCAGATTAGTAAATCTTCCCTTGCCTTAGCCAGGGCACGAGCTTGGGAAGCCAAATGGGCCTAACTCGTGGGCTGGCTGAGGCACAGATTGATCGGTGCTTGCGCTTGAAGACATGGCGGACCAGATTAGTAAATCTGTCCTTGCCTTAGCCAGGGCGCGAGCTTGGGAAGCCAAATCTTTGGAAGCCGAATGGGCCTAACTCGTGGGCTGGCTGAGGCACAGATTGATCGGCACTTGCGCTTGAAAACATGGTCGACCAGATTAGTAAATCTGCCCTTGCCTTAGCCAGGGCGCGAGCTTGCAAAGCCAAATGGGCCTAACTCGTGGGCTGGACAATTGTCATCCATCTTTTGACGTTTGGGATTACTGACGTTGCCTCGGGAGAGCTGCATACATTGAAGGTTAAATGGGGCGGGTGCACTCCAGAGGCCTTACTTATTTCTATTCAGGCAACTTGGGAGGGACGAAGATTGGCTGAATTACACGCCGCAACGAGTCGCAGTAGCGAGCCTATGAGTACGGAAAGAGGGACTTCCAAGGATCGGGAAACACAACAGCCCCTTAGTCGTCGAAGCAGATCGCCTCGAAAGGACAGACAACAACGGGGAAATTCTCCGCGCCCGCGACTGAGAATCGAGCCCGATACGACCCCACGACCGTTGAGTTTTGTGGTTTTTGTGAGGAACAGACCAATGACGGAGGCGAATTCTATCATTAAAGACCCAAGTGTGGCAGTCGAGTTCGCTCGATAGATCTTCCCGCCGGAAGTCCAACAATTGATGGTCGGATGTCAATATTTCGAAGTATTTCGAGACGGCATACATGGGGCCGTGAAAGGACTATATACTGCTTATGAAGTCGGCATGCGTCTGCGGGAAGCGCGACGTGAGAGTGAGAAAAAGGACGAAAGGAATCGCAGTCTGGAGGTTTGCGCGGAAAAGGCTGAGCGTGAGCTCGGGAGCTGAAGAATGTTCAAACGAGCGCGTCGGTGGCGGCCGGTCAATCTAAATTGGTCGTTGAGGAGAGAGTGACCCAGCGAACCTCGGATTATGAAAAGGGGTTTCAGGACGGCCTGAAGGTTGGGAGAGAGAAGACCAAACGAGACCTTGCCGAGGAGGTCTGCCGATGTGAAAATCGTGGATTTAAGCACGACTGGATCAAGGCCCTTTAAACCGAGAAAGCTCTCGAAGCCGTGGGCATTGATTCGGCTTCGCCCTTGTATCATCGTCACTACTTACCTTATTCCGATTTCGAAATTGAGAAGAGCGACGATGAGGGTGCCAAATAAATAGACTTTGGAATGCGAGAACAGACTTCGCGGCGAACAAATAGAATTTCTTTTATTTTTAACGTTCGTATTTGGTCTTGAAATGTTATGTGCTTAATTAAACGTAATATTTCAACTTACTGGCAAGTTTTGTGTTGTGTGGTACAAATATTTAAACATGCATTGACCGGCTCGAATTAAGAACAATTCTCAGTGAATATTTATTCGGCCAGTGAAGTGGTCCGAATGCATCTCTCACAAAGGCTCCGAATTCGGAGTCTTTATCGGCCTTAAGAGGCTTAATCGGCCCTAAGATGTCATTCGCCAAAAGGGGCTCCGAATTCGGAGACTTAATCGGCCTTAAGGTGTCATGCATCAAAAGGGACCCTGAATCCGAAGACTTTAATTTAGCCAATCGTGATATCCACGAAGGGCGCTCCGAATCCGGAGTCTTAATCGGCCCTAAGGTGTCATGCACCAAAAGGGGGCTCTGAATCCGGAGACTTTAATTTGGCTAATCGTGATATCCACGAAAGGCGCTCCGAATCCGGAGACTTAATCGGCCCTAAGGTGTCATGCACCAAAAGGGGCTCCGAATCTGGAGACTTTATTTTGGCCAATCGTGATATCCACGAAGGGCGCTCCGAATCCGGAAACTTAATCGGCCCTAAGGTGTCATGCACCAAAAGGGGCTCCGAATCTGGAGACTTTATTTTGGCCAATTGTGATATCCACGAAGGGCGCTCCGAATTCGGAGACTTAATCGGCCCTAAGGTGTCATGCACCAAAAGGGGCTCCGAATCTGGAGACTTTATTTTGGCCAATCGTGATATCCACGAAGGGCGCTCCGAATTCGGAGACTTAATCGGCCCTAAGGTGTCATGCACTAAAAGGGGCTCCGAATCCGGAGACTTTATTTTGGCCTTTGAAGGCTTAATCAGCCTTTAAAGGCTTGGGAGCGAGCTTGAGAAAACGAGAAGCTTTGTGTTGCAACGGTGGAATATGTAAAAGTATCAAGCCCACAAGTCGGGTCAATGATAGAATTTACGTAAATGTGTTGAATTCCAAGGCCTTGACAGGCTTCTTCCTGACATGTCTGAGAGCCAGTATGCCCTGTTCCAGCGATGGATTCTATCTGATAGGGGCCGTCCCAGTTTGGACCCAATTTTTCATCGGCCGGTCTCTGGTCGGTTGGAAGTACCTTCTTTAGGACCAACTCTCCTGGCGTGTATCGGCGCAACTAAACTCGCTGATTATACGACTTGGCGAGTAGCTGCTGATACTGTGCCATGGATGCCAGGGCGCGGTCTCTTCGTTCTTCGATTAGAATCAGATCTAGGGCAAGCATCATGTCATTTCGGCCTGTATCAAAAACTTGCGATTTCAAAGTTGGGAGGCCGATTTCTAGGGGTAAGATTGCCTGGATTCCAAAGCATAGCGCAAACGGTGTTTCTCCAGTGGATCTCCTCGGCGTAGTACGATGAGCCCACAATACACTCGGCAATTCTTCGACCCATTTGCCTTTAGCTTTTTCCAGCCTTTTTTGATGCCGTCCAAGATAGATTTGTTAGAGGCTTCGGCTTGACCATTGCTTTGGGGGTAGGCCGGTGTAGAGAAGTAAGGCCGAATGCCATATTTGCTGCATAACTTTCGATATACGCCACAATCGAACTGGGTGCCATTGTTTGAGATGAGAGCTCTTGGAATGCTGAATCGTGTTATGATGTTTCTCCATACAAAGCGTTTAATGTCGGCATCTCGTATATGTGTTAAAGCCTCCGCTTCGACCCATTTTGTGAAGTAATCTGTCGCGACGTTTAAGAATCGCTTGTTCCTTAGGGCCCTCGGCAATGGTCCTACGATATCAAGTCCCTACTGAGCAAACGGCCAGGGGCTGGTGATAGAGTTCAACCCTTCGGCAGGCAGATGGGTTAATGGGGAGAACTTTTGGCACTGTTCGTATTTTTTTACATAACTCTCTGTGTCAGCTCTTATTGTCGGCCAATAATAACCCTGTGTTATAGCTCGATGGGCCAGAGAGCGTCCGCCAGAATGGGCACCACAACTGCCCTCATGTATCTCTGTCAGAAGCTCCTCCACTTTGTCGGGGTGCACGCATTCCAAATATGGACCCGAGAGGGACTTTTTATAAAGCCCTCCTTGCGGATCCTGATAGTATCGCAGGGCTTTATTTCGCAGTTTGTGTGCTTCTTTTTTGTCCTGTGGGAGTTGCTCAGAAGAGAGGAATGCAGCAATGGGGTCCATCCAGCTTAGTGCGGATTCTATAACGTTGACATGGATTTCCTTCGAAGGGCCAATACTCGGCTCTGGGATGAAACCTACATCGATGGTTCGTTTGATCTCAGAATTGATGGCGGAGGCTAGGCACGCCAAGGCATTCGCGTGTGTGTTCTGGTCTCGTGTTATTTGGTTCAGGTCGTGATGGTCAAATTTTGCTAGCAAGGAATTGGCCGTTTTCATGTAGGCCGCCATACGGTCGTTTCTTGCTGCGTACTCCCCCTTTAGCTGACTGATTACCCGTTTTAAATCACAAAACACAAGCAGACGCCGAGCGCCGAGAAGGTGCGCATTCTGCAGATCGGCTAGAAGGGCTTCGTATTCGGCTTCATTATTTGATGCTTCGAAGCCAAGCTTGACGGCCTGCTCAATTACTGTGCCGTCTGGAGACATGATTACAACTCCAGCGCCGCTGTCCCTTTGGTTAGACGATCCATCACAGTATAATTGCCAAATATTCCCGACATAAATTCTCCAGTTCGGCTTTGGTCGAACTTCGTCAGGTTTGAGGTTGTCAAGCTCGCCGGTGAATTCGGAAACAAAGTCGGCCAACACCTGCCCCTTGATTGCGATTTTAGGTAAAAACTGAATGTCGTATTGGCCGAGTTCAAGAGCCCATTTTGAAACACGTCCTGATACTTCTGCACTCCGTAGTACTGAACGGAGGGATTAATCTGTTAGCACCCCAATGCTATGTCCCTGGAAGTAATGCATTAGTTTTCTTGCCACCATGACTAGGGCTTACATGAGTTTTTCCAGTGGAAGGTAGCGTGTTTCGGCGTCAACCATTGCCTTGCTCACATAATACATTGGCCGTTGCTTCCCCTCCTCCTCTTTTAGCAGTACGGCGCTGACGGCCCTATTGGAAACTGCCAGATATAGAATGAGCGGGTCACCAGCGATGGGTGTTGTCAAGAGAGGTACTGAGCGGAGGTAGGTCTTGAGTCCGTTGAAAGCAGTTTCGCATTCGGTGAACCATTCAAAAGCCTTACCCTGCCGTAGTGTCTGAAAGAATTGTCGGCAGTGATCTGTAGACCGCTTGATGAACCTGTTGAGTGCAGCGGCCATCCCCATCAACTTTTGGACTTCTTTTACTGAATGGGGAGAGCCGAGTTCCAAGATTGCTGTGACTTGCCTCGGGTTGGCTTCGATTCCTCGGTGATTGACGATGTAACGCGGGAATTTGCCAGAGCTGATTTTGAACGCACACTTGGAAGCGTTCAGTTTCATTCTGTATTTGCGTAAGATGCTGAATGTCTTTTCTAGATCGGCTATATGATTCTGTTCTTTTTTGGACTTGACCACCATATCGTCAATGTATACTTCCATAATGTGGCCGAGTTACTCTTTGAACATGGCGGTGACCAGTCTTTGGTAGGTTGCCCCTGCATTCTTCAGCCCAAAAGGCATAACTTTGTAGCAGTAGGTTCCTCTTGGGGTGAGGAATGCAGTTTTGTCCTGGTCATCTGGATGCATGGTGATTTGATGGTAGCCTCTGTAAGCATCGAGGAAGCTCATGCGTTGATGGCGTGCCGTCGCATCGACAAGCTGGTCAATTCTGGGTAGAGGAAAATAGTCTTTGGGGCAAGCTTTGTTCAGATTCGTGAAATCGACGCACACTCGCCAAGTCCCATTTTTTTTCTTCACCACAACTGTATTGGAGAGCCACGTAGGGTAAGTGACTTCTCTAATTGCCCTGGCGTCAAGCAGTCTGTCTACCTCCTCAACAACGGTGGCAGTGTGCTTCGCGGCTGACCGTCGACCTTTTTGAATGATCGGCTTACATTTAGGATCGACATTCAGATAGTGCAGTGAAACTGACGGGTCTATTCCCGACATTTCGTACGGAGTCCATGCAAAGACGTCGAGGTTGTTGAGCAAGAAAGAGATCAGCTGCTGCATGTCGGCCTGATTCAGAGAAGCACCGACCATGAAGAACTTTTCTGGGCTTCCATTGATGTCAACTCGGTCTAAACCTTCCGTGGCCTTCTCATTTGGATGCCGCCCAACGTCATCAAGGATTTCCCGATTCGGCACCTCAATGGAGTTTACTTGCAGTTCCTTTGGCATTTTGGCGGCAAGGAGATAACATGCTTGTACCAATTTTTAGAAGCCGCAGATTTGTTCAATGCTGTGTTCTATTGGGAAACGTAGCAGTTGATGATAGGTGCTTGGAACGGCCTGCAAGGTATGCAACCACGATCACCCCATGATGAGATTGTATGGCGATGGCAGCCTGACGACCAAGAATTGCACATCCACCGTTCTGGAACCTGCTCGAACGGGTAAGCTGATCTTTCCCAATGGGTACTCTGGATTGGCATTGAAGCCGAATAGTGGATAAGGAGCCGGAGTCAAGTCTGACTCATTGAATCTGAGTTTGATGAAGGTTTTATAATACATAACCTCCGAAGTACTGCCCTGGTCGATAAGAACGCGTTCGACGGTGAACCAGTTTACGTGTAGCTCAACAACCAATGGATCGATGTGAGGGAGTGTTAAGCCGATCAAATCAGAGTCGTCAAAGGTGATACTTGGTGTTTCTCGGAGCCGTTTTGCTGGCGTGAGTTGCTGTTGGGGGCCTGGATGTGTTTGGATCGCATGCACGGCCGGGGCTGCTGGCAGGCTGTATATCATGTGAACGGCGTCAAACGGAAATGTATCCTTCGGAAGGGCAGATGTTTTGATCGCACTCCTCCGGACGCATTGTTGGAGACGTTCGTCCTTTGCCAACTCCTCAAGATGATTTGTTGAGGCATAGCGGCCTTCAGTTTCTTGCTGTCGGGCTCGAGATCGTCGATCATCTGCCCTCGGGGGTTGCTCAGAAACCTGGCGCACTGTTTGTTTGGATTTTGCTATTTCTGAGGCTAGATCACTACGAAGGCGTTCGTTCTCAGCGATGATGTTGTCCAACCTTTGTTTGGTTTGCCTATCTTGTGCCATGGTCGCTTGTATTGTCTTTTCCGTTGGGTTTGAAGATGAGCAGAGGTCCAAGGCAAGTCTTGCTGTGTGGTTTTTAATCCAAGCGAGTTTACTGGAGTGAGGTCATCTCTCTGTGCGGTCTCGTCAGTGGCTATCGGAGGATCTTCAGTCACGCCTGCCATGGATGTATTTGAGTATTCCCACAGACGGTGCCAATTGTGGAGAAGTGGTTTGGAAATACTCTTTAAATCCTGAGAGACGCTAGCGATCCTCAGCTAGTCACCTGAAAAGATACAAACACTCTGGTCGGGGGTGCCAGAATTAGCACTCCGACGGACAAGTCAGTTCAGACACTCAAGATAGCTTGTTTACTAAGTTAAGTGAAGTGATTCTTACATACCTTTCTAAATCTGTGGTTCTTGTATTTATACTTGCTTTTTGGACCTCAGGGCCTGAGCCTACTTTTATCCCATTCCTCTTTTATTTATTCAGAGTTACTGATCTCCGGCTATTTGGCCTTCCTAACGTATTCGGCATCCTAGTCACGCAATATGGAGCCGAATAATATCTGATTTCTGGGGTACGCATCTTCCGACTCTTCTATTTATTCGGCTCCCACAATTGCGTCAGCAAACAACAAGGAAAATCTAATGATAGAAAAACTTTAGATTACAAGTGTTCCAGGGTCTTGGCAACTCTTTGCCCTCACTATCTTCAAGTCGATATGCCCTATTGCCCAGTACCGAAGTGATTCTGTAGGGTCCTTCCCAGTTTGGGCCAAGTTTGCCCTCCTTGGGATCCTTCTTGTTGCCGACGACTTTTCTCAAGACTAGGTTGCCGACTTGGAACTCCTTTGGATTGACTCTTTTATTATAAGCTCTGGCAAGCTGCTGCTGGTAGGCTGCGAGCTGAATTGCAGCTCTCTCCCTTCTTTTTTTGAGCAAGTCCAGATCTCGGGCTAAGGGTACGTCATTAGTCCCGTTCTCTACTCCCTAGGTTCTGATCCCAGGGATGCCAACCTCCAGTGGAATAACAGCTTCTGTGCCATAAGCCATGGCAAAAGGGGATTCCCCTGTTGATATTCTCGACGTAGTCCGATATGCCCAGAGCACACTTGGTAGTTCATCCACCTACTTTCCTTTTGCTACTTGCAGCATCTTCTTTATCCCATCTAGGATAACTTTGTTGGATGCTTCTGCTTGTCCATTGCTTTGAGGAAAGCTTGGGGTTGAAAAGTAGTTCTTGATCTTGAACTTTGCACAGAAGTTCTTGATTAGCTTGTTGTCAAATTGTGTTCCATTGTCAGCAACTATTGTTCTTGGAATCCCAAATCTGGTGATGATGTTCCTCCATAAGAAGTTCTTCACGTCTACATCTCGGATTTTGGCTAGGGGCTCAGCTTCTATCCACTTGGTGAAGTAATCTGTTACTACCAGCAAGTACTTCCTTTGTCCAGTTGCTTGGGGTAGTTGCCCAACGAGATCCATGCTCCATTGGGCAAACGACCAAGGATTGGATACTAGATTCAGGTCTGCTGCTGGCTGGTGTATCAGTGGTGCAAACCTTTGGCATTTTTCACACTTCTTGACTTAGGCTTCTGCGTCCTTTTGCATGTAGGGCCACCAATACCCCTGGGTAATGGCCCTATGGGCTAGTGATCTGCCCCCGGTGTGGCTTCCACAGATTCCTTCATGTATTTCATATAAAAAATCTTCAACTTGTGATGGGTGTACACACCTTAAAAGGGATCCAGTGAAAGATCTTCTATAGAGATGTCCTTCTGCTGTTAGACTGAATCTTGCCGACTTTAATCTGATCTTGTGTGCATCCTTGTGGTCGTCTGACAGCTTTCCTTCTTTCAGGAATGCAATAATTGCATCCATCCAGCTTGATCCCATGTCCACACACATTGCTTCATACTCTATGGTCAGTGGTTCGATGCTCGGGCCCGACAAGTATTCGATCATTATCGTCCTTGCTTTTCTAGGTTGTATTGCACTGGCTAGATTGGCTAATGCATCGGCGTGACTGTTGTCATCTCGGCTAACCTGATATAGTCGACAATTCTGAAACAAAGCTACTAACCTGTTGACTTCCTTTGCGTAGGCTGACATCCTTTCATCTTGGGCTGCAAATTCACCCGTTGTCTGGTTGACTATGAGCTGAGAGTCACAGAAGACTATCACTTCATCTGCTTCTGCTGCTACCGCCAGCTTTAGTCCTGCAATTAATACTTCATACTCTGCTTCATTGTTTGTGATAAGTCACAACAATCTGCAAAACCTGCAACAGATACAGAGCAAGCTACAACAGTTCCATCTATAGCATAAGTCACACATGTGTAATATCCAGCTGTATAGGTTGCTATTTTGTTATAGGTTGTTAGTTTGTTATAGATTAACTGTCTAGTGTTAACTATGGTTTAGTAGTTAGATTCAAGGTTAGGTAGTTATGGTTAAGAGTCATTGAAGTGTATAAATATAACTTCTTCCTGTAACAATTGTATCGATTCAATACAAAGTATATTCATTCTCTTTATGGTATCAAAGCACTAGGCTCTTACGAGCAAGAAAGCTTCAAAGCTTCAGCTATGGCTTCTTCAAACATCACACCTGCACCACCTGCAACAACATCTGCAATTACTTCATCAGCCTTACCTTCGAATCTCACATTATTGATTTCTAATCTGAGCTCTTTTGTTTCTACCAAGCTTGATTCATCCAATTACATAATTTAGAAGAATCAGTTGCAGAACATCTTGAAAGCCACAAAACTTTTTGGCTATGTAGATGGATCAGAGGTATGTCCTCCTGCAATGATTCTAGATTCTAATAATCTTGCAATTCCTAATCCGAATCATGAACTATGAACCATTATTGATGCTCATCTGTTAAGTTGCATTACTGCAACTTTGTCTTCATCCATTTTCACTACTGTTATTCAATGTCAAACCAGTCATGAAGTTTGGACTATTCTTGCCAAACGATTTACTTCACTGTCCAGATCTCACATACATTAGTTGAAGATCAAGTTGAGTAAGATTTTTAAGAAAGGGACAACAATGGAAGAATACCTGAATCAATTCAAGGTATTATCTGATCAGCTTGCTCTTGCATCATCTCCTATTGATGATGAAGATTTAGTTCTGTTGATTTTAAATGGATTGCCTGAGGAATATAATGCTACAAAAACTGCTATCCGCACAAGATCAGATCATATTTCTCTAGATCCGTTGTGTTCTTTACTCTGTTCAGAGTCTATTCATGTGGAGTCCTCGCTTAAGCATGCACATGCCTCAGATCTTCCAAGCTCCATTGCTTATACGACACACAGAGGAAATTATTCTAATCAAGGCAGTACTAAAGGCTATTATAGAGGCAGAGGTTGTTCTTACAGAGGCAGAGATGGAGGTAGGTCTAGAGGACAGATGAAAGGCTCACAGTCTTCAAGAGGCATATTCAACTATGCTTACAGTCCTCAAGCTGGCAGATCCAGTTATAGCTACCCTTACACTCATCAAGCTGCTGCTGCCAATACTAATTCTTTAAATACAATCTGTCAAATCTGTGGAAAGACTAATCACACTGCTCTAGACTGCTGGTACAGGTTAAACACAGCTTTTCAGTAGTCTGCTTCTACAGAGCCTCAGTCCAAAGCCTATGTTGCATCATCCTCAAATCAGTCACAGCCTGAGCACTGGTTTCTTGACTCCGGAGCCACTAGTCACATGACACCTGATCTAAGTCAGCTCTCTTTCCCTCAGCCATATTATGGTCAAGATCAAGTTGCAGTTGGTGATGGTTCTACATATATCATTGCTCACACTGGAACAGGTCTTCTTCCTACTCCTTCTTTTCCTTTTCATCTTACCAAGCTACTTCATGTGCCTACACTTTCATCCAATTTGCTCTCTGTTCATCAGTTAGCCAGAGATAATCACTGCACTATCACTTTTGATGAACGCTCTTTTGTTAATCAGGACAAGATTACTCAAAAAATCTTGTATAAAGGAAGCTACACAAATGGCCTTTATTCATTCAGTGCCTCTCCTTCTGGTGCATCCTCTCCTGCTGCATTTACATCTGCTGCATCTATCTCTTCTCAAGCTTGTTTTTCTTGCTCTTCATCACTTGCAGTAACACCTAATTGGCATTTCAGACTTGGTCATCCTTCCTCTAAGAAGCTTCATCATGTTCTTTCTCATAATAATCTAGGTTCTAAGGTTTTGTCTAATAAAGGCTCTAGTTTGTGTGAGCATTGTTGTGTTTCAAAGAGCCATAGGATGCCTTTTCATTTGTCTAATTCCACTGTAAATAAACCTTTAGCTCTTATCCATACAGATGTTTGGGGCCCTTTTGCTTCCTCTGTTTCAGGTTTTAAGTACTATGTGCTTTTCATTGATGACTTTAGCAAATTTACTTGGCTTTTTCCTTTGCATTATAAGAGTGAAGTTTTCACTAAATTTCTTGAATTTAAATCATTTGTTGAGACTCAATTTCAAACTAAACTTCAGATTCTTCGCAGTGATAATGGAGGGGAATATCTTAGTACACCATTTCAAAATTTTCTTAAAAGTAAAGGCATTGATCACCAACAAACTTGTCCACATACACCTTCACAAAATGGTGTAGCTGAAAGGAAACATAGGCACCTCATTGAAACTACTATTACCCTCATGCATCATTCTTCTCTACCTTTGATTTACTGGTTTGATGCTCTTGCAACAGCTGTCTATTTGATTAATAGACATCCTACTCTCAAGCTTAAAAATCTTACTCCCTATGAGGTCTTATTCAAACATAAACCTGATTATATGCTCTTGAGATCCTTTGGCTGTAGATGCTATCCTTGGCTCAAACCATACACCACTAATAAACTTCAACCTAGATCTCTTCCTTGTGCCTTTCTTGGTTATCAACCTTCCATCAAAGGTTATAGGTGTCTTGATCCTATCACAGGAAAAGTCTATATCTCCAAACATGTGGTGTTTGATGAGTCTTTCTTTCCTTTTCAGACTTCTTCCAAACTGTCTTCCTCTGCCACTGCTGCCTTTCTCCAGCAGTTTTTCTGGTCTTCATCTTTCTCTTCATCTCACACTGCACATACTCACACAATTCCAGCAGTTCCAGCAGCTGCAACTACTCCAACAGCTTAACCAATTCCTGCAGTTCCAGCAGCTGCAACTACTCCAGCAGCTCACCCAATTCCAGCAGCTCACACTATTTCCTCTTCTCCTACTGTTACTCACTCAGGAGCTCAACTAGTACCAGTATCTTCCAATTCTGTTCCTCTTCTATCTACTGTCCCTTCTGATCAGATTGCTATTTCCAAAATCTCTATTGATCTTTCCTCTATTTCTTCTAATACTCACCCCATGATTACCAGATCCAAATCAACCTCTTCTCATACGGCTTGTCTTTCTTCTTTCTCTCCTCAGTCTGAACCACAAACTTTTCAGCAAGCATCTTATTCTTCTGTTTGGCAAACTACTATGCTTGAAGAATTTCAAGCATTACAAAAACAAGGTACTTGGTCTTTAGTTGATCTTCCACCTGGCAAACAAGCAATAGGCTGCAAATGGGTTTATAGAATCAAGAAAAATTCAGATGGTTCTATAGCCAGATATAAGGCAAGGTTAGTTGCCAAGGGCTTTCTTCAAACTGAAGGGGTGGACTATCATGAGACTTTTAGTCCTGTGGCTAAACAACCTACTATTAGAATTCTATTATGCCTGGCTTTACATTTTGATTGGCCCATCAAGCAGCTCGACATATCTAATGCATTTCTCCATGGTGTTCTTGAAGAAGAAGTTTATATGGTTCAGCCTCAAGGCTTTGTTCAACCAAATCAATCTCAGCTTGTTTGCAAGTTACACAAGGCTCTCTATGGTTTAAAGCAAGCTCCTAGAGCTTGGTTCTCTACCTTCTCAAATTTTATTCTCACTCATCAGTTTGTTCAAAGCCATTGTGACTCTTCTCTTTTTATTAAGAAAACTTCTACTGCTATTACCATTCTTCTCATCTATGTAGATGACATTCTTCTCACAGGAAGTGATCCTCTCTATATTACCTCTCTCATTACACATATGCATACAACCTTTTCCATGAAGGAGCTTGGCTTTGTTAATTACTTCTTGGGTATATCTGTCATAAAAAATGCTTTTGGTTATGTGCTTTCTCAGCAAAAATATGCCTCAGATTTATTGGCCAAGGCTGGTATGAGTGACTGCAAATCTTACTCTTCTCCTATGGCTACTAAGTCTTCTTCTAGTGCTCTTACTGCAGCAGAAGATTTTCTCTTTTCTTAGCCAGCTTTGTACCGCAGTTTGGTTGGAGTCCTGCAATATCTTACTCTTACTAGACCAGATTTAGCCTTTGTTGTTAATCATCTTTGTCAATTCATGCACTCTCCTCTGACTAGCCATTTTACCTTAGTCAAAAGATTACTAAGGTATCTTAAAGGCACCTTATCTTATGGCCTTCATTCTACTTCTGGCCCTCTTCTTCTCAATGCATATTCAGATTCAGATTGGGCAGGTAATGTCCTTGATCACAGGTCCACCACTGGTTACTGTGTCTATCTTGGCCCTAATCTTATCTCTTGGTCTGCAAAGAAGCAACCAACTGTGTCTAGATCATCTTCGGAGGCTGAATATAGAGCTTTAGCACAAACCTCAACTGAACTTAGTTGGATTGGAATGTTGCGTGCTGACCTTCATATTTCTGTTCTTGTGCCTACCCTATGGTGTGACAACTTAACTGCCATAGCTATGAGTAACAATCCTGTGTTTCATGCTCGTACTAAACACATTGAGGTGGATTATCAATTTGTTCGCGAAAGGATTGCATCCAAAAAGCTTCATATCTGTCATGTTCCCACTTTAGATCAAGTTGCTGATGTTTTTACTAAACCTCTATCCGTTGCTCGGTTTTAATATCTTCAACTCAAACTCAATGTCCTTCCCAGTCCCTTGAGCTTGCAGGGGTATGATAAGTCACAACAATCTGCAAAACCTGCAATAGATACAGAGCAAGCTACAACAGTTCCATCTATAGCATAAGTCACACATGCGTAATATCCAGCTGTATAGGTTGTTATTTTGTTATAGGTTGTTAGTTTGTTATAGATTAACTGTCCAGTGTTAACTATGGTTTAGTAGTTAGATTCAAGGTTAGGTAGTTATGGTTAAGAGTCATTGAAGTGTATAAATATAACTTCTTCCTGTAACAATTGTATCGATTCAATACAAAGTATATTCATTCTCTTTAGTTTGAGGCCTTGAACCCCAATCGAATGAACTGTTCCAATACTTCTCCATCTAGAGATACCAGTACTACTCCTGCCCCCGCTCCTTGCCGGTTTGAGCTCCCATCGACAAACAGTCGAAAGGAGTCGCCGATGTAAATGCTGCAAGGTCTGAGTTTGTCCTTTTTCCTTTGTTCTGTTGTATTTGGCTGGGTCTCTCCTTGCTTGTTTGGACATTGTTCACCTCGGCTCAACAGAGCCCGATGTACGATGGATTCTGGTGTGAACTCGGCCACAAAGTCGGCCAAAACTTGGCCTTTGATTGCTGTTTTGGGGTTTGTACTCCAAGTCATACTGTCCCAAGGTCACTGCCTATCTGGCTATTCTTCCTGTCAGGTCTCCTTATTACAGCAAGGACTTCAAGGGGTGTTCAGCTAACACCACAATTTTATGGGCCTGGAAGTAATGGTCCAGCTTCTTTGAAGCCATTACTAAAGCCAGTGCCAATTTCTCTAAGGGTAGATACCTTGTTTCTGCATCGGCCGGGGTTTTGCTTACATAGTAAATAGCCCTTTGCTCCCCTTTTTCGTCTCGGATTACTACTGCGCTTACTGCGTGTTCTGAAATTGCTAAGTATAGGAACAGCTCCTCCTCAAGTTCTGGATTTGAAAGAACTGGAGCTGTGGTCAAATACTTTTTCAGGTCGGCCAGGGCGACCTCGCATTCTTCTGTCCATAAAAAATCTGTGGCTTTCTTCACTAGGTTGAAGAAAGGTTTGCACTTGTTTGAACTTCTGCTGATAAACCTATTTAGGGCTGCGGCCCTTCCGGTCAACATTTGTACCTGTTTTGCCGACGTTGGCTCTTCAATTCCAGGATGGCCTTGATCTGATCTGGGTTGGCCTCAATGCCCCTTCTAGTTACCAGGTATCCTGAAAACTTACCAGATCCTACTCCAAATGCACACTTCGCTGCATTGAGTTAGAGCCGATATGTTTTAAGGATGTCAAGACTGCTTTCAGGTCGGCTAGATGACCTTTAGGTTCCTTGGTCTTCACGACCATGTCATCGATGTAAACTTCCACCGTTCTGCCAATCAGGTGTTTGAACATCTTGGTTACCAGTCTTTGGTAAGTTGTTCCTGCGTTTTTCAACCCAAAAGGCATCACTCTGTAGCAGTACAGACCTTTTGGGGTGATAAATGCAGTCTTCTCCTCATCTGGGGGATACATGACTATCTGAGGGTATCCCCTGTAGGCATCCAGGAAGCTCATCCTTCCATGCCCCGAAGTGGCGTCTACCAGCTGGTCAATCTTAGGTAGAGGAAAACTGTCTTTGGGACATGCCTTGTTCAAGCTGGTAAAGTCCACGCAGACCCTCAATTTACCATTTTTCTTCTTTACCACCACTGTGTTTGATAGCCATGTCGGATAATTTACCTCTCGAATGGCCCTGGCCTTCAGAAGTCTGTCTACTTCTTCTTTCACTGCTTCAACGTGTATCAACGTCGGTCTTCTTGCTCGTTGGATCACTGGTTTTGCCGACCTATCAACATTCTGTTTATGGCAAGTGACCTCGGGGTCAATGCCAGGCATCTCATAAGGCATCCAAGAAAACACATCAATATTTGCTCTCAAGAAAGCTTCCATTTCTCTTTCTTCTTCTTCGGCTAAACCTGAGCCGAGAAGAAAGAAGCGTTCTTCATCTCCCTCTTGCACGAGGATTTTTTTCAGTGTTTCTTCACTCTTTTTGGCTGGCTCCTTACCGACATCCTCTAGGACCTTCACGTCCTCGTCTTCGATCTCTGCCTTCTCTGGTTCTCTTATGCTACAGGTGGATTTCTGTAATAACCCTCACCACTGATTACCGTTAATCATTGATTACTGATAATTGAACTGATTATAAGTACTGAACTGACTGACTGAAATTGGAAACCGAATTGACTGAGGATATGTTAGTTAATTGCATTCTATCTGTTTGACAGTATGATTATCTGTTCATGCTTGTGTGTTTAAACTGCTAATTGAAGGCCTTATCGGCGGCCGAATCAGAAACCGATTAGTGTTCTATGATCCTTGGAATTAATGTGAATTTATGGTATAATTATCTGAAAATTGATTAGGTATGATTAAATTAGATTAAATATTGATCAATTGCATAGTTTGATTTATCTACCATCTTGCCATTGCTAGTGGGCCTTTATTATAATATGTTAGAGCCTTTGTATGCTTGAAACAAACATCTTGCTCAGCTCATTTCTTGCTTTTGCCGACTAGAGAGAGAGAGTTAAGGGAGAGAGTTAGATTTCACCTCATTTGGCTTGGTTTTGCTTGGAAATTGAAGAAATTGAAGTATAGATTGCTACTTTGAGCTCCTAGACCTTGAACACAAGACTAAGGTAGGACATCCATCTTCTTGTTGTTGTCTTGGAATCCTTTCTTGCACAATTCATGCTTTAATTGTAGAGCTAAGCCATATTTTGGTGCATACATGTTGTTATAGAGTGTATTTCATGCATGCATGTTGGAATTAATGAGTTTGAAGTTGAATTCATGATAAATTGGTGCATGCATGTTCATGTTTATGTTAAGTCCATGATTTCACCATGTTTTGAAAAGAATTGGCTCTTTAGAGCATCAAATTGGAGCTTTGAAATGATTTGAATTCATGCATGTTTGCATGTTCTTCATGTTCTTGAAAATGGTTTGAAATTGGGTTTGAATTAAACACCCTTGGGCTTTGATTTCTCAAATTGAGTTTTAAAACATGTTATTCTAGGTGTTTATAAATGTTTTCCAGAAAATGAGCCTAAGAGGATCGGTTTTGTTGCATTTTAGCTTGAGTTTGAGCTTGGAGGTGCAATCTGGAATTCCCAGATTTCGCACTTCCGCTCGAGCGGGGAACTTGGCGCTCGAGCGGAGAATCCGAGCATCCAGCATCTCTCTGCACTGTTTCACTATCAGCTCGAGCGGAGGATTGGGCGCTCGAGCGGAATCATGTCTCACGCTCGAGCGGGAGTCGAGCGGAGATTTCACCCATCCAGTACTTTTACAGTACGCTCGAGCGGGAAAGTTTACGCTCGAGCGTGTACCTTTGTTGCATGACCGCTCGAGCGGGGAAACCTGCGCTCGAGCGGGACTCTGTTTTCCTGAAAATGTTTTCTAAGTGTATTTTTGCATCCTCATCCCATTCTAGGCATTCTTAGGCCTAGTTTAAGACGTCTTGTTGAGGATATAGATGTAGAACACACCGAGGCATTAGGGATTAAGTTTTTATCTTTCCCAACTGTATAGCTTAGTGTGTTCAATCTGTTAACTGTGTAGGGTTGGCGACTGGAGAGACACGCTCTAGCATACTGTAGCCCAAACTCTGTGAGTAACGATTGTGTAAAGATATGTTCACAAATGATTATCTTCTGAATACTGAACTGAACTGAACTGTTTATTGAACTGATATTACTGAATGAATGTATGTCCTTTATTTCTGAACTGTACTGTGGCATCCTTAGTACCTACGGTTTACTGTTACTGTTACTGTTACAGAGATCTCTGTCGGTTCCGTCGTGGAGCCACTACTGTTTACTGACTGATGGCCATCATTACTGTTCGGTCTTTAAGACCTACTGTTACTGTTATGCTAATGGATGTACCACATATGACTGTTCACTGTACTGAACAACTGAAATACTGATTGAATTGAACTGTTTTCATTACTGTAAGGACATTCGTTCTAAACCCCTTTACGCTTTATGTTATTCACTGGGCTTTAGCTCACTGCTCATATATATATGTAGGTGTTCAGGCACCAGACCGCAGCTAGGAGCGTCAGGCTTACCCCAGTTTTGTCAAGCCAGCCTTTGTGCCTCATCGCGAGGTTCCGAGCCTATCTGCTAAGGCTTAGGGGTGTTTTAAGAATTCCCCCTTCTGTACTGTTTCACTGTTTTGTATAGACTGACTGTTCACTGTACTGCTATCTAGGGTTGAGTCCCTAATCTGAATGAATGTAAATATTGTACATACTGTTCTGTACTGTTTATGTATGAATGTATGAAAAATCTTTTTGGCATGCAGACTGTCACAGCTCATTGGACATTGTTTAATTACTGTATTGGCTTCCGCCAGGCCCTGTACTCTGTTTTACTATATTACTGTTCTGCAGGCCTTCGGTAATCTCAGATTACTGGCCGGTTACGGTGCTAAACCCATAGGGCCGGGTTTGGGTCGTGACAATTTCATTGCTGCCATGGAACAATTCTTTGCCTGAAGCTGATCTCCTCTGACCTCCTCAATCCCATGCTCTGTTGGGAACCGCAATAGTTGATGCAATGTTGAGGAAACAACTCTCATTGCATGTAACCATGGCCTTCCCAAAATGATGTTGTAAGGGGAGGGTGTGTCAATTACGGTGAACTCTGTTGTTATCTTCCTAGTGCCTGCCTGTACTTCCAGGCTGGTTGTTCTCAGTGGCCATGTCAGCGTTCCATTGAACCCGACCATTGGGCTATTGGATTGCTCCATATCGTCTGGGTGAAGGCCAAGCTCCTTATAACATCGGATGTACATGATGTCACAAGAGCTGCCTTGGTCAATCAGGATGCGCTTTACTTGGCATTCCCCAACCTGGAGGGTTACTACCAAGGCATCATTATGCGGATGCTGCACCATCTCAAGGTCGGCTTCAAAAAAGGACACTACTGGTCCTTGGCACTCCTCTGCCCGATGTCTCTTCTCCCCGACTTGGTAGACATGCTGCAGGTGCTTTACCTTCTAGGTCTCCCCTCTAATTTCGTTTTCGCTGACCTTCGAGTGAATTACATTAATTACCCGAGGTCCTCCTGCTTGTGGTTGCTGTGCTGGGGGAGGTGGAGCTGCTGTCGCTTGAGGCAATTTTGCCTGCTCTTCCCTTGTCTTGGCCTCATCGACAAGGTCTCTCAGATGGCCTTGCCTCACCAGGTCTTCAAAGTATGTTTTCAGGGCTCTACAACCCTGAGTCATATGCCCATTTTCATTGTGGTAAGCACAATGCCTCCCAAGGTTTCTTTTTATGAATTCTCCTGGTGCCTTTGCGGGTGTTCTGAAGTAGGATTGATTCCGAATTTGATCCAGGACTTTGTGAATTGGGATTCGAAACACAGTTGTCACTACCTGTGTAGTCCTCAGTCCTATTTCTTGCTTACTGGATCCGTTGTTACCTCGGTTTCGCTTCGGCGAGCCGTTTCCCTTTTCTTGCTTTGCCTCCTTGGTATCCGATGTATCTTCTTCGGCTCTGGCATACTTCTTGATTCTCGCCATAAGCTCTTCCATGCTTTTTGGCAATGTCTTTGCCAAAGATTTTCGTAGTGGACAGTCGTCTTTTAGGCCGTTCTTGAAAGATACGACCGCTACCTCTTGATTACACTCTAGTATTCGGTCGAACACCTTATAGTACCTTTTTGCATAGGCCCTAAGGCCTTCATCCTTACTAATCTTCAAAGCCATCAATGCATCCACCCTCAATGGCTACAGCTTGTTTGTCACGAACCTGGCCACGAACATCTCGGCCAGGCCTTCTCAGGTTTTTACACTTCCCTTTGGTAGTTTGTGGAATCAATCTAATGCAATCTCCCCAAAAGATGAGGGGAACACTTTGCAGAGCAACGGCTCGTTCCCACTATACAACGCCATTGAGTTCAGGTATAACCCAACATGAAAGTTGGGGTCTGACTTACCATCATATATTTGGAACCTTGGCATACTGAATCTCTTTGGCGCCTCAAATTTGTCTAACTCCACTGAGAATGGTGTTCTCAGTTTATCAGGGAAAGTTACCTCGGCATCGGCATTCTGCTACTTCATCTTGAGGTAATCTCTCAAGTCTTCTTTGCTCCGCCCAGGAGCTCGGCTATCTCCTAACTTCAGTCTTTTCGGCATATTACTCTCAGTTTCATGGTGGGTCCTTTTCGATCTTTCTCCGTGAGTTGTGTCGAAGCAGAGTGCCTGTCCCTGAACATGCCGATGTTCTTTGGGGTTTGCCTCTTTGGCGCGATGCGTCCTCCGCGACTCTTCTCTCCTCAATTCTCCTCGCCCGACCTCCCTGGAAGGCCGGTGAGAGTGTTTTTCGCTTTTGGTGTGCTGAGGGGCTATTGGGATTGTCTTTTGCCCTCCTTTCTAGGCATTGGCCGCTGGAATCGGCATGTCCTGCAGTGGATAGGGTGGCTGCATGACATTGTTTTGCATCATGAAATTGACGACCGATTGTAGGTCTGCCAATTTGTTTGCCATCTCTTTTACCTCTTCGTCCCTCCGCAGCCATCTGTCCTTCCATACCTGCAGGTCATCCTCATTGTAGTACCCACTTCGATCTGGCTTCTTTGGTACGTCGCCATCCTGGCCGACATCTTTCTTGCTGTGATTCTGGTCACGAGTTTCTGTGTTGCGGTTGTCTCCTTCGACATCAAGATCGATAGGTCTGCCACTCCCAGCAGGAGTGTCGTCCCCAATCTTTTCCTTCTGTCCCTCACTGGCCATCTACTCTCCTTTCCTTTCCACAGACGGCACCAAATTGTGTGAGTGATTTTCCGATCACACTACCAACTTAGTTATTCAATTGGAGAGTACTGGCAGAATAGATGACACCTGGCTGACCTGTAACAGAAAGAAAAGATTCTAGCAGTGGTTCGTCCACCCGGGGTACTCCGACGATCAAGTCAGTATATCTCTCAAAGATAATCAATAGTACTAAACTCATTGTTCAGAATATAAATTGTGTACCTTAGACCCATCGGGGGTGTCTCTCTTTTATAGTTACCTCAATCCTAGTCCCCATAGAAGCCTAGCTTCAATGGACTCTTGCTCAGTGCTTATCCTAGACTCTCCAACAGATAAAGATAAACTCCTTAAGAGTGTTATCCTTATCCATGCTAAAAGTCTTTTCTCATTCTAGGACTCTTGTGCCTTATCCGCTTATCTCGGATTCTGATATCTTCGGAGATAACCTCGGCCTTGCTGAGATAATCTCGGCGTCATGACCAGGACACATGGCACTTCAGCTGATATGTCGGCGTCACCTTGGCCATGTGTTGGTACTCAGAAAATATATTCCCAGAGAAGATGTAGCACAATTTTTGAGATTTAGAGTATTTGTAATTTGTATAACGGGTAGAATCAATAATAATGTCATAACATGTAGTGATACACTAATTGATATACTAAATAATACATGTAATACCACTGTAATATAAGATCTCATAAACGTTCGGGATTCTAACCAAAACTGACTCTTCATAGTTTGTTGAGAATGGCCATGATGAGATAAGACAATCTGTTGAATTGAAGAATCCTTTAGAATGGGTTGTTTCTTACGTATATAAATCAAGCTATTTCTTCAACAGAGAATATGTTTGAACAATTTCGATTGTATGAAAACATTTTTTTATTTTCTATTCAACTTTGAAAAATTAAAATTAGTAGAGATTAGAATTTGAACGGAAGTTATATTAATCTTGAAATTTTTTTAAAACATAATAGTTATGGTAAATTCAACGATACACACCCCTTCAAATAGTGTGTACTATAAACACCTATATTTTTGTGGTGTGTGTTACGTATTTTTATAGTATATGTCACATAATTTTTTTGTAGAGTTATAATAATTTGTGGTTCAGAAATGAAATTATACATTTTATAATATTATAATTTTTTTATTCAAACATTTTGGAACAAAAAAATGTGTAATATTAACACAAAAAATGGGTAACACTACTACAAAATGTGTAACTTCAAATCTAAACTACAAATTATCATAACTCCAGTAAAAAAAAATATTTTCTATAAAAATATATAATATATGTCACAAAAATATATAACGAAGGTGCATATGATACACACATTTTTTAAGGGTGTGTACCATATTATTAAAGAATATTGATGACTTAAACCTAAAATATGAACAATTTAAATTATTGAAACAGAACTCAAAAACCAATCCACTGAGCCGGATTAGACTATCCAGACTGACGAGTATATTTATGTTAGGTATGTTTAAAAATAAAAAAAAATTGCTCAAAATATTAAAAAAATTCAATAAAAACAAAAAAAACACGAAAAATAAAAAAGTAAAATTTTCTAAAAAGTGTTTTTGAAAAGTCGTAACCAAGCATAATGAATAGTCTCTCTTCAAATGAAGTTGCAAACAATACTAATTAAATCTTTTCAAATTGTTTACCACATTGTTGGAGGGAAAAAATTGGAGGATAGAACATTGCCCGTAAGATACATAGTCTAATTGATGTATAAATCGTCTACTTGGGAAGTTAAGGTTGGGGTTTTTTTTTGGGTTAAAATAGTCACAAAAAAAATAAAATAGACTTTTTAGCTCAATAAAACAAATTATCACATTCAATACATAATCATTACATTCTTTCTATCACAAAAAGTCAAAAAAGTCAAAAAGTCCTTCCCAAACGAGACTTTTAGTCCCAGACTAAAAAGTTAAAAAGTCAATCTACTTCCCAAATGAACCCTAAATTTTAAATATATATATATATATATATATATAACACTATATTCTTTTCTGAATGCGCATTGTCTGTTAAAAAAAATAAATTATTGACAATACTTGTAAGTAGCTTCTATAAAATAAAAATTAAATCAAAACTAAAATTGATAAATTAATTGAATATAAGATTTTTTTGGGTGTATAGAATATAAAATTGATTATATCATACGAAAAATTAAGTAGATTAATCATATTATTAATTAATTTTTTTTTTGAAAACTTAATTAATAAATTTTCATCTTTAAAAGTGGTAAAAAGTAAATTTAAATAAAAACATATACAATACGAAGAATTAAGAAATAATTAATTAACATTACTTTAAAATTATAAAAAAAAAAATGAATGATTCAAATCTCTGCTAAAGCAGTCAAAATGAACTTGTGAACAAAGTGTAGAAAATGAGTTACAGTTAATTTTTATGAGTAACTATTTTATCCTGAAAAATTAACAGAATTTAAAAAAAAAAAAAAAAAAATCAGTTGGCAAGAGAGAGAACATTTATCACGTTTTATTTATGTCTTGCTACTGCACGTTACAGTTAATGCTCATGCATCATTACGTTTTATGTCTTGTACCCAGAAAACGAAATGCTCATGCCATCATCCTCCTGGTGGGAATAAATTTGGGGTATACTGTACCGATCCATGGTAAAGTAAGTGGTGGGAAAAAATTAGGATATGCCGTACCGACCTAGATTCCCTTCAATCCATGGTACGTCACAGTAAGGCTTCAGTAATTTTAGACATATTTGATTGGATGGATTAAAATATAAGATTAAAATTATTAATTTGTGGATTTAATTATTCTATATTTATTTTAATATTTTGATTTAGGATTATTAATTCAATGGATAATTAATCTAACAAATTTGTGCAATGGATAATTTATCCTATTAATTCAATTGGATAGTGAATATCACACTAATTTAATAGGATTAATAATACCTCACTATTAGTCTTGTGAATCAAACATGACCTTAGAGTTTTGTAATTAATTGAGATGTGTATAAATTGATCTAAATATCTAATTATATATATATATATATATATATATTATGATTTCATTGAATTCAATAAATAATATGATAGGGATAATACATGTCATGTTTTAAAAACCTATTTGTTTGTAATAATGGAATGGAGACTCCAATTTATGGTTGTAAAAGATTCACATTAATTAATTTTAATTTTAAATAAAAAACAGTTAAAGGAAATCTTTTTAGTAATTTTACATTTTTGAAAATTTTAATTTTTCATTAAATGCTAGAAGTTATTAAATGAAATGGAAATTTTGATTCTATTGCATCTGTGAAACAATCAAGGGCAGTCATACACAATGGAAATCAACAGATACAGTAATAAAGAGATGTGATACAGTGATGGCAGATGGAAATGTTAGAGGAATGGACATAGCTAGCTTGATGTGGATTAGTATAGTAAATACAAATATAAATCTCCTGAGTTTGACTCATCAAATGGCTGTTTAAAAAGTCAAGTGGAAAAGAAATATTCATTTAGCCGATCTCATTTGATGGGATTTATGGTTTGGCTTGGTTTGGTTTGATTTGGTTGGTTTGCATTTGTAAAACAATCAAAAGCAGTCAACCCCAAGGGGTTGGCCTGGTGGATGCAATATGGGGCTTAGGAATGTGCTCCCTCTAAATCTCTAGTTCAACTCTCATTAGGAGCAATTTGCTCCTCAAAGTCACGCCCGTGAGTTTTGCCTAAGATTTGTCTGATCCCATAAATGAGACGCTTTGCGTGAATCTCAAAATTAGTTGAGATGTGCGTAAATTCACCTGAACACCCGGTTATTAAAAAAAAAAAGAAAAGCAATCAAACTAAACAAACCAAAAATCTACTACAGTAACTTATTTTCATGAAGCATGATGGTATCACCAATTAATGTGAAATTTTATATTGCCGTAATAATTGAAATAGTCGGAGACAAACTGTCCACTTGATTTTGACTAGTTGTTAATAGGAGTGTAAAAATGAGCCACGCCTTGAAGCCCGTTTGCGGCCCGGGATGGGCCTGACCCGTTTAGGCCCATTTAGACCTGGGCCTGAGCCTATGAGCCATTATTTTGCAGTCCGACCCGGCCTGTTTAAGGCTTGCTCGAGGCCCAGCGTCTTTTTTAAAGAAAAATAATAAAATTTTGATAGAAAAAATTAAAAAAAATAAAAAAAAAGGTCAACCCCAGCTCACCGGCCCACCTAAGGCCCGAATATCCTTGGGTTTAGTGTTGAGACTGGCCTATTTTTTTGGCCTATGGGGCAACCCGACCCGACCCGAATTTTGACTGGAGCCTGCGATGCTCGACATGGGTCGGACCAGGCCAGGTTGAGCCAAATTTGCACCCCTAGTTGTTAATACCATTACCATGGGATGTTGTCACCGTTTCTACTAGTTGTTTCTGATAAAAGAGCTAAGAATGCTCTATTCCAAAATATCATTTGACTATTTGCAATAATTTACTTATAATTATTTAGCCATGTCTTAAGTTTTTATATAATTCAAAATTTTCACATAATTTAATAATTTTAAATAAATTAAGACAAGATGACAGAAAATTTTAGAATAACAATTCTTTATCCCATGAAATAGACGCCGAAAATGTGACTCTTCTGTATACTATACATAAAAAACTAAAGTTGACAATTATGTTAACAGTGCAAACATCAAACATATATAGATTACATATATTTTGTATTCAGTTGTGTAACCAATTTATGATTTCCTAAACATATTCTAAATTTTAATGTTATGGGTTTTTGATTTCCTAAACATATTCTAAAGTTTAATATTCTAAGAAGCACTCATGTAACCGATTTTTGATGTTATGGATTAGTGGATGTTAAAGCTGTGGTTAATATAAAATAATCAAGAGTTCTATGTCTGAAGTGTGGTTGGAATTTGGGGTTCTTGCGTGTTGTTTTTTAGTTAAGTGCTTCTAAATTATTTGTTTTTGTTTTGTATTGTTTTGGTTAAAAAAAATAAAAAAATAAAATAAAATAAAATTGTGAGACTGAGGAATTGGTTGTATGAGTGCGAGTAATAGTAGCAAGAGTATTTTGAACTATTTAAACCTCTCTCGATGCATTATATTTTCTTATACCTTTAATTTTATGTTTTTAATAAAAAAAATATATATATATATATATATATTCTAAAGTTTAAGAAGAAAAACAAAGAAAAATCCAAGTCAATAAGGGTCAACTTAAGCTACATTTGGATTTCATTTGTTATGCATGTGTTCCTCATTTGGTTGCAGTGGCGGAGCTACGATTTTGGCTCAGAAGGGGTACTTTTGAATTAAAATATTAACAAAAATCATAATTTAACTTAATTTTTATTTGATGATAGGACTAAAAATTAGTGCGACGCAAAAGTTATATTTAAATATAAGGTCAAGTTAACTAATCATTATCTTTATTGTTATTAATTTATTTTATATATGACGATTATTACGGTTTAAAAAATAATTACATATACTCTCATAAAATACGAAAACAAAATTCTATTAAGATGCACACACTAGATATAGTGAGGATAGATAAAGAAATGAGAAAAAGATGAATAAATAATATACATAAGCTATTATATATTACTTATTTTTTTCACCGTTTTAAATAATTGAATTACATGGCAATATATTATTAGTTGTCATTAATTGTGTAATAATTATGTGTTCTATAAGAGGTGATATAAAATGGTCACAAAATATCAGTGATAAATTAAACATTTTTTTAAAGTGATATTACTTGGATTAATTTAAATTTTTTAATAAAACATTTACTTTAAATGATTTAAAGTAAATTTTATAATTTAATTTTTTTTAATAAAACATTTATAATATAGCATAATTAAACATTTAAAGTGATAGATTAAACATTTTTTTTAATAAAAAAAAGTAAAGAAATTTGTGATATAAAAATTTCAAGATATTACTTGGATTAAATTGAAATATATTTTTTTATTAGATTCAAAAAAGTAATTTTTCAAAAGTTGAGGGGGCACGTGACCCCTCTGGGCCTCACGTGCCTCCGCCCCTGTTTGGTTGTCTATTTAAGGAACAAGCTAGTGCCCATGCTAGCAAGTATGTTGGCATTTCCGAACACACTTTAATCAAAACACACAAACCCACAAGCCTCTTAATTTACATAGTAAAATCTTTGTCACAATATGGCCCTAAAATCACCCTTAGGTTACTCAAAAAGGGCATACGTGACATTTTTAGCAGGGAATGGTGATTTTGTGAAAGGTGTGATTACATTGGCTAAGTGTTTGAGGAAGGTGACGAGTGCTTACCCTCTTGTGGTGGTAATCTTGCCGGACGTGCCGGAGGACCACCGTAAGATCTTGAGGTGTCAAGGTTGCGTGGTGAGAGAGATGGAGGCAGTGCATGAGCGAGATTGAGTTTGAAAGCCCATACTATGAGCTCTGGTACTCCAAGCTTTCTATATGGAAGGCAAGATAAACCCATGAACGGCCGTACTATGGTACGGCTACTATTATTGACCTGTTGATTAATAGAAATTCTTGACACTTGTCTCTTTTAAAAATTATTTTTAATGATATATTTGATAAATGTTAAATTTTGATTTGTTAAATATTTTATCATACAGGGTGTAACTTTAATGTCATATTATTAGGGGTCATTTAAAGATGATAAATTAAGGGATGTAGCATTATTGTGTTTGTTAAATAAAGAACTTTTTTTTAAAAAAAAATTTCTTAGATATGAAGTAAAGAACTAAGGAGAATTCTACAATACACACTCTTTACTATATGTATCATTAGTTATGTCATTTTCATTTTTAGTTATGACTAATTTTTTTCTGTAGTAATGACATTATTTTGAAATCTTTAGTTATATCTCATGTGATGTTTGGTTATGACCTTTTTTTTTTTTTTTTTTTCCTCTTTTTTTCTCTTTTTTATTTTAAGTTATGATTTAAAAAGTATAAAATTATACTATTTTCTTCTTTAATTGTAAGGTGCATATAGTACACACGTCTTTCCCAAGAACTAATTTCGGTGTCATATATTTGTCATACTCATGTTTCGATTAGGAAAATGATATGCAAGGCTACTTTCGAGACTCACTCTTTAGACCCAATGATATGTAAGAAAGATGATTGGCTAATAACTAGTAGGGGTGTGCAAAAATCTGAATTACCCACGAACCTGTCTGGACCCGCCCAACCCACTAGTGCTATGGACAGTTTCGACCACTTTAACGGTCGACTAAGATTCTGTTTTGAAAATTTCATCTATTTTCGATCGGTGATCGGGTTTAAATAAATAAATAATTTATTATACCGACCCACCGAATTATATACAAATATATAATATACTTTCATTATTATTATGTTAGAGCATTGATAAAGGTATTACCTTTATCTTAACTCAGCCCCACTACTCAAAATAGGAAAATGTTTGGGACCCCCATAAAAAAGGACCCCTATGATCCCCACTGATGTATTAGTCATTGATGTGTTTGAATTTTTTTTTGAAATTTGTGTCTGACAGTGACATGAATGGTTCAGATCATTTTAGGGGTTATGGGGGTTGTGTTTTGTGGGGTCTCTATCATTACTGTTCAAAATATAAACTTCTCCCAAGTGCTAAGACATTGATGTCTCACCAATCTCTTTGTCTCCCTCTTTCCTCAATTCTCTCACCCGCTCTCTCCACTTCTCCATTACCCTTCCTCTCAAAAGACTGTAAAACGTTAATGTAACAACCCACATTCATGTCCTAGTCATGTTTGCATGCATTTATATGTTTTGCCATGTTAAGTTACTGTAACAACCTGTATTCATGTCTTAGTCATGTTCATGAGCATTTGTATGATTATGACTCGTTAAGCTTGCATTTGTATGTTTATGACTTGTTTTGCCTAAGAAAGGTCCATGCCTTGTTTTGTGTTTATGTGATTTGCCTAAGTGCTGTGTACATGCTTTGTCCCTTCCCTGTTATGCCAAGCCTAGGTCATGTTAAGCCTAGATCATTCTAAGCCGAGGTCATCTTCAGTCAAGAATTATCTTGGAACCCCTTTGTTTGACCTCCACCTTCGCCCTGACATATTGGCCGAGATGTCACTATCTAGGCCGAGGTGTTCATCGCCAAGGCCGAGATGTGTACTATCTAGGCCGAGATGTTACCTTTGCACCTAAGTGATCTTGTTCTGGAGTAGTATGACCTAGACCGAGGTGTGGCACATCTAGGCTAAGGTGTGGCACAGCTTAGTCAAGTGTTGTCCTTTCTAGCCGAGGTCATTGTCACCTTAGTTGCCGAAACTTTGTCCTTAGCCGATGTCATCACTTGCCAGAGTGCCTTACCGGGTAGCTTGTTAGATACACTTTGTCATAATCTTGTCTTGTCAATCTATCACCTTTTTGAGGAGAACCAACCAGCCGTTGCCATGTGTCCGAGCTGAGGGTTAAGTCAGCCGGCAGAGGGAGAAAGCTATCATTTGCTATATCTTTGTTTTGAAGAGGAGAGAGAAACTCTAGGTGAGGAAGAGAAGTTCTTGAGGGAGAGTAGATTTCCAAGCTTGATCCCTAGAGATCGAACCGTTAGATTCGCGTTCTAAGGTTAGATTCTTGATCTGCCCTTGTTGTTCTTTATGTTTATGTTATTGCATTGCATGATTGAATATGATTTGTAAGCCTTGCATTGCTTTGAAGTTCGGTTTTAGAAAGAGAAAATAGCATTCATGTGTTCTTCAAGAAAAGTCATGTTTTGATTCGAAAGCTCATGCCTAGATTCATGTTTTTGTGTTTGTTTTCATATGATTTTCAAGTATGGGTACCCAGGTCCATGTTTTCGAACTCATAGCATGAAATCCCAGATTTTTGTAATAAAGAAGTTATGATTTTAGCATTCATGTTCTTCATGATCTTCATGTTCATGTTCTTCATGTTCTTCACGGGTGAAAACCCAGATCTCCAGACCTCACTTCCCGAGGTGTAGTCGCCGAGATCACTCTTACCTAGACCTCACACTTAGGCCAAGCATCGTATCTCACCTTGGCTTAACTTGCATGATCACTTACACCTTTAGTTTGTCTTGTGCGCACCTCGGTATGCAGCCGCACGCCGAAGCCTAGGTAACCACACCTCGGCCAGGAGGTGTGGGACCTCGGCAAAGACCTGGTTGGTACCCAGCATGTCTTCCTAACATGTAAAACAGTGTTTTGACTTCCAGCACGTTTTCCCGAGATCATTTGCATGCATGTAAGACTTGTTTTGAGAAGTGCATTCAGTAGACTTTGCTATGTGTTTGTAGGACTTGGACCTTTGCCTTGACCCCGACGTCCCAAGAACTATGTGAGTGGTATTTTTAATAAAGCTATGTTATAAGGTTTTGATAAAGCTTTGCCTTGCTTTGATAAAAATATTTGTTAAGCATGAATGATATCCCTATTTTATGTATCAAGTATAAGCTTTATTTTGGATGACATTCTTGGAACCGTCCTTTCGTGTTAGGGGACGTTAAGCCTAAGTAACGCCATCCTTTCGTGTTAGGGGACGTTAAGTCTAAGTAGCACCGTCCTTTCATGTTAGGGGACGTTAAGCCTAGGTAACATAGTCCGTACGTGCCAGGGGACTTTAAGCATTTATGGCACAAGTCCTTTCGTGCTAGGGGACTTTAAGCCTATGTAGCATAGTCCTTCCGTGCTAAGGGACTTTAAGCCTAGGTAGCACCGTCCTTTCGTGCTAGGGGACGTTAAGCCTAAGTAGCACCCTTGTTAAGATATCGGCCACCGACGGACTATGAACGGGTGTGCTTGATGCCGAGGTTATGCTTTTGTTTTGTCCGGAATGTCATCACCCTATGTTTTAAGATTGACGTATGTTAAGTAAGTAAGTTTTGAAAGACCAAAGTTCGATTGATGTTTTATTTCAAGCCAAGCTAAGCTATGTTATGTATGATTTTGACAAAGATATACTATGTAGTGTTTGAAAAGACCTCGGGTATCATTCATTTAACTCCTTTATTACTTATATCATTCACTGAGTATCCAAGCTCACCCACCCTATGTATATATGTAGGTAACAAGCAAGAAGTCGGCTACGCCGAGATGTGTGTTTTGTATGCATGTTATGTCGGCAGTGAGGATGTCGGCAATCTTGAAGATTATGTTTCTTGACTTGTATTTCATGTATTTTGTTCACGTCGGCTTGAGAAGCCTTTTATCAAGATGTAATATGTATTTTTGTACTTCATTTTATTTGTATTCAAGTTTTAAAACTGTGTAAAGATGTATGCCATTCCATTTGACTTATGCACTGCTCTTATGGACCACTTATATTGTAAATTATTGCTTTCGCACATGTTAGCCCCATATAGTTATACTCTGATTGTGTGTGAATTTTGGAAGTTGGCCTTCGGTAATCTCGGATTACTGGCCATCACGGCACCAAACTACTAGGGGCGGTTTGGGGTCGTGACAGTTGAAATCTTCTCTACCTATATCTCTCTCTCTCTTTTTCTCTCTCACACCGATTGATCCTATCCCTCACTTCTCTAACGAAAACTCTCTCTCTCTCTCTCTCTCTCTCTCTCTCTCGATTTACCTTATTGAACACTAAAATCCTAATCTTCAGCTTATAAATCTACCGAATCTAAAACTTTTCTAGCAAAAGAGCGTCGATTGAAGAGATGCACAGTGAGTAAGGACGATAGTGACATTGTGCCCTGGTAGAAAGGTAAGTTTCTCCTTTATATTTTCAATTTTGTCCACTGTTTTCTATCATATCTAGTGTGTATATAAGAAAGGTAGATTTGTATTGTATATGTGTGATTTTGTTTGTATATTGGTTTGGTATTAATTTTGTAGGCAAGATGAATAGAAGCCATAAAACTGAAATGGTGAATGAAAGTCACTGACCGAAAACCGCCCGCCAAACCGGACACCCGATGTGCACGGTTTTGATCATTACCTCGGGCAAAATCGGATGAACATTTCTCTACCCAAAGCAAGCCGGTTCGAGTGATGGTTCTATGATAAAACCGAGACGACTCAACCCTTGCACACCCCTAATAACTAGAGAAAATATGAGAGAGAAAATTGACTTAGATATTCTAATTGATTGTCACGTTATTGAGTTTAAAAATTAGGCCTAACTTTCGCACTTGAATAACAATGCTCATTGGATTAATGTGGCACAAATAGCAGTGATACATCTATATAATTTTTTTCTTGAATGAGCTAATAAAATAGAATGCATGTAAGTAGAGTTTTGAGAAAGTATTGAAGTGTAAGTCAACTTTTTAAATTTTACTTGCCATGTCATTCAGGGGTTTGGAGGAGAAATTGTGTTAATGAATCGTTTTTTGTGGCATAAAATATACCAGACCTCTATTTGTTATATTTTTTAATTGAAAATAATTTCTATAAAAAGAAAAAAACATTTACAGGTAAGTCCCATTTTGTGATTGTTTATAAAGGAGTATGATAATGTGACACTTATTTTGATTTTCAAATTTAAGACATCAATTTTAAAATTGAAAAAATTCTTTGCAAAATTGAAAAAACTAAAAAATTTATGTTCAAAATTGAAAATTTTCTATCTATGAAGGAGTATGATGATGGAACATTTTTGTGCAAAACTAATTTTTTTTTTTTTTCAGTTTTAACTGAAAAATTGATAATTTTTTTTTTGGTTTTAATATTGAAAAAAAAATGATAATGCTCTCAGTTTCAAAAGTGAAAAAAATTGAGAAATTTCTCAATTTTATTGGATAATTTCACAAACTGAGAAATTGTCAAATTTTGAACAATTAAAAATAATATTTTAATTTTTTCAAATTTTATATTCAATATTAATCTTGTTTGATAGATCTCATTGAGTAGATTCTTGAAATATAAATTTTATTTTAATAAAATAGGTATAATGAAAGTTATGAAATTTTTAAGTTAGGAAACAACAAAATAAAATAATGAGTTGGGAAAAGTTATCTAGCCCTCTTGGGGTATAGTCACGTGTTGCCCAAAAGAACTGTGATTGGTGGACAGGATGAGACCCATAATTTTGTATTGGAATATAGGGCATAATGTTTAGTAATTGGTGGATGAATTATCATGTGGTACACTTGAAATACTTAATAAATTTTTTTTTTAACACTTGATGAATTGACACTTTTCAATTCTTTCTATGTTTTTATAAGGGCAAAACAGTCATATAAATAAAAATCTTTTGCAAATGGGACCTTAAATAATGAAGTTGGATTTCACGGAATACCAACCTTACAAATTATGACTTTTGAATAATTAATCTCAAAAAGAATAATTAAAAGTTATATAAAACTTTTTCCTTGGACTGGTTTGACAAATGCTTTTTGGAAATATTTTTGTTGATATTTTTTTTAATGGCATTTTGTTTTTTTTTTTTTAAATTTTGTCGAACTTTTTTCTAAGTTTTAGGTCTGAGACGGTGAGTAGACCTTAGAAATTTAAATTTTTCTTAAATCAATAAAGACCAAAAAAATTGGTTTTTCTTACCTTTTTTTTTTTTTTTTTGTATTTAGTTACATTTTTTTTTTATTATTTAAGTTTTTTTTTTTTTTTCAATAATGGTGGTGATGAAAGTGGTTGTGGACGGGTGGTGATGACGGAGTGATAACGGAAGGATATTTGTCGTGGTGTACTGATGGTCACTACAACTTATAAAGATTTTTAAGAATTAAATTATTTTTTTCCTATTGTCTATTCATTTAAAGAGAGAATGGAAGCAGTCCATTTTCTCATAAGAAAAATAAAAGAAGAGTATGTGGACGTTACTGTACAAAAATTTGAAAAATACAATGTAACATTAAATGATTATCTGAATTTTACTCTAAAAATGAAATAGATAGTGTTGATTTAAAGTTTGTGAAATATGACTCATATTTACAATAATGGTAATTCATAAATATATTTTTCTGAATAACTTTTGAAGTATTTTTTTTAAATTCCTAATATTGTTATAAATTTTTTGTATAGAATCATGTGATATTATTATATGTCATTTCATTTTAATTCAAAACAAGTGACTAAACATTTTTCTATTACCGTTTGTGTAGAACCGGCAGCAACGGCTAGTTAACTGATAAAACACAAACATATTTGCTTTATTTATTTATTATTATTTATTGTTTATTTAAAGATAGCAATATTTGCGCATTTTTTTAACATAACTCCCTCACACGGGCCATTAAAGGGAGAATAGCAAAAAAAAGAGAGTATAAGATCATTGCAAAGTAATAAATGTATAAATGATTTATGCATTGAATTGTGCAAATAAAATTTGTACCGCTATCATTTTACAGTTATATCTCTTACTCATCACTTTTTTTTGAAAAATTTTCCCATTAAATATGTCAGTTTAAGAGAATTGTGTTTGATTGATCAGATTACATAAAAATTGACCTTTCTTGATTCAAAACATAGTAATTGAACAAAAGTAATAATTAAAAAAAAATTACTACACAAAATTTGACACAATCATCTCATATAAGTGAGTTATGTAACGGAGTTATATCTGATTCTATGATCAAATTCAATTCACATAAAAATAAATAAATAAATTGAATTAAAAAAGGTTCAATTATAGATTTTGGTGGTTTAATGTGCAGTTAGAAGAGTACAACAAGATGATCTATCTGTTAGATAATGTCTCAATGGGACCACATAATTAAATGTGGTGTTACCATTTATAAGAAGCCTACAATTTAAGTGATTCAATTTAGTTAATAGACTTAAGGGTATATGTGTTATGGACCTAATGTGTAGATACTAGTTGTATAATTTCTATTTCTATGAGGGGCAGAAATAGAAATTAAAACATGTTGGTTAAAGTTGGTTTTCATTCCTTTTGAACTTCCACAACCTTTCAGTTTTGAAAACCAATAAATAGAAATTAAAACCAATAATGGTTAAAGTTGGTTTTTATTCCTTTTGAACTTCCACAACCTTTCAGTTTTGAAAACCAATTACAACCTTTAAAAGGTTATGGTCCCTATTCCTTCCCAGGTGGAAATAAGAACACTGCCATTTTCTTCCTAAATCCTCTCAAGGAGAAACATAAGGCACCAAAGGGGAAAGGATTAGAAGGCAATAACATAATCAATAACAAAAAGGTCATTGATAATCACGCTTCCGTTTAACCGTTCATCAATGGATTCAGGTATGTCATTTTGTTTTGATTTCTTGATAATACACATGGTAAATGATCCAAAGTGTAAGGTTTATGTTCTGAAATTTATGTTTACAATTGGTATCAGAGCTAGCATATCATGTGTCTTATCAGAATTGATATGCTTTATTCATTCTATTTAGTTTCCTGAAATCAGATTCTGAATTTTCTTATGGATGTAAATTCTGTTTTTTTCCTGTTTTGTTCTGTGAAAATGGCAATCTGTTTTCTGGAATTGTAAAATGATTCGGTGGGCAGTTTTTTTTCTCTCAAATGGATGAACATCATGTATTTATATATATATAGATATATCTTGCGATTTGATCGGTTTAATTTTGAACATCATAAAAAAAAAAAAAAAAACTATTTGTTTTTGGACTCGTCAATTCTATTTATATATGTATATATGTAATTGGAATTGCTGCAGATTATATAACATATACGGGGTCACAAATTTAGAAATCTTTAAATTTAATGTAATTTCATACAACGTCCACAGAAATTTAATTTTCTAACATTCTCAATATATGTCAATTCAAACAAGATGTCACAAAAGTGATCTCTCTTGTCTAGATTGTTTTATATGGAATGTTTTGAAGTTCATGTCTGTGTATCTCATGCGGGTATTTATCGGTCCAAAGACATGATTAAGACTTGGCAGAATTACACACACATTTTGTGGTGATAAACATGTGTCAATTGTCAAGAAAACCTAATGTGAATAATAAATCCATCAAAAGATAGATTTGTTATTTGACATAACTTATTGTCAATGTTTGATCATTACAACAAGAATACCACTTACAGTTAATATCACTACCCAAAGGCTTGGTATTAATGTTGTGCTAGGTATCTTGAGATGTTGTCATTAAATTAATTTATTTAGAGATTATCTGTTTGGTAACTTATTCAAGATGAGGTAATTGTTCCTGAGGAACAAACTCTACAACCTCAACCTCAAGAATCTGTGCCATTAAGGCGATCCACCAGAGAAAGGAGATTTGCATTTTCAGATGATTATATTGTATATCTCCAGGAACATGAGGTAGAAAATGGAATGTCGAAAGATGATCCAATCAACTTTCGTCAAGCCATGGAAAGTTCTAACTCTCATAAGTGGATAGAAGCCATGAATGAAGAATATAAGCACTGCAAGACCACTTAAGTTATATTGTGACAATAAGTCTGCAGTTTTATATTCCAATAACAACAGGAGCTCGACAAAATCAAAGCATATTGATATCAAGTTCCTAGTTGTAAAAGAAAGAATGCAGAGTGGACAAATTTCTATAGAGCACATTGGGACAAACTCCATGATTGCGGATCCACTTACGAAGGGACTACCACCCAAGGTCTTTCATGAACATACTACTCAGATGGGTGTTGTTCTATTTGAGAACATTCTGGTTTAGTGGGAGTTTGTATTTATATTACTGCTTTATGTCAGCCTTGAGTTTTATCTATGTAATTAGATTAATTTCTGCAGAAATGAAATATTCAGTTTATTACGCTCTGTTACGTATTGTGAAGTATTGATCTCAATAAAGTTAAGTAGGACTAGTTGGAAATAGGCATGTATGGATCACATCACATGTAATTTCCATGCTACACATCCATGATTGATCTATGTCATTTAGCTATATTAGTATACGTGACCATTGGTGGGTCGAGTTACGATTGATGTAACGAAGACCGCTTTGATCCTATATTAATATAGTTAATGGACAAGATTGTTTGGATACCCTCAAGTTATGATAACAAATTTCTGAGCTCACTAAAGTTAAGCACATTTTTCAGGATACATATGTGGTCCAGTGGGAGATTGTTAGATAATGTCTCAATGGGACCACATAATTAAATGTGGTGTTGTCATTTATAAGAAGCCTACAATTTAAGTGATTCAATTTAGTTAATAGGCTTAAGGGTATATGTGTTATGGACCTAATGTGTAGATACTAGTTGTATAATTTCTATTTCTATGAGGGGCAGAAATAGAAATTAAAACATATTGGTTAAAGTTGGTTTTCATTCCTTTTGAACTTCCACAACCTTTCAGTTTTGAAAACCAATAAATAGAAATTAAAACCAATAATGGTTAAAGTTGGTTTTCATTCCTTTTGAACTTCCATAACCTTTCAGTTTTGAAAACCAATTACAACCTTTAAAAGGTTATGGTCCCTATTCCTTCCCAGGTGGAAATAAGAACACTGCCATTTTCTTCCTAAATCCTCTCAAGCATAAACATAAGGCACCAAAGGGGAAAGGATTAGAAGGCAATAACATAATCAATAACAAAAAGTTTATTGATAATCACGCTTCCGTTTAACCGTTCATCAATGGATTCAGGTATGCCATTTTGTTTTGATTTCTTGATAATACACATGGTAAATGATCCAAAGTGTAAGGTTTATGTTCTGAAATTTATGTTTACACTATCTGGATGCAGACGTCCTAGTCATAGACAACATCGACCATCTCTTTGACTTGCCCGATGGTTACTTCTATGCTGTCTCGGACTGCTTCTGTGAGCGGAGCCATTCATCCCAGTACTTGATTGGGTACTGCCAACAATGCCTAGATAAGGTGACATGGCCACCTGAGATGGGTTCACCTCCACCTTTGAACTTCAATGCCGGAATGTTTATGTTCGAGCCTTGTCATGTAACTTATCAGAACGAACTTAGGGCTCTACACATACTCCTCCTGGACCCGTCGCAGACCAGGTGAGTTATCCACATGTATATCACTATTATTTTAATCGGGAAATACTCCGGTGTGTAATGCACTGAATGCAATTTTAATATAAAATTATGTAAATTTTTATGAATTTATATAAGTAATCTTATAAAAATATATAAGTTGACCACAAATTCGCGAAAGTTCATAAGAACTTAAATGATTTTGTGAATTTACGTAAATTTATATTCGACTTATACATTTTTGTGAGATTATTCATATAAGTTTGTAAAAATTTACGTAATTTTATATCTAAGGTATATACTACATGTATTACACATGAGAAAATTTTCCACTTCAATAAGATGGTTTCTTGTTGTCTTTTTTAATAGTTTTTTTGAATAATTTTTTTTATAAAATTACAATACTTTTCACTTCTGTAAGAGTAGAAGACCATAAGAATATTTATAAAAAACTAAAAATAAAATAGAAAAGTTCACTAAAAAGAAGTGGAAAAAAAAGAATTCTTTGCTTTTCTTTTTGTCTTTAGTTTTTTTTTTTTTTTTTGAAAAATATACTTTCTAAATATTTATTAGATCGAAATGTAAAATCTCGTATTTTTTAAATATTAATATTTTAATGAAGGATATTGGTGATTTATTATAATAATTTAATAGTGAGATTTTTAGAGAAAAATATAATTTAATTTATTTCTTGTATTTTATTTTTCCTCTTTTATATCTACTTCATTATTATTCATTTCTTTTTGAAAATAAATTTGATCTCATTATTCATCTTTTTCCAACCTTTCACTTCCTCTTCCGGTGGGATTGACAAACTGAAAAATTAAAATATAAAAAAATTAATAAATAAATAATACTAGAAGCTTCAAAAAATTTATTTAAATTCTTATCAATTATCTCACATAAATATAGCATTCATATCATATAAGTCTTACACTCATATATAAGACATTTAATAAAAATTTTAAAATCTCTAAATTTTTTATGAAAAAAATTGTAGCCGACAGCACGTGGCCGTTAAAACTCAGCATATGGCCGGTGAAACCAGCCAACCCAATTCACTTTTGGCCCCATTTATTTTCAGAAGTAGAATAGAGGGGATTCATAGTGAGGGAATTGATAGTGAGGGGATTAAGTAAAATTGTGCTTGTTTTGATGATAGTTGTTGGTGTAGGAATTGTTAAATTATTTTTATATAAAATAATAAAACAAATAAAAAAATATAAAAAATTAAACATTAATATTTAAGAAAAAATTCCCAATATATAAAAAATAAAAAAATAAAAAATTTCTAATCCCCTCACTATTTTTCTAATACCATCTCTATCTGCTCCATCTCAATCCCCCTTCCAACCTCTATCTATATCACCTCCTTCATCCTAATCCTCTCCCAAACTTTATAAACAAACACAACACTAAATAATCTCATATCTATCCTAATCCCCTTCCATCTAGTTAATCGGCCTTTTGGTTTTTCAAAACACCATCATTTCATCATTTCCTTATTATCATTGTGACTGCTTTCCATTCTATCTAGGGATGTGTTAGAATGATGGTTAAAATTTGATTTTTAATTTTTAATTAATTTTTTTTGATTTTTTAAAAAAGTAATTAAAAAAATTAGTAAAAAGTTACATTTAGTTTTTTTTTTATTATTGATATTTATTTATGATGTTATATTATAATAAAACAACTAAATTATCCGCACTCAATTTAGAAAATTTACATTTTCACACATGAATAACCCTAAATAATATGAAAGGTATAATTATAATTTCATAGATAATTTTTTTAGGCCTTTCCAAATGACTTTTATAATAAAAAAACCAATCTAACTTTTTTTTGAACAAGATGCAATACACAACTTTTAACTAAAGTTCCCAATAGGCAAGTTGTTTAATTTATCCTTTCCTATTTCCTATAATTGAGCCTACTCCTCACTTTCTTCCATCAATTGTTTCTGCCTCTTCTCATCCCCCTCTCTGGGTTTCCTCTCTCCGTTTTATCTTTGTGTTTCTCTCGCAAATTGCTCCCTCTTCTTTTGTTAATATATTATTTGATGTTCCGAATTATTTGGGGCGTTACAAGAAAAACCTTAAGAATAAATACTTTTGACACAAATTAAAATAATAAAATTTAGTAAAGACATATGTTCAACCAAAAAATAATAATTTACAATTCAACTTATTTAACTAAAATTATTTACAAAACCATGGGGTACGCAAGAGATGCAACCCAAATGATTCTCACATTTTAGTAATTCTTTTCCCACCTCCCACTAAATAGTAATTTCCCACTAAAAGAAAGAGGTAATTTTTTTCGCCTATACCAAATAGAGATACGTCGTCACAATAAAAATAAATTTAAACCATATATACATTCATTTGTTTGTAAACTTTTTATTATTATATTATTATTGTTATTGTTGTTATATCAATTTAATTGTTATTGATTTAGACAGTGGGTTTCATTATTTTTTTGTTTATTTTTTGGAGAGAAATGAACAAAGTGTCCACCAATAAATGAGATAACTAGGTTGCAAATTATTTGTTCAACCACATTATTCTATGTATAATTCATATTCTACTTGTATAGATAGTGTGTGGGTGATTTTCTAACCACACTGCCCGCCTAGTAATCAGCCGGAGAGCACCGGCAGAATAGATGGCTTCAGCAAACCTGTAACAGAAAGAAAAGACTCCGGCGGTGGCTCTTCCACCCGGGGGCACTCCGACGATCAAGTCAGTATATCTCTCAAAGATAATCAAGTGCTAAACTCACAAGCTTGAGTATAAAACTGCGTACCTTAGACCTACGGGGGTGCCTCTCTTTTATAGTTTACTCAATCCAAGTCCCACTAGAAGTCTGACTTCTATGGACTCCAATTCAATGTCAACTTTGGACTCTTCAAGAGATAAAGATAAACTCTCTAAGAGCTTTATCCTTATCTTAGCAAAGTCTTCTCTTTTATCTAGGTCTCTTGCCCCTTATCCATTTATCCGCCTATCTTGGATTTCTATATCTTTGGAGATCACCTCGGCCTCGCCAAAGATAACCTCGGCATAACTACAAGACACGTGGCACCTCGGCTGACACGTCGGCGTCACCATGCCACGTGTTGGTATTCAGAAAATACATCCCCACAACTACCCCCTAGGTTCTATTACCTCGGCATTCTGAGGTGATGGAACCTATATCTGTATTTTCTTCCAGTACCTCGGCGTGAGAACTCTTCAGCCGAGATCATTCATTTTAGGCCGACATGCCTTCATCAGAGAACAAGAACTCAAACAAATTCCCTCATGCGCATGAGCTGTCATGCATTTCTTCTCAACCGTTCCCCCTACGTGTTCTATCGTCATTGGCCCGTGTCTGTGACGCGCTTGTAAAGCCGTCTTTCACCTGTCTGCGCCGTCTGACGCATACGTTCCTCCAGGCGCAATAAATGCCCTGTTTTGCCGCCGTTTCAAGTTTTTTACAAAACTTTACTTTCTGTCTTCGTTTCTTTACTTTTGCTCTTGATTCTCTGGCTTTCTCTCTCTCTCCCAAATCCGCCATTGCTCTAGCTTCAAGCTCTGCAACCATCTTCATTCTTCCATTTCAGCGAGGGTTTCGCCGTTCCATCGTGTCTACAGCCGTTGCCTTACTTCGGCGACTTTTATCCCGGCTTCATTTGTTCTGGTAAGCCCCTGTTCCTCTCATTCCCAATTTCTTCTATATACTTTCGTTTACTTACTGCCATTATTGCTCTGTTCAAACCTTTGATTTGCTGAACTATTTGTCTGGATGCGTCTATTCCATGATTTCACTCATACTTTGAACATTTGCATTGTTTCAATACTTTTCTTGCCACTGTTCTTGACCTTTTACTTCTGTATTTGTCATGTTCTTGATAGCCCATCCTTGTTCTTGTTTCTGAAATTTCGCCTTTGTGTTTTTTTTTGTTTTGTGTCTTTGCCAGATCTCTGCTTTCTTTCCATCTTTGCCTTCATAGATTTAGGTTTGGGCTTTGTCTATAGAACCTTCAATTTTTAGGAAAAACTGAAACAATCCTTGCCAGCATATACCTAGGGTTTCGCCGAGGTCCCGATAACCTCTTAAGAACACCTTTCTTTCTGAAACCAAGCCCTCTGTCTTTAGGCCGACGTTATGGGTATGTGGAGACATAGGGTAGATACCCCGATCAAACTCGAGTACTTTAGGCGGGAGTTCTCTATTCCTGCCGATGTCCATCTAAGGCTAGCTGAAGATAATGACTCTATCATGCCCACAGATGATTCAATGCCCTTTCCTATAGTAGCTTTTACCGAGTGCGGACTCCGGCTCCCACTTAACATTCTCTTTCGCGAAATTCTTCACTTTTACAAGTTGAACCCTATGCAACTTGCCATAAACTGTTATCGAGTGATCAATGGCATCATAGCTTTAGCTAGGCAAGAGAACGCTAGGATTACCCTGGCCGACATTCAGTACTGTTATACCATGTGCCCCCTTAGCCTGAAGGAAAAAGGCTTCGTTTATTATCTTAAGCCGAGGTCGACAGAATACAAAATTGTAGCTGACCTCCCAGACTCCAACAAGGGGGCTGGAGATGACTACGTTATTGCATCGGGAAATTGAGAGTGTGGCCCAGACGAGGACGCCCATCTCTACCCTCTTCCCCAAACTATTAAAGAGGGCAAGGGTAAGAGCCCAATGTCAATACTTTAGTTGTTTCTATTCAAGTCTTCAATATTTTATCTATTTCTAATGTTTATCTCTTCTTGCAGACGTTCGTAAGTTACCAAAAGACTTTCGCCAATCCTACGTTCCCAGCAGAGACTTAAAGAAGCTCCTAGATCTGCCAATCCAAAAGCGCAAGGCCCCATTGGTATTGAATTTTATTCCGACGTATAAGTCGACTTTGCCCGACGTTCCTAAACGAAAGAAGAAAAGCCTTTCTCCTCCTACTGCCACAACTCAAATCGCCTCTTCATCACGAGCAGACCAAGGATCCATTTCTGACCCAGCTGATCTGCCATCTACTTCAACCCCATACTTAATCCCAATACTAGAAAGAAAACGTCGGCGACGTCTTGTCAAGACTGTTGAGATGGGTCGCCCGAAGCCTGTCGTTGTTGATCTCTTAGCAGACCTACCTGCCGATGTTGATGCTGTTCCAGCTCAATCCATGCCCCCACCAAAAGCCAAAAAGAATAAAAAAAGGCTCAGCCCAAGGCCAAAGCTACTGAGGTTGAGGCTGAGGATGCTCTGCCCATCTCATAATTGGCTGAGAGTAAAAAGAGTGCTTCTGCTTCTGCCAAGAGGTCTGCTGAGGCCCAGCCGTCAGAGTCCACTCAATCGAAGAAACCGAGGTCATCGTCTGCGACGACCTCGGGTTCCAAAGTACCAAGAGTCCCCTGGGTGCTTGAAATCACCCTGGAGGATAAGCCTGTTCTAGCTTCTGACAGTGCCGAAGACATAAACGTCGGCGTGGCACTCAGTACTGCTGTTCTCCTTCCTGGTGATCTTGAGCGAAATGCCAAGATGAGCGAGTATGAGAACTACGCCCTCATGCTCCAACGCTCTGTACAAGTAAGTTCCCCCATTTGGTAATTTGTCTTTTTGTCCCTTTTTTCTATACTTGCAAGGTTTGTGTAATAACTTTTCCCTTGGGTTCTTTCAGGCCATTCAACATGCCCATTCTCTCTCCATGTAAGCTTTTGAAACAAGGGAGAAGTTGGCCGATATGAGGCGGGAGGTTTCTGCCTTGAAAAAGGAAAACAAAACTGTTCTGACAAAGATGAAGAAGCTGGAAGATCAGGCCGAGGCTGCCACTAAGGCCCAACAGATGGCCGAAAAAAAAGCGGAGTCTGCTGAGGCTATCAGAAAAGTTACCGAGGCCGAGAAAAAAAAGGCCGAGGTAAAAAAGGCCCAAGCCGAAAAAGAGCTTCAGAAGGCTCTGGCCACCAAAAAAGCCGAGATCAAGGAAGCTGATGAGAAGGCTTACGCCCAGGGCATGGCCGACGTCACTGAGGAATATAAACTTCAAGTCAGGCAGGCATATAACAGGGGCTTCTCTCTTGGTTGGATGGCCCTTGCCAAGAAGCTTAACATTCCTGACGATTCGCCACTGCGCAAAGCCGACGCTATTCCTCTTCCATTTCCTCCACCTCCAAACCAAGCTGAAGATGAATCTGAGTCTGAATCTGAGGATGAGGATAAGGATGATGATGAAGCTTTGGTAAGGAAGCCCAAGGATAAGTCTCCTCCTCAGGATGATCAAGTCCTAGACTTGACTCATGAGGAGGAGGAGGAGGTTATCAAGGAGACCATTCCTGAGCAAGCGTCATCTGATGTTCCTCCAGTCGGCAAGAGCGTTGATGAGACCCTTGCTGAGATCGACGCCGAGATTGCTGCAGATAAAGAAGCCGAGGTATCTCTTCAGGAGACTTCTCAGGTTCAGATCCAGCCAGTTGTTGATGCTGAAAAGTCTTAGCTTTCATGTCTTTTCTTTTGCACCTTTGTACTTTGTTTTATTTTCTGGACAATGTAAGCTTCCTTTCATGGCCGATGTGCCTTTCTGTTGTACACAACTGCAAGTTTTTCTATGGATGTTTTAATCTTTTAATTTCTCTTGATTTGCTTCTGCATAGTTCTATACTTGGAATATTTTGTATGCCTTTCATACTTTGTGCAATCTTCTCGGGGTTACATATCTCGGGTGTAATAACTACAAGCTTTACTTCGGCAAGATACTGACCTGCAATCTTTTCATAAATTTTAACAAGTATAAAACATATACTTATTCGATGTTTAACTTTTGCAAACTTTTTCTCAAGTTTCAACAAGTATTTAAACAGTGATCTTGATCTAACTTACTTGTAAATTTCTACAAATTTCAACAAGTGTTAATCATATATTGTAAATTTTTCTCAAGTTATAACAATGATCTACTTCTAAATTGCTACAAATTTCAACAAGTGTTTAAACAATATACTTAGCTTTTACCTCAACCTGTAAATTGCTGTAAATTTCAACAGATGATCACATGTCGGCTTAACATTATCTTGTAAATTGCTACAAATTCTAACAAGTGAAGATAAGGAATCAACTTAATTCCAACTTGTAAATTGCTACAAATTTCAACAAGTGAATTAAGGAATAATCTCGGCTTAACTTCGACTTGTAAATTGCTACAAATTTCAACAAGTGAAGATAAGGAATCAACTTAATTCCAACTTATAAATTGCTACAAATTTCAACAAGTGAATTAAGGAATAATCTTGGCTTAACTTCGACTTGTAAATTGCTACAAATTTCAACAAGTGAATTAAGGAATAATCTGTCTTCTCTCTGCCCCCAATGTGAACCTGAGTTCTACTTGGGTTCTCATTATTCATGTCTCCAAAAACACCAATATGTAACTTTAAATATATGTGTTTTAAGAAAAGGGAAAAGATTTTATTGATGACATCGGCCAAAAATACTGCACATCTAATGATAGAAGAATTTCAAATTACAAGTGTTCCAAGGTCTTGGCAGTGCTTTGCCCTCGTTATCTTCTAGCCGATAAACTCCATTGCCTAATACCGAAGTAATTCTGTAGGGTCCTTCCCAGTTTGGGCCAAGCTTGCCTTCTCTAGGATCCTTCTTGTTGCCGACGACTTTTCTTAGGACTAGGTCGCTGACTTGAAAATCTCTTGGATTGACCTTCTTGTTGTAAGCTCTAGCAAGCTGTTGCTGGTATATTGCGAGCTGAATTGCGGCTTTCTCTCTTCGTTCTTCCAAAAGATCCAAATCTCGGGCTAAGAGTATGTCGTTGGTGCCATTCTCTACTCCTTGGGTCCTGATCCCTAGGATGCCGATCTCCAATGGGATAACAGCTTCTGTGCCATAAGCCATGGCAAAAGGGGATTCCCCTGTTGATCTTCTCAGCGTAGTCCGATATGCCCAAAGAACGTTGGGCAACTCGTCTACCCACTTTCCTTTTGCTGCCTGCAGCCTCTTCTTTATTCCATCCAAAATTACTTTGTTGGATGCTTCTGCTTGCCCATTACTTTGGGAAAAACTTGGTGTTGAAAAGTAATTCTTGATCTTGAATTTCGCACAAAAGTTCTTGATGAGTTTGCTGTCAAACTGTGTTCCGTTGTCGGTAACTAGTGCTCTTGGAATCCCAAATCTGGTGATGATGTTTCTCCATATAAAGTTCTTGACGTTCACATCTTGGATTTTGGCAAGAGGTTCTGCCTCTATCCATTTTGTAAAGTAATCTGTTGCCACCAGCAAGTACTTTTTCTGCCCAGTTGCCTGGGGAAGTTTCCCAACCAGATCTATGCCCCATTGGGCAAACGGCCAAAGGCTGGACACTGGGTTTAGGTCAGCAACTGGCTGATGTATCAAAGGTGCAAACTTTTAGCATTGTTCACACTTCTTTACGTAGGCTTCAGCATCCTTCTGCATGTAGGGCCACCAATACCCCTGGGTAATGGCCCTATGGGCTAATGATCTGCCCCCAGCATGGCTTCTACAAATTCCTTCATAAATTTCATACAGGAAATCTTCAACCTGTAAAGGGTGTATGCACCTTAAAAGTGGTCCAGTGAAGGACCTTCTGTAGAGGTGTCCATCTTCTGTCAGACAGAATCTTGCCGATTTCAATCTGACTTTGTGTGCCTTCTTACGATCTTCTGGCAGCTTTCCTTCTTTCAGGAATGCAACAATTGCATCCATCCAGCTTGGCCCCATGTCCACACACATTGCTTGCTGCTCTGTGTTTTCTAGTTCTATGATCGGGCCCGACATATAGTCGATCATAATTGTCCTTGTTTTTCCAGTCTGCATTGAACTTGTCAGGTTAGCCAACGCGTCGGCGTGGGTGTTGTCATCTCGGCTAACTTGGAGTAGTCGGCAGTTCTGAAGTAGGGCTGCCAATCTGATGATCTCTTTTGCATATGCCAACATCCTTTCGTCCCTGGCTGCAAATTCACCTGTTGACTGGTTAACAATAAGTTGTGAATCGCAAAAAACTATTACCTCATCTGCTTCTGCTGCTGCTGCCAGTTTTAGCCCTGCAATTAATGCTTCGTATTCCACTTCATTGTTTGAGGCTTTGAACCCCAAACGGATGGACTGTTCTATTATTTCTCCATCTGGAGATATCAGCAGTACTCCTGCCCCCGCTCCTTGTCGGTTCGAACTTCCATCGACGAATAGTCTGAATGAGTCACCGATGTAGATGCTGCAGGGTCTGAGCTTTTCCTTCATTTGCTCTTTTGCCTTTGGCTGGGATTCTCCTTGCTTGCTGGGACAATGCTTATCCTGGCTCAACGGAGCCGGATGTTCGATGGTTTCGGGGGTGAATTCTGCCACGAAGTCGGCCAAAACTTGGCCTTTAACTGCTGTTCTCGGCTTGAACTCCAGGTCATACTGACCTAGGGCTACGGCCCATCTTGCTATCCTCCCTGTTAAGTCTCCTTGCTGCAACAAGGACTTCAGTGGATGCTCTGTTAAGACCACAATCTTGTGCGCCTGAAAGTAATGGTTCAACTTTTTTGAAGCCATTACTAAGGCTAGCATTAATTTCTCCAGTGGTAGATAGTTTGTTTCTGCATCGGCTAAGGTTTTACTTACATAATAAACAGCCTTTTGCTCCCCCTTTTCTTCTCGGATTAGTACTGCACTGACTGCGTGTTCTGAAACTGCCAAGTACAAAAGCAGTTCTTCCCCTGGTTCTGGATTGGAAAGAACCGGAGTTGTGGTCAAGTACTTCTTTAGGTCGGTTAAAGCGGCTTCGCATTCTTCTGTCTACAGAAAGTCTGTGGCTTTTTTCACCCAGTTGAAGAAGGGTCTGCATTTATCTGAGCTTCTGCTGATGAATCTGTTTAGGGCTGCGGCCCTTCCAGTAAGCATCTGAACCTGTTTTGCTGACGTTGGGCTCTTCAGCTCTAGGATGGCCTTGATTTGGTCTGGGCTGGCTTCAATGCCCTTTCTTGTTACCAGATACCCTAAAAACTTACCTGATCCAACTCCAAACGCGCACTTTGATGCGTTGAGTCGGAGCCGGTATGTTTTAAGTATATCAAAGACTTCTTTTAGGTCAGCAAGATGACCATTAGATTCCTTGGTCTTCACGACCATGTCATCGATGTAGACTTCTACCGTTTTCCCAATCAGGTGCTTGAATATCTTTGTTACTAACCTTTGGTAAGTTGCTCCTGCGTTTTTCAACCCAAAAGGCATTACCTTGTAACAGTACAAGCCTTTAGGGGTGATGAACGAGGTCTTCTCCTCGTCTGGAGGGTACATGGCAATCTGGTGGTACCCCCTGTATGCATCCAAAAAACTCATTCTTTCATGCCTTGAAGTTGCATCCACTAGCTGGTCAATCTTGGGCAGAGGAAAGTTGTCTTTGGGGCAGGCTTTGTTGACGTTGGTGAAGTCTACACAGACCCTCCATTTGCCGTTCTTCTTCTTCACTATTACTGTGTTGGACAGCCATGTCGGGTAGTGAACTTCTCGGATGGCCCTGGCCTCTAGAAGTCTGTCTACTTCTTCTTCTACTGCTTCGACGTGCATCAACGTCGGTCTTCTGGCTCGTTGAATCACAGGTTTTGCCGACCTGTCGACATTCAGTCTGTGGCAAGTGACCTCGGGGTCAATGCCAGGCATTTCATAAGGTGTCCAGGTGAACACCTCAATGTTGGCTCTCAAAAAATCTTCCAGTTCTCTTTCCTCTTCTTTGGCTAAGCCTGAACCGAGAAGAAAGAAGCGTTCTTCGTCGCCCTCCTGGACAAGGATTTTCTTTAGTGTCTCTTCACTCTTTTCGGTTGGCTCCTTGCCGACATCATCTAGGAGCTCCATGTCCTCGTCTTCAATTTCTGCCTCTTTTGGCTCTCAAATGCTGCAAGTAGACTTTGTTGCTACCATGGAGCAACTTTTTGCCTGCAGTTGATCTCCTCTAACTTTCTCAATCCCATGCTCTGTGGGGAACCATAGTAGTTGATGCAATGTTGAGGGAACTGCCCCCATTGCATGTAACCATGGTCTTCCCAAGATGATGTTATATGGCGAGGGTGTGTCAATCACCATAAATTCTGTCTTGATCTTCTTAGTTCCAGCTTGTACTTCCACGCTTGCTGCGCCCAGTGGCCATGTCGGTGTTCCATTGAAGCCGACCATAGGGTTGCTGGATTGTTCCAGGTCGTCAGGATGAAGGCCTAGCTCCTTGTAACATCTGACGTACATGATGTCACAAGAGCTGCCTTGATCTATTAGGATACGTTTTACTTGGCACTCCCCAACCTGGAGGGATACTACCAAGGCATCATTATGCAGATGCTGAACCATCTCTAGGTCGGCTTCAGTGAAGGTTATCATCGGTCCCTGGTATTCTTCAGGCCGAGGTCTTTTGTGTCCGACCTGGTTTACGTGCTGTAGGTGTTTTACTTTTTGGGTTTCTCCCCGAATGTCACTTTCGTTCATCTTTGAGTGAATTACATTAACCACCCGTGGTCCTCCTGTCTGTGGTTGTTGTGCTGGGGGAGGCGGAGCTGCTGGTGCTTGAAGTAATCTTGCCTGTTCTTCTCTTGTCCTGGCCTCATCAATAAGGTCCCTCAGATGGCCTTGCGTTACCAAGTCTTCTAAGTGTGCTTTAGGGCTTTGCAACCCTGAGTTGGGTGCCCTTCTTCATTGTGGTAAGCACAGCGCTTACCAACGTTTCTTCCCATAAATTCCCCTGGTGCTCTCGCTGGTGTCCTGAAATAGGGCTGGTTTCGTATTTGATCCAGGACTTTATGGATAGGGATTCGGAACACCGTCGTCACTGCCTGTTTACCCTTCAATTCCGTTTCTTGTTTGGTTGGCCCGTTGTTACCCCGGCCTCGCTTCGATGAGCCGTTTCCTTTCTCCTGCTTTATCTCTTTGTTTCCCGATGTATCTTCCTCGGCTCTGGCGTACTTCTCGATTCTTACCATGAGTTCTTCCATGCTTTTTGGCAATGTTTTTGCCAAAGACTTCCGTAGTGGGCAGTCATCTTTCAGGCCGTTCTTGAAAGACATAACCGCTACTTCTTGGTTGCATTCGGGTATTCGATTGAACACCTCGTAGTACCTCTTCGCGTAGGCCCTAAGGCCTTCTTCCTTGGTGATTCTTAAAGCCATCAGGGCGTCGACCCTCAAGGGCTGTAGTTTGTTCGTCACAAACCTGGCCACAAACATCTCGGCCAGGCCTTCGCATGTCTTTACGCTTCCCTTCGGTAGTTTATGGAACCAATTGGATGCAATCTCCCCGAAGGATGAGGGGAATACTTTGCAGAGCAACGGCTCGTTCCCACTATATAATGCCATTGAATTCAGGTATAGTCCAACATGAAAGTTAGGATTTGACTTACCATCATAAATTTGGAATCTCGGCATACTGAATCTCTTTGGTGCTTCAAATTTGTCTAGTTCCACCGAGAATGGTGTTCTCGGCTTAACTGGGGAAGTCACCTCGGCTTCAACATTCTGCTGCCTCCTTTTGAGGTAATCCCTCAAGTCTTCTTTACTCCTACCTGGAGCTCGGCTATCTCTGGACTTCAATCTTTTTGGCACACTACTTTCGGCCTCTTGGTGGGCCCGTTTGGATCTTTCTCCATGGGTTGTGTCAAAGCAGAGTGCTTGCCCTTGAACATGCCGATGTTCTTTGGGCCCTGGATCCTTCATGTGATGTGTCATTTGGGACTCTTCTTGCCTCGGCTCCTCTCGCCCGACTTCCCTGGAAGGTCGGTGAGAGTGCCTTCCACTCCTGGTGTGTTGAGGGGCTTCGGGGATTGCTTTCCTTCCTCCCTTCTAGGCATTGGTTGCGGGCATCGGTGTGTCCTGCAGCGGGTATGGTGGCTGCATGACATTATTTTGCATCATGAAGTTGATGACCGACTGTAGGTCCGCCATTTTGTTTGCCAAGTCTTTTACTTCCTCATCCCTCCGTAGGCACCTATCCCTCCATACCTGAAGGTTATCTTCGTTATAGTACTTGCCTTGGTCTGTCTTTTTCGAAGTGTTGCCTTCCTGGCCGACGTCTTTCTCTCCGTGGCCCTGGCCATGAGTTTTTATGTTGTGGTTGTCTCCTTCAAAGTCAAGATTAATTGGTCTGCCACTTCCAGCAGGAGTGTCGCCCCCAATGTTTTCCCTCTGTCCGTCACTGGCCATCTATTCTTCTAAGTTCCCACAGACGGCGCCAAATTGTGTGGGTGATTTTCTGACCACACTGCCCGCCTAGTAATCAGCTGGAGAGCACCGGCAGAATAGATGGCTTCAGCAAACCTGTAACAGAAAGAAAAAGCTCCGGCGGTGGCTCTTCTACCCGGGGGCACTCCGACGATCAAGTCAGTATATCTCTCAAAGATAATCAAGTGCTAAACTCACAAGCTTGAGTATAAAACTGCGTACCTTAGACCCACGGGGGTGCCTCTCTTTTATAGTTTACTCAATCCAAGTCCCACTAGAAGTCTGACTTCTATAGACTCCAATTCAATGTCAACTTTGGACTCTTCAAGAGATAAAGATAAACTCCCTAAGAGCTTTATCCTTATCTTAGCAAAGTCTTCTCTTTTATCTAGGACTCTTGCCTCTTATCTATTTACGGATTCCGATATCTTCGGAGATCACCTCGGCCTCGCCAAAGATAACCTCGGCATAACTACAAGACACGTGGCACCATGGCTGATACGTCGGCGCCACCATGCCACGTGTTGGTATTCAAAAAATACATCCCCACAGATAGCAATACATCCCACAAGAGATGTATGCAAGAGTATGAAGAGATGAGGTGTGAAGAAAAGTGACTCTCAATACCAATAACGTGGTATCAGCAATACACAATAAACCCTGGAGGGTCAATCCCCACTTTCTAACTGGCACATATACATTGAAAGGTAAATGGTGAGAAATTATTGTATAGTGATATCATGATATCACCATCGCATTGAGGTTTTTTTTTTATCATAGTTTAAACTCTAGTGTTGCAAGTGAAAAAATTATTTTTAATATTCTTGGAGTATATATAGATAGTGCTCCAAATGAGTAATTATTGAGATCGACCACTTTTGTGCAAAAATTTTAAAAGACAAAATGTTAAATATCAATTTATTAATGAAAGTGGAGCATTGCTCTAGGAGCATTCATCAATCTCATATTAAAAACGATGTATAATTTAAGAATTTTTTAATGGGTGTTTGGGAAACTTTTTTGGCAGAGACAATGAAATTCATGATCATCCATGGAAGTCCATAGCTCGAATCAGACCTTTCATGGATTCTGGAAGTGATGACCAATTGGAGAGCATGGATGATGGGGAGTGTGTACCGAATTAGAAAGCAGATGTTGACCAGAACGAACTCGTTTTAGAGATTGCCCAGATTCAGTTTATGGAGTTGCATAGTCTTCAGATTGAGGTTGAGATTGAAAGGTATGAGGAGATTATGATCTGTGATTAAAAGCTCTGTTCAAAATTTTTGGATCAGATTTTAAACACCTTTCGATGGAGACAATCTCTTTCAATACATGTACATCTACTAGTGATAATATTGTCAATTGCATTTTGTTTTATATCATATCAAACAATTTTCTTATCGCAAATTATATTATCGTTTGTTTATGTGTGTCAATTAATTGAAAGTAATTCTAATTGCATCAATTTCACGTTGTCTTTAGTAATTTTATTATTATTTTTTTTAAAAAAATTTCGTTGATTTTCTTCTTTTTAGTAAACTTTTTTTTTTAATTAAAAATTCAAAAACCTTTTCAATTTTAAGTACTAGTGAAGCAGACAGACTTAAAAGAACAAATAATAATTAGAAAAAAAAAAAGTCTACTAATAAAAAAAATAAGTTGACTTTCTCTTTTTCTTTTTTTCTTTTTTTCTTTTTAGTCTTCTTAACTATTTTTGATTTTTTTTTAAAACTTTTTTGATCATTTTAAAAATAGATGGCCTTGAAAAATAAAATATCTTCAATTTTTTCAATTCAAAATCACACAATTTTCCCAGCTCACATTCAAGAAATTTTAAAAATAAAATGAAATAAAAAATAATAATTTCACAAACTAAAATCAAACCCTAATGTTTGAGTTCCTCAATCAAAATCTTCATTTTTCAATGAAAATCCCCAGAAAAGCAAGGGTTGACACTAAAATAATCCTCACGAGTGATAAGTGTTCCAGAACAAAGGGTCAACACTAGAAAAGCAAGGGTCAACACAAAATGATTAAGTGTTCCAGATGCAAGGGTTAACACCAACAGCAGCAAGGGTCAACACCAAAAAGTAGTATACACTTCAACCGCAAGGGTCGATATCAAATGAGGTAAGGGTCGACACCAAGAACACTTGTAAATCAACTCAGGAAAGAAAAGACAGAGCAAAGGGTCGACACCTAATCTGCAGGGGTCGACACCTTTATGTCTGGGTTGCAAAAAACCTAGCCGCCATCTTCTAACTCAAAGAGGGTTTCTGTGACATCATCATCAGACAAATTCTATTCTAATCAAAAGGGACTTTGGGACATCAGCCTCTGACTCAGTGGATGAAACATTCTCCACCCACACCACTCCCAAATCAGAGAAAACAAAAAGCTTTAGGACAAAATCATCTCCTCCACTAAAGGTTTGAATCTCAAGTATGAACACCACATCTTTTGAGAAAGCTCCACCTCCCACAATTAGAAGACAGCCTGTACCACCCAAGCTCCACTTGCAACAGCTGAAAACTTTCTTCTTGCCCAGCTCCAACGCTAGAAGACCCATGTGGGTGTGTTTGTACTTCAAGAGAGAAGTCGGATGGAAACTATAAAGCTGGATCTTTTCGAGAACTGAATGGTGAGAAACTCACTGCAATATACTAAGTATAAAGAGCATTATTTTCAACCTCTGAGATTCCATTTTTTGTTCTCCCATTTTCAGATCTCAGTTAGTCCAAAATTTACTTGTGAGCTTACACTTTCATAATCCATTTTTTGAGAGATAATAATTGTCAAAGAGGACAGTTGAACCTCTTCTTCTAGTTTCTTAGTTTCTGAGTGAAACACTTGTAAAGTGAGGCATTTTGTTGAGTGAGATCCTCAACAGATTGAAGTAAGTCCTTTTGTAAAAAACCATAAGTTGGGAAAAGCTTAGTGGTGCATCGATTCATAGTAAAGAAATTCTCAAGGAGGACTCTTGAGGAGTGGACGTAGGCCGGTGAGCCGAACCACTATAAATCATTGTGTTAAGTTCTTCTTTCCATTTCCTTTTACTTTCTGTTAATCTATTGATTATCTGTTGCATTTAATTACTTAAGATCTTTCAACCTTATTTTTGGACCAAATTTTTTAATAACCCAATTCACCCTCCCTCTTGGGTTGCTTTCCTGTTTAACAATTAGTATCAGAGCCCTTTCTCTAGTAGTGTGACTTAACCGTCTTAGAGTAATCTATTGCAAACCCCAGTTCTTCTCTTCTTGAAGGTCAAGCCTCAAACAGACCACCCTTCTTCAATGGAACAAATTTCAATTATTGGAAAACCCGCATGATTATGCATATCCAATCTATTGACTATGAAGTTTGGAAAATCATGTGTGAGGGTCCTAAAGTACCCACAAAAACCATAGATGGTCTGCTAGTATCCAAACTTGAGAGTGAGTGGACTAGTGCTGACTATAAAGATATTCAATTAAATGCCAAAACTGTTAATATGTTGTATTGTGCACTTGATGCTACCGAGTTTAACAGAATATGCACTTGTACCACTACAAAAGAAATTTGGGATAAACTTGTTGTAACTCATGAGGGAACCACTCAAGTTAAGGAATCTAGAGTGAGCTTACTTGTTCGTAACTATGAGCTCTTCAAGATGAAACCAGATGAAAACATATCCCCAATGTTCACTCGTTTTACAGATATTATAAATAGTCTTAAATCTCTTGGGAAGACTTACACTAATGCAGAAATTGTCAGAAAAGTCCTTCGATCATTGTCAAAAAGTTGGGAGAACAAAGTTATTGCAGTGATAGAAGCAAGAGACTTATCAACGTTGTGTCTTGATAAGGTAATGAGATCTCTCCTAACCCATGAGATCATTATGCAAGAAGGAAAAGAAGAAGAAGAAAGTGATAGCTTTCAAGTCCACCACAAAATCTCAAGAGGAAGAAGAAGATGAAGAAATGGCTTTCATTACCAAAAGATTCAAAAGATTTGTAAAGAAAAAACAAGGTGTAAAGAAGTTTTTCAGAAAAGATTTCAACAAAGATCTTCAAAAAGGAGAAAGTCATAAAAAATCCGAAGTGATCTGCTATGAATGTAACAAGCCAGGACACTACAACTCAGAATGTCCAGAGCTCATAAAACAATTCAATAAGGATAAGAAGAAAGCCATGATTGCAGGCATGGGGAGAAGACAGTGATGACAACGACTTAGAGACGGATATTTGTAAAAATGAAGTCGCAAATCTATGCTTAATGGCACTTGAAGATGAGGTAAATCATGACTCATTTCCCTTTGATGAATTGCATGATGAATTAAAAAAATTTTGTTTCAAAAGTAGTTGTCAAAAGAAAATGATTTCAAGTTTCTCTCAAGAAAAGGAATTCTTAACTTCTAAAATCAATACTTTAGAAAATAAAGTCTTGACAATGGAAAAGGAGAAAGAATTCTCAAAGGAAAAAAGAATTTTTACAAAAGGAAATGAAATTTTGAAAAGTGAGAAAATTGTCTTAAATGAAAACCTAGAAGATTTTAAAAATGTTTTTTCAAAATTTACTCAAGGGAGAGATATCTTAGACAAAATTCTCAAAAGTCAAACTCAAACCGTTGGAAGAATAGGGATTGGCTATAAACCATTTTCAAAAGCAACAACTTCCCAAAAATCCTTTGTATATGCATCATCTAACCATTCTCATCTCACATGTCATTACTATGGAAGAAAATGCCACATCTCTTCTTTATGTCCTGCTAAGAGAAACTCATTCAATAGAATGAAAAAGAAGTGGGTTCCCAAAAATACTTTAACTTCTAACTCTCATGGACCCAAGAAAAGATGGGTACCAAAAGGCCAACAAAAATCTGATTCTTGCAAGTATGCTTTAGGTCAAAATTCAGCAACAACCGATGGTACCTCGACAGTGCTTGCTCAAGGCACATGACCGGCGATAGAGAAATGTTCTCAACTCTTAAATCCAAAGGAGGTCATGTAACCTTTGAAGACAATAGTAAAGGAAAGATCATAGGTGAATGTAGTATTGGTAAAACTTTCTCACCCATTATCGAGAATGTATTGCTTGTTGAAGGATTAAAGCATAACTTGCTTAGTATTAGTCAAATTTGTGATAAAGGCAATCATGTTTCTTTTGATAAATCCTACTGCACTACTAAAAATTTTACTGATAACACAGCACTTTTTGTTGGACATAGGGATGAGAACGTGTATATATTTGATTTGCATAGTTTATCTCCTAATCATGATGTTAATTGCTTATTTGTTTTAAATGAATCTGGATGGTTGTAGCACAGGAGGCTAGGACATGCTCATATGGATTTGCTTTCAAAACTTTCAAAACTTGACTTGGTTGTTGGCTTACCAAAATTTGTTTTTGAAAATGATAGACTTTGCGATGCTTGTCAACAAGGAAAACAAATACGAGTCTCTTTCAGATCCAAAAATATCATTTCCACATCTAGACCACTTCAAATATTGCATATTGACTTATTTGGACCATCTAGAACCTTAAGTCTTGGAGGAAAATCTTATTGTCTTGTTTGTGTGGATGATTATACTAGATTTACTTGGGTGATTTTCTTGGCACACAAAAGTGATACTTACTCTGCATTTTCAGCTCTTTGTAAACGTATTCAAAATATGGTTAGTCTTAATATTTGTACCATTAGAAGTGATCATGGTAAAGAATTTGATAATGATGACTTTATTCTATTTTGTAATGATTTTGGCATTTATCATAATTTTTCTACTTCTCGAACTCCTCAACAAAATGGTGTGGTAGAAAGGAAAAATAGAGTTCTTGACGAAATGGCTCGTACTATGATCTGTGAAAATAATTTGCCTAGATATTTTTGGACGGAAGCCGTCAATACTGCTTGCTATGTTATTAATCGTGCCATGATTAGACCCATACTGAAGAAAACACCATATGAACTATGGAAAGGTAAAAAACCCAACATTGATCATTTTCGTGTATTTGGTTGTAAATGCTTAATAATAAAGAGAATCTTGGGAAATTTGACGCGAAATCTGATGAAGCTGTATTTCTTGGATATGCAAATTCTAGTAAAGCATATCGCGTTTTTAATAAAAGAACTTTATTCGTTGAAGAATCCATATATGTTGTTTTTGATGAATCTAACTCATTGGTTTCCAAGAATATTGCTGTTGATGATGCTACAGATTTCAATCTAGAAATTGAAGGCATTTATTTATCAGAAAGTGATGAACTTCATTCTTCAAAACCCAATACTGAAATATCTATGGAAGATCTTCAAAAAGAATATGCCCATCCCACGAACGAAAATGATCTATCTAAAGAATGGAAGTATGCTCATGAACATCCCAAAGATCTCACTATAGGAGACACCACACAAGGAGTAAGAACTCGTTCTTCTATTCATAATATCTGTGGTAATTTAGCTTTTGTTTCTCAAATTGAACCAAAAACTTTTTCTAAGGCTAAACTCGATGAAAATTAGATTTTTGCTATGTAAGAAGAGTTAAATCAGTTTGCAAGAAATGAAGTTTGGTTTTTGTCACGTCGCCCTAAAGAACATTCCATTATTGGAACTAAATGGGTCTTCCGAAACAAAATGGATGAATTCGGTGTTGTTATTTGAAACAAAGCTAGACTTATAGCCCAAGGTTATAACCAAGAAGAGGGCATTGATTTTGACAAAACATTCGCACCCGTTGCACGCCTTGAAGTCATACGTATGTTGCTTGCATTTGGTTGTTTCAGAAATTTTAAACTTTACCAAATGGATGTGAAAAGTGCTTTTTTAAATGTATATATTTAAGAGGAAGTATATGTTGAGCAACCTCTCGATTTTGAAAACCACAAACACTTAGACCATGTTTATAAACTTTCAAAAGCTTTGTATGGTTTAAAACAAGCTCCTAGAGCTTGGTATAAACGCTTGAGCAATTTTCTTATTGAAAAAGGTTTTTCTTGTGGAAAAATTGATACCACTCTTTTCATAAAAATAAAAAATGATGATACCCTCATTGTTCAAATTTATGTTGATGATATCATATTCGGAGCTACTAATGAATTCTTGTGTAAAGAATTTGCTAAGGATATGTAGGGCGAATTTGAAATGAGTTTGATGGGAGAGTTGACATACTTTCTCGGATTACAAATAAATCAAACCCAAGATGGTATTCATCTATCTCAAGCAAAATATATCAAAGATCTTCTCAAAAGATTTGAAATGGATTTGTCTAAACCTACAGTAACTCCTATGAGCACATCAATTAAAATCGACAAAGATGTGCAAGGTAAACCAGTAGACGAAAAGAAATAGCGAGGTATGATTGGTTCTCCACTCTATCTAACAGCTAGTAGACCCGATATCATGTTTAGTGTGTGTATATGTGCTCATTTTCAATCAGCTCCAAAAGAATCACACGTCACTGCAGTAAAACACATATTTAGATATCTTATTGGCACTCTATTTTTGGGTCTTTGGTACCCTAAAACAAATGTTTTTGATCTTTACGGTTACTTAGACGCCGATTTTGCGGGATGTAGACTTAACCGAAAAAGCACTAGTGGTACTTGTCAATTTCTTGGAAATTCACTCACTTCGTGATTTTGTAAGAAACAAAATTCAGTGGCTTTATCTACAGCTGAAGCAGAATATATTGCTGCTGCTAGTTGTTGTGCTCAAATACTTTGGATGAAACAACAACTTCTTGATTTTGGATTTCACTTTGATCACATTCCCATTAAATGTGATAACACTAGTGCCATTAATCTTTCAAAAAATCCCATACAACACTCACGCACTAAACACATTGAAATAAGGCAACACTTTCTACGAGATCTTGTACTTAAAGGTGACATTGAACTCGAACTTGTACCTACAAGTCAATAACTAGCCGATATCTTTACTAAGCCTCTCAATAAAGAACAATTTTACCTTATATGAACTGAGCTTGGCATGTTAAATATTCCTATATGATGGTTCTTATGTATTATTATACTTGCTTGTGAAATTTGTTGTGATTTACACTAGTTTTTTTCTTTTTAGAACCCTAAGGGTCAACCCCCTACTCTATAAGGTCGACACCCTGTGAATCAGCCATGTGCTTTTCATTACCAAGGGTCGACACCCGTCTTCTTTGGTGTCGACACCACTTGGTTTTTGGTTCACTGCCTTTTTAGGGTCAACACCTCTTTTCGAAGGTGTCGACACCTGATGTTTTTGAGGGCACTGCTTTTAGTGTCGACCCCCCGTTCTTAAGGGTCGACACCTGTCCGTTGTCTAAGGGCTTGCCGCGTGATCCTTTCATATTCGAAGGGTCGACCCCTCTCTTTACGAGGGTCGACACCCTCTCAAATATATATATACTCCTCGACCCTTCCCATCTTTTTTACGACACCATTAACTCCGTAACCCTAACCCCCTTTTCTTATTTCGGCGATCCACATTCCGATCCTCTTCCCTCCTCCTAGCGACCGCTCCTTTTTCTCATCATGGAGTCTCAAGATCCTCATCCAGTTCAAACAAGAAAGTGTCCTCGTTTCTCCACCTCCTCAACCGCTGCTGCTACCTCTTCCTCTGTCCAACGCTTTAAGAACAATTAAGCTCGATCCTCCTTCAACAAGGATTTCAACCGACGAAAGGTAATTTCTGGCAGAACCATTGATCTTGCATTCTTTGACAAGCATTCCATTCCTATAAAAACTTGGTTTGACAACCAAAAATGGTCATCCTTGCTAAAACTTGACTGTGTCATTTACCCCACACTGATCAAGGAATTTTTTGCTAATCTCTCTTATGATACCCAATCTGCTCCTCATACCCTCGATATATTGTTTTGTCAAGGATAAGTCCTTTACTTTAAATCCCACTATCTTAAACTCTATTTAAAAAATTTCCAATGACGGAGAAAGGGTCACACCAACTGTTGCTACTCTTCACTTACCCAATTACTCTTATCTTATCGGTTTTCGGTTCCTCACAAATAACCCCGAGTTACATGATCATGTCACTGTCTCTGGGAAAGACCTTTCCCTCGAACTGAGACTACTCCATTATATCATCACACATAACATCACTCCCCGTTCTGGTCGTTTTGATGCCATCACTTACGGTCATACGTTTCTCATTTGGGCCCTAGCCATTGGTTACCTCATTGATTTTGGTTTTTTGGTTATGCACTGTATTATTCATGCTCACAAACAAACTAATTAGGCCCTTCCCTTCAGAATGATTTTCATAAAACTCTTCAAGCATTTCAACATTGACCTCAAGGGGGAAGAAAAAGTCCCTCGAGACCCTTCTCGGTATGGGGCTGAAACTCTGCGTAATATGGGATACTCTCTTATCAACCGAATCTGGACCAAAACAAAGAAACCTAGTTTTTCTTCCCCTAGTTTCTCTACCCCTGGTTCCTCCCTTCCCAGTTCCTCCACTCGTCACTTCTTCTCTCCAGATCTCTCTTCTCCACCATCTTCTTCTGATCTTTCCTCTCTATCTCTTAAAATCGACCATCTTGATTCCTTGGTTCAGGGTCCCCTCTTTGATGGGATTGCTTCAATCAACTCTAGGCTCAACAATCTAAACCTAGGGTCTACTTCACTCCTTACCTCTAACATCCCATACTGTTCTCACACTATCCCTGCCTCCTCATCCTCTGTCATAGAAGAAAAGATCGATGAGTTGAGCGCCTTGGTTCTACAACTTGTCACTCAGCAGATTGCCACGTAGAAAGACATTGACCACATGAAGCTGCAACAAGAACAAGACATTGTCACTGCTAAAGAAAGTGTTGAGAGTATGGTAATTGTTATCTACGGGATCAAAGCCTCCAACGAAGAATTAAGGTAAATTTTTCAGCAGCGCGGGGACGACGATTTAGGTGAGCAAATCCGCAAATTCATGCTGTGGTATGCCCAAGGATGGCAAGAAGCTGCCCCACATTGGCCTCGCACTCCTCCTCCCTTTCGCTGAAGCTGAGCCCCTCTTTTTGTTAATGACAAAGGATGAGAAGAGTCTCAAATGTTAAATGTTTTGGTGTTAAATGTTAAATATTTTTGGTGTCATTCAGAATATTGTTGGAGTTATTTTTTTTTTTAGAAACCACCTTACTTCATCCTTTTAGTTGTTGGTTTGCTATATATATATATATATATATGTTGCATAGTTTGTATCTCTCTCAAGGGCAGCAATTAGATGAAATAGATGTATGTGCATGTCTTGTTTACAAACTTCTTTTGATAACACCAATTGGAAAGATAATGTTTGGTGTTGTTTTGGACATTATACAATCTTTGAGCTATATGAATCTTGAAAACATGAAACATGTCGATAAGTAAGTAATGATTTGTTATGGATGTCTTTTATACACATGCTCGTGGAAGCTTATGGAACTTGTTTTTAAAGAGCTTGTGATTTCATTCAATGCTTGTGATTTCATTCAATAAAAATAAACAAAAATTAATTTTACAATTGAATGGTTCAGTGCACACTAACAGGGGGAGTTTGTTTTATATCAAGTTATCTTATTACCTATATATATACATTTCTCACTTTCTTTGCTTTGGTCATGAAGCCCTGTTTATAGGAGGAGTTTTCGAATCTTTTCAAAACCTTTATTTTCAAACACTCCTTACATACCTTCCTTTTGAAACATATAGTTTGAAAACTTTAAATATTTGTCATCATCAAAAATAGGGAGATTGTTAGTCCCAAGGTTATTCAAACTTGAATTTCTATTGATTTTGATTAGTGACGAATATTCTATTATTCTGATTATTAGAAGTTTTCAAATTAATATCTGTGCTTCATGATTCTAAATGTTTTGTGACTCTAGGGTATTATGTTTCAATAACTTTTGGGATATCAAAAATATGAGCATTAGATCTTGGTTGCAAAACTCTTTCTTTGTCTAACACAGGTCTACGGGTTAACACCAGAAGAGCAAGGGTCGACACTAGAATAATCCTCAAGAGTGATAAGTCTTCCAGAACAAAGGGTTGACACCAGAAAAGCAAGGGTTGACACCAGAGACAAGCTGGAAAAATGACTAAGTGTTCCAGATGCAAAGGTCGACACCAATAGCAGCAAGGGTCGACACCAAAAAGCAATATACATTTCAGCCACAAGGGTCGACACCAACAGCAGCAAGGGCCGACACCAAAAAGTAGTATACAATTCAGCCGCAAGGGTCGACACCAAATGAGATAAGGGTCGACACCAGGAACACCTGTAAATCAACTCAGGAAAGAAAAGACAGAGAAAAGGGTCGACACCCAATCTGCAGGGGTCGACACCTTTATGTCTGGGTTGCAAAAAACCTAGCCGTCATCTTCTAACTCAAAGAGGGTCTCTGTGACATCATCATCAGACAAATTCTATTCTAATCAAAAGGGACTGTGGGACATCAACCTCTGACTCAGTGGAGGAAACATTCTCCACCCACACCACTCCCAAAATCATAGAAAGCAAAAAGCTTTAGGACAAAATCATCTCCTCCACTAAAGGTTTGAATCTCAAGTATGAACACCACATCTTTTGAGAAAGCTCCACCTCCCACAATCAGAAGACAGCCTGTACCACCCAAGCTCCACTTGCAACAGCTGGAAACTTTCTCCTTTGCCCAGCTCCAACGGCTAGAAGACCCACGTGGGTGTGTTTGTACTTCAAGAGAGAAGTCAGATGGAAACTATAAAGTTGGATCTTTTCCAGATCTGAATGGTGAGAAACTCACTGCAATATACTAAGTATACAGAGCATTATTTTCAACCTCTGAGATTCCATTTTTTTTTCTCCCATTTTCAGATCTAAGTTAGTCCAAAATTTATTTGTAAGCTTACACTTTCATAATCCATCTTCTGAGAGATAGTAATTGTCAAAGAGGACAGTTGAACCTCTTCTTCTAGTTTCTTAGTTTTTGAGTGAAACACTTGTAAAGTGAGGCATTTTGTTAAGTGATATCCTCACCAGATTGAAGTAAGTCCTTTTGTAAAAAACCACAAGTTGGGAAAAGCTTAGAAATGCATCGATTCATGTTGAAGAAATTCTTAAGGAGCACTCTTGAGGAGTGAACGTAGGCCGGTGAGCCGAACCACTATAAATCATTGTGTTAAGTTCTTCTTTCCATTTCCTTTTACTTTATGTTAATCTATTGATTATCTGCTACATTTAATTACTTAAGATCTTTGAACCTTATTTTTGGACCAAATTTTTTAATAACCCAATTCACCCCCTCTTGGGTTGCTTTCCTATTTAACAGAGGGGAACCTATCCTCAGTTGACTTTGCTCTTTCTAATTGGTTAAGTGGGAGACCAGGTCGGCTCCATCCATCACCTTTTATACGTCCTCAGTGATTGGAAACACCATACAAACATGATGTAGTGCTCTAGTAATACTGAATAATTTTTTCATTTTTCCCTCGTGCTCTAGTAGGTATAGTATGAAAGAATAAATGAGAAAGGAAGAAAAAAAAAATATAAAATGAAGTGCAATGAGTGTAAATAGATAATAAAATCTATTTAATTTTTGTCTTTTGTCCTTAAAGGTAATTTCATATATGGATAAAATTGGAAAAAAAAAATCTCAAATGGAGAATGTAAGGAGGTAATGTGTAGGAAATTCTATTTCCACACACCTAATTATCTCAATCCACATCATTTCTCAGGACACACACTTTGTAATTTAATTATTAATTAGTTTTCTCAATTCGCACACTAAATATATCAATTATATCCTTCACTCATACCATTGTACACACACCTCCTCAAACCTCCTTCCACACACTTGTCATGTATAGGATCATATTCTGGAATTGCGGATGGCAAGATTGACTATGTGCTGGTGACTACCTTTCTTATACCGATGCTGTACGCCTAGAGCTTTCTGTTTTGTCCAAATGGCCAAGGATTAAGTAATCTCTTCATTGAAGCTGTTAGGATGAATCAATACTTTTGATGTTTTTACAAATAATTGGGAATGGGAGTTTCTGTTTTCTACTCAAGTAATCCATGTTCAAACTACTAGACAATGTGCAGAGCAAGAAGCAAAAATTGACTGAAATTTTGTTTTTTTTTTCTTTGCTTGTGTTATCGTGAATTTTTGAGATCCTAAGTGGATCATATTTAGATCCAAATTTCCCATCAAGTTGCTTCTAATGGTCACTATGTTTTGGTGGTTAAGTACATATCTTGCCATTTCTCCTTGAATATGGATGCATAGCATTTTGGATTTGGAAATATTAAGTGTGCATCACTTTGTGCCACAATTATGGAAGTTGTAGACATCTTGGTGAACATTGTGTCTCGGCTTTTGTGTAATGATAGGTTGATGAATGTCTATAGGAAAAGGTAGGAGGGGTTTGAACCTCAAAATGGTTTGAATAATAGCTTGATCGCAAAGGGCTTGCGCAAGATATGGAGCTAGTAGCCTAGAATATGATTGCTTGGTGTAGCTCGAGTGTATAACAAGTAAAGTGACAACAATTAAAAAAACTGGGGTTTAATTTTTTTAACTCAAAATGTGTATATTGAGATTTTTTTGTTCTTAAAAGATGTTGTACAGCAAATTTTTCTATATAATATTATGGGTGTTGTTGGATGTCTATTATGGTCATTTTTACTTAGGATATAATTGTCATCAAATTAATATTTTATTAAATGTGTGTCCTAAGCTAATCAGGTGTGTAGAAATAGAATTTCCCGTAATATGTTGTGTAAGTAGAATTTCCTTTTTCCCTCTTTGTATAATGGGTTTAATTTATCCGGCTAATTACTCAATTATCCTTGAAATCATTGAAATTTGTGGTTTCTCAAAAGCATTTTCGAGCTTCACTTGCAAGCAGGAGCGGAGGCATGTGAGATATGAGGGGTCACGTGCCCCTTTCAACTTTTGCAAAATTATACTTCAACTTCTAACAAAAAAATATATTTCAATTCAATTCTTTTAAATAATTTTTTGAAAATTTTATATCACTATTTTCTTTACCTCTTTTTTTCCCCCAGAAAAATCTATTTAATTTGTCATTTTAAATGTTTAATTATGCTAAATTTTATTTTATAAATTTTATATTAGAGAAATATTATATGTCATAAATTTTTTGTCATTGTTTTATACCACCTCTTATATGAACTCATAATTGATTCATTTGTTTACAAATAATTATTACACAATTAATGATAACTAATAAAATATTGTCAAGTAATTCAGTTATTCATCATGGTGAAAAAAAACAAGTGATATATAGAAATCACTGTATATTATTTATTCACCATTCTTTTCTGTGTGCATCTTGATAAAAAATTTGTTCTCATACTTCATGAGGGCATGTGATTATTTTTTAAATCGTGATAATCATCATACATAAAATTAAATTAATAACAATAAAGATAATGATCAGTTAACTTGAGCTTATATTTAAATAAATTTTTTGCATCACACTAATTTTTAGTCCTATTATCAAATAAAAAATTAAAAATTAGATTAAGTTGGATTACAAATTTTGTTAAGATTTTAATTCAATGGTATCTCTTCTAAGCCAAAATCATGGCTACACCACTACTTGCAAGCATTAATGAGTGATTTGCATGAATTTTGGGATGAGTGTCTAGCCTTAATTCAAATCCCCGCAGAAAGGGGCACAATTACTCAAGCCCATTTGTATAAGACCAAGCTTGGCAAGACGAAGGTTCCCACTTCGAAATGGGCTCCTTCCCCTACTCCGAAGTAGGCCGAGCTAAGGGTTGACCCTAGCCCATTCCCCACTCCGAAGTGGGCAAGGCCATGGGCCTAACCCAAGCTCCTTTTCTCATTCTGGTAGGGCTGAGACAGAGGCCCAACCTTGGCCCTTTCCCCATTCCGAAGTGGGTAAGTCCATGACTTAGACTCCATAGCCCCCACTCACTCTGAAGTGAATCAAGCTGAGTTAAGCTCAAACAAAATAATCAACACCATATGAGTGAAGGAAGCATGGTGCCCACGAATAACAGAATCGCTCAACAAAGTCTCTGCTCTCCTCCAATGAGGAGCGACCTAGCATAACGACTGAGTGCCAAGTGGCAGAGAGAGGAACTTGATGAGCAAGTCTCCCTATAAAGGTAACCTCACTCTTCTTTGCAAGGGATCGATCTCTTTACACTCTATATACACTCGTCCTCTTTACCTTCTCTCCACCAGACTTTGGTACTGACTCGACCGTCGAAGGGATTTCTGACCAAACCCCGATCGGGTGGCCTAACCATCTGTTCCTTGGGTAGGCTGTCACCCACTGGTGAACCAGGGTTCATCCACAAAATTCTTTCTCTCTCTATTGTAGAAACCAGTCCACACACCCCCTGTTGTTTATAAAACTGATTATAGAAAGTAATAAAAGAAAATTGAATTTGGAAGTACCATTATCTTTGAGAGATGAATGGGTTACCTTTGTTTTTTTTCATAAACTTTAAAAGAAAAGTATTCTATAATTTTCAATCCTTGAAAAATAGGGATGTTTACGAATTAGAGAAGTCTGGTTTCAGAGTTGACTTGGAATCAAACCGGTTCTATGGCATTGTAGTCATGTAATTAATTAGAACGAAACTATAGACATTAGTAAGGGTGTCCGCGGTTCGGTTTGGGACGGTTTGCGGTTCGGTTTGGCCCGCCCGCATGTATGCGGTTTGGGAAAAAGTCAACCCGCAACCGCCTGCAATGCAGTTTGCGGTTTGTGCGATTAGGGTTCGCGGATGTGCGAGCGGTTGCGGGGGTTTTGCGGATTGGACTTTTTTTCCAAAAATTTATTTTTAAACCTTTTTTTTCTCCCATTTTGTCAATCTTTATTTTGGACCTTTTTTCTCATATTTTCTAAAATGCTCCAACATTAATAATTAATGAATTAAAACTTGTAAAAAACTTATAAAATAAAAAACACAACAAATTCAATTCGTAACCTAAACAAATCATTCAAAATCTACATTCTATCATTAACTTGCATTCATCCTAAATTCATCATTCATAACCCAAATAAAAAAATCCTACATTAAAATTCAACATTCATCATTCCTAACCCCCAAAAAAAAAAGAAAAAAAAAAATTCTTCATTAACTTACATTCATCCAAAATGCCAAAAAAAAAAAAAAAAAAAAAAATCATTAACTTACATTCATCCAAAACCAAAACACAATTAAAAAAAAAAATTGTTGTCAAACTTCATTCAATACAACCCATGAAATAAAATTAAACCATTTCTAAGATATCAAACTTCATTTTCATGAACCACATCCAATTCTGAGAGGGAGAATTATGAGCCGGTTATGGGCCGAGTTAGAGGCCGAGCAAATTGGAGGCCCAATGGTGCGTTGGGCCGCGATAACTTTGGATTTGCCCAGAGTTGGGGCTGCTCAGAGATGGACCGAGCCACTTGGATCTGCGCAGGTGATAACCGCGCAACTTGCATTGCTCGGTCAAAGGCACGCACCGTTAGCCCGGTCGAGAAGCTTGTGCCGGAAGCCCAGCTGGAGGGCCTTTGGTTGACCGGTACGACCAGTCTGAAGGTCGGCTGCGCCGGAATGCTGCCGAGCATGGCTGGAAAGGACCTCAGTTCTTGGAGCAATTGGGCATGGAACACAGCATGGCCGTCGACAGCTGAGAAGATTCAGCCCGGCTGCCGAGCTCCCAGTAGAGTAGGCTGGCAGTCGGGTTAGGTGATGTTCAGCAAGATTTGTGCTGACAGATGGGATAGCAGAACCACGTGTCGAGAGATCACTGGGAGTAGATTTGGGGCACAGAAAGTATATAAGCAAGTTTGTGCCCCCCATGCTGAAAAGACAGACATTTGGTGAGACATACACTAAACACTCAACACTCTCCCTTCTCTCTATTTATCCTCAAGTGTGTGCTAACTTGATCGTCGGAGGGATTTTCCGGCCACACACCGCCGGGTAGCTCACCGCTGTTGTGCACGCAGGTGATCGGATAGAAACGGAGCTCGGAAGCAAAGAGTGCGGGCTCGCCTAAATATTTGCTCCCCGTACAATTGGCGCCGTCTGTGGGAACTTTGAAAGACAAAACCTTGTCTTCCAGGCTCATCTGATCGCCATCCATGGCGAACAACGACGAGATTTCGTTGTCTGCCATCGACGGAGTTACCCCGGAGTCAGGCAGACGGAGAGAAGAACATCCCGCCATTCCTCCTATGGCGGACCTGGTAACTTTTCCAGGAGAACATTCAAGAGACACGCGGGATAAGTGCGGAAGAAGTTTTGGACATTCACAGAGTCCAGACGGTCACCGGCGGCGGAGAGAATCGCACACCAGGCGACTAGAACACAAGCTAAGGGACCAAGACGCCGTCATCCGGAGAATGGCGGCGGAGATGGAGGACCTTAAACGACATGTCAAAAGGAAGGGTGTAGCTGGAGTGGGAGACCACAGTGAGCGCACCCAACCCCGCCGTTCATGCAGTCAGAGGTAGCGGCGTACTCCGTCTATCTCAATCACCAGAAGTTACAAGATTGGAGATTCTGACGCGCACGTAGAGAAATCCAGCGCGCAAGACAGCACTTATCAACCCTCACATCCGGCGACGACGTCGAGGTATTCTTATTCTGCTCGTTCAGAGGATTTACAGGTAGTCTTGAAGGAACGGGCTCGCCGGCGGGAGGCTCAGAGAGTGTCGGCATTCTAGCGGCTATCCTATGGGGTTCACGCCAGTGAAGAGGTCGAAATGCCTCCACCTCGCCTAGCTGCGCCTCTCCTTTTAGACACAAACTTGGCAAGGCTAAGGGCCACCCCTTTCTCCGTGGAGATAGAAACAACACCGCTTCCCGCGGGCTTCCACCAGCCTAAGTTCACGCCCTACGACGGAAAAACCGATCCCTATATGTATGTAAGCCACTTCCAATAGGTCATGGCCGGACATAGGCGGAATGACGCTTTTATGTGCCTTATCTTCCCGTCAAGTTTGGGCGAGCTGGGCTTGAAATAGTTTGAGACGCTGCCAGAGGGGAACATAGAAAGGTGGCAGCAGTTGGTCGAAGCCTTTGTGACGCGCTTCAAAACCAACACCAAAACGCCAAAGGAAGTTGACCACCTTCTCAATGTCAAAATGGAGCCGAGCGACACACTGAAGGCATACAATTCCAGATATTGGGAAACCTTCAACGAGATCTTGGATTGCCCGGTCAACCTGGCAATCACCCAATACAAGCGCGGTCTCCCGGTCGGACATAGGCTGAGGGACTCGCTTACAATGAACCAGCGGCCATCCATAGGGAAACTAATGTAGCGCATCAATGAGCACATCCGAGTAGAGGACTCGCTTATCGTTCTTAAGTAATTTTTTGAGGAAGAACTTGTTTCCCCTACACTTCTGAATGTGATACTCTTTTTGTCAATATAATAGAAGTGAATTACTTTTGCTTAAGAACTTCTTTGATTCAGCCGAGATGATTTACTCTGGCCAAATGAGTTGATGATTTGCTCAACTCTGAAGTTTCAGCCGAGATGATGTACTCCGGCCAAATGAGTTGATGATTTGCTCAACTCTGAAGTTTCAGTCGAGATGATGTACTCCGGCGAAATAAGTTGATAATTTGCTCAACTCTGAAGTTTCAGCCGAGATGATTTACTCCGGCCAAATGAGTTGATAATTTGCTCAACTCTGAAGTTTCAGCCGAGATGATGTACTCCGGCGAAATAAGTTGATGATTTGCTCAACTCTGAAGTTTCAGCCGAGATGATTTACTTCGGCCAAATGAGTTGATGATTTGCTCAACTCTGAAGTTTCAGCCGAGATGATGTACTCCGACGGAATAAGTTGATGATTTGCTCAACTCTAAAGTTTCAGCCGAGATGATGTACTCCGACCAAATGAGTTGATGATTTGCTCAACTCTGAGGTTTCAGCCGAGATGATTTACTCCGGCCAAATGAGTTGATAATTTGCTTAACTCTGAAGTTTCAGCCGAGATGGTTTACTCCGGCAAAAGGAGTTGATGTTTTGCTCAACTCAAGGCTCTAGCCGAGATACTTTATCCCGGCGGGAAGCTCAGAGGATGGCGGTGTGAACAACCGTGGAAGAGATCTAGGGAGTTTGGTTTTGGAAGACGTCAGTCAAAAGGCCGAGGAAAATAGGCAATTGACAATTATTTGGGTGGAAAGACCAAAGTTCCTTGCCGAGCTGATCTTGCTTGCCAAGAAAGAAGTCGCGGAGCTGACCTTGCTCGCCTTCTTTGGAGTTTCTTGCCGAGCTGATCTTGCTCGCCAAGAAGGAAGTCGCGGAGCGGACCTTGCTCACCATCTTTGGAGTTCCTTGCCGAGTTGATCTTGCTCGCCATGAAGGAAGTCACGGAGCGGACCTTGATCGCCTTCCTTGGTGTTCCTTGCCGAGCTGATCTTGCTCGCCAAGAAGGAAGTCGTGGAGCGGACCTTGCTCGCCTTCCTTGGAGTTCCTTGCCGAGCTGATCTTGCTCGCCAAGAAGGAAGTCGCGAAGCGGACCTTGCTCGCCTTCTTTGGAGTTCCTTGCCGAGCTGATCTTGCTCACCAAGAAGGAAGTCACGGAGCAGACCTTGCTCGCTTTCCTTGGAGTTCCTTGCTGAGCTGATCTTGCTCGCCAAGAAGGAAGTCGCGGAGCGGATCTTGCTCGCCTTCTTTGGAGTTCCTTGTCGAGCTGATCTTGCTCGCCAAGAAGGAAGTCGCGGAGCGGAACTTGCTCGCCTTCCTTGGAGTTCCTTGTCGAGCTGATCTTGCTCGCCAAGAAGGAAGTCGCGGAGCGGACCTTGCTCGCCTTCTTTGGAGTTCCTTGCCGAGTTGATCTAGCTCGCTATGAAGGAAGTCGCGGAGCGGACCTTGCTCGCCTTCTTTGGAGTTCCTTGCCGAGTTGATCTAGCTCGCCAAGAAGGAAATCGCAGAGCGGACCTTGCTCGCCTTCCTTGGAGTTCCTTGCCGAGTTGATCTTGCTCGCCAAGAAGGAAGTCGCGAAGCGGACTTTGCTCGCCTTCTTTGGAGTTCCTTGCCGAGCTGATCTTGCTCGCCAAGAAAGAAGTCACGGAGCGGACCTTGCTCGCCTTCCTTGGAGTTCCTTGTCGAGCTGATCTTGCTCGCCAAGAAGGAAGTCGCGAAGCGGACCTTGCTCGCCTTCTTTGGAGTTCCTTGCCGAGCTGATCTTGCTCGCCAAGAAGGAAGTCGCGGAGCGGACCTTGTTCGCCTTCCTTGGAGTTCCTTGTCAAGCTGATCTTGCTCGCCAAGATGGAAGTCGCGGAGCGGACCTTGCTCGCTTTCTTTGGAGTTCCTTGCCGAGCTGATCTTGCTCGCCAAGAAGGAAGTCGCGGAGCGGACCTTGCTCGTCTTCCTTGGAGTTCCTTACCGAGCTGATCTTGCTCGCCAAGAAGGAAGTCGTGGAGCGGACCTTGCTCGCCTTCTTTGGAGTTCCTTGCCGAGCTGATCTTGCTCGCCAAGAAGGAAGTCGCGGAGCGGACCTTGCTCACCTTCCTTGGAGTTCCTTGCTGAGCTGATGTTGCTCGCCAAGAAGGAAGTCGCGGAGCGGACCTTGCTCGCCTTCCTTGGATTTCCTTGCCGAGCTGATTTTGCTCGCCGAGAAGGAAGTCGCAGAGTGGACCTTGCTCGCCTTCTTTGTAGTTCCTTGCCGAGCTGATGTTGCTTGCCAAGAAGGAAGTCGCGGAACGGACCTTGCTCGCCTTCTTTGTAGTTCCTTGCCGAGCTGATTTTGCCCTCCAGGAAGGCAAGTTGAGGCTTCAGCCAAACAAGCCAAGAAACCAAGCAAGAGGAATAGCGCAGTTGATGTCTTGCAAACCAAGGACCGAGGAAGAGTTTACCCCGGTCAGATCATGTAATCCCAGTCACGCTTGCGCGGACGGAATTAAGGAGCAATTGAGAGGGAGAATTATGAGCCGAGTATGGGCCGAGTTAGAGGCCGAGCAAATTGGAGGCCCAATGGTGCATTGGGCCACGATAACTTTGGATTTTCCCGGAGTTGGGGCTGCTGAGAGATGGACCGAGCCACTTGGATCTGCGCAGGTGATAACCGCGCAACTCGCGTTGCTCGGTCAAAGGCGCGCACCGTTAGCTCGGTCGAGAAGCTTGTGCCGGAAGCCCAGCTGGAGGGCCTTTGGTTGACCGGTACGACCAGTCTGAAGGTCGGCTTCGCCGGAATGCTGCCGAGCATGGCTGGAAAGGATCTCAGTTCTTGGAGCAATTGGGCATGGAACACAGCATGGCCGTCGACAGCCGAGAAGATTCAGTCCGGCTACCGAGCTCCCAGTAGAGTGGGCTGGCAGTCGGGTTAGGTAATGTTCAGCAAGATTTGTGCTGACAGATGGGATAGCAGAACCACGTGTCGAGAGATCACTGGGAGTAGATTTGGGGCACAAAAGGTATATAAGCAAGTCTGTGTCCCCCATGCTGAAAAGACGGACATTTGGTGAGACATACACTAAACACTCAACACTCTCCCTTCTCTCTATTTATCCTCAGGTGTGTGCTAACTTGATCGTCGGAGGGGTTTTCCAGCCACACACCGCCGGGTAGCTCACCGCTGTTGTGCACGCAGGTGATCGGATAGAAACGGAGCTCGGAAGTAAGGAGTGCGGGCTCGCCTGCATATTTGCTTCCCGTACAAATTCAACTTTCACAAATTTCAATTCCAATTCCAATTCTAATTCCATGCATTTGGTTGATGAACCCTACACAAAAACAAATTGAAAAAATATAAACTTTAATATTCAATTATAGTAAGAAATGAAAAGATAAACAAATGTCTATATATTGCATCTCAATATAGGTTGAAATTGAAGATGAGCTTGACTCCAAAGTACCTAATTAGAAGTCAACAAGAGAAGATTAATAAAACTTACATTAGAAAATGAATAATACAAATAAAAATAAAGATAAATAAATTTCCATTTACCCGAGTCATATTGCTCAAATTCTTCCACATCAGCTATCGCCTTTTGAAGAGAAATTAGAAGGTTGCTTCGAAGCCAATTTTGAGTACATACAAGAGCTTCAACCATAGAAGGCGAGAGTGAACTACGAAATGGGTCAAGAATACGCCCTCCCGTACTAAAAGCCAACTCCAATGCAATGGTAGAAATAGGCATGGCCAACACATCCCTTACAAGTTGTGATAACACCCTATATTTGGTTGCATTCACCTTCCAATAATCCAAAATCTCAAATGTTTGATTCTTTGGAAAATGTTCAACCTCGGATAAATATTGTTCCAATTCCGACTTAGATCCACTAGTGCATCGCCCCTCCAAATAGGAATTAAATTGGGAGTCAACAAAAGAATAGCGATCATTATCATCATCATCTTCCACCATATTCACAACTTCACTCACACTTGGAAGTTTCTCATTTGAAGGATAAAGTGTGACATAATGGCTATACAAACGACTCAAGCAACTCTTAACCATGTCTACTGTCTCTTCCACCTTCCTATTATCTCCAAGAAATAAATTGGAAAAACAAAACTCCAAGTATGTCATTTTTTTGGTAGGATCAAGAACCACCGCAACATACAACAACAAATTGATTTTACTTCCATCCCCCCAATACTTCCTAAACTTTAGCTTCATAGTCCTTGCCATTGTGCTCAAAGTATCATCCTCCTCCAAAATTAATTGGTTAATTTTGCTTTCAATAACAAACATCTCTTTGTAAAAAGCATTGGAAGTAACAAAGAGAGACCCCGAAAATTTTTTAGTTGCAACATAAAATAATTTTAGAAACCTTAAAAAAATTTCTACACTTTTTCCAATCCAACTCATTCGGACTTCTTCTTATGCCACCATCAATATCCTTGAAATAAGGTTCAAAGTTGGAATCCACAAACTTCAATCGGTTAAAAGCCTTCTCATACTTTTCGGCGGCCTCTAACATCAAATAGGTAGAGTTCCACCTAGTTGGTACATCTAGGCATACACGAGCTTTTTAATCAAGTTTGAGTGTGGCCGCACACTTCTTAAAAACATCATGCCTATGAGGAGAAGACCTCACATATCTCACCGCAAGTCTGATGTTGGCAATAGAATCATCCATTTCTTTCAACCCATCACTCACAATGAGATTAAGAATATGTGCACAACAACGCATATGAATAAACTCATGTTGCAAAATAGTCCCCTTCCAATCTTTGGCTATCGTTTTCAAATATTGAATGGTAAGATTATTAGAACTAGCATTATCAACTGTTAAGGTGAATATGCTATCAATGTTCCACTTAATCAAACACGACTCAATTTTTCGACCCAATGTTTCTCCTTTGTGATCCTCAACTTGTTGAAAATTTATGATTCTTTTTTGAAGTTTCCAGTTATCATCAATGAAATGAGCAGTCAAACACATGTAACACAAATTCTGAATAGATGTCCAAGTGTCCGTAGTAAAGCAAATTCTACGACCCTTCATGGCCTTCTTTAACTTATCCCTTTCATTCTTGAATATATTGAGCACTTCTCTAGATATGGTTTGACGAGACGGAATTGGTGTGAATTTGGGTTGCATAACATTACAAAATCTTCTAAACCCAACACCCTCCACAAATCTAAATGGCAACTCATCAATGACCACCATCTCTGCAAGAGCCCTTTTACAAGTATCAAAATTAAAAATTGTTGCTACAACCTCAACACTCTCTTCATTTTGTTTCAGTTTAAGATTTAGTGTTTGTTGACCATCTGTATCCCTATTTGGATATTCTTTACAATTGGGTATATGACTCCTCAAATTACTAGACCCATGAGTTCTAGAGTCAGCCATATACTCTTTCTTACAATATTTACATATGACTCTACGCTTCCCATCGGTCCCTACAACCTTGTCAAAATGATCCTAAACAGTGGATGGTGCTCTCCCCCCTCCACTCTCACTCTTTCTCTTTGGGGGTCTAGGAGGCTTAGGTTCAAGTTCAGGTTCGAGTTCGACTAAGAGAGGATTCATTTGAGAATTAGAGGATTCCGGAGGTACAAGATTAATTGCGAGAGATTGAATACTATCCTCCATTTAAACTAGATTACAAAAATACAGTCACAGAATCAATTTTACAGACACATATTCAATTTTAATAACAGATTAGATTGAATTCCAAAATTATACAGACAGATTCAGATTAATAAAATTAAGATCAACTTACAGATTCAACATACAAAATTAAACATACATATTCAGATTTCAGATTCAGATTCAAATTCAAATTAAACATACAAAATTAATAAAATTAACATACAGATTCAGATTTCAGATTTAATAAAATTAAGATCAACATACAGATTTCAGATTCAGATTTCAGAGGCCAAAACAACTAAGATCAAACAAAACAAATTCAGATTTCATATTCAGATTCAGATTTCAGAATTAATAAAATTAACATACAGATTTCAGATTTCACAACTAAGATCAACACATTACAGATTCAACACAACTAAGATCAAACAAAAGAAGCACAAAGGTGAGATTAGAAAAAAAAAATCAGAATCAGAGAGACATTACGGATCAACACAACTAAGATGAGACTGATTCGGGAGAGAGACATCACAGAATGAGACATTACAGACATCACAGAATGAGGGAGACATTACACACACAGATTCGATCGGTGCTGTGCAGAGATGAGAGATCAGGGAGAGAGAGAGAGAAAGAGAGAGAGAGAGAGAGAGAGGCTTACCTGTGAGTCGATCGGGGCGAGAGAGGGAGAGACAGAGATGAGACTGATCTGATGAGATGAGAGAGTGAGGGAGACAGATTAGATTAGAGAGATATCTGAAATATATATATATATATAGAAAACAAAAAAAATCAACCATCGGGCCGAGAGAGAGAGACAGAGACAGAGCTTGAGAGAAAGAGTTTACCTGTGAGTAGATCGGCGGTGCGATGAGATGAACAACGAGAGAGTGAGAGAGTGATCGGTGCAGAGATGAACCAGAGGGTGAGAGAGAGAGAGAGGTGACTGAGTAAGAGAGTGAGGGAGACGATTAGATTAGGGTTTTTTGTTTTGTTTGGTATAGATGAGGTAAGTAAGTGAGATGATGATGGATGGTTAGATTTGAAAGAAAAAAAAAAAATTTAATTAATTTAATGCAGGCGGGTTGGGCGGGTGCGGTTCAAACCCGCAACCCGCCCGTAACCCGAAATTTATATAAAATCCAAACCGCACCTTACCCTAATGTGTTTGCGAAACCGCCCACACGCGTGTGGTTCAGATCGGGTAGGCGCGGTTTGGGCAGGTCGGATAACCCTATGCCCAGCCTTAGAAATTAGTTTGATTATGTTTGGTTCTACGATTCAGGCTTATTCAAATTCAAAAAAATAATAATTATCACCTAATTAACACAATGTCAATTAATTGCAGCAGACTAGGACATGATCTTGATTTTAACACATTGCAGCAGAAAGTATAAATATTGTGCATATAAAAAACATAAATATTACATCCCTTGAGAGAGTGACGATGAATGAGTTTTTATAGTTGACTTATCTAAATGTATGATTTTAAAGTTGAGGGATAAAGAGACATTCGGGCATAGTTGAGAGGTATAGTGAAATTATCTTGGTGCAAAAAAATTCATGCTTGTACTTTTTTTTTTTTTTGTTGGTTAAATATGTTTTACCCCTTGTGGTTTGGAGTTAGAGTACTTTATCCCCAATAGTTCAAATATAATAAAAAAGCCCTATGCAGTTTGGAGTAAAGTGCAACATTTAGATTTTTTATTCAAACTAATGGAAGATGTATCACACACTATTTTTAGAATGAGTTTGGCTTTTTGAAAAAATAAAGTTAAATTAATACAACAAAAAGATAAGTTTACCCCCATTTTCTCTATGCCTAAATTTGGATTAATATGTCAATTATAATATAATATAATTAACAATTGATTTAAAATATAAAATATAATTAAGGATTGATTTAAAACATAATTAAATAAAAATAAAAATAAATAATAATTAAAAATTAATCTAAAATATTATTAAATTAACATTTTAGGAATTACAATAAATAATTGAGAATTTAGGATGAATTATGATCTTAAATAAAATTAGAATAAAAATTTAAGAATTGCAATAAATAATTAAATATTTAGGATTAATTGTGATCTAAAATATAATTAAACTAAATTTATAACAATTTAAGAATTGAAATAAATAATTAAAAATTTATAATTAATTGTGATTTAATTGAATTAATATTAGACAATATAAATTATGTGTATAAGAAAAGAAATAGAAAGAAAATAATAAAAAATATATACAATTTAGAGATATTACTGTCATTTCACATCTATAGTTAACGATATTAATAATTGCATTTGGTCCACACCACATGAAGACTTTCCAACTATATTTAAACTATAGAAGATTATGTGTTCTGAAATCAAATCATAAAGGAAAAAAATGAATTTGTCCTTTTTTTAACTTATGGAACCTTCTTAAGATAGGGTGACATTAGACCATTCCTAAAGTAAACTGCATTGGACCTTTTAAAATAAATATTCAATTTTTATAGTCACTTACATCCCACACACGTGTATTGATTAAGATTAGAGGAAAATCTTGAAAAAATTGGACCTAAATTATTAATCCCAAAATTAATCCCTTTAATAATAAGCTATTGCAATTTACCACAAATGAATGTTGTAGCAATATATGTACAATGTAAACTAATGAGTTAAACCTCTTTCATGCCTATTTTTTTAAAAGAAATTTTCACAAAACATTTCGCTTATTAATATCTATGGGGGAGTGAAGGTCACCCCTCGTCAATTTGTCAAATCTTGTCATCATAGTTTATAAGAATAACATACATTTATGATCTTTAAAGTATACATTTATGTCAAATTGATCTTATAAATTTTAATTTTTCCAATTTCAATTTTAAAATTTTCTATTGAGTCAATTTGATCCTCAAACATCCAAGTAATTTTGAATGCGTTACTCCCAATATTATTTCATAAGATATTGAGACCATCCTTCTGGACGCATTGTAGAGCTTTTCCAATTTCTACAATTTTAATGGCTTGATTTGAATATTTGAGTTTGACAAGTCAAAATTATTCTAGATGGTGATAGTAATCAAAGCAAAACCAAAATGATATATTGATTAATTAGATGAGAAAGGAAAATAAAAAACTTACCTAGAAATAAAACATATCAAGTTTCACATAAGAGAAACAAGAGGGGGTGCCCAACTTGTGGCCCCTATCTCTTCTCTCTTCTTGTGGAATTTTTAGTATTTTATTTATAAGCATGTAACGTAACTCAAAATCGAAATTTAAACTATAGACCACCAAAATGGAGTACCTTAATTACCCTTTGAAACAATTTGCACATTGTTGCTTGAAATCCTTCTTTCAAGTAGCATGTCTTCAACTAAATGCAGTTCCTTAATCGCGTCAACAATGGTTATTCGTTCCCGTGAGAGCACACAACTCCAATCTTGAGCATCAAAGTTAAGCACTCATGGGATTTTTCCCTTCCCATTTGTGTCCTAGAATTTATGCTAGTTGTTTCCTCCTCTTCTATAGTTGATACAAGTTTCTGATCAACAATCTCCATCGCTCTTTCTGGCAGAGCTATCTTAGCTAATTTGTAAAGGTTTAGGCCATCTTTAAACATGCCACCAGTAGGTCTTTTACCTGTGAACAATTCTAACAAAAGGATTCCGTAGCTATATACATCACCACTAGTGGACACCACACTTCCCATACCATATTCTGCAATACAAGGATAAAAGTTTTAGATTCACTCTTTTACCCTGTTTATTTTGATAAAACGGGAAAAAAAAATGTTCAATGGACCTTCAAACTAATGTAGTAGTGGTTCTGGTTCTAGTAGTGGTAGTATTGGTGTGGTAGTGGTGTTGGCGAGACAACGACAATGGGGCTAGAATGGCTGTAATGATGGTGGTGGTGGTGGTGGTGGTAGTGGTAAGGGGTGAAGGTGGCAGTTATAGTGTAGTGATGTTGATAAGAATTAAGTTCATAAAACGGTTTTCAACCTTTCAATAATGGAGAACATTATCCTTCTAAATAAGTTTGCTTTCTGTTAATTACAAACAAAGAAAAAATTTATTCACTTTCATTTTTCATTGCATTAAAATGTCAAAAATTACAAAAAAAATGTTTTTGCAAAAACTAACAAATCAATAAGTTATACTAACAAATGCATAGATATACATATTTTGTGGAATTGGAACACCAAAGTGGTGGTTTTAGAGGGATTAGTACTCCACCTCAGTTTACCAGTTACACAATAGATTTCTCTTAGTCATATGGTGGATTACTTGGTGCTGCATATCCAGTGGTTCCTTTTATACCAACAAAGCTAGTTTGGCTATTAGAAACTTCATCGTTGTGAAGTTGTAAGAGCCTTGCTAAACCAAAATCACTGACATGGGCAGTTATGTCATTGTCGAGAAGAATGTTGCTTGGCTTTATATCACAATGTATGACTGGAATGTGGCAATGGTTGTGAAGATAATCCAAAGCAGAAGCCACATCAATTGCTATAGCGACTCCGATTTTGATCCAACCCTTGCTGTAATCTAGAATACGGGTTTCTTGGTTTTGTACTGTTGAACATGTCTTGCTTACCTTCTTTTCCCTTAAACTTGGCTTTGGGATTGTTGTGGTTGTGTTTGGAACAAGTTGGTTGCCTAATTTCCAAACTCTTATTGTCCAGATTTTTGGTTTTCCGCTCGAGTGGCACTTTTTGCACTTGAGCGGGCTTTGCGAACTCTCAGTACTTTTGCAAGTCTGCAAAAGTATTGGGAGAGTGTTTTCTACGCTCGAGCGGCGTTTCCTATGCTCGAGCGGGTGAGCGATCGAGCGGGTGAGCGATCGAGCGGCCTTATTTGCGCTCGAGCGTTGGTCTGTTGCCCGCAAAACTATTGAATGTGTGTTTTCTACGCTTGAGCATCACTTTTTGCGCTCGAGCGGTAAGCGTCCTTTTGTTTGTGTCTTGGAGCTCGAACGGCACTTCTTGAGCTCGAGTGGAACAACTTATTGTGTCTGACGCTCGAGCATCACTTCTTGCACTCGAGCGGACTGTGCGTATATCAGATCACAAAAATGACTTTTTACATCACTTTTTCAAATCTATTTCTCTCTAAAACATAAAGTTGAGACCCTCTCTCTCTAAAACCTACCTTCTTTCTACTTCTTCATCTAAATCTAGTGATTTCTCCGCCCTTGGACCTTTGTTAAAAAGGTAGAGCACATCAATGTGACTTCCTTTTCGTATTCCTTTTGGATACGACTAGCCCTACAGTTCGAACTCCAGTGATTTTGAATCTAATTTCACAAAGTACAATGTGAAATAGTAAAAACACAAAAGAGTCTAAATTTGGAAATTCTTTTGGAAAATCGATGTTTGAACCAAATGCCAAAAATTGACTACTTTGCTAGATTTCAGAGTCGCCACCTAAATATTTTTGAGAAATTTAGGAAACCCGAGACTCATACCAAAGGCCATTAGTCTGTCATCACCAAAGTGTATCGGCTTTAAAACTTAGGTACGAAAGGGGAAGGTCATAAATTGAGCATCCCACTCGCCTGATCAAATATCAGCCTCTACTAATCATGATGTGATTCTTATTTACATTATATGCTCTTGTTCTGGTTATTGGACTAACATTACTATGTGACGCACATAAGTATAGACTAATTCGCAAAAGTTGAAACACTTTGATTTCATGTTTATTTGAAAATGGTTTTTGATACTCGTCACTTGGAAAAAGTGAGCTCATACATTAATCCACTTCTCCCAATTTTGGCAATTAGCCTTCATCCACAAGTATTCAAACAGGTATATCATTTAAGCAATTAGCCTCATGGAAATATGCTTAGCATGGCAACACAAACATTTGATGCAAGATACTAAAACTTAAAATTGCTCATCTAAGACTCTGAACCAAAACAAAACAAAACAAAAAAAAATAATTAGAAAATATGCATGCTCCTAACTAATGCAATATGACTAATGCGACACATACAAGTATGTAGCTAATAGGCTCGGCTATGAGCGTAGTATATGATTACAATTTAAGACATGCGATAAAGCATGTATTCAAGCAATGAATTTAGACATTTGGTTAGTATAATGAGCCGAACCTTGGATGCATACAAGACAATGGATGCAAAGCATAAGAATGCTAAGCATAAGAATGCTAATTTGAAAAATGATGTTCTATACTAACCATTGTAAGAAAATAAATAAAAGGGAGAAAGACATGGGGTTGGAAGACATACAACTTATTACATGTTGGCCCTCGCATGAGAGGGTGCGAATTAATGTCCGAATGTTTGAATAAACTAACTAGTACAAACTAAATGAATGAATAAGTAAAGAATTGACTAGCTAGCTAGTCTATTACAACAAGGATAATAATGAGAAATAAACTAGCTATCTAAGTTAACTAGCTATAACAATTACAAATAAACAACAACAATAATTATAACAAGACTAATTGTAACAATAATAATTAACTACAACAATACTCGGAGCATTCATTTACAACATCGATGCAAGCAAGGATGCACAAGAGTTACATGCACAGTGTCCAGGAACTGCTCTATCCGCCTAGGCCTGCTCTGTTTCACTTTCAGCCACTGCTCTCTGTTTTCTGCAAAACATACTGCTGACCAAACATTGATGGCCCGCTGGCCCCCAATGAGGCCCGGCCGGGTCGCAAAAGGGCCGGTCATGCCTTAATTTTATGCAAAATCCTGTTCTTGTGCTCTAAAGTGAAAACAGTGTAGACAGAGTAGTATCAAGCCCTGTTTATCCCTTTTGCCCTTCTCTGTTATGGAAAGCCTCTAAAGAAGAACGAAGTCGTTTCCAAAACCATCAATGAGCAAGTTGATTGCTTGATGATTTCAGGAACAATTTGGACAAAGATCAATGAATGCAATGAACAACAACTACTTCTTCCTTCTATCATAGAGTGAACTCAAAGAGGGAGGTAGGAACGCTTCAAGGCTCATCGAAACATCATGAATTGATGTAAGACAACCCTTGACACAATAGACTTAACATAACGTCCGACCGAATCCAAGCAATATAACTCATTTTCTTTACGTGAGTTGGTTCATTTTAAGCCAAATTCATTAGCCATTGCCAGTCTTTAGTCCATTAAGTCCAAGGTGATGAATACGTCCACTAAATAAGAAGTGTGCCAAACAGGAAGTGATTCTCAACATAAAAGAGAGACTATGCTATTGACAATGAACCTATGTAGAGATTACGCCATTAAGCATAGATCTCTAGTTCATATTTTGAACAACCATCAACCAGTTAAAACAACTCCCAAATGAAAGAAAAAAATGATAAGTTGATTATTAAAATGAGGCATCTTAACATGGAAATTACTTGAGGAAAAGCTAGAACAACATGCAACAAGCTATGTACAAGAACTTGTGATACAATAAACGAACTAATCAAAGCTTGGACCAATTAAACAACCTAGGACAGCCCTAAAACAGTCTCTAATAGGTAAAAAATAATGGCTCAAAGTGCATGAAAAGAGCCCAAAAAGCTAAACAATAAGCAAAGATAACAAGGCTAGTAAGTAAGAACAAGTAGGGGTGGCTAACCCTTCCACTTTTGAAACCTCAAAACATGATTTTTAGCCTTTTTTAAACTCCAAAAATCAATTTGGAAAGCAAAGAAAAAGGGTGTAAAACAAGGGTTTGAGCTATAGGTGAAGGTGTAAAAAAGAGTGTTAACTCTCTCTACCTTTTGCTAGCTCTCCAAACCCAAGCTTAGACACTTGAAAAAGGATCAAAACAATAAAAAAAATACAAGAAATTGATAGTAAATGATAGAAATGAAAGCAAGAGAGAGATAGTAAGCTTATACCTCTTAAGAAAGGTAAGCTTTTTTTTGTGAATCAAACTAAGTCCAAATACACTCTCAAGCTTGAATTATGATGCTCAAGGCTTAACCAAGGTTTCAAGGCTAAGGTGTGAAGGTGTATATGGTGTATGGATATAGGTTCAAGCTGGTAAGCTTGCTCAAAAGTTGCTTGTACAAGAAGAATGAGCTCTCAAGAAGGTGTATAAGCTTTATAGAAATTCTTCAACCCTCAAAACAGACATAAAACTTCATTTTTATAGAATTTGAGCAAGAGAGGTCATAAATATCTTCAAAAATGGACAGCTGGCGGGCTCCTGCATAGAACAGTGTTTCTCACTACCAAGGCACGATTGACCATAAATAGCCATGGCTAACTCTTAATAAGGCACGGTCGGGCCTCAACGTGATCCCCTATTTCTCTACTTCAGACTCAGCATATGGTGACATAATGTGTAAAAATGGATTTCTGAGGTACAAATAATGTGAATATGGGAGGTTTGGGATTGTTTCGAAGCTTAAGCATAGCCCTTTCGTTGATATCTCGAATCATGCACAACACCCCTTTCATCATTGAGTGTACCGAGCAAAGCACTTGGGTCTTGCGGGTGGTCAAAAATGGGGTGTCGACAATCAATAGCAACATATTGATCCGAATCAACCTTGGTTTCGGCATCTTTGGAGTTTCTCCACTTCTCATTTGGTCTTCTAACTTCGAGGTAGAGATTTTTCTACACTTTCATATGGTTTTTAGCTTAGTTATTGGTTGTTGTGTAACAAAAGTGAGATTTGGGAGTATGTTGGACAAATTTAGGGTTTGTGTTAAAAATCAAAAGAGGGGTTTCTATGTGAATATGATATAAAGGATTATGAGGTTGGAAAATGAGGTTGTTTTGTGACAAAATTGTTGGTTTTGGCATTTGGGTGACATTTGGGGAAAAATGGAAGTTTGCACTAAAATGAAATTGGTGTTGTAAAATGTGAAATGTAATGGCTGTGAACATAAATGGTGGAGAAAAATATGTATTATCTCTCACTTGTGAAATTTTGAATAAATTATCTGTCTTAAGATTGACTATCTATGTAGAAATATCTGTATTGGACTATCAGTGGAGGATAGCTATGAGTGTTGTAGAAATTGCATGAGGATTAGGTGATTTAAAACTAATCTCTTGTTGATTGTCATTGAATATGACTATGTTTTAAATACATTCTATATGTATGATTATTTGGGAGGAGAAAGGGGATGTACTCCATTGTTTGAGAGGAGATAGAGGATGGACTCCATTGAAATTAAGTTGGGATGTGTGTCCAAGGTGAAAGTCCCGAAATCGCGCATATACATGAGTGTCGATCCCGCGGACGAAATTTTCATAAAATGGCAAATTGAAGTGTTTGTATGATGGTTGAGTTATTTTGGGAACCACTGAGTTGTAATCTAAGATGGGTTGTCAGAAAGATAATGAAATTGGCACATTAATTGAGATGAAATGAATTAACTTGAATTGACAAAAAAGAAAAAGGATTGAGATATGAACTTTGGTACTTTATGACTACACAGAATATGAATGTTTTACTGACATTATAAATATGCATCATGCTTATATCTTCGCTAAATCTCATATATTGTGTTAAATTATTCCTACTAGGCTTTGGCTCACTCTATTTGGGAAAAACCATTTTCAGGTGTTGGTGATATGCCTCTGCCAAGGCAATAGCTTGAAGGGACTTTGGAGCAAGAGCTTCCTTTTTGTTGTACATCCTTTTGTATAGCCAAGGGCTTTATTTGTATTGAGCTAATCTCACTTTGTTGTAACCAAGTAACGACTTAAAAATATGTAAGCCTTTAGGGCATTTGAATGTCTATTCAACTTTCATCTTTTGTCTACTTGTAACACATGCTGTAGATTCAAGATAGACTATTTATGAATGTATATCGCATGTGTCACCTTTTGTATATCAAACTCTGATGAATGAAAGTAAGTTAATTCAATTACATTTTCGCTTTTGAGATGAGTTTGTTGTATTTATTTTTACAGCATTATAACTTGGTATCAGTGCGTTCTGGGTTTGAATACTTTGGGTACGTGGGAAGTGGCTATTACCACAATGGGTTTGTCTCGCCTAGTTGAGACGTTAGTATGTGTTGTATGGTTATGTGATAACTTGTTTATATGATTATATGGGTATGGGATTTAGTTCATAAGATATTGATTGGGTCTACGAGTTTCTAGAAGTCCTATTAGAAGAACACTTGATTATTGCTATTTCTAATTGGAACTCTGGCAACGCCGCTGGACGATCATTATCTATGAAGGAAATTCTTTTGTGTTTATGTGACTACGTGCTTATATGGAGTGAATGTCCACCGCATTAAGACGCGAGTAAGTTAGCTTCAGCATATTTGTAAATGTGCTAACCTCTTGTGTTACCTTCATTAGGATGTCAGGACGTGGTGGTGGTAGGCGTGGGAGGCCTAAAAGGCATGAGATACCTCTACCAGATGATATTCCGACATAGGAGGTAGGGATTAGTTAGGCCAATGTGGCCGAACCAGTTGGTTAATAGGCCATGGGCGCCTTAGCCCGCGAAATGGCTGGAGCATTGCGGGACTCTATTGGCCCGTTTGTTTTGGGAGATAGAATGGAGAGAATTGATAGTGAGGGGATTGTTACTGAGGGGATTGATAGTGAGGGGATTAATAGTGAGGGGATTGATAGTGAGGGGATTAATAATGAGGAATTGTTAAATTATTTTTATATAAAATAATAAAAAAAATAAAAATATATAAAAAAATTAAACATTATATTTAAAAAAAATTCATAATATATAAAAAATAAAAAAATTTCTAATCCCCTCACTATTTTCTAATACCATCTCTACCTCCTCCTTACCAATCTCCCTTCCAAGGGTATTAGTAATACCAAGGGACTAATAGTCCTAAGGCTATCTCTGCAAACAAACAAGGGCATTACTAATACCTTGGTATTACTAGTCCCAATACCCTCCCTATAGCTTAAAACAAACGGGGTCTATGGACATTCTCAGAGCTGAGAATCAAGTCCAAGCCTAAGTAGCTGAGGCAGTGCCGTCTTTCTAGAAAAAAGAGTTCTTCTGATCAAATCCGGATGAGTTTTTGGGTGATCCTAAAGAGCCATTGAAGGCAGATGGGTGGCTAGAGCAAATACTAAAGACGTTCGAGATGCTAGGCATCAAGGACGACCAGCTGAGAGTGACATTGGCATTTTTCCACCTAAAAGGGGATGTAGGTTAATGGTAGAAGTATGCGCGTGGGCGCATTGAGGTAACTTGAGAGGCATTCATCAACGCCTTCCAGGACAAGTTTTTGCCTCCTACAGTTAGGGAGAAGTTGAGAGACCAGTTCTCTAGGTTGGTGCAGTTGAACACACCAGTGGCCAAGTTTGAGGCTACCTTTACTAGCTTGTCTAGGTTTGTGCCTGAGCTTGTGGCGACTGAGGAGCGCCGTTTTCTGGAGTTCGAGAAGAGGATAAGGACCGGACACATGTTTCGGGTGGCTAGGTCCATGATTCGAGATTATGGGCGCCTTGTGGAGGCGGCAACCCATTTTGAGACTATCATGTAGATGGAGGATAAGAGAATGAGGGGCCCCAGAAAGAGTCAGGACAGTTAGGGAGACAGTAAAAGGCAGAGGGGTTCTAACCTCCAATCGTCCCAAGGAGCTCAATCGAGGTCCACTTTTCCAGTATCGAGTTCGGGTTCTAAGAGGGGTGGTCAGGGAGACATTACTTGTTACAAATGTGGCTAGTTGGGCCACAAGTCTCCAGCTTACCCGCAAAGAGGAAGAGGACATCGAGCAGCATCATCTTCAGTTCGTTCTCAGAGCCAGAGTTAAGGGAGAGGCCAGCCACTCACTTGTTTCCAGTTTGGATAGGTGGGGCATATGAAGAGGTTTTGCCCATAGTTGGGTGGCACATCCGGCACATCTGGTTCAAGACAAACACAGAGCCACCAGCCAACACAATCAGCACAGGCCTCGAAGGCTAATTAGGGAGCCTCATCAGCACAGTCAGTGCATCAGGCCTATGCTCTGAGAGGTGAGCAAGTAGACTAGAGGCGTACAGGGTGCGTGTATGCTGTTATAGCGCCAGATCTTGTACCAGCGCCCTCAGTAATGAGAGGTACCTTCTTGTTTTGCAATTCAGTTGCTAATGTGTTGATTGATACGGGTGCATCCCATTCATTTATCTCGTCTGTATTTGCATCGGTTTTGGGGTTGGAGTTGGCACAGTTAGCATCTCCTATTTGTGTAGAGTCACCAATTGGTGGTGAGGTTATCTTGAAATAGGGATGTCGAGATTGTGACATAGAGGTTTCCGATCGCCGGCTTCCTTTTGCATTTCTATTGCTTGACATATCTAGTTTTGATGTCATTTTGGGTGTGGACTGGTTATTGTCATATCGGACTGTTATAAATTGCTACTATCAGAGGGTTACTATATGTACCTAGAGTGGTGATTGTTTTTACTTCTTGGGGGACCGAGTGGATAAAGTCCTATCACCAATGTATGATCCGCTCGGGCGGAGTGAACTTAGTTGCCTTCTTGCTAGCTTCTTGAGTAGTGAGTGTGATGAAGTCTGGGCTGAGTTGCCAAGGGTAATTTGTGAATACCCAAATTTTTTTCAGAGGATCTTACCAATTTACCACCTCACCGAGAGATCGAGTTCTTTATTGATTTAGCGTCTGGCATGGCACCGATTTTTATGGTACCATATAGGTTTGCACTTGTCGAGTTAAGTGAATTGAAGGTTCAACTCCAAGAGCTATTAGATAAGGGTTTCATTCGCCTTAGTACTTTACCTTAGGAGCACCGACTCTTTTTACTAAAAAGAAAGATGGTGCGTTGCGACTTTGTATAGATTACTGAAAGTTGAACCGAGTAACTGTTAAGAACAAGTACCCGATGTCTCGTATAGATGATCTGTTTAATCAGTTAAAGGGGTCTTGTTTTTTCTCTAAGATAGACCTGAGATCAAGTTATCACCAGTTGAGAGTAAGGGAGGAGGATAACCGAAGACGGCATTCCATACACGGTATGGCCATTATGAGTTTCTAGTGATACCTTTTGGGTTCACTAATGCACCTGCTGTGTTTATGGACTTGATGAACCGGATCTTCCATGAGTTCCTAGATCGTTTTGTGATCGTCTTTGTGGACGACATTTTGATTTACTCACCCTCTGAGGAGAAGCATGAGGAACACTTACGAGTGGTGCTTGAGTTACTTAGAGTACATAAACTATACACTAAGTTTGGGAAGTATGAGTTCTAGCTGAAAGAGGTTAAGTTTGTAGGGTATGTGGTATCTGGGGAATGGGTGATTGTAGGTTCATCCAAGATAGAGGCAGTGCAAGATTGGGAGCAACCTAAAGATGCCTTTGAGATCCATAGTTTCTTGGGGTTGGTCGGGTATTATCGTCGATTCGTGAAGGATTTCTCTAGATTAGCCTCACCATTAACTAGACTGACGAGGAAGGGAATCAAGTTTGTGTGGAATGAGTCTTGTGAGAAGTCATTCCAAGAGCTTAAGGTTAGACTCACTACTGTTCCAGTATTGATTATTCCAGAGAGGAGATTGGGCTATTCGGTATATTATGATGCCTCACAGGAAAGTCTGGGTTGTGTTTTGATATAAGAGGGAAATGTAGTAGTCTATGCCTTACAGTAGTTGAAAAACACACAAGAGGAACTACCCTACTGATTTACAATTAGCAACGGTGATATTCACCTTGAAAATTTGGAGGCACTATCTGTATGGTGAGAGATTTGAGGTGTTTTCTGATCACAAGAGTCTAAAATATCTGTTTACATAAAAGGGCTTGAATTTGAGGTAGAGGAGGTGGATGGAGTTCATAGAGGATTATGATTTTAAGTTGCATTATCACCCGAGGAAGGCCAATGTCATAGCCGACGTCTTGAGTAGAAAATCTGTTAGCAGTATGGCTAGTATTTACTTTGCTTGGTTCCCATTTTTTAAAAACAGTTTTCAGAAAATTCTACACTCTTATTTTCCGTGCTTTTTTGTTTTTACTGAATTTTTTTAATATTTTATGCAAATTTTTTACTTTTTAGACACACCTAACATAAATACACCTAAAAAGTAAAAAAATTTGTAAAAAAAGTCTTTTAAAAATTCACTAAATACCAAAAATATAAAAAAAAATACAAGAATTTAGTACATTTTTTGTATTTTTATGTATTTCTTAATTTTTAAAAATATTTTTTCACAATTTTTTACTTTTTAGACACATCTAAGTAAGGTGCATCTAAAAAAGTAAAAAAAAATGTTTAAAATTTTAAAAATATTCACTAAAAACAAAAAAACACGAAAATCAAAAAACTCAGTTTTCAAAAAACTTAATCCAGAAAACTCAAACCAAACACAGTGATTGCTATTCAGGAGTAGGAGATGTTGGGTGCTCTTGGGGAGTTTGACTTGCATCTGGGTGGGTTTGTTAAGTCTGTAGCCTTAGTTTCAGTGGTTGCACAAGTTTCACTTGTGAACCGAGTGTTAGAAGCACAGAGGGGTGACCTTGAGGTAGAATCGCTCCGAGAGAAGATTTCCAATGGGAAAGTACAAAAAGGCTTAACTGTGTATCCCGACCAGAGTGTGAGATATTATGACCGTTTGTTCGTAGTGGAGTCTTGCCGAGAGGAAGTATTCTGAGAGTTTCACCATTCACGACTTGCGGTGCATCCGAGAGACACAAAGATGTATCACTACCTTAGTTCCCAGTTTTGGTGGAGGGGTATGAAGAAGGATGTAGTTGTGTTTGTATCGAAATGCCTTACTTGTCAACTAGTGAAGGCCGAGCATCAAAGGCTAGAGGGTTTATTGCAACCCTTGCCTAGAGCCGAGTGGAAGTATGAGTATGTCATGATGGATTTTGTTGTAGGCCTTTCAAGGACTCAACGGGATAGTGATGCCATTTGGGTAATAGTTGACCGGTTAACCAAGTCTGCGCACTTAATACCTATGCGCGTGGGTGATTCGGTAGATTATCTTACCGACCTATACATTAGGGACATAGTGAGGTTGCACAGGGTCCCTATGACGATTGTTTCGAATAGAGATCCACGTTTCACAGCTCGGTTATGGCAGAGCTTACAGAGTGTCTTAGGCACTAGATTGACTTTTAGCATTGTGTACCACCCTCAGACTGACGGGCAGTCTGAGCGTACTATCTAGATCCTTGAGGATATGTTCGAGGTTATGTCCTTAACTTTAAGGGTTCGTAGGAGAGGCACTTGCTCTTAGTGGAGTTTGCCTATAACAATAGCTTTCAATCAAGTCTTGGCATGGCATCATTTGAGGCCTTGTATGGCTGACCTTGTAGATTTCTTGTATGTTGGGCCGAAGTAGGTGATGCACCTTTGTTGGGTCTAGAGTTGGTTTGGGAAACTATGGAGAAAGTGGCACTTATCTGTAAAAGGTTGGTTGCGGCTCAGAGTCGTTAAAAAAGTTATGCCGATCATAGGAGAAGACCTTTGTCTTTTGAGGTGGGAGATCATGTCTTTTTGAAGATATCACGAGGTGGGGATTGATGAGATTTGAGGTGGGAGATCATGTCCCCTCAATTTATTGGGCCTTTTGAGATCCTTGAGCGGGTCAGAGAGGTTGCTTACCGTTTAGCATTGCTGCTACAACTCTTCAGGGTTCATGATGTATTTTATATTAGCATGCTTCGAAAATATAAGCCGGATCCATTGCACGTGTTGGATTGGACCGACCTAGAGTATGAGGATGCCTCGTATGAGGAGAGACCAGTGAGAGTCTTGGATACTCGGGACCAAGTCTTACGAGGCAAGACAATTCCCTTAGTTAAAGTATTATGGAAGCATCATAGGGTTAAAGAAGCAACTTGGGAACGGGAGTTAAAAGTCCGTGAGAAATATCCTAACCTATTTGTTGATGTTTGAACATGAAATAAAATTTTGTTATATTGATAAAATATGAAACATTGTATATGTTTTGGGTATTTGAAAACATTGTATATCTCTTGGTTATGTATAAACATTGCATACGTTACTTATGATTTAGAAATGTAAGTTTATTATAAACATTGTCTATGTTTTGGGAAAATATGAATTGTAAGTTCAATATCAAGAAATTATGTATCTTGTTGATGAAAATAAATAACCGGAGAGTGGATCATGATGGCAGAATTGATTTGTTATTACCATTGTAATTGGTTTAAGTATAACTGTAAAACTTGATTTGAAATTTCGGAAACGAAATTCTTTAAGGAGGGTAGGTTATAGCGACTCCGGTTTTGATCCAACCCTTGTTGTAATCTGGAATACGGGTTTCTTGGTTTCGTACTGTTGGACATGTCTTGTTTACCTTCTTTTCCCTTAAACTTGGCTTTGGGATTGTTGTGGTTATGTTTGAAACAGGTTGGTTGCTTAATTTCCAAACTCATGTTGTCCAAATTTTTGGTCTTCTGCTCGAGCGGCATTTCTTGCGCTCGAGTGCGCTTTGCGAACTCTCAGTACTTTTACAGGTCTACAAAACTACTAGGAGAGTGTTTTCTACACTCGAACAGCGTTTCCTATGCTCGAGCGGCCTTATTTGCGCTTAAGCGTTGGTCTGCTGTCTACAAAACTACCTGGATGTGTGTTTTCTACACTCGAGCGTCACCTCTTGCGCTCGAGCGGTGAATGTCCTTTTCTTTGTGTCTTAGCGCTCGAGCGAAACAACTTATTGTGTCTGATGCTCGAACGTTACTTCTTGCGCTCGAGCAAATTGTGCGTATATCAAATCGCAAAAATGACTTTTTATATCACTTTTTCAGATCTATTTCAATCTAAAACATGAAGTTGAGACCCTCTCTCTCTAAAACCTACATTCTCTCTACTTTTTCATCTAGATCTAGTGATTTCTCCATCATTGGGCCTTTGTTAAAAAGGTAGAGCACATCAATAACTACATTTTGATCGGAATCAACCTTGGTTTTGGCATCTTTGGAGTTTCTCCACTTCTCCTTTGGTCTTCTAACTTCGAGGTAGAGATTTTTCTACACTTTCATATGGTTTATAGCTTAGTTATTGGTTGGTGTGTAACAATGATAGAATTTGGGAGTATATTGGACAAACCTAGGGTTTAGGTTAAAAATCAAAAAAGGGGTTTCTATGTGAATATGATATAAAGGATTATGGGGTTGGAAAATGAGGTTGTTTTGTGACAAATTAGTTGATTTTGGCATTTGGGTGATATTTGGAGAAAGAGGGAGTTTGCACTAAAATATTGCAAATATTTATTTTGTATAAATAAATGAAATTGGTGTTGTAAAATGTGAAATGGAATGGCTGTGGACATAAATGGTGGAGAAGAATATGTATTATCTCTCACTTGTGAAATTTTAAATAAATTATCTGTCTTAATATTGATTATCTGTGTAGAAATATCTGTATTGGGCTATCGGTGGAAGATAGCTATGAGTGTTATAAAAATTGCATGAGGATTAGGTGAATTGAAACTAATCTCTTGTTGATTGTCATTGAATATGACTATGTTTTAAATACATTATATATATATATATATATATGATTATTTTGGAAGAGAAATAGGATGTACTCCATTGTTTGAGAGGAGATAGGAGATGGACTCCATTGAAATCAAGTTGGCATGTGTGTCCAAAGTGAAAGTCCCAAAACCGCGCGTATACATGGGTGCCGATCTCGCGGACGAAATTTTCGTAAAAAAGCAAATTAAAGTGTTTGTATGATGGTTGAGTTATTTTGGGAACCATTGAGTTATAATCTCAGATGGATTGTCAGAAAGATAATGAAATTGGCTCATTAATTGAGATGAAATGAATTAACTTGAATTGACAAGAAAGAAAAAGAATTAAGATATGAACTTTGATACTTTATGACTATACAGAATATGAATGTTTTACTACTGGCATTGTAAATGCGCATCATGCTTATATCTTCGCTAAATCTCATATATTGTGTTAAATTATTTCTACTGGGCTTTGGCTCACACTATTTGGAGAAAACCATTTTCAGTTGTTGGTGATATGCCTCCGTCAGGGCAATAGTTTGGAGGGACTTTGGGGCAAGAGCTTCCTTTTTGTTGTACATCCTTTTGTATAGCCAAGGGCTTTATCTGTATTAAGCTAGCCTCACTTTGTTGTAACCAAGTAACGACTTGGAAAGATGTAAGCCTTTACGTTATTTAAATGTCTGTTCAACTTTCATCTTTTGTCTACTTGTAACACATGTTGTAGATTCAAGAAAGACTATTTATGAATGTATATTGCATGTATTACCTTTTGTATATAAACTCTGATGAATGAAAGTAAGTTAATTCAATTACATTTTCGCTTATGAGATGAGTTTGTTGTATTTATTTTTAGGGCGTTACAATTGCTATGCCTAATCGCTAAAGAAGGTTTAAGCTTTTTGGTTGCTCATGGGCAGCAGTAACATCTGTTTGTGAAACTGGATGCAACCAACTTTCAAGACTCCCATTTTCCATGAACTCATAAATTAGGGCTCTGAAATCATTACCTTGGAAATCAATACTTGCACAAGCACTTACAATTTTCACAAGGTTTTGATGCCTGATGTTTCTCAAAGCTTTGCATTCTGCCATAAAACTACTTGAAGCTCCTCTGTTTTGTTGGTCAAGTACCTTCACTACAATTGTCTTTTCATTTTGATGAAGAATTCCTTTGTATACTGAACCAAAGCCTCCTGTACCAATCAAGTTGTTTGAAGAGAACCCATTCGTTGCTTTGAGGAGCTTTTTGTATGAGATATTCCGTGATGAATCCATCAAAAAAGATGCCACAAAAGATTGTTTTCTCATCCTTCTAAGAAAACAAAGGATTAAAATAGATGATGAACTATAGGAATAATTAACTTTCTTGCTTTTTTTGAAGCACATGATGGCAATTGTAGTGCAGGTATCCCCCACAAAGCTTGTTATTTCTGGAAATTGAAATTGCAGTTGCATTTTGGAACACTCCCCCTATTGGTACCTCTCCCTCGAGATCATTGAAAGATAGGTTCAAATTCCTTAATAAGGGAAAGTTCTCAAAATATATTGGAATTTCACCCGAGAGGTTATTGTGTGAGAGACCTAATTCTTCAATGGCTTTTAGAGAACTCAAAGATTGTGGAATGGCTCCTTCTAATGAATTGTTGTCCAAAAAAAAGGTATTCCAAAGTATCACAACTACCAAGGCTGTTAGGAATTTTACCATATAGCTTGTTATAACAAAGATTTAGTTCAACAAGAGTTTTCAAGCTACCAACTTCCAAAGGAATGGGACCAGTTAGAGAGTTTCGAGACAAGTACAGAGATTTTGATAAAGATGAGAGACCAACTACTTCTCAAGGTATGCTACCAGACAAATTGTTACCAAAAAGATGCAGTAGTATCAAACCTCAGCAATTTCCAAGATTTGATGGTATGTTTCCCTGAAAATCATTTTCTTCTAACCAAAGCTGGTTCAACAAAGTTGAATTTCCAATGGAGGAAGGGATTTCCCCAGACAATTTGTTTTTACCAAAGCCCAATTCTTGAAGCTTATAAAGCTTACCAATAGAGGTAGGAATAGTTCCTATGAATTGATTGTAGCTCATATCTAGAGCATTTACGCTTGCAAGATTTCCAATATCTGCTGGAATGTTTCCAGAGATCTGGTTGAATGACATTGATAAATACTGAAGTTTGGTTGAGAAATTGGCCAAGGAATTTGGCAAAACACCTTCAAAATTATTTTCTTGTAATTGCAACGCTCTCAATTTGCTACAGTTAGCTAAAGTGGAGATGAAATTAGGGTCATTGGCACCCCCAGTTCTCAAACCATTCGTGAATAAACTTAACAATGAGAGATTCTGAAGGTTTCTAAAATTAACATGTTGATCGATAAGTCAAGGTATTCTAGTTTTGAAGCATTTGACAGTGAAAGCGAAATTGATCCACTGAACTAGTTTCTCCAAATATTAAGCCTTTTAATGTTGGGCAAAGTGAGGCCTAAATTTTGAGGAAGACTTCCTTCGAGTAGATTATCTGGTGTCTCCAAATGAACCAGTAATGAGATATTATAGATAGATGGAGGAATCATACCTTATAGCTGATTTGATGGGACTGCAACATATTTTATGCTTTTCAGACTGCCTAGTGAGTTTGGAATACTTCCCTCTAACTTATCATCTGCCCAGAAATCTACAAAAGAGGAAAGGTTCCCAAAAGAATGTGGGATTTCTCCTGTAAAATTGTTGGAGGTCATATAAAGTAACACCAATTGAGATAAGGAACCAAGCTCTTTAGGAAGATTTCCTATCAACCTGTTGTTGCTTATACTAAGGATCCTCAAACTATTGCAGTTTGAGAGGTTCGCTAGAATTTGTCCTTCCAACAGGTTACTGGTCAAGTTCAGAACTTGCAGCCTGAAAAGCCTTCCCATTTCATGAGGAATTTCACCCTGAAAGCTGTTGTTTGAGAGATTAACGATTCCAAGGAAACTAAGATTTCCAATAGAAGAAGATATAGAACTTGCCAAATTGGGCGACTCTAAACTCAATCCTATGACTCTTCGATGGCGACGACCACATAAAATATCTTCCCACCAAAAATGGAGAGAATCATTCCATGAGCTAGTGACTAGCATTGGATCATGAGTTATTTGAGCCTTAATGGAAAGCAAGGCTAAGTGATCAGTCTCATTTCCACGTAGCACGGTGGTGTGGGGGCAGCTGTAGTGACAGATGGCAACGCTATTTTGTGAGATACTTCATTCAACAAAGGCATGCACATGCATAGAAGAAGGATAGCAAAAGTGGAGACAAATGAAAAGAGCACCCTTAACAATTTAAACATGTTGACAACAAGATTCTAAGGTGCCGTTTGGTAACACTTACGTTTTCAGTTTTCTGTTTATATTTACAAAAATTTTAAAAACTCAAATAAAAACTTGTTTGGTAAAATTTTTGATTTATAAATCAGTGGCCTCAGTTTATAAATTTGGCCAAAAAATGAAAACACAAAAAATGTGTTTCCATTTTGAGTTTTCAGTTTTTTTTTTTTACCACCCAACACTAGCCACCACCCGCCACCATTTTCCACCATCGTCTTCCGCCACCACCACTCACCACCCACCTGCCACCACCCGCCACCACCAGCTACCACCCACTTGCCACCCGCTCGCCACCACCACCCACCCCTCGCCACCGCCGCCACCAACACCACCACCACCCACCCACCCCTCACCACCACCACCACCACCACCACCACTATCCACCTGCCATCCACCTGCCACTACCATCCACCGCCGCCACCACCACCCGTCACCTACTTGCCACCACCACTCACCACCCACCTGTCACCACCATCCACCACCTGCCACCACCAGCCACCTACCACCCACCCGCCACCACCACCCACCACTCACCACCGTCACCACCACCATCATCACCTACCACCCACCTGCCACCCCTACCCACTTGCTACCACCGACCACCCACCATCGTCACCCACCCACCCACCCACCACCACTACCACTCGCCACCCACTTGCCACCACCACCCACTTGCTACCACCCGCCACCGTCACCCACCCACCCACCCACCATCACCACCCACCACCCACCCGCCACCACCCGCCATCCGCCACTCACCTGCCACCACCACCCACCACCACTACCACCCGCCACCCACCTGCCACCACCACCCACTTGCTACCATCCACCACCCGCCACCGTCACCCAGCCACCCACCATCACCACCCACCACCCACCCGCCACCACCAACCACCACCCGCCATCCGCCACTCACCTGCCACCACCACCCACCTACCGCTACTACCACCCACTTGTTACCACCCGCCGCCGTCACCCACCCACCCATCACCACCACCCGCCGCCACCACTACCATCACCACCACCCGCTGCCACCACCACCACCACCACCACCACCCACCCGCCACCACCACCCGCCTGCCACCACCACCCACCACTCACCCTCCACCACCCATCACCACTCGCCATTCGCCACCCACCAGCCACCACCACCCACCTACCGCTACCACCACCCACTTGCTACCACCCACCATCCGTTACCCACCTGCCACCACCACCCACCTACCGCAACAACCACCCACTTGCCACCACCCGCCACCGTCACCCACCCACCCATCACCACCGCTCGCCACCTACTCGTCACCACCACCCACCATCGTCACCCACCCACCCGTCACCTACCCGTCACCACCACCCACCTGCTACCACCACCCGCCATCCTCCACCCACCTGCCACTACCACCCACCATCCGCCACCACCACCACCCGCCACCGTCGCCCACCCACCCACCACCACCACCCACCCGCCATCAGCTATCCACCACTCACCATCACCACTTTCCACCACCATCTTCCGCCGCCACTTGCCACCACTTGCCATTTCTTACTCTTTTTTATATTTTTAAAATTTTTTAAACATTTTGTCAATTACCAAACGCGTTTGTAGTTTATGTTTTTTTAAAAATAAACAAAAAATAAACAAAAACCAATTTATAAAATTTTTGTAAATATAAACTGAAAACGTAAACGTTACCAAACACAACCTAAGAATTTCTTAATAGTGCACTGACAAACTCAAGTGTATTGAGACACATCAAGAGATATTCTCAGATTTAACAATCAATACTTGCATTCGTGGAAGGATTTGCAATTTTTTAAATAGAAAGGGGATTTGTTCAAAGCCTCCTCATAATAAAATTTTAATGTATTAAGGATAAGTATACAAAATTTTTTTTGAAAAGTCCAACACATATCATTATTATCAAAATATTAAACTTTAAAATAATACAACTTTTGATGTAGATATTGGTTTTTAATAAAATTAGTATTTTTAAAATTCTCTCATCAAGATCTATCAAATAAGAACCATGTTGACTATGAAATTCTGAAGAAAAAAAATATATATATTATTATTACCGTCAAAATTGATATAAATAGTAACAGTAACATGTTACTTTGTTTGTTTGACAGTAACATATAACATGTTACTGTGAATGTTACTCTGGTTCACAGTAACATGTTACTCTGACAATATTGTCCAAGAAAAAAAATATATATATTTTACGTTGTCCTTACTCAATTATGTATTTTTTCCTTAGGGTGTTTATGAAGAAAAATAAATTGAGCTGTCCTTTTTATCAAACAAGGATCTAATGGAGGGGTTTTGGCCAAATTCCCCTAAATGGAATTGATTAAAAGTCATTCCCTCTAAATCCTTGAGGCCATGTTTGTTTGGCCTCTTAGAAAAAGGGATTGGATTAACAATCCGTGGGGCTCGTCAAAAACATGTTTGGTTGACCTAAAATGTTATTGGACTATTAGTCTAATTAGACTAATAATCCCTCCAAAGGGTGGGATTAACATATCCATTAGAGAGTTAAGATTGGTAATCTAGTTCCCTTGAATTAAAATATGTGTTTTTTTATTTTTTTTCAAATAATTTATTTGTGAAATAAATATTTAAAAAAAATTATTACCAAAGATTAGGTGTATGATTTTTATTTATTTTTACTAAAAAAATATGATTTTTTAATTTAATAAAATTTTAAATAATTTTAAGCAAAATATATATTTTTTAAGCGTCTAAGTGAACTTAAAAATTATTATAAAAAAATATTAATTTTATATATTAATATTATCTATGGTATTAATAATTCCTATGCGTATAAATAAACATCTATATCTCCAACTTAATATCAATACACTAATAATTTTCCTATTCAATCCCACCGTAAACCAAACAAACGTGACCTAAAGTAATCCCACTATGCCGGTCTACTTCAAATATATGATAAAGACTTGCGATGGATTGCAGAGAAAATTACACACAAAAATATAAAGTTTAAATTCATTTAGATGTCCCATGTGGTCTCACCAAAATCATAATGAATATGGATCACAAATTATTATTACTATTTTTTTTGTATTTTTTATATTTTTTAAAAGTTAGGACATCAAAAAAAACAAAATACTCATTCATTCAATCCTATTTTATAAAGCCAAATAAACGTGATTGGAGTTATTTAAAATGATTTAAATAAATATATTTTTTAATTTTTTATAAAAAGATATAAAAAAATGATATAATCTAAAAAATAATAATAAGATAAAAAATATACTTATATAATATATACACCCTAAACAAAGCCTTAAAATCATCCAACTGTGCCGATCTATTTCAAATATATGTAAAGACCTCAAATTGATTGCACAGAAAAGTACACACAAAAATATGAAGCTTAAATTCATTTAGATGTCCCATCTGATCTCCACCATAATCACAATTGAAAAATCTAAAAATTTCTTAGACGTTGATTTGTGATTATATATTAATTTTAAGTAGTATATAATAATTCCAATCAAACAATTAAGACAAATTGATACAACGATTTTACGTGAAAAAATCACAATTGAACACCTCCAGTTGTGATAAAAAAAATCATAGGCAAAAGCCACAAAACAATCCACTAAAAAGACATAAAGGAATTACACAAGTATACTCTCAATTACCTAGCGAATCCACGCCCGAATTGAACCAACCCATATGTGCCTCTTTCAACCCCGTCTTCACCTTGGAATTGTCTTGACGATGAGCCACTCCAGAATCCACCAAAACTTCAAGCTCAAATTCTTCAGAATCCATCGAAGAACAACTCTCTCTTTTGTGTAGAACAAACAAATAATCCTTTGATGTATACTCTTTAAACCATGAGTTGAATACTCAATCAAAACATCAAAGAAAACCAGCAAAATATCTCCAGATATAAACCCTAGAACCCAAGAAGAAGATATGGAGAAGTAACCTTAGATTTGAAGCAACTTGCGAATTTATAGAATCTGAAATCGCAAGGTCCGCTCGAGCATGGGAATTGACGCTTGAGCGGGGACACTATATGACGTGTTTCAAACCAGGATGTACGCTCGAGCGGGGATTTCGATGCTCGAGCGTGAAAACACGGATCACAGTATTTTTGCAGATGCACATACTTCTGGAACTCACCAATCTCCGCTCGAGCAGGGAAATGTCCGCTCGAGCGGACAAGAAACTTTGAATGCACTTTTGCATTTTGCTTCGGAGGCGCTGCCCCTCGACCCCGCCTGGGCGCTACCCCGGACCCGCCAAGGGGCGCTGCCCCCTGGACCTCCGCGAGCTGACCGGGCAGCTCGATCCCCATTATAATTAGCAAAGTGGCCATCTTGAAAGAATTAAACACCACAAACTTCTCTACAAAACACGATTCGGGTTGGATTCGCATCTAATAAACTCATAGCCTCACTAAAATAAAATTGCGAAAATAAGTACAACTGAAAGGAGTTTTGCCAAACGGGATTGCCAAGAATAAAACCTAACAATCTCCCCATTTGGCAATGTCGTGACAAAACACACCTAAACAAATAAAATCCTAATCACCCCAACCCATTACAGCCAACAAATGCAAACTTCTTTCTCAAGGTCATGATCTGCAAAACAACTATTAGTCCACAATCTTCAAAACAACTATTAGTCCCACACGAGTATATGAAAAAAATGTGGCTAGATTATCTTTTAGCATTTGAAGCATGAGATAAAAAAATGAATAAATGGAAATTGGAGATTTTAAAAACATGTAACATGAAAACATGAAAACTAAGACACACGCACTCGACACATGAATGGATGAAATCACACTACACATGTGCATGAAAACATGAACAACAACTTTCTCCCCCTTTTTGTCACGAATTGAAAATGGAAGCTCAATCAACTAAAGCAAGATCATAAACTACACAATCAATGATATGATGATGTAAATATTAGGAGCATGCAAGAAGGAAATAATAAGCAAACAGTGCATAGCAACATGTAAAACAACTATAGCCAATCTCCCTTACCAAATAAATCAAAGTGTACATGCTAACAATCTCTTGTAATGATAAACCAAACTCCCCCTTACTAAAAACAATGAACAAGAAGAAAACGACAAAAAATAATATGGTGGAGCACGTAAGGAATTTCATATTTGTACCTTGAAACACACAAGATTATCCAAGAAGCACAATTACTTGAAAACACAATGTGTATAGCCTTTAGAAGATTCCTCATAAAAGAAAGCGATGTATTATGTGAAAAGCATAGATCCCATGATAAAAGTGTGTGTGTAACTCTTGGAGTTCGACAAATACAAGATTCAAATCCTAGTAGTGATCTGATAACTGGACCTTCAGCAAGAGAATCTAAGCACAACAAAGGAAAGTCAAACCACTAGGAACCAAGGGATATTTGGTGAGTAATAGCAGAGGCTCCCCCTCAATCAATGAATCATTTTTTTTCCTCTTTTTCACATTTGTTTTTTTTTTCTTTCTTTTTCACAATTTTTTTCTTTCTTTTTCACATTTTTTTCTTTCTTTTGCACACTCATTGGCGGCTGATACTCTCAAGAGTATGGAAACCGAACCAGAGAAGCATGTATATAATAAGGATAGCCTGGTTGGTGACTCTGAGGTAGCCTTTTCCTTATGGCTGGAGTCCAAAGAACAGAGAGGAACGCCGTGGAGATGCAAAACAATGGAAAGTGGTTAAGAAACTCAACATCACCCATGATATGCTAGTCTAGGTCAATTCCTCTAGAAAAGCAAAAGATATAATGCCAGAAGTCCATAGAGAAAAATGATCACTAAGGCAGAAGACTCCAAAATTTGCTAATCCAAGAGTGTGTACAGAATGAGACATACTAATCAAGGAACACACACTCCAAAATGAGTAATGACTACAGAAAGCACACACATATTAAAAGGTAATGAATATTCTCATCAATTCTAATATGCACCAAGGACTACTCAAAAATTTCAAGCTTGCAAAACCATACAAGAAAATCTTTTTGGATTTTTTTTTTTTTCTAAACAAAGCAAGACAAAAAACGAACAGGCACACATTTAATGACTCAAAAATAATAATAAAAACACACAGAAACCAAAAAAACTAAAACAAATAAAAAAAAAAATTAACACAAGTCAAGTTTTCTTACCCAAACCGCTTTAGTATGAACAAAGTTATGAGAATGGTGGTTCTTGGGTGGTGTCTTGACATTGTGGTTCCCTTTCCTTTCAATGGGAACCTGTCTCGACATGGTTTCCAACTTCCTATTTCTAGGTCTAGGCAAATACAAACTTGCTCCATGTTTGGTCTCAAGCAAATCAAAATAACGAGGTCTAATATGACCCTTGACCTTATTACCACCAATGAAGTGTCTTCTACCCCACGAGATGTTAGAATTTCTTCCATCTCTATGAGACATTCTTCCATGCAACTCATAACAATAAGAGCAAATATGACCAGCCAAACCACAATGATGACAAATAAAAACAGGGTGTATAGGATGTACCTTCTTTTCTTTGACCTTACCAACTCTAGGAATATTGAGAAGTCCATCCTCATGTTGAATTTTTTGTTCTCCATTTCCTTGAGTTCTTGTATCATGAGATGTGGAAGCACTCTATTTTTGCTCTTTCTTACCACCAAAGCCAATGCCACTCTTGTCAGAACAAATTTGTTGAGACCCAATAATATTGTCCAAAGTCTTTGATCCTCTATTTCAAAGACCAATGGTAGCCATAGCACACTTGAGTTCTTCCTCTTTCTTGATCAGTAGTTATTCCAAAGCAACTTGAGACATCTCGAGAGTTTCAATTTTTTCTTCATATGTTGCATAGATTTGTTATAACTCATTCCTCTCTGTCTCACAAGTCAAGAGTTTTGCACAAAGAGCTTGTCGATCATCACCTATCTTGATGGCATCAATCCTAACCTCAGAAATCTCCTCCTTAAATTTGACATTCTCACTTTTACATGCTTTGAGTTTCGTTGTGAGTTTGTCATTCAATTTGGATAAGTTAAGAGACTCCTTATACAACTTTTCATAGGCTTGCTCAAGCTCTTCATCATCACTCTCCGAGGATTCATCATCAGTGGCATTCTCAACCAACCTCTTCGGATACTCTGTTTGACCTTCAATTTTGGAAGCTGCCATGAAAGCAAGGAATTGTTTATGTCCCTCTACGCCTTGATCGTCGTTGTCACCTTCATCTTTATCAGATTTTGATTCATCATCCGAAGTGATGGCGAGGGCTTTCTTCTTCTTCAAACGGGTGGGGGAATTCTGAAGCAAAGTGGCCAAATCCTTCGCATTCATAGCATTGGACTCTTTCAGAGTTCCCTTGTATCTTTCATTTCTTCTTCTTGGCTATAGAATTAATTTTGAGTTTATCTTTGCCTTTAGATTTATGAGTATGAGTAGATTCCAAAAGATTATGATTTTTTTTCAAAAAAGATTTTTTAAATTGTTTAACAAAAGCAGCCATAATCTTGGAATCTATCTCACAATCCTCATCAGAATCCTCTCCAACTCTATGAGCACTACTAAAAGCAATACTATCTTTTTGTTTCTTTTTGAAATTTCTATGTGCCTCAAAAGTTTGGAGATTTCCAACCAAGTGATCCAGCTTGAGGTTGTCAACATCTTGAGCCTCCTCAATAGCCGTAACTTTTGGTTGGAACCAATCGGGCAAGGATCTCAAAATTTTTCCCACAACTTTGGATTCTGGTATTTTTTTCACCTAAATTGAAGCTGGAATTTACAATGTCACTCAACTTCGCATAAAATTCATCAAAGGTCTCACTATCTTTCATTGAAAGGTTTCAAAACTAGATGTGAGCCTTTGAAATTTTGAGCGTTTAACAAAAGGAGTGCCCTCATGAATAGTTTGTAAGATATCCAAAGCCTCTTTTGCGACTTCACAATTGCAAATTCGACTAAACTCTTCAGGTGTGACAACGCAAAAGACAGAATTGATAGTTTACTATTCCAGCTACTATTTTGGCAATCAATTGTGTTCCACTTATCAATTGATTTGGGAAAAGTTACTCCATCAACGGTAATCGTTGGTTTGGTCCACCCATACATGACAGATTGCCAAACTTTTTCACCAATAGATTTAAAAAACGATCTCATTCGAGCTTTCCAAAAAGAATAATTGGATCCGTCAAGCAAGGGTGGTCGAACCATAGAATTTCCTTCATGTATTGAATCCATTATCACAAATCAAACAAGATCTTGCTCAAAAGTTTTAAAAAAACAAAAGGGCGACCTGCTCTGATACTAACTGAAAAATCTAAAAATCCCCTAGATATTGATTTGTGATTATGTATCAATTTTAAGCAGTATATAACAATCCCAATCAAACAATCAAGACAAATCGATACAACGATTTTACGTGGAAAAACCATAATTGTGATAAAAAAAAACCACAGGCAAAAGCCACAAAGCAATCCACTAAAAAGACATAAAGGAATTACACAGGTATACTCTCAATTACTTAGCGAATCCACGTCCGAAGTGAACCAACCCCTATGTGCCTCTTCCAAACCCGTCTTCACCTCGGAATTGTTTTGACGATGAGCCACTCCAGAATCCACCAAAGTTTCAGGCTCGAATTCTTCAAAATCCACCGAAGAACAACTTTCTCTTTTGTGTAGAACAAACAAATAATCATTTGATGTATACTCTTTAAACCATGAGTTGAATACTCAATCAAAATATCAAAAAAAATTAGCAAAATATCCCTAGATATAAACCCTAGAACCCAAGAAGAAGATATGGAGAAGTAACCCTAGATTTGGAGCAACTTGCGAATTTATAGAATCTGAAATCACGAGGTCCACTCGAGCGTGGGAATTGACGCTCGAGCGGGGACACTATATGACGTGTTTCAAACCAGGATGTACGCTCGAGCGGGGATTTCGACGCTCGAGCGTGAAAACACGGATCACAGTATTTTTGCAGACACGCATACTTCTGGAACTCACCAATCTCCGCTCGAGCGGGGCAATGTCCGCCTGGGCGTTGCCCCGGACCCGCCAAGGGGCGCTGCTCCCTGGACCCCCGCAAGCTGACCGGGCAGCTCAATCCCCGTCATAATCAGCGAAGTGGCATTTATCCGCCAACCCTCATGGTCTACTCAAACTTCATCCGCTAACTAAACAGCTTGATACAGATTAATTTTTTCTAAATCGCCTAAGGTCAGACAGATGGCGAATGAAATATCACCAGACTTAACCTGATCCGCGAGCACCCTTAGTGATCACTCTTCAAATATTTTAGTCGCTTAAAAAAATATAAATAAATAAATAGTTAATTATGCTTTTAACCTTTATAATTTGATTGTAGTTTCACATTTTCTCTATTATTTCAAATAGAGTAATTTAATCCTTATACTTTAATTCTATTTTTAATTTGGTCTTTCTATTTAAGTTTAAAGTTTAAATTAACGATTTTGAAACAATTGTCAACCTTCTAAATACACCTAAAAAAAATTAACTAAAACTTAAATAGATTGACTAAATTGTAACGACACTGACCAAGCAGATTACATAACACAAAAAATCACTTTCTTTTTTTCTCCCTCCGCTTCTTTCTCCTCTCCGTCGTCGTCGTCGTCTCACATCTCTAAAGCAGTTTTTTTTCACATGGACCATACTAGTTTGGCAATCGATTTGAAAAGTGTCTCACCCATAATTAACCCAGTACTTATCATCCATGGAAGTCCATGGCTCGAATCAGACCCTCCATGGATTCTGGAAGTGATGCCCAATTGGAGAGCATGGATGACGGAGACTGTGTACCGAATTAGAAAACGAAGTCGTTTAGGAGATTGCCCAGATTCAGTTTATGGAGTTGCTAGTCTTCAGATTGAGGTTGAGATTGAGAGAGATTAGGAGATTATGATCTGTGATAGGAAGCTCTCTAAACAGTATTGTTCAATAATTTTAGATCAGATTTTAAACAACTTTCATTGGAGACAAGCTCTTTCGATACATGTACATTTGTTGATAATTTTGAATTTCAATTGCATTTTGTTTATATTATTGCAAACAGTTTTCTTATCGCAAATTATACTGTAGTTTGTTTATTGTGTCGATTAGGTCGAAACAATTCTAATTGCATCAATTTTAAGGTTGGGTTTAGCGCTTTTTTTTTTTTTTTGAACATTTTTTTCATTTTAGTGAAGTTTTTTTTTTTTTTTTTTAAAAAAAATCTTTTCAAATTTAAGTACTAGTGAACTCGACTGACTTAAAAAAAATAATTAATAATTTGAAAAAGTCTATTAAAAAAATAAGTTGACTTTTTTTGTTTCATTTTTACGTTATTTATATTTATTTTATTTTTTATTTTTGAGATCCTTTTAAAATATATGGATCTGAAAGTAAAAAAAAAATTGATACAAATTTTTTAAATTTCACTAAAGTAAAAAAAAAATTAAAAATTCTAATTCATCAATTAATGGACAAAATAGATAATTTATTATCCTGGAATTGATTTAGAAGTTGACTTCTAATCTAAAATAATTCATGGAGAAAATTAGTAAAAAATCCACTCTAACAATTGTCTAAGGCATTAGGTTTAGTATTTTTTTTTTTTGGGTGATGGGTCCACACTTTCTAAAATAATTTGGTGAGAAACCCTAGAAGACATTTTGCTTCTAATTTTACTCATTGATTTTTTTTTATCTGTTTGACTTTTCATTGACTATCTATTCAAATTTATATCTATCTGTTCAATTTTTTGTATGTAAATTTACTATATGTTCAATTTTTTATGTGTAAATTTGTTGTCCAAATTTTACCTGTGCAAATTTTTTACCTGTTCAATATTTTTATCGGTAGAAATTTTCTATCCAAATTTATCTATGCAAATTTTCAAATATTACACTCAAACCCTATCTGTTCAAATTTTGCAATAAACAAGCCTTCCTTAACCTCACTTCCCAATTAACTATGTTTCTTGAAATCTTTGTCACTAGACAGTTTGGTCAAGAATACTCAACACTCATATTTGATTCATACCAAAATGAACAATCTGGTTCAGCTGCTGATTATTGTACTTTATAGATTAACATTTTTTTTAAAAAATTGAACATTGTATTTTTTATTTTAAAAAAATTGAACAATCTGATTCATACCAAAATGAACAATCTCATTCATTTTGTATATTGTATATTGTATATTGAATTCATACCAAAATGAACAATCTAATTCATACCAAATTGAACATTGTATTCATACCAAAATGAACAATCTAATTCATACCAAATTGAATATTGTATTTTTTACTTTCAAAAATTTGAATCTGATTCATACCAAAATGCAATATTGTATTTTTTATTTTTTAAATAAAAAAAATTGAAGCACCACAGACAAGTTCATCAAAATCATCTTCTGCATTCTCATGTAACTTCATACCTGGACATGGATTCACAGTAAGAAACTCAAAATACAAGCAATACGAAGTAATTTCTTCCCAATGTGCAAGATCTAAAGAACACAAAGCCAAATCCACACTATAGTTATGAGATCAGATATGTACCCTGATCTAGAAGAAGAGAGAGAAGACACAGAAGCTTCGAGATTAGAGAATCTGGTTCAGATTATGGTTTAGGATGGCGCAAATCTGAAATAGAGCTTACTTGCTTCTGGCTCGCCATCGCACACAAGTTATACCTGTTGGAGAAAAATGGTTTTAAACCATTAATATTTTGAGCATTAATTAATGTAGGACCCGCACATTATTTTAGGTGGGTCAACGTATCAATTTATTTCTTGTTATATGGTGAACAAGAGTATGGTTGTAAAACCATTAATGAGTAAATCAAAAATCGACTCATGAACATAAACTTTGTAAGGAGGGAAGTTATGAACCAAGGTAGGCTCAATCCAAAGCACACACGTGCGGGTGTGGGTTGGGTTGGGTTGGCACTTATAAATTTTGGAGAAACTAGTATTGAAAAATAAATAAATAAATAAATAAAGAGCTAAATTTTAGTTTTCAAACCTTGGTCTCCAATGGTCACCTTTCTTGACCGAACAGTCACATAGGTGACTATTGCTTGCTACGGTTATTGCGTATTTAATGGCAAAACAATATCTCATAGGAAGAAAACATAGATTGGATAATCATCTTCATCTTCATGTTTATTTGTTTTTGTTGAGAGAGTACTTAACATATATTTGATTCGCAGTACACACAAATTGTAGTGCTACTTCTTTGTGTAGGTGATTGTTGTATCTTAGAGACAGGATATCCGTAAATCTCAAGCACCGATGGAGAGGATGAATTTCTATTTTAAAGACACAGTGTCCAAACACCGGCCTCAATCATACATCTATTAATTATTTTGTTGTTGTTTTATAGTACTATAAGTATTTTCTGTTACTTGGTTTTTATTTATTGGATATTGAATTTCATTTTTGATATTTAATTAATTAATGAATTTACTGGGATTATATTTCAACAATACCTATGGCGACTGTGGATCTGTAGATTTGGCTGCTCAATGAACGGCGGCACAATACGACGGAAGACGATCTGAGATTGAAGGCTTTTAGAGAGAGAGAGAGAGAAAGATAAAATAAGAAGAGATACGAAGGTTTTATAGAGGAGAGAGAGATAGAGGAGAAAGGGTCTAGATCGGCAGCGATGGAGGAGATCGATGGTGATGGAGCTTGTCGGTAGCAAAAATGAAGAGGAGAGAGAGAGAGAGAGAGAGAGAGATAGAGAGAGAGGGAGAGAGAGGGAGGCTGTTTGCAAATGAGACGGTCTGACGTGCATGTGATATATATATAGGGGTGTTTTGGTCATTTTGTCTAAATTAAAGTATTCCAAAGCCTAAACCTTTGGGAAATTCTATTTTCACACACCTAAATAACTCAGAGAAAATCTTTTCTCAATACACATACCTGTTAATTTATTTATTGATTGTTTTTCTCAATCCACACACTGAAAATTACAATTATATCATTTACTCAAATATTATTGTACACACACTTACCTTTCCTTTTCACACACTTTTTGAAAACTTGAAGACCAAAAAACTTCCACCCACGTGAAGCTTGAACACCAGTCTGAAGACCACATTCTTGAGCTGTCCGTGAACTTGAAGACCTCCATTGAAGTGAAAACCTCCAATGTCTGAAATGAATCTATGGAAGACCTCCATGAAAACCTCCATTGAAAAACTCTAAAACAATGTTGAAGGTAAGGAATCTTCTCATTTTGTTTTTATATTTATCATTTTGTTATTACATTTTATCATTTTCAAATCTTTGTACACTCTATTGTCATAAAATCTTTGAGTTTTCCATGTTGTTCACGGGTTGGGGATGTCAACACTGGTTTCCCGAATTTGTGCACCAAATTCGGAAATCAACAACCGAATAAATTGTTATAGATCGATTGAATAGAGCCGAAAATAGTTATAATATTTGACATTTACATTCTGAATGAAGCAAGTAAATATATTTCGGCGGTTGATATCCGAATTTAATACATAAATTCAGCACTGGTTCTCCGAATTAAAATTGAAATCACCTTCACTTCACAATTAACCACATGAATTGGGATTGCAACAAACAGATTTTCAAATTGTGGTTATAAAGGTTTGAATTTTATTTTTATTACTGGCATAACAGTGCACAATGGTCCCCAAATCTACTCTTTGACAAGTTTGTTATAGATGTAGCATGGAATCAGCAGCATTCTAAAAAAGCAGGGGTTGCATTGGATGATAGAGGGAATCAAATCATCTCTATGAAAACTGCTCTCACCCAGACAACAATGGAAAAAAAAATAAAAAAAATAGGTTTATTTTTTTAACTCAAAAAGTGTACATTGAGATCTTTTTGTTCTTAAAAGATGTGTACAGAGAATTTTTGTATATAATATTATAAGTGTTGCTGGATGTCTATTATGGTTATTAAGGTTTAGGGTATAGTTGTCATTAAATTAAAAATTCATTAAGTGTGTTCCCTGAGTTATTTAGGCATGTGGAAATAGAATTTCCCTCAACCTTTGGATAGAAATTTTGAAAATGAATTTATGGACCGAGTGTCCTAATTCATTTCCTTTCAAATGTATTATTTTACCATTGATTTCTATCTATTTTCTTAAAAAAAACTAGCATATTACCCATGCTATACATGTGTATAAATAAATAATTAAAAATTAGTTGTTAAATTAAAATAATAATAATACAAAATTGATTTGAATTACGTAGTAAAAATGATTTATAATTAATTAAATTTTATTCATTTTTATTAGAGTTACACATAGGAGAAGATTTTTATTCTAATGTCATTAATTGTGTGTTCTAAGTTCTTAATAAAAAAAAATTACAATTGCATGTCATAATTTAATTGATAAAAATTAAAGAATAAATTACAAAAATGAAATTTACTATAAAATATGAATACATTTTGTTTCGTAAGTTTCATAATTTTAAATTACCATATGATAGTAATAAATCACATTTGTTAATATACTAATTTTTTCTTATTTTGTTAAGCCTAAAAATTTGTCTACTCAAAATTATGAAAATTCATTAGGATGACTTGTGGTGTTGGACTATACATTAGAAGTGACCTAGAAGCTACTTGACTCAATATTGATACTAATGCGACCTTCACCTAATTATTAAAAATTATCTTGATCAATTCGTGGCCGATATGAGCTAGTTTGGAGGTTCTAATATTGGATTAAATATTAAAAATTAACTTAGAAAATCTAGTTCAAGTCGATTTTTTTTTTTTCCCAATAATTCTTGGTTTAAGCTATAATGCATCATATTTTAATAACTCAATATCATAAAAAATAAAAATAAAAATAAATAATCTTAGTGTTTATGGTACTTTTTATCAATCAATAAAAAAAAAAAATTATTTAGAGAATTACATTTGAACAAATTGTAGCATAAAATTTTTACTTTAAAATTTTAAGACGAACAAGTTTTCTTTGACTCTATAACTAATTTTTGAGATAGCAATTAAAACAAATTTCAATCATTATTATATGGAGAGACTTGTGTGATAAGAGTTTATAGTATACAATTTTAAAAAGTAATATTAACTCAAAATTTTTAGTACGAAAAATATGTACCCATGTTTATGTTATATTTGGTTCATGGATTTAGGTAAGAATTTGGAATGAAAAAGAAAAAAGATAGGTGAAATGTAAATAAAATGTAAATAAAATATAACTACATTTTACCTAATTTCACACACATTTTCATTTTTCCTTTCAAAATTTATACCCAAAATCATGAACCAAACACATCATCAATGTTTGAAAAGAGCTTTGGATCCTTTATAGTATTTATATACCCAATCTAAAAAAAACCTATATAATATTTGGTGGGAGAACCAAATTCTTAAAATGGATCATCAATCATATTATAAAGGAATAAAAGTTAGCCAATAAAAGATTTTTTAATTATTTAAAAAATTAAACAACAAGAAAAATAAACTATGGAAGATGTGAATTGATTCTTATATTTTGATGGTACAAAAATCTAAATTTTAAAACTACTCATTTTCAAATTTCTAAATTTAAAATTTTTAAGGATTCATTTGGAATGTGGGTTGGCTTTTTGACTTTTTTAACCTGGGACAAAGAGCATCTCCAACCCACCCTCTATAACTTCAAATATAAAGGATCTGCTTGTCACAACCCAAACCCGCCCCAATAGGTTTAGGATCGTAATCGGGCAGTAATCCGTGATTACCGAAGGCCTGTTTAACAATAATGACAAAAATACAATATAGAGGGGCTGGCGGAAGCCAGTCAATGATAAAATGATGTCCAATGAACTGCGACATTCTGAATGAGAAAAAATTTCGTAGATATAACCACATTCATAGCCATATATACATACATACCAAAAACACATATACAAAGTAGCATACAGGTTAGGGACCTAATCCCTTCACCATAACTGTACAGTCCAAAGTCTTACACATTCATTACACTTAACAAAAAGGGTGGATTGGAACACCCAAAAGCCTTGGCTCGTGCGACTCGGAACCTCGAAGTGAGGCACAATGGTTGGCTTAACAAAACAAGAGCTTAAGTCGGCGTCTCTAGCTTTGGTTCGGTGCTTGGTCACCTACATATACATATAAACTGTGAGCTAAAACCCAGTGAATAACAAATGTGTAAAGAGGTTAAGAATAATGCCCTTATAGTCTTAGAAACAATCGATTAGCATTAGAACATTTTCAATCAATATCATTCAATTCGATTCATCATATTCGTAGGTCATACGTGGTACATCTAATAGCAACAATACACTAGGTCTTACAAGACCGAACAATCAATTGATGGCCATCATACAGTAGTTCCAAGATTTGGAACTAACAGAGATCTCTGTAACAATAACGATATCGATAACAATAACAATCACAATATGCTATAAATGCCACGAATACAATTCAAAATAGGATCGTTATTCAATCGATAAAAAGTATCATTTCAGAAAGCAATATGATTTATCAATCTGAAAATGAATACGATTGAACATATCTTTACAACATTGTTACTCACAGAGATTAGGGCTGTAAGCAGGCTAGTCGGCTTCCTTAAGGCGCGTACCTTACACAGTTACAGAACAAACGCATACTAAATTACACATCTCACACATTGATAACTTGTTCCTTTCTACTTGGGTCGATGCGATTCTATTACGTTATCCCCATTAAGATGTCTTAAACATGGCCTAGGAATGCCTAGGATGGGAAGAGAATGAAAATATGTAATTGAAAATGTTTTCCAAAATTTGCTGAAAGCAGGGGGTTTCGCTCGAGCGTGGATTCCTTTGCTCGAGCGGACATGCAGAATATGCTTGGTCGCTTGAGCGTAGACTCCTTCGCTCGAGCGATCTACAAAAATGCGAAAAGTACTGGTTGTTGAAAATCTCCGCCCGATGCTCGCTCGATGCTCGCTCGAGCGTGAGACACAGTTCCTTGCTCAAGCGCAAGTCTTGTTGCTCGAGCGTGCTTCTGCACACGCAAAAATTCTGAGAGCTTGCAATTTACGCTCGAGCTAGCTTTCTGTTGCTCGAGCGAAAGTATGAAAACAAAGTTGGTCGCTCGAGCGTGAAATTCGTTGCTCGAGTGAGGAGGCAAAATTCTGGATTTCCCAGATTTGCTCCCAAAGTTCAAACCATGGATTTAACATGCCAAAACTCATTCTTTTGGGCCAAAATTCTAGAAAACACTTAGAAACTCATAATACTTCATGATTTAAAAATCATTTCTTAAAATCAAAGCCAAAAAGTATGCTAATTGTACACAAAATCAACTTAAAATGGAAGGACATGGTGTAAATATGCCATGGATGTACTTATTTGAATTCATAACCACCAACACATGATCATATGAGCTATTCTTTCCAAAAACAGAATGAATTCTTAGATTACAACTATAATATGAACATGCATATGAGAATTTCATGAAAACAACTTCAAAATTCCATGATATGGCCATACATGCATGAATTAATTCTCAAATCTACTTTTTAAACTATTTCTTGACTTTAGTCCCTAATTTCCATTAATCCGTGCATTAAACAACTTCAATTCACAATTAAAATGGTAGATTCCTACCTTAAGTCTTGAATTTCCAAGTGTGGTAGCTCAATCTTCCAAATCCTCTCCAATTTCCTCTAAATTTCAAGCAATTGTCTAGTTGAATTCAATTTCCTCCTATTCTCTCTCTCCCTCACGTTTTTGTGCAAGAAGGTGGAGGCTAATGGTGTGCCAAACAAGTATGAAATAAGAACAAAACAATGGTCTTGAGGAAATCCACTAAATGGCAAACATGTAAATAACTTAGGCTAAATCAATTAACATTATTTATTCTAATTTAATTGCTCCAAATCAAATTTCAATTAGACATACCATAAAATTATATAATTCCTAATTAGCATATAACACAAGTCAATTTCTGAATCAGTCGTCGATAAGGCTGTCAATTCGCAAATTGAAATCAAAACATGAACAGGTCTTTCTATATCAACCCGATAAAAATGCAATTAAAACAACACACTCACATAATTAATTTAGGATTTCATCTTAATCATTTACTTATTTTGCTTAATCATGAATTAGCGTTAACCATGAGTCGGGGTTGTCACAATCTTCCCCTCTTTAAAAGAGTTTGGTCCTCCAAACTCGAATTACCTTCATTTTGGAAGAACACTGGATTTAAAAGAAACAATTCCGGATATCTTTTCATCATGCCGTCTTTTCTTTCCCAAGTTGCATAAATGCCACCATGAATTTTGCGAATCCACTTTTACTAACAAAATTTCTTTTTTTCTTAGCTTATTGATTCGTCGGTTCACAATCTGGATAGGCCGTTCTTCATAAGTGTAGTCTTCACTCAATACCACATGGGTAGGCTCGATAACATGGAAAGGGTCCCGTAGACAGTCCCGCAACATCGAGACATGAAAGACATTATGCATGTGTTCCATTTCAGGAGGGAGTGGGAGTGCTACTTGATATGCCACTGGATTAATCTTCTCAATGATTTCATGCGGCCCAACATACCTCGGTGCCAACTTACCCTAGGTTCTAACACGTGTCTGCCCTTTCATGGGTATTACTTTAATAAAAACATGATCACCCACTTCATATTCCCTATCTCGCCTTTGGACATCCGCATAACTTTTCTGTCGGCTTTGTGCGGTTTTCAATCTTTGTTGAATCAATGTCACCTTTTCTGTTGTTTCATGCACAATCTCAGGGCCAAGTAAAGGCCCATCTCCAACTTCTGCCCAACAAATAAGAGACCGACATTTTTTTCCATATAAAGCCTCAAAAGGCGCCATACCAATACTCGAATGAAAACTATTGTTGTAGGCAAATTCAGCCAAAGGCAAATGACTTTCCCAATTCCCTTGAAAATCAAGTACACACATACGTAGTAAGTCTTCCAGAGTTTGGATTGTTCTTTCTGATTGGCCATCTATCTAAGGATGGTACGCACTACTCAATCTCAATTCAGTACCCAATGCTATTTGCAGACTTTGCCAAAATCTCGATATAAACTTCAAGTCCCTATCAGAAACAATGGACACAGGCACTCCATGCAATCTAACAATCTCATTAATATAACTTGTAGCCAACTTATCCGCATTATAAATTGCTTTGACAAGTAAAAAATGAGCAGACTTAGTTAACCAATCAACAATAACCCAAATTGAATCCATACCTCTATTGGAGCGAGGTAGTCCAATAATGAAGTCCATAGTGATATGCTCTCATTTCCATTCTGGTATTGACAAAGGTTGAAGCAAACCCGCGGGTCGTTGATGTTCGGCTTTGACTTGTTGGCAATGTAGGCATTTTGACACAAACTCGGCAATTTCTTTCTTCATTCCTGGCCACCAGAAATTAAGTTTCAAATCTTGGTATATTTTCGTATTTCCTGGATGAATAGAGAGTTTTGAACTGAGGGCTTCTTGCAAAACTCACCCTTTCAACTCAGGGTCATTTGGTACACATAATCTTCCTTTGAATTTCAACACATCGTTTTCAAATCTAAAACCCGGCCTCGGTTTGGATTCCCGTTCATCAATAATCTTTCTCAGAAATTCATCCCTAACTTGTTTCTCTTTAATTTCCTCAATAAGTGTCGGTTGAGCAGAAATAGCAGCCAATATCCCACATTGTTCCCGCAAAACAATTTCGACCTCAAATTTCTCAAGATCATGTAGTAGTTCCTTCTGTCCGGTGAGTAAACAGGCCAAATTCCCAATTGATTTCCGACTAAGTACATCAGCAACGGTGTTAGCTTTCCCCAAATGGTACAAAATTTGCAAGTCATAGTCTTTTATCAATTCTAACCATCTCTGCTGTCTCATGTTCAACTCTTTCTGTGTAAAGAAGTATTTTAAACTCTTGTGATCGGTGTACACTTCACATGTTGCCCCATATAAGTAGTGGCGCCAAATTTTCAATGCAAATACTACTGCGGCAAGTTCCAAGTCATGAGTTGGATAATTCTTTTCATGTGGTCTCAGTTGTCGGGAAGCATACGCAATAACTTTACCATTCTGGATTAATACACACCCCAAACCCTTATAAGAAGCATCACTGAAAATAGTAAATCCATCCATACCTGAGGGTAAAGTGAGAATCAGCACAGTCATAAGTCGAGTTTTTAATTATTGGAAAGCTGATTCTCTCTAATTGGTCCAGTCAAACGGTACTCCTTTTTGAGTCAATTAAGTCAACGGCAAAGTAATTTTGGAAAAGTCTTTCACAAATCTTCAGTAGTACCCGGCTAAACCCAAGAAACTCCGAACTTCAGTAACATTAGTCGGTCTAAGCCAATTCACCACTTCTTCAATCTTCTGTGGGTCAACTGAAATGCCCTCCTTACTAATCAGATGTCCCAAAAACATCACACTATCAAGCCAAAAGTCACACTTTGTCAATTTTGCATATAATTTCTGTTCTCGTAAGGTTTGTAACGCAATTCTCAAATGATGTTCATGTTCCTCCTTACTCTTGGAATAAATCAGGATATCATCTATAAAGACAACCACAAATTCATCGATGAATGGTTTGAAAATTCTATTCATAAGATCCATAAATGCAGCAGGTGCATTAGTAACTCCGAAAGGCATAACAAGAAATTCATAATGTCCATACCTTGTTCAAAAGGCAGTTTTCTCAATGTTTTCAACTTTGACTTTCAATTGGTGATACCCGGATCTAAGGTCAATTTTGGAAAAGACTTTAGCACCTTGTAGCTAGTCAAATAAATCATTAATGCGAGACAATGGGTATTTGTTTTTCACTGTCATCTTGTTCAGTTCACGGTAGTCAATACAAAGTCTTAATGAACCATCCTTCTTTTTCACAAATAAAACTGGAGCGCCCCACGATGAACTCCTGCAACTAGATTTTCAATTCTTTCAATTCAGTAGGTGCAATTCTGTACGGAGCTTTGGAAGTTGGCTGTGTACCTGGTAACACCTCAATGGTGAACTCAATCTCCCTGTCAATCAGATCCCGTGGCAAATCATCTGGAAAGACATCTGGGAATTCTTTGACTATTGGAATACTGTCCACATTAGCTTTAGCATCAGTAAGCACGATCAATATACAACATAAATACCCTTTACATCCATTTTTAATCAATTTAAATGCTTTTACAGATGAAATTAGGTATGGGGGAGGTACAACACTAACTCCGTTAAACACAAATTCAAGCAATCCAGATGGACGAAAAATAACTTGCTTCGTTACACAATCAATGGAGGCATGATATTTTGTTAACCAATCCATTTCCAAAATCACATCAAAATGATCAAGATTTAAAGGTAGCAAATCAACATAGAAAAGTACATCCCTGATAACAATCTCACATGCAGGATACGCATAAGCATAAGTCATAGATCCCCCAGCAAGTGAAGATACAGCTAACAAATAGTTCATGGGTTCCAGTGGTCTATTTAATTTTCATGAAAAAGCATGCGACACAAACGAATGTGTAGACCCCGAATCAATCAGAATATAAGCATTTTGAGCACAAATTGAAAGTACACCTGACACAACTGTCTCGGTATTCTGTACATCTCCTGGTACAAGTGCAAACACTCGGCCTTGCCTCAAAGGTTCTTTCTCAGTAGCTTTGGAATTGGGTTTTGGTGTAACAGTCGATGCTGCAGCACTTGCTACGGGTCTGCTAAAATTCTGGGAAGCGAGAGCACAGTCTTTAACTATGTGGCCCACCTTGCCACATTTGTAACATGCTCCGGAGATTCTATAACAAACCCTTTTGTGTCTTTTGCCGTATGCTGAACAAGGCGGTATAGAGTTGTTGCCTTGGTTGGAACTATTGGTTGACCCTGTGTTTTGTTTTTTATTCAATGAACTGTTCCGACCCTTCTTAAAATTAATTCCTTGCCTCTTACCCCGCCATTCAGTCACCGGTGTCTTAGACTGTTTTAGTGCTGCCATATTTGCCTCAGCTATGATCGCCCGGTCAAGGACATCCACGTACTTAAGTAATTTCAAAACATTGATTCGATCCAGTATTTCCACATTAAGCCCACCCTCAAACTTTCTAGCCTTTTTATAGTTGGTATCCACCATGTGTGGTGCGTATCGGGTGAGCTCAGTGAACTTAGATTCATATTCAGCTACTGACATGGTACCCTGCTTCAGTTATTCAAATTCAGTCACTTTACGGTCCTTGACACACTGAGGAAAGTACTTCTCATAAAAAGCTTCCTTAAACTATGTCACACCCCAAAGCCGGGTATGACCGGCCGTGGCCCAGAGGGACCTAGCCCAAGGCACACGTAAGCCTAAACATGAACCCAAAACCACAAAGAATAAATGTGATGATAGCCCAGAAATAAATAAATCAAAACTCAATCCAGTAACATGCCACAATTGAAAAACAAGTCGTAACCAACTTCCTAAAAATATATATATACTAAATGGGACACAAACCGCCCACAACATAAAATAATTCTAAATAAAACTCAACCACAATGCATGCACAAAACTCGACAAGCAACCTAAAACAAATTAAATAAATGCCCTAGAGGTTCATGAAATTGAGTCCCCGCTACACCAAGAGTCCACTCTAAGTCCTTCTAACACTTGAAAATGGTAACAATTAAGTCAGCTGATAGCTCAGTGAGTAGCAACATGGATAGTAAATACAGTTTTGAAAATAGGGTTCAATTCCAAAATAAGATATATATCACAGAAACTTGATTGGCATACAGTTTGGTAAATACAATCTGTTTCAAAAAGAAGGTTCCACAGTTCAACACTTAAAATACTCACGTCTCGCAAGAACATGATAAATAACATTTTCCACTTAAAACAGATTATAACATGAACACCAATAATTTTCTAGATACCAATAAAAACAAATAATATGCCACACAGTTCTCAAGGCTATAAGCCCCGTTAGATCCAATACCGAACTAAAAGTCATCCTCAGGGTGGCACCTGGGCCTTTTCTCAAAGACGATCCGATTGAAGGTCACCTAGCTTTTTTTTAAGGTCTTTTCCTTACAATCGTTGAGCACTAGAGTCATCACGGCCCAACCCGGATTTGTTCCCTAGTGGCCAAAGTCACCACACACAGTGGAATAATTTCCCTAGACTAAATACACACATGGTCCCAATAATCAATACACATCAGTTTCGCAAAACATGGTAGTTCATCATTATAAACACGAGACCAAAACAGTATGCCAAGTTCACACATGTTTCCGAAATAATTTGATTTCATTGATAATATAATAATTTATCAAAATAGTTTAGTCTTAAAACAACAATTTAATTTTCCAACAATTCAGGGTAGGGAAACATTTATAAAAATATATAGCATGAAACTACTCACTTGAAACCGAAATAATATAATCCTCGAATAGAGTATAAAAGTCCAACTAGTGTCCTGAACCAAGTATGAAAACTACATGTCACTACTAATTTAAAAATACTAAAGAATAAGAACTAAGTAACCCCAAACTGAAGCGCACTAACACGGCTCAACCCAACTCACAATTACTCTTAAATATTACCTAAGTTCATATTCTTCAAGGTCTAAAATCACTCAAGACATGGGTTCCGATCGAAACTTAACTAAAAGTGACTTCAAGATAAAATAGAATTTCAAACAAGCCTTCCCAACATATTCGCTAACTTTGAAAATTATAAAACCCACTCCACGCTATTCAAAAAATTCCAATAACCTCCAGATATGATCTAATATATCCTAAGTTTCAAACCCAATTGGTTTCACTTGATTTGCTTATCAAAATAATTATCTACAATTTATTATATCCAAACAGGTTGTTTTCTGCAGCACTTTAAAAAAATTGACGGTTCTCTTAATATACACTAGCAATCAATGCAAGGCGAAAAAATTACGAAACTAGACTCGTAACCGGTTCTAATGACACTAATTTGATAATTTTTGGATTTATACCCAAAGAGAACAACACTCCCGAATTTACTGTTTCGGACTGGTTTCCTGGACAGATTTGAATACCTCAATTTATATGGATTTTGACTCCCAAAAATTATGAAAAAATTCATATATGCAATTCAATATGTAATTGATCTACTGTAAAAATTTCAGTTCAAAATTCATCCGTTTGATATGGTTTCTTGATTTTTAAAGTTCGTGATTATGCACAGAATTTTTTAACTGAGAATAATACCCATTCTTTATACATGAATTTAACTCCTCAAATTTCTTAACAGTATATATATATATACAAAATATATAAACCTACAACCTCCATGAATGAATAAAATAATAATGGAATAAAGATAAAAACAAAACCAAAAGGAAGAAGAAAGATAAAGACCTAGTATACACCAAAAAATCCATCCTTCTTTGCAACCCCTTTTTTTTCTTCTTCTTTTCTCTCAATCTCTCTCTTTCCCCGAGGCTGCCTCCTGCTGCTGCTATAGAATGTATTAGGCAACCTAGGGTTATGTATTTAAACAAAAGGCTCTAGATTATTATCTCTTTATATTATTTTATTTTCTAACCCATTAATTTAAATAAAATACAAGTATTACTAAATCAAAATATACTAACTTATTGGTCCCCTATTATTTATTTATTTATTATAAATTTTGCCTCTAAATTAAAACTTCCACCGTAAATTTATTTTAGGTTTTAAAATTAATTGAAAGACCCTTCAAATATTTAATTTGCACTTTAGGATTCACCATCAAAATATTTGAGATTGTAATATTATTATTATTTAATTATTTACTTGATTTGTATATTCGGGTTCTCACAAACTAAGACCAGGTCATAGCAGTGTTTGTATCAAGAATAAGCACCTACCACCGTCTAACTTCTTCTTGTAAAGTGAAAGTAGCCAATAGCATTTTATGTGCCTCTGAATATGGAAATACTTCAAATAGTTTTTCAGTTTCTAGGATCCATGCTTCGGCCTTTAAGGGCTCAAGACCTCCCTGGAATGTCGGTGGCTTCATTTTGTTAAACTTCAGTGTCAAAGCAATCACATTATCATTGGCGTTTGGTTCTGGCTGCACTGGTTTTAGAAGAGGAGGTGGGGGCTGTTGGTTTTGTTGTTGTCTTAAAGCCTTAGTCAATAATTCAACCATTCTTTCCAATATTACCATTCTTGTTTCAAATGATTTAGATTCATCGGTATTTCTTGCATTCTCCATTTCATTATAGGAAACATAGTAATAATAAACATAGGAAAGATGGTTTCATATTCATACATGTTTTTCATATGCACAAACTACGCCCACACACATTCGCATATACTCATGAAATGCGCTATTACTTTTCTAGAACACCCTATAACTCATTTGGACACGTGTGTGTAGGGATGGCAATGGGAGTTAATGAGGTGGATATTAATTCTCCATCCCCATTCCCATGGGTGCTACCCTCCCCATCTCCTAATGGGTTTGGATATTCCCCAACCCAACTTGACCCTTCTTTTTTTTTTCTTTTTTTTTTTTAAATTCACAACCAAAGTTAAATATACATTCAATCTTTTTTTTTTAAGGTTCACAATTTTCTTTTTTAAAAAAAAAAAAAAGATTCAAAACCAAAGCTAAATATACATTCAATCTTTCTTTTTTTCAAGGTTCACAATTTTTTTTTTTTTAAAAGTAAGATTCACAACCAAAACTAAAAATACATTCAATCTCTTTTTATTTTTTATTTTTATTTTTTTTAAGGTTCATAACCATTATTTTTTTAAAGATTCGCAACCAAACATAAATATACATTCAATTTTATTTTATTTTATTTGGCTCAACAATAAAATCAAATACACATTAGTTAACATTGTCACGTTATTCTTGTCAAATTTTCTGTATATCTAGAATTTTTAAAATTTATTTCGAAAAATTCAATCTTAACCAAAGCTAAATATACATTCAATCTTATTTTATTTTATTTGGCTCAACAACAAAATCAAATACACATTAATTAACATTATCACATTATTCTTGTCAAATTTTATGTATGTCTATAATTTTTTAAATTTATTTAGAAAAATTCTATTCCTACAAAAAAAATTCCTTCTTTTTTAATTTCATGTATCTCCTTCTCCTCTCTATTAATTGATCTTCAATAATCTAAAGGTAAGTTATTGCTCTCGTTTCCATCTTCTTCTTTTTCTTTTTCTTTTAAAAATTTTTATTTGCATTTATAAAATGAATTTTCTTATTTTAATATCTCCTGCAATTATTTTATTGGATTTCTTTCTGATTTGATGGTAACCTTTAGATTGAATTTTTCAATTTTCATCTTAACTAGTGATCACCTTAATTGAAATTTTGTACATTTTGTCTTCAATTTCCATGTTTTGGTTATGATTAATTGCGAGTTTTTGATCGATAGTCACAATCTTGTCACCGCTAGATTGTCGTCATCGCAAATCGTCGTTGCTGTAGTAAGAGGATGAGAGAGAGTGAAAATTAGAACTCTAATTGTCAACAGAGTAGGGATGACAATGGATAATCTACCATATGGGTATCCATGGAGACACAACCCAAATACTTAGGTTTTTCCTTTTTTCTTGTCCGTCAGGTAGGGTAAGTGATGTTCTTTAAATCTCAACCGGGGATGTGTACCCACTAATTTCCCCATATTTTTTTAGGGTACATCGAAAAATAATTTTTCCATATATTTTCACTACTCTGTTGACAATTAGAGTTCTAATTCTCACACTCTCTCATCCTCTCACTACAGTAATAGCGATTTGCGATGACGACAATCTAGCAGTTACAAGATTGTGACTATCGATAAAAAATACACAATTAATCATAACCAGAACATGGAAATTGAAGAAAAAAATGTACAAAATTTTAATTAAGGTGATTGCTAGTTAAGATGAAAATTGAGAAATTCAATCTAAGGTTACCATCAAATCAGAGAAAAATCCAATAAAACAATTGCAGGAGATATTGAAACTAAAAAATTCATTCTATAAATGTAAATAAAAAATTTTAAAAGAAGAAGAAGAAGAAGAAGAAGAAGAAGAAGAAGATGGAAACAAGATTAATAACTCACATTCAGATTATCGAAGATCAAATAATAGAGAGGATAAGGAGATACATAAAATTAAAAAAAAAATTAAAAGGAAGATGAAATTTTTTTGTAGGAATAGAATTTTTCTAAATAAATTTAAAAAATTCTACATATACATAAAATTTGACAAGAATAATGTAACAATGTTAGTCAATGTGTATTTGATTTTGTTGTTGAGTTAAATAAAATAAAATAAAATAAGACTAAATGTATATTTAGCTTTGGTTGTGAATCTTAAATAATAATAAAAAAATGGTTGTGAACCTTTAAAAAAAATTTAAAAAAAAAAACAAAAAAAAGAAAAAAGATTGAATGTATATTTAGTTTTTGGTTGTGAATCTTAAATTAAAAAAAAAAAAGAAAAAAAAATTGGTTGTGAACCTTAAAAATAAAAAAGATTGAATGTATATTTAGTTTTTGTTGTGAATCTTACAAAAATAAAAATAAAAATAAAAAAGTTGTGAACCTTAAAAAAAAAAATAAAATTTAAAAAAAGAAAAGAAAAGAAAAGAAAAAAGATTGAATGTATATTTAGCTTTTGGTTGTGAATCTTAAAAAAAAAAAAAAAAATGGTTGTGAGCCGTTAAAAGAAAAGAAACAAGATTGAATGTATATTTAGCTTTGATTATGAATCTTAAAAAATATATATATATGGGGAAATTAGTGGGTACCCATCTCCTGTGGATATTTAAAGAATATCACTTACCCTACCCGACAGATAAGAAAAAAAGGGAAAACTCATGTATTTGGGTTGGGTCTCCATGGATACCCATAGGGTAGGTTATCCATTGCCATCCCTACGTATGTGTGGTATAACTCGTGCTCTGATACCACTTTGTTACAACCCAAACCCACCCCTATAGGTTTAGGATCGTAACCAGCCAGTAATCCGTGATTACCGATGGCCTGTTTAACAATAATGACAAAAATACAATATAGAGGGGCTAGCGGAAGCCAGTCAATGATAAGATGATGTCCAATGAGCTGCGACGTTCTGAATGAGAAAAACTTTCGTAGATACAACTACATTCATAGCCATATATACATACATACCTGTAGACGTCCCCGAACGTCCCGGGAGAATCTCGTTTTGTTCATTTGGGCTTTCTACAGTTCGGACTCAATGTCACGGTTCTTAATCTGATCTCGCAAAGTGCAATACGTGATTGATAAATCACTAAAGAGTCCAAGTCCGGCAAATCGTTTTGAAAAATTGATTTTTAGAAAGAAGTGCCAAACATGAACTGTTTTTCCAGATACAGAGTTGCCACCTAAATATTTCATTTTTGAGGAATTTAGGAAACCCTGACTCGTTGCCTAAGGCCACGTGTCCGTCATTACCAAAGTTGCCTCAACTCGGGAACTTGGGTACGATTGGAGAAGGTCATGCAATGAGCATCCCCGCTTGCCCGATCAAAGATCGGCCACTACTAAACATGATATCTTGTTTTTGAAAACATATGTGTTCTTATTCCGGTTTATTAGCCTAGAATTACTACGTGATGCGCACAGCAAAACAAGTATAGACTAGATTGCCCAAGTTAGAACAAAGCATCGCATATATTTTTGTTTTGAAAATAGATTGAAGTTTGTACCTCGCAAGTAGGCTAAAACAGGAGTTTCGACGAATTATTCCAATTCAAGCAACCCAACCTTCACCCACAGGCATTCAGGTAGTTATATCACGTAAGCACATAGCCTCATGGTAAGCATGCTGTCATGGCAGTCACTCACACGCATGCAAGGATGCTAAAGTATAAACACTTACTGAGTACTCCGAGCCAAAAGAAAGAAGCTAATTAGAAAACATGCATGAATTCTAACTATGCTGAGATGCCTAATGCAACACATGCAAGAATGCAACTAAGATAGGCTCGGCTATTCTAAAATGGCATATGAGATGTTACAGATAACATGTGTTCAACTTGGAATTGAAATACAATGCAGTTAGTATGATGCGCCGACCCCGATGCATGCAAGGCAAATAAATGAATGCAAACATGCGAAGCATAAGGATGCTAATTGAAACATGTCCTAAAACTAACCATCGTAAGCTGGTAAATAAAAAGGGGAAAAGACGTGGGGTTAGAAGACATGCATCACACACACGCACACTTATTATAACATTGCCCTCTCTCGGAGGGTCCAAATAAATAATACAAAATCGAATTAACTAATTATTACACAACACTAACTAATTAACACATTAACTAAACTAGCATGCAAACTATGTAAAATAGGCTGCCTCAGCTCTACTTTGAATGATAAATGATGCATGCATGCTTGAATCGCCTTGTCGGGAAATCCATCGCGATGCCCCGGCTCACCTTTGTTTGCAATTGATTTCAGAAACTTGCACAAAGCTCCAGAAGGCTGAAACTACACCCTGGGAACCCATGGGAAGGCTGCCGACTAGCTCATGGCCTTGGAGACCACCTACCGACCACCTTTTGTGGGAGAAACCCAAAAGGGTAGTCGGCCTGCCAGAAAAGCTGGTCGGCCGACTAGTTTCTGCCCCTGGTTTCTGGTTTTTCTGCAATAAAGGCAAGAGAGAGAGAGAACAAGGTATTTTCAACATATGTGTGCATGACCACTCCCTCCATCATTGCATAAGCTCTAGGGGGCGTAGTCCTCGAATCTTGGGCTACCAATCACGCATCTCTATGCATGATGGCCGAGGAGTCGGATTACACGACTCAATGTGAAATGAATGCACGTATAAACACATAAATGCCTAAACTCCATCATGTGTTAGTCAAGAGTGTCGGCGACTGAGAATCGAGGCACGTTTCATCACTTGGAGTATGAAACATCCCTCGTTTCCCGTGTTTGGACTAACTCCTATTCCAAATACAATACAACAAGTAGAATGGCATGCACAATGCGACCTCAAGCATGCAATCCTAAGGCGATGCAACCAAGTCATGCAAAGGATAACGTGCAAACATGCAAACTAGCATACGCAATGCTACGAACTAACAATGGCATACTCAATGCACATGATACTATATGTCGTACACAATGCACATGTGAAGACTATCATACACAATGAAGTGAACAAGGCATGCGCAATGCAACGATCAAACATGCGACAACGCGGCATACTCAATGCTATGAACTACAATGGCATACTCAATGCAAAATGGACTTAAACCAAAATGAATGGGCCCCAGCCACACCCAAATCAGTGGCCATGCATGATGAAAATGAGGCAACAAAACACATGCAAACATGCAAGATGCAAGGGCCCAAAGCCTAGGGCACAAGATACAACTGTATGAAAGCATGGAAATGATGAAATATGGCATATAACAACACATGTTCCAGCTCTGAAATGACATACAAAATGGTCCCGAATCATGCAAACAACTCATGTTATGCATGTTGAATGGCTCAAATATCGAAACTAGTGAAGTGCATTACACTAGAGGTATGCAAAGGAATGCCCAAATGAACAAACCAACCACAAACAGTCCCTATGCAGGCCTAAAACAGCGGCAAAATGGACTAAGATGATGGCCTGAAATGCACAAAAATGAAGCTCATTCAATAGCCCATAAATGAGGTATACAAGCACAACTGTCAAACGCATTTAAAGAGTGGAAAACAAAGGAACATGGCACAAGTATAGGCTCTGAAGTAACATGCTCAATGATGCCAAGACATGGAAACACCTCAAGTTAAGCATGCAAGGGGGGTCCAAAACTCAAGGCTAGGCAAGGATATTACACTACAAGTATGCATGGCAAGTATCATTTGACCAAGAGGTCTCAAAACAGAGCTAAGGCAGCCCAAAATATGAACAAAATCAGTTTGAATTATGGCCAAAATATGCTAGAATCAATGGCCAAAACAACATGCAATGTAAGCTAGTGAGCATGGTTTACACTACAAGCATGTAAAGCATTCAAGAGGCCACTAAACCAGCCAAAGACAGAGCTATGATATGCCAAAGAATGACCAAAAACCCACTGAAACATGACCAATACATGCAAGAATGACATGCTCATTTGATAAGCTATGAAGAGGATTATTCTACACATGCAAGAGGCAAACATGAGGTGACCAAAACAGCCCTAGACAAAGTCTAGGCAGGTCCTAAAAGTCACTAAAAATGGTCTGAACCAAGGTTAGGAAGTATGAAAATATGCACTCCTTGGAAAGGACAAGTATGCTAGTAAACGAGACAACAAGAGAGAGGGTCACCCTTCTCTGATTTTGGCCCTCAAAACCACATTCTCACCACTGAAAATCTATTGGATTTCAGTGGTAGGAAGGCCAAGCAAAGATTAAATCAAAGGCTTTATGGCATGGCACAAAACAAGGCTATTTAAAGCATGCAAAAGGGGAGATGACCTTCAACACCAAAATGGTCTTAAACAAACATCAAAAGGACCTCAAAACAAGAATTTTTTCAGTTGACAACAAAGCTCAAATAAGCATGCAAGTTTGGCTAAGAGAGGGATCAAAATAATGCTTAAAATAGGGAAAAGTGATTACCCTTGAAGCTCAGCAAAAACTAGCAGTTTCTATGCACCAAAAACCAACTTTTGAGACCTCTCAAGAGCCTCGAAGAACTCAATAACAATGGTGGAGGTGTTAGGCTATGAGGTGTGGTGCAAAGGGTTAAGAACAAAGCACTCTTTAGGGCCAAAATGTAGAGATATAGAGAGAGATATGTCTCTTTGCCTTAGACCAAAAATCTGAACCCTCACAAAGGAGGGGGAGGCCTTCCTTTATAGACAAAGGAGGCCAAAGCTTCTCAAAGAAGCTAAAAACCAAGGTCAAAGATCCTCCATACAGTGGAGGATGCAGTCTGTGCCTTCCAGCTGGCACAGTTGGCAACAACTCATAGAGAAAAAACTAGAGGGAGTAGGCCGACCAGTTAAGGTGGTCGGCCGACCACTTTCCCTGGTCAGCTGACCAGGGTGAATGGTCTCCCTCAAGAAAAAGTGGTTGGCCAGCCCATTTGATAGTCTCCCAACTGAATGCAAGCTAGTGGTATGGTGGGAGACCAGCAAATGTGGCTTAAAGACCAAGAAAACCAACTTCCCGACAAGAGAACCGGCTGGCAGGGAGAAAGTGGTCTCCAAGGAGAAAAGGTGGTCTCCACCCTTGTACCACCTTCCAAACAATGAAAACAAGGTTCATGCCAAACATGAACCAACACCGACGCAAAACGAGGGTTCGGGGGGCAAAACGCGCGGTTGGGTGCTCCGAAAACAGGCTGTTAAGCACCAAAAGTGGCATGCGACCACAAAGGTGGTCTCCCGGGCAGCAGTGTCCCTCTAGACAGAGGAAACAAGGTGTGTGCCAAAAATCGTGCCAAGCGAAGAATGTTAAGCGGTCCCGAACCGAGGTGCGCGGCCGACAGCTCCGAAAATCGGAAACTGGTCTCCAAACGGGAACAGTGGCCTGCGACCACGAAAAGTAGCCTATGGCCACTGAGAGATGGTCTACAAGACCTCTCCCTCCCTCCGGGAAGAGAAAGTAAGACTTGGTGCACAAACCGAGGTAAAGCATAAAAGGGCCCCGAGGTCCGGGGGTAAGGACCTCTGCCGAAACTCCGAGACCTCAGAACGAGCACAACATTCGCAATCACCGAGTGCTCAATCGATGATGTCTGAGTCTTAAGGTCGGTCAAAAATAGGGTGTCTACAATACCAAAAACACATATACAAAGTAGCATACAGGTTGGGGACCTAATCCCTTCACCATAACTATATAGTCCAAAGTCTTACACATTCATTAGACTTTAAAAAAAAAAAGGTGAATAGGAACACCCAAAAGCCTTGGCTCGTGCAGACTCAAAACCTCAAAGTGAGGCACAATAGCTAGCTTAACAAAACAAGAGCTTAAGTCGGCGCCTTTAGCTTTGGTCCGGTGCTTGGTCACTTACATCTATATATAAACTGTGAGCTAAAGCCCAGTGAATAACAAATGTGTAAAGAGGTTAAGAATGATGTCCGTACAGTCTTAGAAACAATCGATTAGCATTAGAACATTTTCAATCAATATCATTCAATTCAATCAATTCGATTCATCATATTCGTAGGTCATACATGGTACATCCAATAGCAACAATACACTAGGTCTTAAAAGACCGAACAATCAATTGATGGCCATCATACAATAGTTCCAAGATTTGGAACTGACAGAGATCTCTGTAATAATAACGATATCGATAACAATAACAATCACAATACACTATAGATGCCATGAATACAATTCAAAATAGGATCGTCATTCAATCGATAAAAAGTATCATTTCAGAAAGTAATATGATTTATCAATCTGAAAATAAATATGATTGAACATATCTTTACAACATTGTTACTCACAGAGACCAGGGCTGTAAGCTAGCTAGTCAGCTTCCTTGAGGCGCGTACCCTACACAATTACAAAACGAACGCATACTAAATTACGCATCCCAGACATTGATAACTTGGTCCTTTCTACTTGGGTCGATGTGATTCTACTACGTTATCCCCGTTAAGATGTCTTAAACATGGCCTAGGATGGGAAGAGAATGCAAAAATGTACTTGAAAATATTTTTCAAAATTTGCTGAAAATAAGGGGTCTCGCTCGAGCGTGGATTTCTTTGCTCGAGTGGACATGCAGAATGTGCTTGGTCGCTCGAGGGTAGACTCCTTCACTCGAGCGATCTGCAAAAATGTGAAAAGTACTGGTTACTGAAAATCTCCACTCGATACTCGTTCGAGCGTGAGACACAGTTCCTCACTCGAGCGCAAGTCTTGTCGCTCGAGCGTGCTTCTTCACACACAAAAAATCTGAGAGCTTGCAATTTATGCTTGAGCTAGCCTTCTGTTTCTCGAGCGAGAGTATGAAAACAAAGTTGGTTGCTCGAGCGTGAAATTCGTCGCTCGAGTGAGGAGGCGAAATTCTGGGTTTCCTAGATTTGCTCCCAAAGTTCAAACCATGGATTTAACAAGCCAAAACTCATTCTTTTGGGCCAAAATTCTGGAAAACACTTAGAAACTCATAATACTTCATGATTTAAAAATCATTTCTTAAAATCAAAGCCCAAAAGTATGCCAATTGTACACAAAATCAACTTAAAATGGAAGAACATGGTGTAATTATGCCATGCGTGTACTTATTTGAATTCATGACCACCAAGACACGATCATTTGAGCTATTCTTTCCAAAAACATAATGAATTCTTAGATTACAACTATAATATGAACATGCATGTGAGAATTTCATGAAAACAACTTCAAAATTCCATGATATGGCCATACATGCATGAATTAATTCTCAAATCTACTCTTTAAAGTATTTCTTGACTTTAGTCCCTAATTTCCATTAATCCGTGCATTAAACAACTTCAATTCAAAATTAAAATGGTAGATTCCTAGCTTAAGTCTTGAATTTCCAAGTGTGGTAGCTCAATTTTCCAAATCCTCTCCAATTTCCTCTAAATTTCAAGCAATTGTCTAGCTGAATTCAATTTCCTCCTATTCTCTCTCTCCCTCACGTTTTTGTGCAAGAAGGTGGAGGCTAATGGTGTGCCAAACAAGTATGAAATAAGAACAAAACAATGGTCTTGAGGAAATCCACTAAATGGCAAACATGTAAATAACTTAGGCTAAATCAATTAGCATTATTTATTTTAATTTAATTTCTCCAAATCAAATTTCAATTAGACCTACCATAAAATTATTTAATTCCTAATTAGCATATAACACAAGTTAATTTCTGAATCAGTCACCGATAAGGCTATCAATTCGTAAATTGAAATCAAAACATGAACAGGTCTTTCTATATCAAACAGATAAAAATGCAATTAAAACAGCACACTCACATAATTAATTTAGGATTTTATCCTAATCATTTACTTATTATGCTTAATCATGAATTAGCGTTAACCATGAGTCCAGGTTGTCACAATGCTTCTCCAACCCATCCTCTAAATCCATCTCTATTTGGAAGGAGGATGAGTTGATCCTTCATATTTGGAGAGAGGGTGAAAAATAGAGGATCCCCTCTAAAATACTATTATTCTATATTTTTTATTATATTACAAATAACTTTTAATATATAAATTTAATTTTTATAAAATTGACATCATTAAAAATGGTGAAATTATACCTTTAAAATGAGTATAATATTAAATATACTTTACAAAAATTTCAAAATTAAATATTTGTTAATGAACAAAAATTATTTACTTTTGGATGAAAATATTTTCTAGAGAAATCTTTAGAGAAGAAAATAATGATTAATGTTTTTTAAAAAAAAATGCCCAACAAGTTCCCAAAAAAAAAAAAAATGTTGTTGATAACACCCACCTGAAAGAAAATAAAGATTTGTGGTTGGAGTTTGAATCAATAATGACATACTCTATATTGACTTTTGGAATAAAAAAATTTATTTTCATCCTCTTGGTGAGAGGATTGGGTTGGAGTTGCTTTAAGAAGTCGCATGTGGGATAGATTTTTTTGATTTTTGTGAGAGAAAAAATTTAATGATTGTGATTTGGATGTGATGTTTTGTTTTATTGGACTAAAAAACCTATTTTGCCTTTTTGTAACTAAAATAGCCAAAAAGCTTGGCATCCAAACGAACCCTAAGTAACTTTCTTTTTAAAATGTGTAAATTTAAAATGTGTAAATCAAGGTATGACAATATATTTTTTTAAATGATTCAATAAAAGTTATAAGATTTCTTAAAAATTTTAAAATTGATTAATTAAATTTCCTTTTCAAATTTCTAAACACGTTAATTAAGTTTCCTTTTGAAATGTCTAAATCAAGGTATAATAAGATTTTTTTTAAATGATTCAATAAAAGTTAAAAGATTTTTTTAAAATTTTTTTTAAACTGATTAGTTTTCAAATTTCTAAATTTAAATTTATAGCTAGATTAATTAACTTTCCTTTAGAAATGTGTAAATCAAAGGATAATAAGATTTTTTTTGTTAATAATTCAATAAAAATTAACCAATAGAAGATTTTTTAATTATTTAAAAAAAAAGAATTGTAAAAAAACAGTAAGAGAGTTTTGAATTTCACAAAGTTGTTCTCGTTAGAAACTTCATCTTTCTTAATATATAGTTAGGTTTTTTTTTTTAAGGTCCCTCGTATTAAGATTTTATAGCATAAAGGACATCTAATATTTTTATAATGTCTAAGGTCCCTCAAGTTGGTCCAGAGAAAATTGGTCAAAATGAAAACAGAGAGAAATTTCTTTGGTACTAAGAGAAATTTTGTGAGAGAAATTTCTCTGGGTTGCTTCTTTGCTTGCCTTCACTCTTGGTGTCAAGCAAATAATGGGAATTTCTCTGGCCTTTTCCAGAGAAATTCTCATCTTTCTGTAGAGGAGAATTTCTCTGGAGAGAATGAGAGATCAAATCGAACAACATCAATATTGCTCTCCTTCTCAACAAGAGGGTTTCAAAATTTGATTTCACAAACATTGGGTTTTATACAAATTAAGCATTCCAGGTTCCAACTCGAAACCAAAGAATTTCTCTGGACAAACCCAGAGAAAATTCAATTTAAAAACCAGAGAATTTCTTTGGTTTCAACCCAAAGAAAATTCAGTTCAAATGAAAAAAAAAATTCAGTTCACAATTTGGAATTTTTTCTATTCAACTAATTGTCCCTCTCCTGGACGAAATTCGCAAAAATTTCGAAGCAAAGTTGGAACATAACACTGAAAATTGAATCAATTTCACAAAAATGGTCTTTGGCTCATCCCAGCTGATGAATCTCTAGTGTGTAAATCCTCCACAATAACATTTGAAATCCCACTGGACATTTCACTGCCTATTCCAACCCTAGAACATGTTGGAGTTGTGCCTGAGAGTGAGACTCTCCTTATGATGATGTTAGAGATTGGACGTGCCATCGCGATACCGTATTGGTCCCACCCACTCTTCACCGCTACAAGATCATCTCCACTTTCAATGTAACAATCTTCAAGACACACATTAATGCTTGAGTCTGTGAATATTATATTTGACCAGGAAATTGTTAGATAAACTGAATAGATGAATATAAAATCTATAAATGCAAAAAAGAGATTGAAACAACCTACCTGGGTCCATACCATCAATATTTTGAGCATTGAGAAGAAGACGAATCGGAAGAACTAGATACTGATACTGATGATCAACAACAACATCAACAACAATTTGAAGAAGAAGAAGAAGAAGAAGCAGACGGGTCGAAGTCCGATTCTGAAGACTGTAGCATCCATACCTCTTCTCCTGATCTTGATATTCATCAGGAAACTCATACACGCAATATCTTCGACTTTGCCCATCTCTTCTTTCTAGGGTTTCGGAGAGAGAGAGAGAGAGAGAGAGGAAGTGCTACTCTGCAGTAGAGGAGGAGAGACAAAGAGTCAAATTTCTCTGATATATGTTTAGGGACCTTAGACATCAAAAAATAATTTTGTGGATCTCTTCCATTATGAAAAGTGGGAGAGGGACCCTAGACTAATTTTCCCTATATAGTATAAATTATCAATTAAATTAAGCCAAATTAATACAATTGAAATTACATAATCAAACACATGAAAGCAAATCACTGGATATAATATAATTTGCTCATTTTCTTATCTACAAATAGAACGAGGGGCGGAGAAAAACAAAATCAAATACAAAAAACAATATATATATATATATATATTGAAATGCCAATCAATTCTCTACATTGTATATCTCCCAACAAAGAAACTCACTTAAAGCTGAGCAAGCTTTGCCTTTCAGCTTACGTATACGTTTAAATGACACAATTATCCACTATGAATCTCTATTTTTCTTTTTTTTAATAGCTTGTTATTCAGCCTACTAGATCAATTAATCTGGAGATTAATTTCACCATCTATTAACGGATGACCAATTAAAGTAGTGCAAAACCCGTTATAAATTACTCTCTAGAAATTGGTTGCAAATGATACAATTATCCTCGATCAATCTCCCTACAACACTTCCCTCTTCAATTATCAATCTGTTACTATACCTATTCCACAGGTGTACTTGTTTGCACCACATTTTATTTTTCTGTCGGTCATGGCTTATTAATTACAGCCAAGTTCTAGTATAGTCTATCGATTGAAATCATAACTATTTTTAAAGAATAACCTTGATTATATTTGTTTTTATTGTTGTTATTTCTGTTGACAGACATACTAGCGTAGCATGACAAATGTGTTAAGGACGTGGCATGATGACATGTTAAATGGAGGGCCAAAAAAATAGCAATTGCAGCAATTTGAAAATTAGTTGCTGAGATCAAGGAGTCAAAATCAAATCAAGTACCAAATCTGTAAAATGGTTCCTGAATGAGTGAATTTCCGATCACACTGCCAACTCAGTATTCAGATGGAGAGCACTGGCAGAATAGATGGCACCTGTCTGACCTGCAACAGAAAGAGAAGATTCCGGCGGTGGTTCGTCCATCCAGGGGCACTCCGACGATTGAGTCAGTATATCTCTCAAAGATAATCAATAGTGCTAAACTCACTGTTCAGAATATAAATTGTGTACCTTAGACCCATCGGGGTTGCCTTTCTTTTATAGTTAATTCAATCCTAGTCCCCATAGGAGCCTAGCTTCAATGGACTTCTGCTCAGTGTTTATCCTGGACTCTCCAAGAGATAAAGATAAACTCCCTAAGAGTATTATCCTTATCCATAGTAAAGTCCTTCCTCATTCTAGGACTCTTGTGTTCCCATACTGTCAGAGCCCATAACCGGTTAGCCTTATGGTCATGCCTTGACAAGACAAGCCTCTGGCAAATCGTTCAGGAATGGCAGGTGGCAAACACGGTGTCCTAGGTGCACCAATGCAAATGCAATGCAAAGAGACACATAAATGAAATCAAAACAGGATATCACGAGTTCGAGTCAAGCTCTCTAACTCCCCAGCAGAGCCGCCAGAAACTGTAGACGCGCCCGCGTGGGGGGCCCCGCTGCTACAGTTCGGACTCGATTTGTGTCACGGTTCTTAATCTGAACCAAAGAGTCCAAATCTGGCAAATCGTTTTGAGAAACAGATTTTTTTGAAAAGAAGCGCCAAACATGGACTGCTTTGCCAGATACAGAGTCGCCACCTAAATATTTTAAAATGGGGAAATTTAGGAAACCCGGACTCGGTGCCAAAGGCCACGTGTCCGTCATCACCAAAGTTGCCTCGGCTCGGGAGCTTGGGTACGATTGGGGAAGGTCAGCTATGAGCACCCCCTCTCGCCCGGTCTGAAGACCGGCCTCTACTAACCGTGACATCCGTTTTTGAAAACGTTTATGTGTTCTTATCCCGATTATTAGCCTAGAATTACTACGTTATGCGCACAGCAAACAAGTATAGACTAGATTGCCTAATTTGGAAATAAACATTGCATATCCGTTTGTCTTGAAAAACACTTGGAATTTGCTACTCGCAAGTAGGCTAAAATACGGATTTCAACGAGTGTTTCCAACTCAGGCAATCCAACCTTCACCCACAGGCATTCAAACAATTTATCACATAAGCATCTAGCCACATGGCAAACATGCTGTTATGATAGCATTCACACTCATGCGAGATGCTAAAGCATAAATACTTACATCGTACTCCATGCCAAAACAATAAACTCGTTAGTAAACAATGCATGATCCAAGTCCATGTTTAAATGTCTAATGCAACACATACAGGATGCAATTAGAGTAGGCTCGGCTAACCTGAACATGGGATGTGAAATGCAATCAATTGATGCACGTATTCAATTTGGAATTGAAATACAGATGTAGTTAGTGTGATGTACCGAGCCCGGTGCATGCGAGACAAATGCATGGATGCACGCATGCGCAGCATAAGGTATGCTAATTTAAACATGACCTATTACTAACCATCAAAGCAGGTAAGTAAATGGGAGAAAGAAGTGGGGGTTGGAAGACATGCACACACTCACCCACACTTATTACAAATTTTTCCTCGCTCGGAGGGACCGAAAGAATAATACAAATCGAATAATGAATTAACTATCCTAGCGAATTAATTATTACAAATTACCTAATTAGTTAACAAACTAACTAAGCTAGGAAAAACAGTAAACCGCCTTGGGAAGAGAGCTCAATGCGATGCATGCTCGGTCCTGCTCGGGAATTCACTGCCATGCGCAATCTGCCTCTGTTTTCCCTGCTCTGCTCCTCTGAAGACTGTCAAAGTCTTAGAATTGCTTCTCTGGACATTGAGGAGTGCCGCCGGCTGAATAGAATGGCCACCGGCAGTGGTATGTGATCACCGGCTGTTGGTGAAGCTATCAGCACATGAAGGATTGCCGGTCGGCACTGGACACTGCCGGTCGGCAGAAAGTTCCTGCAGAATCTGTTTAACAGCAGCAGAGGACAGAACTTTGCATGGCAATGCAATTCAAGCCATATATGCACCTACCAAGCCCCTTTTCATGTGTGTGACTCAAAGGGACATGGTCCTTGGTTCTAGGACCATCAATCGCGCATTTCCATGTGTGATGGCCCAAGAGACCAAGTGTGCACATTTTGATGTTAAGTGCAATGCAAACCAACAAACCAAAGGGGTCCAATCCCTATCACTAAATCAAGGGACAAGATATGCATGTTCAATGCAACCTAAGCACGTTAGCTAGGGATGCAACATGGCAATGCAAACAAGCAAGCAATGAACAAGCATGCAAGCTAGCAGACATGCAAGACATGGTGCAATCAAAGCATGCAAAGTGTAAGACATGTAACAACATGTAAAGAGTGGACTTAGACTAAGTTAGGCAGCCCCAACTAGGCCCAAAAACAGTGGCCAAAAACTTAAGAAATCGGACCAAACACACTTGCACACATGCACATGTTAATGGGCCTATACTTAAGCAAACAAAGGCAACTTTCAAGCACATTTAAAAGAGGCTAAGCATGGACTAATGACATACAATGTAAGCTCTGGAATCATGTTAAGATGGTGCCAAACCAAGCAAACAAGATAGGCTAAACATGCAACATGGTCCAAAACTTAAGGCTAACAAACCAAAGATGCAAAGGAGCTATACAATACATAGAAAGTATGGCTCAAGCAATTTAAAACAGAGCTAAAGCATACAAAAACCTGCACTAAAGCTTCACAAAGCTAGGCCTAAAATATGCTAGAACAAGGGCTCACAACCTAGGGCATATTAAGGCCTACATATGGCATTACAAGGTAGGTATGCTAAACATGCATGGTGTACCAAAACCAACTTAAAACAGTGCTATATCATGGCAAAATAAGCACAAATACTACTTAAGACATGGCCAACATGAACTTAAAAAAGGTGCTCACACATGAGGTTAAAATGGCACTTTTTGAAGACAACAAGGAGAGGGGATGGCCCTCTCCTTCTTAGGACCTTAAACCACCATCCTCACCACTCAGGATTTCAGTGGTGAGGAGGCCCAAACAAGGTGGTCTCGAAGCTCACCAAAAATAGCACAAAATGGGGCCAAACAAGGCCTAAGAGGGGGTAAACAACCCCAAACACAAAAGTGACCTCAATGAAGTATCTTAAACACAAAAAAATAGAACTTTTTTATGTTATACATAAAGCCCAAATCTGCAAGCAAGATAGGCTAAAAGGGTGTGCAAAAACGGGGAATAAAGAGGGAAAAGGGGTTACCTTTGAAGACCAGCAAGAACCAGCAGCCTTTTAGACCCAAAAATGCAACCCTCAACCTCTGAAAACAAGCTTCAAGAACCTCCAAGTGATGATGGAAGTGTGTGGCTATGAAGTGGTGTGCAATAGGCCAAGAACAAGACCCTTTTGGACCCTCTAATCCACACAAATGTAGAGAGAGAGGGAGATATAGAGAGAGAGTGATATATATATCATATATATCTGATTTTTCTAACCCTCTAAAGGGGAGGAGAGGCTCTCTTTATATAGAGAAACCAATGGGGCAAAGCTTCTCTTAGAAGCTTTGACCAAAAAGGCTAAGCTTCTCTTAGAAGCTTGGAGCAAAAGGGCCAAGCTTCTTGGAGAAGCTAGGCAAAGGGGTCAAGAGGTTCAAGCTTCTTGGAGAAGCTAAAAAAGGGTCAAGTTTCTTGGAGAAACTAAAAAAGGGTCAAAAGGTTCAAGCTTCTTGGAGAAGCTAAAAAAAAGGTCAAGCTTCTTGGAGAAGCTAAAAAGGTTCAAGCTTCCTCAAGAAGCTAAAAAAAGGTTCAAAAGGGTCAAGCTTCTTGGAGAAGTTAAAAAGGTTCAAGCTTCCTCAAGAAGCTAAAAAAGGTTCAAAAGGGTCAAGCTTCTTGGAGAAGCTAAAAAGGTTCAAGCTTCCTCAAGAAGCTAAAAAAAAGGGTTCAAAAGGGTCAAGCTCCCTCAGGAAAAGGTCTCGGCTAGGAAGAGTGGCCGATTGATTAGAAACAGTGGCCGGCCGACCAAACACAATGCCGACCGACCATCGATAGTGCCGACCGGCCATCACCAATGGCCGATGGCAAGGAAACAAGGCCGGTGGCCTCAAGCCATGGCCGGTGAGGTGTGGGGATGGCCTACAAGCTACTTCCCACCCTCAGAAGCAAAACAACAAGTGTTTGGTGCAAAACCAGACACAAAACAGTCGAGTCAAAAGATCCTGAGGCAAGGTGCGTAGTCGAGACCTCTGGGAACTCAAGACGAACACGAACAAGGATGATCACCGAGTGTTCAAACGATGACGTCCAAGTCTTGAGGTCGGTCAAAAATGGGGTGTCTACAGGTAACTGCGGGTAAGATGTTAGGATTTTTGATCACACAACGGGGAATCGAAGTTGATCCATCTAAAATTAAGGCTATCTTAGAAATACCGCCACCAATGACTGAAAAAGAGGTGTGGGGTTTTCTAGGAAAGGTGCAATTCATAAGGAGATTTATTTCAAAGCTAACTTTGACTTGTGAACCACTGTTTGGTCTCCTAAAGAAAGGGAAGAAGTTCTAATGGAATAATCGATGTCAGTTTGCATTCGAGCAAGTCAAGCAGTATCTGCGGAATCCACCTGTGTTATCACCGCCCGAGCCAGGAAAACCGCTAATTTTGTATTTATCAGTGACTGAATCAACCATGGGATATATGCTTGCGCAAGAGTCAGATGAGAAAGTGGAGAAAGCCATCTACTACTTGAGTAAGAAGATGCTTGACTACGAGATCCGCTATACTTCCTTGGAAAAGGCTTGCTTGGCTTTGGTTTGGGCCACCAGGAAGTTGAGACACTACTTGTTAGCTCACTCGGTAATTCTGGTTTCAAGATTAGACCTCATCAAATATCTCTTTGAGAAACCAGCTCTTACCAGTAGGCTAGCTCGTTGGTTACTCTTGCTTTCTGAATTTGACCTTAAGTATGTCATTCGCAAATCTGTCAAAGGAAGGGCTGTAGTAGAATTTTTGGCTGATCACCCAATTGAAGGAGGAGAAGATGTGGAGTACTCATTCCCAGATGAAGAGGTCATGCAAATGGAAGAAGACACTTGGAAGTTATACTTTGATGGAGTGTCCAATCAATTTGGCTATGGGATAGGCGTGTTGCTCATAGCGCCGGATGATTCCCATATCCCCTTAGCTTTCAAACTCCAATTCAGGGTATCTAATAACCAAGCAGAGTATGAGGCATGCATTGCTGGATTGGAAGCAGCCCTGGAACTAGGGGCAATAAGGTTGGATGTGATCGGGGACTCGAACTTGGTCGTCTCTCAAGCCAACGGAGATTGGAAAGTTAAAGAGGAAAAAATGAAAGTCTACCATCAAACCTTAGACATGTTGATCTCGAGGTTCGAAAAACTGACTTTTACACACCTGGTAAGAGAGAACAACCGATTTGCTGATGCATTGGCAACCTTGGCATCAATGATAGATATACCGGTCAGGGTCAAGATGCGTCCGATCCTTATAGAACAAAGGTACACCCCCGCATATGAAATGATAGCCGCAACGGAAGAAGTTCAAGATGAAAACCCTTGGTACTTTGATATTTGGAATTTTCTGGAAAGTGGTACATATCCACAAGGGGCAAACACCAAAGACAAAAGGGGGATACGGCGTCTTTCCACTCAGTTTGTCATTTGTGGAGATAAGTTATATAAGAGAGGGCATCTGGGAATGCACAAGCTATGTGTAGAGGAAGAAGAGGCAAAACGTATCATGGAAGCCATCCATGGAGGAGAGTGTGGAGCCCATATGAACGGTATAATGCTAGCCAGAAAAATCCTTAGACAAGGATACTACTGGTTAACCATGGAAAGTGATTGCATCAACTTTGTTAGGCGATGCCACAAATGTCAAATCCATGCCAATCGCGTGAACATCCCGCCATCAAAACTCTACAACATGACTTCACCTTGGCCTTTCTCAGTCTGGGGCATAGATGTCATCGGGGCAGTCACACCGAAAGGTTCAAATGGGCATCAGTTCATCTTGGTTGCCATTGACTATTTTACCAAATGGGTTGAAGCACAGTCGTATTCAGTGTTGAAAGCATCACATGTGGCCAAATTTATCAAGAACAACATTATCTGCAGATACGGGGTGCCAAACGAATTAATTTCAGACAATGGCTCCCATTTCAAAGGAGAAGTGGCAGTTCTACTTGAGAAGTATAACGTGGCTTTTCACAAGTCATCAACTTACAGGCCACAAACCAATGGAGCCGTTGAAGCTGCAAATAAGAACATCAAGAACATTCTGTGTAAGATGGTAGAAACTTATAGAGATTGGCCAGATAAGTTACCTTTTGCACTTTGGGGATACAGGACATCAATCCGAACATCTACAGGGGCAACCCCTTACTCTTTGGTATATGGAATGGAGGCTGTTTTGCCGATTGAGTTGGAAGTTCCTTCATTGAAGATTATGGCTGAATGTCAGATAACAGAAGCTGATTGGCAACAAAACCGATTTGAGGAACTGTTGTTATTTGATAAGTGAAGGTTGAAGGCGTTATACCACATTCAGGGGTATCAACGCAGGGTTGCCAGAGCATTCAACAAAAAGGTTAGATCCAGGAATTTGAGGGAAAGGGACTTAGTGTTGAAAGACAACCGAGCTCCTATTCACGATCCTAGGGGCAAGTTTAGACCCAATTGGATGGGTCCCTACATCATTAAATCAATCTGGTCAGGAAGAGCAGTCATTCTCATGGATTTGGATGGTTTGGAGTTCTCACAACCAATCAACATGGACAAGCTGAAGAAGTACTACCCTTGAGAAGCTCGCTGGGCCGAAAACCCGAAAGGGCGACCCAGGCAAAAGTTAGAGCAGAAAAACAAAAAAATAAAAAAATATATATATAAAAAAAATAAAAATAAAAAAATAATAAATAAAATAAAATGAAAAGCTCGCAAGGCTGAAAACCTGAAAGGGCGGCCTTGGCAAAAGTTGGAGCATAAAAGGAGAATGTCAATACCCGAGTGAACCTTAGCCGGAACTACGTATGGCCGGATTCCTATCTTTGGGATACGTAGGCAGCTTCATCTTGAAGTTCGGCCTTAATCATTTTTCAACTCACTCTTCTCGTCCATGTTTGATTGGGGTGTCTTTATTCGACTCGGCTATTTTTGATTGGCTCGTTCCCATTTGATTCAGTTGTTCTATTTCTCTTTCATAACGGGTTCAGTCACAAGATGAATTCATTGTACATCTCAAGGGTTGATTTCGTGTTGATCAAGTAGTGGTCATTTGCGAAAATAGATTTTGAGGACTTTTAATGAAGCTGGCTAATTTTTCTCAAAAATTGTTCCATTTTTGCAAACCTTGGACCATTCTTTGGATTTGAAAAGGGAAAATTTTTAGTGCTCACAATTTAGCTTACTTGATTTGAAACAGAAAAAGGAATAAGTATGCTAATCTAACTTCATGTTGATCAAAACATTTTTACATAAAAAAAAAAAAAATCAAGAGACAAAAAAGGGTCAGGGCAATGAACTAGGGGCATAGTCGAGTTAGAGATTCTGTCTTCGCTCGAGTCAACTATTCAGTGTATATAAGTGTATATTCATACCAGTCAAGGTATTCATACCAGTCAGTGTATATAAGTGTGTATTCATACCAGTCAGTGTATTCATACCAATCAGGGTATTCATACTAGTCAGTGTATATAAGTGTGTTCTTTTCATACCAGTCAATATATTTATACCAATCGGTGTATTTATACTAGTCAGTATATATAAGTGTGTTTGGATCGTTTTGTTTCGTTCTTCTTTCGTTAAGTCATTCTTTGATTCAGATCAGTATAAAATCAATGTTCAATTCAGAGTTCAAAATTCAATCACTCTCAAATTCAATCAAACAAAAATGTTTTCAAGTTCAAAGTGATATGCCAGTCATGCCAGTGATGAGCAAAAAAGAAATTGATTTTATTGAAGTCAGGGAGGACATCCCCGATTACAGAGACTCAAAAAAAAAAAAAAAAAAAACCAAAAGAACAAAAATAAAAAATAAAAACCAAAAAGAGAGAGAGTCGCATTTTCTCAATTTTTCAGCAGCAGCTCGGCGGAGAAGATTACAACCGGCTTCATTTGCACACAGCTTCGTTGCCTGACTTTGCCATCAGCTGCCTCGTTTCATCTTTACTCCTTCGAAGCGTTTGAAGACTCTGCCTTGGCCTTGGCAGAGCTTCCAAAGGAGATTATTCCTCGCCGACCATCAAATTGGTTGTGCGAAGAAACTCTGAATTGAGTCATGGAGGTCGTCAGTCGTTTCAGCTCTTTGTTCTGCTTTTTCAGCGCACTAATTTCTACTCGAGCGTCTTTGTACATACGTTGAAGGAGGGAGAGTTGTGGATGTAACTGATGTACTTCACACGTCCTGTTCTGCAGTCGACGGGACAAGTTGGAGACCGCTGTCACGGTCTCCACACATGACCTCAGTGTATACGAGTTTGCTTCGATGTCAGACTGTGCCGCCATGATTTGTTCAACTGACATCGCTGGAAAGTTGAAAACAGGGGAAGGAGGAGGAGCTCGTGGTTGAGGTTCAGGAAAGTCAGAATCGGTCATCTCTATCGTGGACTCGTTCAAGTCTGGAAAAATAGTGAGAGAACCGTGTGAAGAAGCCATGGCAAAGGAGAGTAATGCAAAAGAAAGAGGTTACAGAGTGGTAGCAGAGAAAGTTTGCAGGCTTTTGCTCTGCCTCTCTCTTTCGCAGGCCTCAACTTAAGAAGAGGATGAAGCCAAAGAAGAAAACAAAGGGGAAGGAAGGCTCGAGACGATCATTGACAATCGGAGCAAGATGGGATAGCCTGTCGATCAGGCGCTGCGATTGTTGAAATCGTGTGCCAGACACAACCCTCGAAGAAGATAACGGAAAAGAGAGTGAGACAAAAACAGAGAGAGAGGCGGGAGAATTGTATATTTATACATATATGTATATATATTGTATATCTATGTATTATATATATTTGTTTGAACATTTTGGTCATAAGAGTGGCTTAGGCTCAGTGGTTGAAGGCTGGAAGGCTGAGCCCAAGGTCAGGGGTTCGAACCCCACAACAAATGTATCTTTTGTTTTGTTTTGGTTTTATGTATATATATGTCTTGTATAGTACATACATATTTGTTTGCATATCTTGTCACAAGAGTGGCGTGGTTCAGTGGTCGAGGACTCGAAGACTAGGCCTGAGGTCAGGGGTTCGAAACCCTGTACCCCCGTGTCCATGCATTTTGCATTTTTTTTTTTTTTTTTTTTGCGTGTTTTGAGTACGTGTGCGGACGTCAGCAAACGGAATATGCCTTCTCAGTAACGGTATCTTCCCGCTGATGCCTGTAAACAGAATATTCTCCATCTGTGTATATGTCTATATTTTGTCTGTAAATATCTGTGTGCATTTATATGTAAATATCTGTGTATTATTCTACCTGTGTTTGCAATGAGTTCCTATGAAACCAACTACAACAGTGGAAACTAGAGTTCGAATGGCAATGCCTAGAACGCAAAAGGTTTGGAATTTTCGAGACTAAAGTCTGGTTTAAATACCCAGGGGTGTATCCTCGGCTTGAAATCCGTATGGCAGCCCCATAGGTTGAGGTAGCATGTATGCGCCTCAATTCTGGATACTGAACCAACTTAGTCTGTCACCCCGTTGGAGAATAGGGAAAGTTGTGAATATGATCAGGAAGAAAAGCAGCATCGGTGGCTTCTACATGTAGAGGTTACCCCCTGTCATTCTACCATACCTTCTTCCACTTGCGTGAGACGCGTTTGGATTTCGAATCCACCTTTACTCCTTTCACGTGAAACGTGTTAGGATGTGACGTCTACTTGGTTAAAACCTTCCCCCTCTCCGTATAAAATATGGTTAGGTATGCTTGTTGGTTACACCATTGTCATTTTCTACTTGGTTAAAACCTTCCCCCTCTCCGTATAAAATACGGTTAAGTACGCCTGTTGGTTACACCATTGTCATTTTCTCTGGTTAAAACCTTCCCTCTCTCCGTATAAAATACGTTGAGATACGCCTGTTGGTTACACCGTTGTCATTTTTTACTTGGTTAAAACTTTCTCCCTCTCCGTATAAAATATGGTTAGGTACGCCTGTTGGTTACACCATTGTCATTCTCGTTGGTTAAAACCTTCCCTCTCTTTGTATAAAATACGTTGAGATACGCCTGTTGGTTACACCATTGTCATTTTCTCTGGTTAAAACCTTCCCTCTCTCCGTATAAAATACGTTGAGATACGCCTGTTGGTTACACCATTGTCATTTTCTACTTGGTTAAAACCTTCCCCCTCTCCGTATAAAATACGGTTAGGTACGCCTTTTGGTTACACCATTATTTTTTTACCTGGTTAAAACCTTCCCCCTCTCCGTATTAAATACGGTTAGATATGCCCGTTGGTTACACCATTATTGTTCTCCTTGGTTAAAACCTTCCTCCTCTCCGTATGAGATACGATTAGGTACGCTTGTTGGTTATACCGCCATTCCTCCTATCGCGTGAAACGCGTTGGGATTGCAAGTTTACTCGGTTAAAAACATCAAGTGCGTCTGGTGTTTACACCATCTTTCCTCCTTTTGCGTGAGACATGTTAGGCTGTTGTTTCACTCGGTTAAAATTATGTTGTGACACATTTGTATGTGATCTTGTGGCACATTTAATGCAATGCACCCCCTGTTATGTTTCATATCATTTGCATGAAGCTTGCCTCTTCATTGTTGTCATCTTCATATCTTTATCATCACTCCATGGCATTGTATTGCATTGCATAATCATGAATTTTCAAACAACTGGCTTCGCAAAGCGTGTAAGTCCAACCTTCAAACTGCATTTTGAGCATGTCACTTCCATTCTGCCCCTGAACTACGCCGGTTTGATTCCTTGCAAAAGGATACGTAGGCAACCTTCGGGTTCAACCACTTGTATTGCATCTTATTTGTTTGCCCAAGTCTTACGGCCTTGTCAAAAGAGTCGTCTTTGGGCTTTGACATTCACTCACGTCATGAAATGACTTGAGCTCTGTCAAAGAGGGGCAACTGTAGACACCCCATTTTTGACCGGCCCTAAGACTTGGGCGCTTTCTTTTGATTACCTGATGATGACAATTAGAATGTGTTTCTCACAAAATTCTCAGTAAGAAAGATGGAATTTAAGTTTTAATCCCAACCTTCACCCATTTTTTGGCCAAACTATTTTAGACCTTAAAACCCTCTTTTCAAAATATGTTTTTTTAAATGTTTCTACGATGTCCCAAGGCTCCCATTTCGATTAAAATATTACACTTTTCAGTAAACCGAGTAAGGGCAAAGTGGAAATGAATGGAAGGGAGGTGAACTTTTTGAAAAATATTTAAAAATATCTTCTTTATAGGTTTGGAGTTGAAGGAAATAGGAGGGGATGAAAGAAAGCTGGTTTAGGAAAAGGATGAGTATCAAATCATTAAGAAGGAAATGAGCAGCCTTCGCTAAATCAGGCATTTCTCTTTGTACACTTGGAATTTAAATGTGAGTCCACCACCATTGGAAAGTAGACTTCTAGGAATTCAATTTAGACCCAAGAACCACCTTAGACCAAGTCTAAATAAGGGAGATATGCCTATTTGAAGTTAAGCTTAAGAGCAGATTTTGTTGACCCAGCCCGAGACAGCGTTCACCAAATTAGACATATCTCTTTGTACACTTGGAATTTAAATGTGAGGCCACCACCATTGGAAAGTAGACTTCTGGGGCTTCAATTTGGACTAAAGAACTGCCTAAAACCAAGTCCATATGGGGGAGATATGCCCATTTGAAGTTGGGCTTAAAAGCAGATTTTGTTGATTCGACCCAAAACAGCAATGTCCCATTTTTCTTAGTTTTGGTTCGGTTGGGACAACCCATTTACCTATTCTTTGAGCCATTCAAGTGCATCCACTCATCCTCCATTATACCTAACCATCCTCCATAGTCAAAAAGATGTTTTGTTTGCATCCATAAAGGAGTATCCCATGCAACCACCTTGAAATTTTGCCCTCCTATCACATTCTTGTCTCCCACTTTGTCTCCCACTTTCTTTTTGACCTTTACTCTCCCTCATTGCCTATATAGAATGATCATATTGTAAGAGAGGAGGAGGACCACGAAATTGAAGAGAAAGGAGTGAGAAAAGAGTGAAAAAAGAGAGAAAATTTGAGTTTTTGAGCAAAAAATATTCCTATCTTCCATATATACCCCATACCTTCCATAGCTACTGAAATTCCTCATTTCCATACACCAAAACCACTCCAAAAATTCTGATATAGCCAAAGATCAATCGCCTTGATCATGAGGAAGAATGTTTAGTGATTGAAAGTGAGAAAAACTAGAGAGTTAACCACTTTCCATACCACAAACTCCATAAACTCCATAATTTCAAATTGACGACTTGAGAACACACTTCCTACACTTGAGGGTGATCAAGAGGAAGTTTGGAAATTAAGAAGTTCAATCTTTCTTTGGAAGGTGAATTTTTAATTTTTAATTTTCTTATATTTTATATCTTATATTTATATTCTTGCTTCTTATTTCATTATGTTTTGTTATAATCCAAGTGGTTTGTTTATCTCATATTTATTTTCTTACTTTATATTTCATAGTGTGTTGTTATAATCCTAGTGGTTTGTTTAGCTCATAATTATTTATTTATTTATTTTTATTCGCATACTTTAATTTCATATTAGTTTTGTTGTAATCTTGCATGTTTTACCTCATATTTATTTTTTTTCGTGTATTAGTCTCATATTAGTTTTGTTGTAATTTTGCATGTTCTACCTTATATTTGTTTTATTACTTTAGGTTTATGTTGTGAGTTTGCACTTTTTTTATTTTATTTTATTTTATTTTATATTTATTTTCTTTTTTTAATCTAACCGGTAGTGGTTAGTTGAGCCACCTACATAGTTTTTGTTTGTTCCTTTTCTTGGTTTCGCAACAAAGCAGGTTTTGCTTGGCCTAATTCGCCGGCCGGCCTATTTGGTCGGTCGGTTAGCTTCTTCTGAACAAGATGGTGTAATCTCCCAATATTGACCAATTTTCGCCGGCGGTTCTAAAGAACATAAAGCTTTTATTTTATTTATTTATTTTATTTTGAGTGTATTGTGAGGTTTTTATTTTGTTGTAATATTCTCCTCATCCCTCTCTAATTTGGTTTGTAATTATTCTTTAAAATGTTGTAATAATTCCCCGCCCCGCTTCTTTCTATCCCGTTCTTTTACTTGCTTTCTTTATTTGTACATAAACATCATATTTATTTTTCATCATAGTTATGCTTTGCATCCATGTTTCATGCATCTTGATTCGGCTAAGTTTGCATTTGTGGATTTAATCAATTCCTTTGTGATTATGTGCGCTACCTCATGTTCTTGAGATGATTCACATATCATATTTTAGAAGCCGAATCTTTAGTTGCATCTCATGCATATTTTACTAACTTTGTTTTGCAGCTTGTTCGTGGGACATCAAACATGTGAGTTTTTATGCTTTAGCATCCCGTGTGTGTGTGTTTTTCTTACTATGTCTAGCATTCTACCATAAGGCTAGTTGCTTATGTGATATAACTCTATGAATGCCAGTGGATGGAGGTTGTGTCGCTTAATTTGGAATGATGTTGATTTTTCATGCTTGTAAACTCAATTTATTTGGGTTGTACATCGTCAAAACTCTTTCAAAATGCATGATATCAAATTGTTCCAAAATGAATGGCATAGTCTATACTTGTATGCTTCACATAGTAAATTTTAGGATTTATTAACTAATCAGAACATGAACATATAAATAAAATAAAATTCATATCATGGTTAGTAAAGGCCGATCTTTGATCGGGTGGGCGGGGGTGCTCATTATTGACCTTTCCCTCTCATACCTAAGGTTCCAAGCCAAGCATCCTTGGTTACGACGAACAGTGGCCTTGGCACGAGTCATGGGTTTCCTAATTTTCCTAAAATAAATATTAGGTGGCGACTCTGAGATCTGATGACGCAGTCCATTTTTTACAAAATTGCAATAAAATGGATTTTCAATAAAAGTTGCCAAATCTGGACTCTCATCTATGTTTCACACTGCACTCGTGAGAATAGATCAAAGAGATCTCGGGGGTCCGAACTGTTTAATGCACGCGGGTACCCCCCGGGCATGTTACAGCAGGTATTTAGCTTAACACAACTTTGGCTTTAACTTGTAAATTTTTCTCAAATTTCAACAAGTGTGTAACCTTGGTTTAACTTCAACTTGCAAACTTTTCTCAAGTTTCGACAAGTGTTAAACATCATCTCGATTTAACTTCAACTTGTAAACTTTTCTCAAGTTTCAACAAGCATTAAACATCATCTCGGTTTAACTTCAACTCGTAAACTTTTCTCAAGTTTCAACAAGTGTTAAATATCATCTCGGTTTAACTTCAACTTGTAAACTTTTCTCAAGTTTCAACAAGTGTTAAACATCATCTCGGTTTAACTTCAACTTGTAAACTTTTCTCAAGTTTCAACAAGTGTTAAACATAATCTCGGTTTAACTTCAACTTGTAAACTTTTTAAGTTTCAACAAGTGTTAAACATAATCTCGATTTAACTTCAACTTGTGAACTTTTTAAGTTTCAACAAGTGTTAAAACCATTTTTCTTCTCTCTGCCCCCTAATGTGAACCTAAGTTCCACTTGAGTTCTCATTATATATGTATTCCAGAAACAACGTTATGTATCTTTATCAGTCACAAGTGTATAAACGAATAAATCGAGCTAAAACTTTTTTTATTTACTTCGGCAAATGACAAAAGAGCAAAACTTTATTTATTTACTTCGGCAAACACCTCAATATTTGCTCTCAGGAACGCCTCCAACTTTTTTTCTTTTCCTCTTCGTCGGCTAAGCCCGAGCCGAGAAGAAAGAAGCGTTCTTCATCCCCCTCCTGGCCGAGGATTTTCTTTACTGCTTCTTCACCCTTCTCGGCTAGCTATTTGCCGATATCCTCTAGGACTTCCACGTCCTCGTCTTCGATCTCTGCCTTCTCTGGTTCTCGTATGCTGCAGGTGGATTTCATTGCTGCCATGGAGCAATTCTTTGCCTGCAGCTATTCTCCTTTGATCTCCTCTATCCCATGTTCTGTTGGGAACTGTAATAGTTGATGCAATGTCTAGGGAACAACCCCCATCGCATGCAACCACGGCCTTCCCAAGATGATATTGTAAGGGGAGGGTGTGTCGATTACGGTGAACTCTGTCTTTATCCTCTTCGTGCCAGCCTGCACCTTCAAGCTCGTTGTTCCCAGTGGCCATGTTGGCGTCCCATTGAACCTAACCATTGGGCTATTGGATTACTCCGTATCGTCTGGGTGAAGGCCAAGCTCCTTGTAACATTTGACGTACATGATGTCACAAGAGTTGCATTGGTCGATTAAGATGCGCTTCACTTAGCATTCCCCAACCTGGAGGGATACTACCAAGGCATCGTTATGTGGATGCTGCACCATCTCAAGGTCGGCTTCAGTAAAGGACACTACTGGTCCTTGGCACTCTTCTGCCCGATGTCTCTTCTCCCCGACTTGGTAGACATGCTATAGGTGTTTTACCTTCTAGGTCTCCTCCTGAATCTCGTTTTCGTTGACCTTCGAGTGAATTACATTAATTACCCGAGGTCCTCCTGCTTGAGATTGCTGTGCTGGAGGAGGTGGGGATACTGGTGCCTGAGGCAATCTTGCCTGTTCTTCCCTTGTCCTGGCCTCATCGACAAGGTCTCTCAGATAGCCTCGCCTCACCATGCTTCTAAGTGTGTTTTCAGGGCTCTACAACTCTGAGTCATGTGTCCATCTTCATTGTGGTAAGCACAACGTCCGCCGAGGTTTCTTCCCATAAACTCTCCTGGTGCCCTCGCTGGCGCTCTGAAATAGGGTTGGTTCCGAATCTTATCTAGGACTTTGTGAATCGGGATTCGGAACATAGTTATAACTGCTTGTGTAGCCCCTAGTCCTACCTCTTGCTTGTTGGATCCATTGTTACCTCAGCCTCTCTTCGGCGAGCTATTTCCTTTTTCTTGCTTTCTCTCCTTTGTCCCCGACGTATCTTCCTTAGCTCTGACATACTTCTCAATTCTAGCCATGAGCTCTTCCATACTTTTTGGCAATGTCTTTGCCAATGACTTTCGTAGAGCGCAATCATCTTTCAGGCTGTTCTTAAAAGACACGACCGCCACCTCTTGGTTGCATTCGGGTATTCTGTTGAACACCTCATAGTATCTTTTTGCATAGGCCCTAAGGCCTTCATCCTTACTGATTCTCAGAGCCATCAATGCGTCCACCCTTAATGGCTGTAATTTATTTGTCACGAACCTAGCCACAAACATCTCGGTCAGGCCTTTCCAGGTCTTCACACTTCCCTTTGGAAGTTTGTGAAACCAATCTGATGCAATCTCCCCGAAGGATGAGGGGAACACCTTGCAGAGCAACGGCTCGTTCCCACTATACAATGCCATTGAGTTTAGGTACAATCCAATGTAAAAGTTAGGGTCTGACTTACCATCGTATATTTGGAACCTCGGCATACTGAATCTCTTCGGTGCCTCAAATTTGTCCAATTCTACCGAGAATGGTGTTCTCGGCCTAACAGGTGAAGTTACTTCGGCATCGGCATTATGTTGTTTCCTCTTAAGGTAATCTCTCAGGTCTTCCTTGCTCTGCCCAAGAGCTCGGCTATCTCCTGACTTCAGTCTTTTCGACATACTGCTCTCGACTTCGTTATGGGCCCTTTTCGACCTTTCTCCATGAGTTGTGTCGAAGCACAACTCCGGCCTTTAAACATGCCGATGTTCTTTGGGGTACGTGTCCTTCATGACTCTTCTTTTCTCGACTCTCCTCGCCCGACCTCCCTAGAAGGCCGGTGAGAGTGTTTTTCGCTTCTAGTGTGCTGAGGGGCTATTAGGATTGGCTTCTGTCCTCCCTTCTGGGTATTGGCCGTTGGAATCGGCGTGTCCTACAGCGGGTATGGTGACTGCATGACATTATTTTACATCATAAAATTGACGACCGATTGCCGGTCTGCCAACTTGTTTGCCATCTCTTTCACCTCTTCGTCCCTCCGCATGCATCTATCCTTCCATACCTGGTGGTCGTCCTCGTTGTAGTATCCGCTTTGATCTGGTTTCTTTGGCACGTCGCCATCCTGGCCGACGTCTTTCTTGCCGTGATTTTGGTTCTGAGTCTCCTCATTGCAACCATCTTTCTCCATGTTTGGGTCAACGTGTTTTCTACTCCCAGCAGGGATTTCGTCCCCAACCTTATTCTTCTATCCGTCGCTGACCATCTATTCTCCTTTCTTTTCCACAGACGGCGCTAAATTGTGTGAGTGAATTTCTGATCACACTGCCAACTCAGTATTCAGCTGGAGAGCACTAGCAGAATAGATGGCACCTGTCTGACTTGCAATATAAAGAGAAGATTCCGGCGGTGGTTCATCCACCTTGGGGCACTCCGACGATCGAGTCAGTATATTTCTCAAAGATAATCAATAGTGCTAAACTCACTGTTTAGAATATAAATTGCGTACCTTAGACCCATCGGGGTGCCTTTTCTTTTATAGTTAATTCAATCTTAGTCCCCCATAGAAGCCTAGCTTCAATGGACTTCTACTCAGTGCTTATCCTGGACTCTCCAAGAGATAAAGATAAACTCCCTAAGAATGTTATCCTTATCCATACTAAAGTCCTTTCTCATTCTAGGATTCTTGTACCTTATCCGTTTATCTCGGATTCCGATATCTTCAGAGATAACCTCGGCCCTGCCGAGATAACCTCGGCATCATGACCAGGACACATGGCACCTCAGCTGACATGTCAGCGTCACCTTGGCCACGTGTTGGTACTCAGAAAATATATCCCCACAGTTCTTATCAAACATGAGATATGGATAATGTTTAGAAAAGTATGGACTTATTGAGGAAATCGTGGGTTGAGATTATCACTTTCTCTTATGTGGTTGAGCCTATAAATAAACCAAGAGAAATACAAAAATCAATCAATCAACCCTCAAATCGCATTGGTGAAGAAGTATTTAGTAGTTTTAAAGTAGCCATTTTACGAGTAAATTAAACAAATAATTTTTTCAATCCCCCATTTCTTTTCTTTTTGTCAATTGTTCTATTTACTTATAAGGTAGCATTTAATAACGTTTACGTTTTTTGTTTATGTTTATAAAAATTTTATAAATTGGTTTTTGTTTATTTTTAGAAAAACATAAATTTTAAAAGTTTTGGTTTGAACAAAATTTTGAAAATATAAACTAAAAAATATGTTTGCTCAAGCCTAAAATATTTATATTTATTTTTTATTATTTATGACAATGGGATCATAAACATTATAATTGGAAAAAAAATAATTAAAAAAAAAAATTTTAGTCAAATTTTTAAATTTCTGTTTAAAAATCAATGTAAACTCATTTTTGAGTTTACGTTTTTTTCTTAAATTTACAAATTGAGACAACCATTTATAAACCAAAAAAATTATCAAATAAGTTTTTATGACAGTTTTTTAAATTTTTATAAATCTGAACTGAAAACGAAATGATTTCTAAACAGGTCTTTAATTTTTTTATTCTTGTTTAAGTTCTTATAACTAGTGATAAATGACAATTTATTCGAATTAATATATATTATGTTCTGTTCAATCTCTTCTTTACTTGATTGCCTCTGAAAAAGTTCTTAATTTATTCAAAACATAAAACTCAATCACAAAATTTAATATTTTATATTTATTTAAAATTTATTTAAGTTGATCGATTACTATCGATTGGGTTGCTAACAGTACCCCCCATAAGTTTCCCAACTCAGCTGATACAACTTGGCTTCAACCCATTTTGAATAAATCCGATAAATCCATTAAAAAAACCCTACCCGGTTCCAGTGTGCCGGCTAAAACGCCATCGGTGGCAAGACAGTGAAATTTAAATGTGTACTATCCCGTCCTGTTTCCATTGTCCAAACCACCCTCGAAACCAAGTATGGTCCATTATGCCCCCACCTATTCTCATCCAAATTGGATTCAAATTCCTCATACAGAAGCAAGTATTTTTGTCAAAAACAGGCACTGCATTGTTCAATCTGGTCCAGCTCCCAGTGGCATCAATGCTCTGCGCTTCGATTGAATTCCTCAACCCAGAAAAGTCCTTCAATGTTATGAAATCCATGTCCAAGTCAACACCTCCATACTTGTATAGAATCACGAGTCTGATCAAGTTAGACAGGTTCTGAGCCGATGGAATTTCATAACATTGAATACTTGTATAGAATCACGAGTCTGATCAAGTTAGACAGGTTCTGAGCATATGGAATTTCACCTCAATCTTGTTCACCGCTCTTGATTCTATCAAACCAAGATAGAGCCGGTGTGTCACCTCAATCCTTGTTAACCGTGTTTTCTTAAAAATCCCCAATCTTTATTGATCAGTGACATTGAAAGGAAGCACCAAAAGTGTATATTCTGTTTCTGTGTCTTCTTCTTGAGCTTGTTGTTTCACCAAAAGTGGGACTTCATGGGTTGAATAGCCTGACATCAATTTTTGTGGGTTGTCATGAGTGGTATGGAGTGAGAGATCGGAGATGGAAGTATTGGAAGAAATGATGATCGAGTAGATTGTGGCGACGGAGATGGTGGAGAGAAAGAAGGGCAATTCGGCATGGCCAAGTCTCCAGGAGCGAACATTTTTAGAGCAAATTGAACTGCTTGTCCTTCTCAACTGTGGCAAGAACTTGGAGGGAAGAGAAGGCATAAGATTGAGACATGGGTCTGTTGAAGTTTTGAACATATGTTGTTTATTTGTTAAGTCTGTTCTGTTTTGGCTGTGTTTGATCAACTGATATGAGATTTGAATATCTGAAAACGTGTTTCTGGTAAAACTAAAGAGAGATGGTACTTCAGGAGAAATTTCTGACACTTCATAGAGCTTTTACAATTTCTACAATTTGAATAGCTTGATTTGAATATTTATGTTTGACGAGTGATTAATTATTCAGCATAGTGATAGGTACTCAAAACAAAACCAAAATGATATATTAATTAATTAATCAGACAAGAAAGGAAAATCAAAAGCTTATTTATTACACAAAAACGGAACACAGAGTCTCACAAAAAAACAAAACAAAAGGTGTGGAATGCTCAACAGAATCCATACTCTGTTTCTACGCTACATTTTTTTTTCTTTTTTCTTTTTTTGTTAATTTAACATCAGCTAGATCCATTGTTCTCCTCATGGTCGCCTATGTCAGAAACACCAGCAACCAATCTAAAATCATAGATGAAATCAAGAAAATAGAACAAGAAAACCAGAACAGGGCAGCTAAGAAACATGGGAATCGGACCAAAGATCCAAAGAAACAGAGGGAATGAGAAGTAGAATGCTCTGAGACCCAATGACCAGAAATAGCTTCCGCTGTTCACCGTCCTCCCCACATACTCTGGCGTCAAATGGGGGCAATGGCGGTGACAATCATGGTGGAGACTCATTTTTTTGAATGGGACGTTGATGAGTATGCTGGCATGACTGTAGTACCTGATGGATTGGACACTGAATAAGAATGCAATGAGGAAGCAGACTAGTATGCAGAAGAATTTTATGGAGAATTCGAGCTCGGTTCGGTCTCCGGAGACACATCTGCCGGCGGACTGAGTGCTGGCTGTGTTGGTCATGAGGAGGGCGACGAGAGAGCTGAGCGTGATAGCCATTGATGTCAAAAGGGTCGATGCCATTATGTTGTTTCTTAGCGTTTGCACTGCTAGAATCCCGTACTTCGATGCGTCCTGCTGTTATTCATATGCCATGCAATTTTCAGATTACAATCCATCACAATTACAGTTAGATTCGGTATTTTTTGTGTTTCATATAATCAGCCAATTTTCCCTTTTTTGTGAAGTAATATCTTACCAATACCAGTTCACCATCACTATCACCCACCACCATCCCTACTAACAAAATTTTTATATGAATTTTTTATTTATATATCATTTCTCCAAAAAAAAAAAAAAAACTGTATTCATCATCACAATAGTACTACACTTACCATATTATTCTCATTCATATTCAATCATTAATTAATAATTGTAAAACATGTCTTTTATTTTTTTTAAACAATTTTAGTGGTATCAATTTATAACAAGCTCTCCAAAAAAGTTGTATCAACTATATAATTCAAATTTTTCTTCAAAGTTGAGTAGGTTTAATTGCCTAGCACCACCAATGGCCATGTCACTAATACAACTACAACCATAAAATATTAATTTTAAGGTCACAATACACTAGCCTCGAGAAGAAGAAAAATTAGTTTTAAGGTCGCAACACAGTATGTTCAATTGCCTATATAATTTCCTCTTCTTTTTTTTTAAAGTTGAGTTGGTTCAATTTGCATAGCTCCAGAATTGGCCATGTCACTAATACAACCATAACACATTAGTTTTAAGGTCAGTAGCCTCAAGAAGAAGAAGAAAAAATTAGTAGAAATCATTTTCTACCAAAACAAACAATGAGATGATGATTTCAAATTATAAGTTGTAATGGACCTGCATCATAGCTCGAACCCAGAAGCGGCGGTTGATGGCATTGATGCCGATGAAGGTGCGTGCGTTATGGGTAGTTGATAATCTGATAGAGGAGCCAGATGTGGTAAGCCACCATTATCAGTAGTCCTGCTGGTACTAACATGTAATCAAGTACCTGTTTCTCCATTGATAAGTGTTAATGTATATGTGGTATTCCTAAATTTATTAGGTATTGATTTCCTAGATATATTTAGAAATAGTCATAGTTAGGTTTCTAGTAAGATACTCTTTCTCATAATTAGGTTTTAAGTAGGATACTCTTTCTCAGCCTATATATACAGGCCTTCTATTGTATAAAATACATTCAACTCTACATATCATTCAATACAATACATATTATTCTCTCTCTACTATTCTAACATGGTATTAGAGCTATAGGTTAAGCTCTTGGTGTTCTTCGTCTTACTGGCGGGCGGCAGCCTTGCCTTGGCCGCCGCCGAACCTCAACCTATTCCGCTGTCATATTTTCTTGTCAATGTCGCTTCGTGGTGATCTCTTCTTTTATCCGTTGGTTTATTCCTACCCTAAATATCTCTATCATATTTTTTTTTTGTGCTTCTGCTCCACTCTGTCTTTCTCTCTGCTTCAACCTCAAATAGGTATCTATCTTCACACCTATTTGAGTTTGAGGGAGGGTATTATACCTATATCATGGTGAGCATGGTGATATACCATGTGAACCACCTAAGCCCCAAACCACCACTAAGCCGTCTCATTGGCGCACCATCTAAGCCGCTTCCTTGGTGCAGTCCCTAAGCCGCCTCTTTGGCGCACTCTTTAAGCTGCCTCGTTGACGCATTACCTAAGCCGCCTCCTTTTGGTGCACTCTCTAAGCCATCTCCTTGGCGCACAACCCAAGCCGCCCCCTTTGGCGCACAATCCAAGTCGCCCCATGGCATACTCAGTTATCTGTTGCCATCATCGTTCAGCACCACGTCATTAGTTATGTGTGTGTCACGCTTGCTGGCTCAACATCCAGTTCTCTACATCGGTCCGGCATGACCTTTTTAAACTGTCCCGATATTGATTCTGGTTAGCTCCTACATCGGTCCGGCATGACCCCTTCAAACTGTTCCGACATTGATTCCGATGAGCTCCTACATCGGTCCGATATGACCTCTTTAAAATGTCCTGACATTGATTCCGATTAGCTTCTACAATGGTCCAGCATGACCTTAAACTGTCCTGGCATTAGTTCCTGCTAGCTCCTACAACGGTCCGACATGACCTTAAACTGTCTCCCGGCATTAGCTACGGCCTCTGATATATCTCAAGCGCCCTTGCGCTCCCGTTCAGACTTTGCAATCTATTTGCCTTTTATTTTATTTAATTTTATTTCATGTTTTAGTTTCTCTCTCCAAACTCAAGATGTTTATCCTCCTTGAGTTTGAGGAGGGATGTTAATGTATATGTGGTATTCCTAAATATATTAGGTATTGATTTCCTAGATATATTTAGGAATAGCCATAATTAGGTTTCTAGTAAGATACTCTTTCTCATAATTAGGTTTTTAGTATGATACTCTTTCTCAGCCTATATATAGGCCTTCTATTGTATAGAATACATTCAACTCTACATATCATTCAACACAAATCATTTAATACAATACATATTATTCTCTCTCTACTATTCTAACAATAAGGAAAGTAAATAAATTAAAATGACCCAAAATTTGAAGATAAAGATGAATAGGAAGAAATATGTCTTTGTTTGTTACAGTCTCTCCTCTTTCTCTCCTAGGAATATTTGGGCAACTCCAAAACAGGAGAGAGAGAGAGAGAGAGAGAGAGGTGGGGGGGGGGAGAGGAAAGAGTCCAAGTATAGTCCGGGAATGGTGGACACTATATAGCAGAAACTATGACAGTAGTTCAGAAACATATTTTTTTTTTTATCATATTTAGTTTGAGCAGAATATTACATGAAATTATTTTCAAATGATTGAGATCATACCACGCATGCAGTGAGTAAGAGAACAAACAAAACCGTCTATAAATGTTTTTCTTTAAACTCTTGTTGGATGTTCATTATCAGAGGAAGCTGTTAGTAGTTGTTGTTGTTTGCTTTTTGTTTTTTTTCTTGGCGCTAAATGTAGAATTGGAAAAGAAATTGCTTGATATCCATGTTTGAAATTCAAGTTTTTTACCAGGCTTTTCGTGTTGATTATTATAAGAGTTAAGACCATTAATTCCTACCCATGACGTACTTCTTCAATTCTTGAACCACTCATTTGTTAAGAGGAAGACGACATTGAAGAGAAACTGCAAAGATTGCTGAAATCATTTCAAAATGCTATGTCAACGGTTCTGCTACAAATATATATTTTTAAGGGGAAATTAAAAATTAATGGTACTTTCTCAAAATAATTACACATTCATAAAAATATTTATAACTTCAATCATTAAAATTTGTAAAATTTACCATGTATCTATAATTATTTTTTAAAAATACTACTCATTTGTTATTTTTCATTTTTTTTAACTGAGAAAGATTCCTCTCTCTCCGGAACAAACATTGAGGTGAGAACTAGCCTCCATGCATTGGTCATTTTCATTTGTTTGGTACAACAGAGGTGTATCTTTAGTGCCTTCAGTGGCTAAAATTGTTGTGTGATATGACACAATCACATGTGTCCTCTCTCTTGTATTAAGAATTATTTCTTTTTTAATTTTACTATTCATAAAATCGCTTTTATTTACATAAATTGTGAGGTCATGAGCCATGCCATATAGTATGGCAGCTGGCAGCCGCATGGCATTTACATAGGTGGTGATATAAAAGGGTGATAACAAAAAAAAAAAAAAAAAGGAAACAACACAATGTTTTTCTAATTCATGTTGGGGATCGGGGATTCCGCCCAAGACCTTCCAAAAATTATACCAAGTAAAAAAAACACACACACCCAATGAGATACCATATTTAACATGGTTCGGTCTTAATGTCTACATCCACGGGAAAGTAACCGGTTATCACTATAACAATGGAAAGATTACAAAAAGATTACAATAGATGAGAAGTTCACACCAACCTCACTCAACCACTCACCCGTCTCCCTCTCTCACACCGAGAGAGACGGTCCCTCTACCTCACATCTCTCACTCTCTCTTGGTTTGCTTTCTCCTTCAACTCTCCTCTCAGCCTCTCCATTTATACACCAAGATAGAGAAAGTTGGAGAGCACAGCTGGCTCAACACATGGCTAGCTATGTACTTACCTTTCGGTGGCCGTCCACCTTTCTTCACATGGCCAGATCATTTCACATAGAGGAAATGATCACCCCTCACATGGGGTGATCTCTAACAAATCACCTCCATCAACCCATGTGAGGTGATCTACTGCACACACTGTTACTAATCTTGTCATGCCCAAATTTTAGCATAGTCTACATCTCCTCACTAAGACATTTGCACCCACTGAAGCTAGAGATAACACACCAGAGATACAAGAGGAGAAAGGAATCCTACATCCTCAACTCAACTTACACCACTCTCTGATTTAGAGAAAGCCTCTGCTCCTATCTCCCACAGATCTCTTCCACGCTTCCTGTCTCAGATGTCTTCACCTGCTATGCTTGAACTTACGTAACCAAGAAATCCAACACCTCCTGATTAGATGCACTGCACCTTCTGTCAAGGATGCCCTTGACTGACATGCATCACCTCGCACGACCAGTCATTGGAGCAGCAGAAAACTCGTTATTTGTCCCATCAATGTCCTCGATTTTCTTTGCTCAGAGCTTTTCTTCTGAACTATCAGCATTTGCCCTCTGCACTTCTGAACAACCTCCTAGCATTCTCATACGCTTGTCGTCTGTGCCTTTGCAATCCCTGATTTGTTGTTCAGTAGATTGATGGTTGACAGTAGCTCCATCTGTCAAAGCGTCATCAATTATGCAATTCCTTACATAGTGCTTGCACCCATGGCTTCTGGTCTCCCTGCCTCGAGCTCGCCTGAAAGATCCGCGTCAATTCTATCATCCGCTGCCATAGAACTAAAGAAACCACCATAGAGAAAAGAGACTTGCCACACTTCGGCGTGCACTCTTGCATCTTATCCATCTTAATTTCTCTATCTGGAAGTTCCTATGGACTTTCAACAACCCATTGTTACACACTCTTCACGCGCCTTTGTACGACACTCTAGCGTACCCTTGCACTGCTGCACGCCTGCATTTGTTCTTCTACGCTTAGTATGCTCCTTTGCTACTATTGTATTACTCGTTCACATACCACCAGTAACTACTCGTATACAGTAATTCCAACAACCACAGCATTTCCCTGAGCCTGTACTTGTTGCCAAATCATCTATCCGTCGATGAATAGTATTCTCTTCTGATTGAACCAGATCTTTCAATCAACTCCAGAGATAATCATCTCTACAATCCTCTAATTGCCCCTTGTAGACCGCCCGAACTCGCTCCACGCGCGAGGGCGCAAATTGGGTTCTAGCTACTACAGTTCGAACTCCTGTCGCGGTTCTGAATCTAATCTCACAAAGTCCAATGTAAGACTGATAAATCACCAAAAAGTCCAAATCCGGAAAATCGTTTTGGAAAAATCGATTTTAATCAAAAAAACACCAAACATGGACTGCTTTGTCAGATTTTAGAATCGCCACCTAAATATTTTGTTTTGGAAAATTTAGGAAACCCTGACTCGTGCCTAAGGCCACGTTTCCTTCATCACCAAAGTTGCCTCGGCTCGGGAACTTGGGTACGAGAGAGGAAGGTCCTAAAATGAGCACCCCCGCTCGCTCAATCAAAGGATTGGCCTCTACTAACATGATATGTTGTTTTTGAAAACACATGTGTTCTTATTCTGGTTTATTAGCTAATCTTACTATGTGATGCGCACAGCACACAAGTATAGACTAAATCGTCTAAATTGGAACAAAACAATTCAATGTTTGTTTTCGAAAATGGTTTGAAAGTGCTACTCGCAAGTAAGCTAAAACGCAGATTTGCCACCCTCAAGTGGGCTTAGAAAACATGGTGATTTGCCACTTCAAGTGGGCTTAAAACGCACATTTTGATGAATTGTTCCAATTCGAGCAATGAGGCCTTCATCCACAGACATTCATGCAGTTATATCATTTAAGCAAATAGCCTCATCGCAAGCATGCTATCATGGCAACACTTACACACATGCAAGATGCTAAAGTGTAAACACTCACCGTATACTCCGAGCCAAAACAAAAGCTAGTTAGTAATCATGCATGATCCTAGCTATGTTAAGATGCCTATTGCAACACATGCAAAATGCAACTAAGTAGGCTCGGCTATCTAGGATGGCATATGAATGCGACAAGTTGATACATATATTCAAAGAAGTATTGAAATACAATGCAGTTTGAATGATGCGCCGAGCCCGGTGCATGCAATACGAATGAATGGATGCACGCATGCAAGCATAAGGTATACTAATTGAAATATGTCCTAAAACTAACTATCGAAAGCTGGTAAATAAAAGGGAGAAAGACGTGGGGTTGGAAGACATTCACATACCCACGCACACTTATTACAATATTTGCCCTCTCAACAGAGGGTCCGAATAAAATGAAAACTAACTAACTACGCTAATTAAGCTAACTATTACAAACCAACTAATTAACTAACTATTCTAGCTAATTAATTATTACAAACCAAATTAAATAACTAGCTAATCTAAGCTAATTAGAATATTACAAAGCATTAAGCTAAATTAATTACAGCACAGGTAATTAACTACAACTAGCTAACAAAAGCGTTAAATGGCCTCGCGGGCGAGGGAGATATGCATGCTCGGTTGCATCTCCTCGGAAATCCACCGTCTTGCCTCGAGACGCCTCTGTTTGCACTCTTTTGAACCTTTGAAAAGTACATCGATTTCCATATTGCTTCTTTCTGATCTCAGGAACACCTTGAGGGCTGAAATTCCTCCTGTTGCTACAACAGAGCACAGACAGAGGCAAGACAGTGTATTTGCAAGGAAATGTATGTACTTCCACACTCCTTATCATATCTCAAGCTCAAAGAAGTATGGCACTTGACTCTCGAGCCGCTAACCAAGCATTTTCAATGCATGGTGGCCATAGGATCAAGCTTGCGCAAAACTCAATGAATGCACACATAAGACTTGAAAGGCCTCCACCCTATCATGCACAATCAAGGGCGTCGGCAACCGAGTGTGACACGTTTTATCTCTTCAAGTATGAAATGTCCCACATTTCTCGTGTTTGGATTAACGTCTGATCCAACCACATGCAATGCATCACAAACATGTTATCTTGACATGTTTTACTTTGATTCATTTTGTTTACTCATTTTAGATTAAGTCCAAAAGTGAGAAGTCCTCTAATTTGAAAGACGGACTAAGCCACAAGCTTCTTGAGCATGAAAGAAACATCATGCCCTTGAGCATGAACGCCTCAATTTCGTGCTCAAACCAACTAAGAGCCAAAAGCATTGAAGCAAGCAAAGAGCATAACACTATAGGCATGCAATACTAAGCACAAATGACCAAACCAACCCCGAACAGAGGTTAAACATGCCAAAACAGTGGCCTAATCATGTTGAAAATGAAGCACCAAAAGCTACAACAACATGCTCATGTATTGGCTCACAAGCTAGTCATTAAACACAACTCTCAAACACAATGAAGGCATGAATTATATGAGAGTATGGCAAGGCTATATGCTCTAAAATAACATGTTAAATGGTGCCATATCATGCAAACATCACATGCACAACATGTTAAAAGTCCCGAAACTCAAAGCTAGTCAAGGCCCTTTACACTACAACCGTACTAAGCAATGCTCAAATGATCCTAACCATTCAAAACAAATCTAAGGAAGGTCAAAATAGTGGCAAAAACATGCTAGACTTGTAGCATAGATGGCGAGAACAATAAGCTCATGTATTGGCTCACAAACAAGGCATAATGCTCAACTTTTCAAAAGCATTGAAAGAGTGATTTAAGTGGAAGTATGGAAAAGATATAAGCTCTGAAATCACCTGAAAAATGATTTTATATCATGCACACATCACAAATATAGCATGCTACGAGCCTCAAAACTCAAGACTAGTGAAGCCATTTACACTATAGCTATACAAAGCAAGCCCCAAAGGACCAAGATGACTCAAAACAATCCTAAAGCATGTCAAAATAATGCCAAAACATGCATGAAGTATAGCCAAGACAAGCTAGCATGAAAGGCCAAAACACCGAGTACACTAGGCTAATGGGCAAGATTGCACTACAAGTGCCAAAACTAAGCAAGAGATGACTCCACCAACAAAAATTAGAGTTATGACATGGAAAATAATGGCTAAAAACATTCTTGAACTAAGCAAATTCAAGGCACAAAGACATGCTACTTTGCAAGACTACAAATAGGATTACACTACAAGTGCAATAAGCATGCAAGAGGTGACCATGACAACCAAAAATAGAGTTAATGATGGTCTAAAAAGTCACAAAAATGAGCCTAAACAAAGCCACAAAGAAGTAGAAACACATGCTCTTTTGATGGGTCATCAACACAAGCAAACAAAAGAAGAGGAGGGGGGACAACCCCCACCCATTTGGGACCTCAAAACCACATTTATACCACTAAAATTCCTCTGAGTTTTAGTGGTAAGAAGGCCAAAAAGAGATGGTCCCAAAGGCCTTAAAAAATGGCACAAAGCAAGGCAAAACAAGCCACCAAAGGAGGTAAACCACCCCTAACTCAAACTAGGCCTTAAACAAACATTTTAAGCACTTAAAGATAGAACTTTTTGCAGTTGAAACTTAGGCTAAAAAAAGCATGAAAAGGTGGCCAAATATGCAATCAAAATAAAGCTTAAAAGGGGGAATAGGACTCACCCTTGAAAAACAACAAGAACAGCAACTTCTTGAGCTCAAAACTAGCTTTTAGAACTCAAATACACCCTCCAAGAACCTCAGCAACAAAGATGGTGGTGTTTGGCTAGGAGGTTGTGTGCAAATATGCAAAGAAAATGCAATTTCAAGCACTATAGAACACAATATATATATATATAGAGAGAGAGAGAGAGAGAGGGAATTCTAGAGAGAGAGAGAGATATTTTTGTTCTCTAAAAAATCTGAACCTCTTGGAAGGGGGAGAGAGCTCCCCTCTTATAGAAAATGCAAGCCAAAGCTTGCTTGAATTCCTCCCTACACGTGTAAGGAGGATGCATTCTGTGCCTAATAGCTGGCACCAAAAATATCTGCAAAAGCAGAAAAAAGGCCATAGACCACTTAAAGTGGTCGACCGACCACCCTCCTAGTCGACAGACCACCTTAGGTGGTCGACAAGGGAAAAATTGGCTAGCAGGGGAGAAAAAGGGTCTACAAAGAGAAGAGAAAGTGGTGGCAGGCTGTAGACCACTTAGGCTGGTCGACCGACCACCCACCCTAGCTGATCGACCACCAAAAGTGGTCTACAGGGAAGAAAAGTGGTCTACATGGGGAAAAACTGGTCTACACCCTTATTCCACCCTCCAGGCAAAGGGTAACAAGGTTTGGTTCAAAAACAAACCAAAAGGAAGAAAGACAAGAGTCCGCAAGTGTGACAACCCTCACCACTGTTTACTGATAATACCATTGATTACTGCTAAACTGTGACTGAACATGATTAAGTAACTGATTTGACTGACATTTTGAACTGATTGATTGAGTGTAGTAGTTTAAACGCATTTCTATTTGTTTGACTGTTAATTGATCTGTTCATGTTTTATATTTTAAACAGCAAATTGAAGGCCTTATCGGCGGCTGAATCTGAAACTGATTGGTGTTTTATGCTAATTAGAATTTATGTGATTTTATGGTATGTTTAATTGAAATTTGACTTGGTATGATTATATTGGAATAAATAATGTTAAATTACATTAGTTGGCTTATTTACCAAAATTCCATTAAGTGGACTTTGCTCGACCAATTGTTTAGTCTTGATTTACATGGGTTGGCATCACATTTCTCCAGCCCTTTTCTTGAGCCAAAACCAACTAGAGAGAGAGAGAGTTAGGAGAGCTTTGGTTTAAACAAGATTTGCTTGGAAAATTAGAAGAATTGAAGAATAGATTGCATAATTGAGCTTCTAGACTTGAAATTGAGGACATAAGGTAGGATATTCATCTTCTTGATTATGAATTCTAGTTGTACCTTGCATGGTTAATGAGTCTTTAGTGATCTAAATTTAGAATTGGTTCTAACATGTTGAATTGAAGCTTAAATCATGCATGCATGTATACATTGTTGAGTTTTGAGGTTATTTTCATAGAAATTCATATGCATGTCCATATTCTAGCTTTGGTCCATGAATTCAGCATGTTTTTAGAAGGATTGACTCATTTGTTCTTGTATTAGAAGCTTTGAAGTTGATTAAATTCATGCATGTTGCATGTACATCATGTTCTTGAAGTTTTGTTTGGAAATGGGTTCAATTGAACTACCTTTGGGCTTTGATTTTGCAAATTGATCTTTGAAACATGTCATATTATGAGTTTTAAAGTGTTTCCTAGAAAATTAGCCCAAAAGGATCGAATTTGATGCTTTAAATGTTGAGTTTCATGCTAGGAGACAAATCTAGAAATTCCAGATTTTGGATCCACGCTCAAGCGAGGAACTTCATGCTCGAGCGTACACTCTGAGTTCATGCAGTCCACTCAAGCAGGAAAAGTAACGCTCGAGCGTGAAATGCGTGTATCCAGCACTTTGCATGTGTTTACAGCCCGCTCGAGTGAGGGAATGCACGCTCGAGCGAGGACTTGTGTCTCACGCTCGAGCGGGGGTCGAGCGTTGAGTGTAAATTTCATGCATCCAGTACTTTTACAGTCCGCTCGAGCGAGGGAAGTCACGCTCGAGCGTAGCTCCTTTGTCTGCATGTCCGCTCGAGCGTAGAAAGCTACGCTCGAGCAAGACCCTTGTTTTCTGAAAATTCTGAAAAGTGTTTTAAAGTGCATCTTTGCATCATCATTCCATCCTAGGCATTCCTAGGCCTAGTTTAAGGCATCTTAATGAGGATAATGCTATAGAACCACACCGAGTCAAGATAGGGACTAAGTTATTATCTCCCAAACGTGTAACTTAGTGTGTGTTCATCCTATAACTGTGTAGGGTTGGCATCCGAGGACGCTCACTAGCCTATCTGTAGCCCAGAACTCTGTGAGTAACAATGTTGTAAAGATATATTCAATCATGAATATTTTTTGAATGATCAACTGTACTGCTTTCTGAAATGATATTTCTTACTGAATAAATGCTTGTCCTATTTACGAACTGTATTCGTGGCATCCATAGCAATTTACTGTTACTGTACTGTACTGCTACTGTCACAGAGATCTCTGTCGGTTTCCATATTTGGAACCACTACTGTTTACTGATATGATGGCCATCAACTGACTGTTCGGTCTGTTAAGACCTACTGTACTGTTTGCTATTAGATATACCACATATAACTGCTATGATTTCTAAATAACTGATATGACTGTTTAATGACTGAAAGGACATTCATTCTTAACCTCTTTACATAACTGTTATTCACTGGGCTTTAGCTCACTGTTTATATATATATATATATATATATGTAGGTGTTCAGGCACCGGATCGGAGCTAGGAGCGTTGGGTTTAACTCCCTTTTTTTCAAGCCAACCACTGTGCCTCACTGAGAGGTTCCAAGTTCTTCAAGCTAGGGCTTTTTGGGGTGCTTTAGATTTATCCTTTTTGTCTCTATTTTTTTGTATAGACTGACTGTACCTATACTGTACTATTCTAATAGGGATTAGGTCCCTGTCCTAGATGATTGTATATGTATGTATATACTGTTTTGGTTCTAAATGTGAATATGTATGAAAAGTCTTTTTGCATACAGACTGTCACAGTTCATTGGACATCTTTTATTACTGTTTTGGCTTCCGCTAGCCCCTGTACTCTATATTACTGTTATTACTGTTAAGCAGGCCTTCGATAATCACAGATCTCACATATCTCGCTCTCTCTATTACTGTTATTACTGTTACTACTGTTAAGCAGGTCTCTCTATCTCACGTATCTCGCTCTCTCTTGGTTTGCTCTCTCCTTAAACTCTCCTCTCAGCCTCTCCATTTATACACCAAGATAGAGGAAGTTTGAGAGCACAGCTGGCTCAACACATGGCCAGTTGTGTACTTACCTTTCGGTGGCCGTCCACCTTTCTTTACATGGCCAGATCATTTCACCTAGAGGAAATGATCACCCCTCACATGGGGTGATCTCCAACAATAATTACTACATACACATAATTACTTAGATAATAATATATTATTAAACGGTGATATTACGAATAACTGTTCACCATAGAGATCGAAAAAAAAACAAACTAAAAAAAGAAACAGAATATGCAAGTACAAGTACCTAAGTTTAGCAATTTAATTCAACTTCAGTTGAATCCATACTAAATGCTACATATACATAGTGCAATATATTATTGAATAGTAATACAAGTGTAAGTAATCACCATAGTGATTGAAAAGGAAACAGAGGATGCTAGTACAAGTAGCTAAGTTGAGCAATCAATTCAATTCAACTTCAGTTGAATCCATAGCAATTGCTCTCTCTGTTTCTATGCTGCTATTTTATTTTATTTTTACATCAACAGCGGCCAGTGTATCAGTATTATCACCCTGCGTTGTTCTATTCCTCATTGTCGCCATGCTGATCATCATTGTCAGAAGAAGAAGAAGAAGAAACAACCAATCCAAAATCGAAGATTACATCAAGAAAATAAAACAAGAAAACCAGAACAGGGCAATTGAGAAACATGGGAATCGGACCGAAGATCCAAAGAAACAGAGGGAAAGAAAACTAGAATGCTCTGAGACCCAATGACCAGAAATAGCTTTCCCTGTTCACCGTCTTCCCCACATACTCGAGCGTCAGATAGTGGCTATGGCGGAGATGATTGGGAGGCATTTTCTTGTGTGGAACGTTGATAAGTGTGCTGGCATGGCTGTATTACTTGATGGACTAGACATTGAACAAGAATGCAACGAGGAAGCAGAGTAGTACCTGGTGGCCAATCAAATGGTCATTCAATTCCAATCCTATTCTTATTTTATATACAATGCAGCCAATTATAATATTTGTTTATAAGTATTTAAAAAATAAATAAATTATTATTAACTAATTTTTGAATTTTTTTAATAATTTAATATGAAAAAAAATTAACTTGACCTGAATTCAATATGAAGAAATCAGGACAAAGTCGAATTATCAATAAATTAAGCTTTTATTTTATTTATTTATTTTACTTTTGTAGTTATATTGATTAATTTAATGAAAATTTTGTTGGGACTCCTTTAATTATAAGTTTTTACTAGTATAACATAAATAAAAAATTTATTAACACAAGTCTTCTAATTATTCGAAAACTAGATCATGACTAAACTACTCTCCAATAAAACTAACCATTGCACTCTATTATTTTGTTAACAAATATATATTTGATTCATTTTAAAATTTTAAAATTTTGCAGGCGAAGGTGAATGTGGTGGTAGGGTGATAGCAGTGGCGGTGGTGGTGTAAGAAGTGACAACGGTGGTAGAGTAGCTGTGGAGTTGAAATGGTAGGAGTAGTGACGATGATAATGATGGTGACGGTGGCAGGCCCGGTCCTGAGATTTTCGGGGCCCAAAGGCAATAATCAACTAATAAATTTCTGGGGGCCTTCACATTTTTTTTTTTCATTGAATGAAAAAAAAAAATTAAGGTAAAGGACAAAATATTTGTCTTAAAATCACAAAAAATACTTAGCATTACAATAGCTCCTTTTTGACACTCGACTAATTTTTCGACTCTTTGCTTCTTTTTCCTTTTTGCGAATCCAGACGGATAATTTCTTTAAGAGTTATGATGAGCTGAGATCAAAATTCAAAACAAGAGCACCACCACCACTTAACAAAACACAAAACTTTTAAATTATGTGATGTGATCTATTAAACTTAAACAAATTCTTCTTGATGATGTAAATACCAATATTATAATAGTAATTAATTGAGCAAAAGACAAGACAAATATTTAATTAATTGAATAGAAAGAAAGAAGAAGAAAAAAAATACATGTGCTGTTGCTTTGCTGCTTTGTTGCTTGGTTGGCTTGGGCTGCTGGTGTGCTATCAAACAAGCTGTAGGGAAAATTGGATAAAGGGAAGGTAATAGGGTTAGAAATTAGATAGGCCTTTCAAGCTGCTATCAAAGTGGGCCTTAACTGTTAGCCCTTAATTGTTAGGAATTAAAAATTAGATTAATTGTTGGGCCTTTCAAATTGCTGCTTTGTTGGGTTGCAATGTTGGGCCATTTAATTTTTTAATGGACCAATTTATTTTAAGTTAGTTTAGACCTTTTAAAAAAAAATTAAGACTTAAAACATACCTAATATATTACATTAAATTATAATAGGAGGGACCACTTTTTTGGACTTATTTTGAGGGGCCTAAGCCATGGCCTCCCTATGGTCAGGGTCGGGCCAGGACCGTGGTGGTGAAATTGGTGGTCTTGGTGAGCAAATATTGGTTGAGTACGATCTCCCCGTTATTAGGACCATCTATTCATTTAACCATTTATTATTAGTTAAACACACAATCAACATAGAATTTTTAAAAGATAGAATAATTAATCCGGTATTAATTGTTGGATTAGTTTTCCATATTAGAAGATCAGAAGTATAAAAAGAAGAATATGATGTATTCAACTATTGGTGAATGCCATTGCTCTTCTTTAGTAGGCTATCTCACATAACTACTATTTCGTAAATCAGATTCAGCACTTAAAATTAGGACACTTGGGTTGCTTAAAACAGTGATGATACATCAACAGTTGTCAGTGGACGATAGATAGTATGATATTTGGTTGGAAAACAGGTTGAACTGTGAGCTAAAATAGAAAGATGTCGTTGGTGAATTCGTTGTCAAGTAACGAGTGATTGTTGTCATATTTTTGATTAGCCAACAATAATTTTAAAAGTTATGTTATTAATTTATTGTCTAATTATTTAACAATATTAAATTACCAAAAAATTAATATTATCTAATTACGGCTTGTTACTTTTAGTATTGATTATTAAATAATAAACTATTAGATTTTTTTTATTGTGTTAATTACAAATACATCCCTGAAGATCGCTTAATTTATAATTTGCCCCTTGTGCCTTCTAAGAATGACTATGATCCATTAATAAATGATTAGATTATTTATATTTTACTTTTAATTATTATTATTTATTTAATTTTTGCTTAAGCTCTAATATGATGTATTTATGTTCTATTTAGATCCACTCAATATAAATATACTTAAAAATACATATCACATTTATTTCACTATTTCAAAAAAAGTATTAATTCAAAATACAAATTCATTTTATTTTATTTCAAATAACTTCTTTACTACGTCATCACCCCTCTACCATTACAATATAAAATTTAGGAAAAGACAGAATTAAGAATGAGTATATTTGTGAATGTATAGGAATAGTACCAATAGAAAATAAGTTGAGAGAAAATATATTGAGATGATTTGGCTATATACAACGGAGACGAGACAGTAGTAAAAAGATGCAATACAGTAATGGTAGATAGAAATGTTAGGGGAATGGATAAACCTAAATTGACGTGGACTAGTGTAGTAAATAGAGATATAAATCTCCTTAATTTGACTAATCAAATGATTGTTGACAGAGTCGAGTAGAGAAGAAGGATTTATGTAACTGACCCCATTTGATAGGACTTAAGGTTTGGTTAGGTTTGGTTATTCATTTTTTACTCTTACGAATCAATATTACTTTTTTTTAAGCAATAAAGCCCAAAAAAAATTAAACTGTTAAATTAAAAATAAATTCTTAATGTTGGTGTGTATACATAACATTAAATTATATTTTTAAAAATATATTATTTATTTATATTTTTAAATATATTTGTCATATAATTATGACATCAACCCCTAATCTAGTCAGTTTTCCTGTTCGCTCAACTATCTGGGTTTCAAAACATTGGTTAAGATGTGAAGAAGGTGAATAAATTAAAATTGTGGATGTGCTTTAGTTTGTTTGGTTTGAGACAATGTAAAGAAAGGGTAAAATTTAAAATTATTGAATCGGTGGATGTGTGATCTTCTTATTTGGCTTTAAGTTTTGAAAATTATTCTCTCTTGTTTTTATTTTTTATTTTTTTCATTGCTGCTCGTGTCTCGTGATAGTAACTTGGGTTCTTTGCTCTTAATTTTGTTGTATGGTTGAATTTCTTAGGAACAAAACCTAGTATATTTTTTCACTTCTTTTGTTTTGGTAATGATTTTTTTTGGGAGTGTTATCAGGGGTTCAATTTAGCCATGGAAAGGGTTTTAAACAAGCAATTTAGAAAAACAGTGTCTTTAAATGAGTTTCTATTGGTAACGACACTGCTATTCTTCTCTCCATTTTTTGAAATGAGTTTTTGTCATTCAAATGGATTCTATGAAATTGAAATGGCTTTTATATTTGCTTATTGTGGGGATATATTTTCTAAGTACCAATACGTGGCCAAGGTGACGCCGACATGTCAGCCGGGGTACCACGTGTCTTGGTCGTGACGCCGAGATGATCTCAACAAGGCCGAGGTTATCTCCGAAGATATCGGAGTCCGGGATAAGCGAATAAGGGACAAGAGTCCTAGATTGAGGAAGGACCTCAGCCTGGATAAAGATAAAGCTCTTAGGGAGTTTATCTTTATCTATTGAAGAGTCCAAGATAAGTACTGAGCTAAAGTCCATTGAAACTAGGCTTCTATTGGGACTAGGATTGAGTTGGCTATAAAAGAGGGGCACCCCCAATGGGTCGAACGTACGTAATTTATATTCTGAATAGTGAGTTAAGCACTTTGGTTATCTTTGGGAGATATTTAACTAACTTGATCATCGGAATGCCCCCGGGTGGACGAACCACCACCGGAATCTCTTCTTTCTGTTACAGATCATTCAGGCACTATTTATTCTGCCAGTGCTCTCCAGTTGAATACTGAGTTAGCAGTGTGATCAGAAATTCACTCACACAATTTGGCGCCGTCTGTGGGAAAGAAATAAGAATAGATGGCTAACGACGGACAGAAAGAGAAGGTTGGGGATGACACTCCTACTGGAAGTGGAAGACCTATTGACCTAGACGTCGAGGGAGACAACTGCAACGAAGAGACTCGTGACAAGATTCATGGAGGAAAGGACGTCGGCCAGGAGGGCGACGCACCGAAGAAATCAGACCAAAACGAGTACTATAACGAAGATAACCTCCAGGCATGGAAAGATATATGCCTACGGAGGGACGAAGAGATGAAGGGGATGGCGAACAAATTGGCAGACCTGTAATCGGTCGTCAATTTCATGATGTAAAACAACGTCATGCAGCCACCGTTCCCACTGCAGGACACGCTAATTCCAGCGGTTAATACCAAGAAGGGAGGGCAGAAAACAATCCCAATAGCCCCCCAGCACACTAGGAGCGAAAAACATTCTCACCGGCCTTCAAGAGAGGTCGGGCGAGAAGAGTCGAGAAGGGAAGAATCTCGAAGGACACACCTCACCAAGAAAGCAAACCCCAGAGAACATCGGCATGTTCAAAGGCAGGAGTTGTGCTTCAATGCAACCAATGAAAAAAGGTCAAAAAGGGCTCACAATGAAGCTGAGAGTAGTGCACCTAAAAGACTGAAATCAGGAGATAGCCGAGCTCCTGGGCGGACCAAAGAGGACTTAAGAGATTACCTCAAGAGGAAGCAACAAAATGTTGAGGTAACTTCCCCTGTTAAGCCGAGAACACCATTCTCGATGGAGTTGGACAAATTTGAGGCCTCGAAAAGATTTAGTATGTCGAGGTTCCAAATATACGATGGTAAGTTGGACTCCAACTTTCACGTAGGTTTATACCTAAACTCGATGGCATTGTACACTAGAAACGAGCTATTACTTTGCAAGGTGTTCCCCTATTCCTTCGGAGAAATTACATCGGATTGGTTTCACAAATTGCCAAAAGAAAGTGTGAAGACCTGGACGGCCTGGCCGAGATATTCGTGGCTAGGTTCGTGACAAACAAACTACAGTCACTAAGGGTAGACGCCCTGATGGCTCTGAGAATCAATGAGGATGAAGGCCTTAGGGCCTACACAAAAAGGTATTATGAGGTGTTCAACCGAATACCCGAGTGCAACCAAGAGGTGGCGGTCGTGTCTTTCAAGAACGGCCTAGAAGATGATTGTGCACTACGAAAGTCATTGGCAAAGACATTGCCAAAAAGCATGGTGGAGCTCATGGCCAGAATTGAGAAATATGCCAGAGCCGAGGAAGACACGCCAGGGATTAAGGCGACAAAGCAAGAGAAAGGAAACGGCTCGCCGAAGAGAGAACGAGGTAACAACGGATCCAACAAACAAGAGATATGACTGAAGACCGCACAGGCAGTCACAACTATATTCTGAATCCCAATTCACAAAGTCCTGGATAAAATCAGAACCCAACCCTATTTCAGAGCACCAGCAAGGGTACCAGGAGAGTTTATGGGAAGAAGCCTCGGAAAGCATTGTGCTTACCATAATGAAGATGGGCATCTGACTCAGGGTTGCAGAGCCCTGAAGTCACACCTGGAAGACCTGGTAAGGTAAGGCCATTTGAGGGACCTTGTAGATGAGGCCAGGATAAGGGAAGAGCAGGCAAGACTGCCTCAGGCACTTGCAGCTCCACCTCCCCCAGCACAACAACCGCAGGCAGGCGGACCTCAGGTGATTAATATAATTCACTAAAAGGTCAACAAAAATGAAATACGGGGGGAGACCCAGAAGGTAAAGCACTTGCAGCATGTGTACCAGGTCCGGCAGAAAAGACCTCGGGCTAAGGAGTGCCAGGACCAGTAGTGTCCTTTACTGAAGCCGACCTAGAGATGGTACAACATCCGCACAACGATGCCATGGCAGTATCCTTCTAGGTTGGGGAGTGCCAAGTGAAGCACATCCTAATTAACCAAGGCAGCTCTTGTGACATCATGTATGTCAGATGTTACAAGGAGCTTGGCCTTCACCCAGACGATATGGAGCAATCCAATGGCCTAATGGTCGAGTTCAATGAAACGCCGACATGGCCACTGGGAGCAGTAAGCTTAAAAGTGCAGGCTGGCACCAAGAAGATAAAGACAGAGTTCACCATAATCGACACACCCTCCCCTTACAATGTTATCCTTGGGAGGCCATGGTTGCACGCAATGGTGGTTATTCCCTCAACATTGCATTAACTATTGCGGTTCCCAACAGAGCATGGGATAGAGGAGGTCAGAGGGATCAGTTGCAGGCAAAGAACTACTCCATGGCAGCAATGAAATTCACCTGCAGCATACGAGAGCCAGAAAGGGCAGAGATCGAAGACGAGGACATGGAAGTCCTAGAGGACATCGGCAAGGAGCCAGCCGAGAAGAGTGAAGAAGCCCTAAAGAAAATCCTCGTCCAGTAGAGAGATGAAGAACGCTTCTTCCTTCTCGGCTTGGGCTTAGCCGAAGAGGAGGAAAAAGAATTGGAGGCATTCTTGAGAGAAAACGTTGAAGTGTTTGCCTGGACGCCTTATGAAAGGCTAGGCATTGACCCCGAGGTCACTTGTCATAAACTGAACGTAGACAGATCGGCCAAACCTGTAATCCAACGGGCAACAAGACCGACGTTGATGCATGTTGAGGCAGTAGAAGAGGAAGTAGACAGACTTCTGGAGGCCAGAGCCATTCGAGAGGTGAATTACCCGACATGGCTATTGAATACAGTGGTGGTGAAGAAAAAGAATGGTAAATGGAGGGTCTGCATGGACTTTACCAGCCTAAACAAAGCCTCTCCCAAAGACAATTTTCCTTTACCTAAGATTGACCAACTGGTAGATGTCACTTCAGGGCATGGAATGATGAGCTTCCTGGATGCCTACAGGGGGTACCATCAGATAGCCATGTACCCCCAGACGAGGAGAAGACTGCGTTTATCACCCCAAAAGGACTGCATTGCTACAGAATGATGCATTGTGGGTTAAAAAATGCAGAAGCAACTTACCAGAGCTTGGTAGCCAAGATCTTCAGACACCTAATTAGCTGAACAGTGGAGGTATATATCGATGACATGGTCATGAAGACCAGGGAACCTAAGGACCATCTAAAAGACTTAAAGACAGTCTTTGACATCCTAAAAACATATCAACTCTAACTCAATGCATCGAAATGCGCATTTGGAGTTGGATCTGGTAAGTTCTTGGGATATTTGGTGACCAAAAGAGGCATTGAGGCCAGCCCAGATCAGATCAAGGCCATCCTAGAACTAAAAAGCCCAACATCAGCGAAGCAAGTACAGATGTTGACTGGAAGGGCTGCAGCCCTGAATAGGTTCATAAGCAGAAGTTATGACAAATGCAAACACAGACTTCTTATGGACAGAAGAATGCGAAGTCGCCCTGGCCGACTTGAAGAAATATTTGACCACGGCTCCGGTTCTCTCAAATCCAGAACCTGGAGAGGAACTATTCCTATACTTAGCAGTTTCGGAACATGCGGTAAGCGTAGTGGTAATTCGAGAAGAAAAAGGGGAACAAAGAGCTGTTTATTATATAAACAAAACCCTGGCTGATGCAGAAACCAGGTATTTACCCTTGGAGAAGTTAACGCTGGCCTTAGTAATGGTATGGCTTCAAAGAAGCTGAACCATTACTTTCAAGCCCACAAAATTATGGTGCTAACTGAACATCCATTGAAGTCCTTGTTACAGCAGGGAGATCTGACAGGAAGAATAGCCAGGTGGGCAGTGGCCTTGAGCCAGTATGACCTAGAATACAAACCCAGAACAGCAATCAAAGGCCAAGTTTTGGCCGTGGTCGAGTTCACGCCAGGATCCATCGTACATCGGGCTCCGTTAAGCCGAGGTGAACGATGTCCAAGCGAGCAAAGAAGAGCCCAGCCGAGGGCAACAAAACAAAGGAAAGAAGAAAAACTTAGGCCCTACAGCATTTACATCGGCGACTCCTTTCGACTGTTTGTTGATGAGAGTTCAAACCGCCAAGAAACGGGGACAGGAGTAATACTGGTATCTCCAGATGGACAGATGCTAAAAAAATCCATTCATTTAGGGTTCAAGGCCTCAAACAATGAAGCAGAGTATGAAGCACTGATTGCAAGACTGAAATTGGCAGTAGCAGTAGAAGTAGATGAGATGATAGTCTTCTGTGACTCTCAGCTTATAGTCAACCAGACAACAAGCGAGTTCGCAGCCCGAGACGAAAGGATGTCGACCTATGTGAAGGAGGTCGGCAGATTGATGGCCCTATTTTGGAATTTCCATCTACAGCAGATTAGCGGAGATGATAACAGTCACGCCGATGCCCTGGCCAACCTGGCTACTACAATACAACTTGGAAAGGCAAGGACGATAATGGTTGACTACTTGTCGGGCCCGAGCATCGAACCATTGACGACAGAGCGTGAAGCAATGTGTGTGGACATGGGACCAAGCTGGATTGACGCAATAATAGCATTCCTGAAAGAAAGAAAACTACCAAATGATCACAAGGAGGCACACAAGATCAGATTGAAATCGGCAAGATTCAGTCTGACAGTAGAGGGACATCTCTACAGAAGATCTTTCACTGGACCCCTTTTGAGGTGTGTACATCCTACACAAGTTGAAGATTTTTTGTACGAAATACATGAAGGAATATGTGGAAGCCACGTTGGGGGCAGATCACTTGCTCATAGGGCCATTACCCAGGGGTATTGGTGGCCTTACATGCAGAAAGATACAAAAGCCTATGTCAAGAAGTGTGAAAAGTGCCAAAGGTTTGCACCTCTGATACACCAACCAGCAGCAGACCTAAACCCAGTATCCAGTCCTTGGCCGTTTGTCCAATGGGGCACGGATCTTGTTGGAAAACTGCCCCCAAGCAACTGGACAAAAGAAGTACCTACTAGTAGCAACAGATTACTTCACCAAATGGATAGAAGCTGAACCCCTTGCCAAGATTCGAGACGTGGATGTGAAGAGCTTCATATGGAAGAACATCATCACCAGGTTTGGGATTCCAAGAGCAATAGTTGCAGACAATGGAAGACAATTTGACAGTAAGCTAATCAAAAGCTTCTGTGCAAAATTCAAAATCAAGAATTATTTTTTGATCCCAAGTTTTCCTCAAAGCAATGGACAAGCAGAAATGTCCAACAAAGTTATCTTGGACGGGATAAAGAAGAGGCTACAAACAGCAAAGGGAAAATGGGTGGATGAATTACCCAGTGTACACTGGGCATATCGAACTACGACGAGAAGATCAACGGGGGAATCCCCATTTGCCATGGCTTATGGCACAGAAGCAGTAATTGCACTAGAGGTAGGTATCCCAAGAATCAGAACTCAAGGACTAGAGAATAGGACTAATGATGTATTTATTAGCTCGAGATTTGGATTTGCTAGAAGAAAGAAGGGAGAGAGCTGCAATTCAGCTGGCGGCATACCAGCAGTAGCTTGCTAGGGCTTATAGTAAGAAGGTTAACCCAAGGGAGTTTCAAGTCGATGACCTCATTTTGAGAAAGGTCATCGGCAATAAGAAGGATCCCAAAGAGGGCAAGCTTGGCCCGAATTGGGAGGGACCCTATAGAATCATCTCAGTATTGGGTAATGGGGCATATCGGCTTGAAGATAATGAAGGCAAAGAGTTGCCAAGGCCCTGGAATACTTGTAATTTGAAATTTTTTTATCATTAGACTTTCTTGTTCTTTGTTATCAGCCAAAAGAATAAATAAAGTTTTAGCTTGTTTTTTTACACTTATAACTGATAAGATAGTTGACGATGTTTCTAGAATACATGCATAATGAGAACTCAAGTGGAACTTAAGTTCACATTAGGGGGCAGAGAGTTGGAAAATGGTTCCTGGAAAGGTAGAATGTACAAGCTAAAATTAGTTTAACACTTGTTGAAACTTGAGTTTACAAGTTGAAGTTAAACCGATGTCATGTTTAACGCTTGTTGAAACTTAAGTTTACAAGTTGAAGTTAAACCAAGATCATATTTAACACTTGTTGAAATTTGAGAAAAATTTACATGTTAAAGTTAAACCGAGATCATGTTTAACACTTGTTGAAATTTGAAAAAAATTTACAAGTTGAAGTTAAACCGAGATCATGTTTAACGCTTGTTGAAACTTGAGTTTACAAGTTAAAATTAAACCAAGGTCATGTTTAACACTTGTTGAAATTTGAGAAAAATTTACAAGTTGAAGTTAAACCGAGATCATGTTTAACACTTGTTGAAATTTAAGAAAATTTACAAGTAGAAATTAAACCGAGATCATGTTTAACACTTGTTGAAATTTGAGAAAAATTTACAAGTTGAAGTTAAACTGAGATCATGTTTAACATTTGTTGAAATTTAAGAAAATTTACAAGTAGAAGTTAAACCGAGATCATGTTTAACACTTGTTCAAATTTGAGAAAAATTTATAAGTTGAAGTTAAACCGAGATCATGTTTAACACTTGTTGAAATTTGAGAAAAATTTACAAGTTGAAGTTAAACCGAGATCATGTTTAACACTTGTTGAAATTTAAGAAAAATTCACAAGTTGAAGTTAAACCTAGGTCATGTTGAAGGATGTTGGTGTTAAGTCCAGGCTGAGATAAACCGTTGGTGGGTATGACCGAGGTATATCACCCCGAGAAGATCGCACAGATAAAGTGTATGTTGAAGACATCCAAATTATTCTAAGTATACAATCATACAAGACAGTAAAAGGAAGACAGAGATACGAACATTCAGGAGAGGAAGTTGTATTAACATTCAAAAGATGGAATGTCGGCCAACTTAAAACTTACAAATATTCCAAAAAGAAGAAAACCAAAGTACAAAGTACAGAAAGAATGAGACAAACATCAAAACTAAGACTCTTCGGTGCCACTAGCTGGTTGGGTCTGGAGTTCGAAAGACTGCTGAGAAGACATCTCGGCAGCCTTCTCAGCTGCGAGCTCGACATCTATTTCTTGAAGGGTTTGGTCGAGGCTCTTATCGACAATAGGCGGGACCGATGTTGCCTTCTCAGGAGTAGCATCTTTGGAGACCTCCACACCCTCCTCATCCTGAGTCAAGTCCAGGACTTGCTCATTTGGAGTAGGGGACTTGGCCCCAGCAGCTTCTTTCGATTTCTTCACCAAAGCTTCCTCCTCAGACTCAGAATCGCCTTCGGATTGGCTTGGAGTAGGAGGGAGTGGCAAAGCGAGGACGTCGGCATTCTTGAGGGGGGAGTCCTCGGGGACGTCCAACTTCTTGAGGGCAGCCATCCAACCAATGGTGAAACCCTTGTTGCATGCCTGCTTCACTTGTTTTTTGTAGTCCGCCATAACATCGGCCACCCCCTCATTGTATGCCTTCTCATCGGCGGCCTTGAACTCGGCATCTTTTGTGGCCAGGGCAGCCCGGAGCTCAGCTTGAGCCTCAGTAGTTTTTATTAAGGCCTTGTTCTTCTCGACTTCGAGGACCTTCTTAATGGCCTCTGCGGCGTCAGCTCTCTCTTCAACCGCGTCCTGAGCCTTTACAGCTGCCTCGGCTTGATCTGCCAAGGTCTTCAACTTGTCCTTGGCCCTGTTGAGGGACTTTTGTAAAGCAACAACCTCCCTGATTTTGTCGGCCAACTCCTTCCTCATCTGAAAAGCTTGCATTGAAAATGAGTGGGCGTGCTGGATCGCCTGAAAGAAAGTCAGCAGAACAAAAGTTAGTAAAATCCTCTATGTATGAAAGAATGGAGAAAGAAAAATACCAAGTGTGGAAGACTTACTTGAACAGAGTGCTAGAGCATCAGAGCGAAGTTTTCGTACTCGCTCATCTCGGTGTTGCGGTTGAGATCGTTTGGAAGGAGCAAAGCCGTTGAGAGGACAACACCGATTTCAAGATCAGTCACACTGTCGCCAGCTTTGACCAGCTTGTCCTCGATGGTGATCTGAGGGGCCAAAGGGGCATCTGCTCTCATGGGCCCCGAGGTTGTGGCAGATTCGGACCTCGGCCTCTTTGACCGAGTTGATTGGGATGGTTCGGCCTCGGCGGGCCTCTTCTCGGAGACGGAGGGGGTTTTCTCACTCGAAGCAATTTTGAAATTGGCAAAGTGTCCTCAATATCAATCTAAGTCACCGTTGCTTTTGGCTGAGCCTCCTTCAGCCTTTTTTGTTTCGATTTTGGAGGCTGAGTTGGTGCTGGTTAAGCGTCGATGAATGATGGGATGTCGGCCAAGAGGTCTTCAGTGACTGCTTTCTTGCGGCCCATCTCAGCAGCAAAAATAGTTCGGCGTCGTCGTCGGCGTTGAGATGGTGGGATCAGTTGTGGAGCTGAGTGTCACGACCCAAACCCGGCCCTATGGGTTTAGCACCGTAACCGGCCAGTAATCCGAGATTACCGAAGGCCTGCTGAACAGTAATACAGTAAAACAGAGTACAGGGCCTGGCGGAAGCCAAAACAGTAAATAAACAATGCCCAATGAGCTATGACAGTCTGTATGCAAAAAGACTTTTCATACATTAGTACAAAACAGTATGCACAATATTTACAATCATTCCGACCAGGGACTCAACCCTAATAAACAGTACGGTAAACATTCTGTCTATACAAAACAGTGAAACTGCACAAAAGGGGGAATTGGAAAACACCCCTAAGCCCTAACACGTTAGGCTCGGAACCTCGCAGTGAGGCACAAAGGCTGGCTTGACAAAACTAGAGTTACCTGGACGCCTCTAGCCGCGGTCTGGTGCCTGTACACCTACATATATATATGAGCAGTGAGCTAAAACCCAGTGAATAACATAAAGCGTAAAGGGGTTTAGAATGAATGTCCTTACAGTAATGAAAACAGTTCAATTCAATCAGTTGTTCAGTACAGTAAACAGTCATATGTGGTACATCCATTAGCATAACAGTAACAGTAGGTCTTAAAAGACCGAACAGTAATGATGGCCATCAGTCAGTAAACAGTAGTGGCTCCACGAGGGAACCGATAGAGATCTCTGTAACAGTAACAGTAAACAGTAGGTACTAAGGATGCCACAGTACAGTTCAGAAATAAGGGACATACATTCATTCAGTAATACCAGTTCAGTAAACAGTTCAGTTCAGTATTCAAAAGATATCAGTTGAACATATCTTTACACAATTGTTACTCACAGAGTTTGGGCTACAGTATGCTAGAGCGTGCCTCCCCAGTCGCCAACCCTACACAGTTAACAGATTGAACACACTAAGCTACACAATTGGGAGAGATAATAACTTAACCCCTAATGCCTCGGTGTGTTCTACATCTATATCCTCAACAAGATGCTTTAAACTAGGCCTAAGAATGCCTAGAATGGGATGAGGATGCAAAGATGTACATTTAAAAGCATTTTCAGAAAAACAGAGTCCCGCTCGAGCGCAGGTTTCCCCGCTCGAGCGGTCATGCAACAAAGGTACACGCTCGAGCGTAAACTTTTCCGCTCGAGCGTACTGCAAAAGTACTGGATGGGTGAAATCTCCGCTCGACGCCGCTCGAGCGTGAGACCTGACTCCGCTCGAGCGGACTGTAAAACAGTACAGAGATACTGGATGCTCGAATTCTACGCTCGAGCGGTACTTACTCCGCTCGAGCGGAAGTGCAGAATCTGGAAATTCCAAATTGCACCTCCAAGCCAAAAACCAAGTTCAAAAGCATTAAAGCCGATCCTCTTGGGCCCATTTTCTGGAAAACATTTATAAACACATAGAATAACATGGTTCAAAGCTCAATTTGAGAAATCAAAGCCCAAGGGTGTTTAACTCAAACTCAATTTCAAATCATTTTCAAGAACAATCTTCAAACATGACATGCATGATCTTTAAATAACTTTCAAGCTCAAAACATGCTCTAGTGAGCCAATTGATTCCAAAACATGATGAAAGCATGGACTACTCTTAAAACATGGACATGCATGTGACAATTTGCCATGAATTCAACTCAAAATCCAACAATTCAAACATGCATGCATGAATTATGTTCTATTTCAACATGTATGAACTAAAACAAGACTTAGCTCCTCAATTTGACATGAATCATGCAAGAACAAGCTCAATTCATAAACAAGAGGGTAATTACTCTACCTTAGGTCTTGAATGCAAGATGAACAAGCTCAACTATGCAATCTTATGCTCTAAATCCTTCAATTTCCAAGCAATTCTACAAGTGAACTCAAGACTCTCACTTCCTCTCTCTCTAAATTCGGCTGAGTGCTCAAACAAGGCTGAGGAAATGTTTTGATAAAGCATACACAAGGCTTCAAATATGAGAAAACAAAGGCCCCACTAGATGGCAAAAGTGTAATTTCGTCAAACTCTTTAATTGGCTTATTTTAATCTAATTTAATCATACCTAATCAGTTTTCAGATAATTATACCATAAAATCATATTAAATATGACGATCATAAAACACCAATCAATTTCGGATTCGGCCGCCGATAAGGCCTTCAATTAGCAGTTTAAACATAAAACATGAACAGATCAAACAAACAGTCAACAGATAAAATGCAATTCAAACAGATGTATTCGCTCAATTCATTTTCAATTTCGGTCAGTCAGTTCAGTACTTTAATCAGTTCAATTCTCAGTCAGTTATCAGTCATTATCAGTTTCGTTTAGCAGTAATCGGTAATTATCGGTAATCAATCAGTCATTAATCAGTAAACAGTATGAGGGTTGTTACACTGAGGTAGATGGTTGCTCTGCTAGATCAGAAGTTGACCCTTGATCTGACTGAGATGACGAGGTTGCTGGAGGAGTAGTGGCAGACGGAGGAGACTGACTCTTCTTCTTCTTTGGAACGTCGGGAAGAACCAACTTGTAAGTAGGAATGAAATTGAGTAGCAGAGGGGCTCTCCGCTTGTGGATGGGCAAATTCAATAGCTTCTTCAAGTCCTTGCTGGCCATGGGAAGAAAGACTTGCGAAAGCCCTTTGGTGGCTGGGGAAGAACTGCAAAAAAAAGAGCACAGACGTTAGAACAAAGTATTGAAAACTCTAAAAAAGAGAGCAAGGAAAGGTGACACTTGGATCTTACCATCTCCTTCCCCGAAAACTATTCGGCTTAGGGGATAAAGGTGGAGGTCATCGTTTGGTTGAAACTCCCAGTTGCCCGAGACGATGAAGTAATCGTCTCCAGCACCCTTGTTTGAGTCTGGGAGGTCAGCAATGAGCTTGTACTCAGTGGACCTCGGCTTGAGGTAATAGATGTGGCCTTTTTCTGATTTTAGGCAACACATAGTGTAGCAGTACTGGATATTGGCAAAAGTAACTCTAGCATTCTCTTGTTTGACTAAGGCTATTATACCGTTAATAACTCGGTAAGAGTTTATGGCAAGCTGCATTAGGTTCAATTTATAGTAATGAAGGATTTCTCGGAAAAAATGTGTCAAGTGGAAACCTAAGTCCACACTCGATAAAGGCCACTACTGGGAAAGGCATGAGGTTCACATCGGGCATAATGGAATCCTCCTCCCTAGCCAACCTGAGGTGGACGTCGGCAGGGATGGAAAACTCCCGCCTAAAGTATTCTAACTTGGTCGGGGTGTCTACCCTATGCTTCCACATACCCATGGTGTCGGCCTAAGGGGAAGGTGTAGGATTTCGGAAGAAAGTGTTTTGTGACGACTTTTTAAGGACCTCGGCTAAAACCTAAATGTAAGCTGGGGTAAGAATTTGTGGGGATCTTAAGGGGAATGTGTTTCAGTTTTTCCTAAAAATTTGTGGGTTTTACAAGCAAATCCCAAACCTAGATCTACGGAAACGAAGATTGAAAGCACAAATCTGGAGAAGACGCAGAAAACAAAAAACAAGAACGTGTTTCAGAATCAAGAACAGTGACGAATTATCAAGAACACTGTGACAAAGTGTGCACAAGGGTGCGAGGCCAAGAACAATGGCGAAAGTGAACAAATTTGTGAGTAGTGTGTGAATATTCGAGAAAGGATTGGGCAAAAACAGAATCACGAAGCAAACATACTCAAACACGTAGTGCAAATCAAGGTACAGATTAAAAATGATCGAAGACATAAGCAAGTTTGTAAAAAACAACAGAGTTCGCAGTGAAATCAAGAACTGAAAACCATGAGGGATAGTGGCTTACCAGAGAAAATGAGGCCGGTATGAGGATCGCCGAAGTCAGACGATGGTTACAAAAGCGACGGAGCGGTGAAAATCACGCCGGAGGAGGTGAACGGAGCAAGTTGCAGAGCTAGAAAAGCTTGAACAAAGACAGATTAGAGAGAGAGAAAAAGTTGGATACTTCAAAAACGATGATACAAAAAATGAAGAGACGGAGAAAGAGAATTGATTTTGATCAAAACGCGGAGAATGGCGGCAAAATACCATCAATGCGTCTAGGGCGACGTGCTTGTCAGACGGCGCACCCAGACACAAGACGACTTACAGGCGCGTACCAAGTACGATCTAGTGAGGGGAAGACGCGTAGCAAAAACGGTTGATTTATTTTGCGTGACAACTCATACGCGTGATAAAACTCTTGGAGTTCTTGGTTTAATGAAGCAATGACCTCGGCTGGTAGGAGGATCTCGGCTAAATAAACTCGAATAAAACTAGGTTATTGGTTCTAAAAGCCTTGATGAGACAGACTACAGGACCTGGTCGTGTGAAGCCGACGTATTATGACCTCGGTAAATGGATGATACAGCAAGATAGCCGACATGCTATACGATATGACGATATAGGTTCCATCACCTCAGGATGCCGAGATAATAGAACTTAGAGGGCAGTTGTGGGGATATATTTTCTGAGTACCAATATGTGGCCAAGGTGATGCCGACGTGTCAGCCGGGGTACCACGTATCCTGGTCGTAACGCCGAGGTGATCTCGGCTAGGCCGAGGTTATCTCCGAAGATATCGGAATCCGGGATAAGCGGATAAGGGACAAAAGTCCTAGAATGAGGAAGGACCTCAGCCTGGATAAGGATAAAGCTCTTAGGGAGTTTATCTTTATCTATTGGAGAGTCCAAGATAAGCACTGAGCTGAAATCCATTGAAGCTAGGCTTCTATTGGGACTAGGATTGAGTTGGCTATAAAAGAGGGGCACCCCAATGGGTCGAACGTACGCAATTTATATTCTGAATAATGGGTTTAGCACTTTGGTTATCTTTTGGAGATATTTAACTAACTTGATCGTCAGAGTGCCCCCGGGTGGACGAACCACCACCGGAATCTCTTCTTTCTGTTACAGGTCATTCAAGCGCCATCTATTCTGCCAGTGCTCTCCAGTTGAATAATGAGTTGGCAGTGTGGTCAAAAATTCACTCGCACACTTATTATGCACATGCACTCTTTGTTCTATGAAAGTGATGGGGTCTCTAGAATTCGGGACATATGGAGAAGATCATGTTGTCACCACTTGAATCCGAGACGTAACTTGAAGTTATGTTATTAACGTTGTGTTATTAAGGTTGTGGGTAAATTATGTAAGAAAGATTAATCTTCCTTACTATACAAATCATAATCATCTAATCCCTTCTTATTTTTTTCCTAAGTATGCCTTAAATTGTTGAATTTGTTTCCCCATCGTTGAACTTTGTTGATCATGTCTTTTCTTTTTCTTTTTCTTTTTCTTTTTAATTCTTTTATTCTAAATTTGTTCTTATTGGTTATCACACAAAAAGTAAATTCTTGGTAGGTCATATTGTACAATGTTTATTGACCAATTTATCCAATTAATTGAAGAAGCGAATCGATTGGCCAATTGATTACATGTGGCTAAGCCATCCGATTAATTACACAATTGATTGGGACCAATTCTTCAAATTGATTGAGCAATCAATTTTTTTTTGTGAAATTTTAAATGTGCAATGAATTGGCCAATTGATTAGATATAGCCAATCCATTCAATCAATTGACTAATCGATTGGTTGTGGCCAATCAAATTGTTATTTGATTCTAATGCCCATTGTTATTTTGCTTAGGATGTGGCCAATCAATTGTGTTATTGATTATTATGCTCATTTTGTGTTCGATGGGGCTGCGTATATTATTTCTTCGTTTCTGGAAGGCTATTTGTGGGTTTAAGTTCTACTTTTTAATTCTTAATTTTGATTATATGTGCGAATATACATCTGTAAGTTATTACAGTCAGTAATAGATATAGATATATGTCACACTTAATGGTTGGTCACTTTTTGTTGCTCATGGCTGTAGGCTGTAGCAAGCAGAATATTATTTGGTTCATCTGTTTCATTTATATTTAGGTAAATTATAAACACACGTTTTGATAGTTACTTAGATTATTTTTCTTATGATTTTAAAAATTACATTATATCTCTTAAGATTTTTAATTTCATAGCAAATAGGTCCTTTTATTAATAAATTATCAAGTTAATTAACAATTTTTTCATAATGTTAAAATTTTATTTCAATTAATAATTCAAATAATTTTATTATTATATAGATGAACAGTTAGAAATTTCACTTTTTTAATTAATTCTGTTAAATAAAAAATTCTGACAGGGAGGTATTTGTAATTTTCTAAATCACATGAGACAATTCATATTTTAAGCAAATCTCAAGGAATGTATTTGTAATTTATCCTTTTTATTTTAAATAATTGGGCTTGTTGGGCTATCACTTGCGAAATTGGGCTTGTTGAGTTTGAAATCCCAGGCCCACATCTACTTCTGCAGTGGTCTACGGTTTTTCGGAATACCCTCCCGGCGATTCGATTTTGCAAATCGGTCTCTTCGAATTCCTTCTTCCAGCTTTGTCTCAAGCTACGAGTCTCTTCACGCCTTCAGTCTCCATCTCAGGTCTCTCTCTCTCTCTCTCTCCTTGAAAACCTACTAATTCTAGCCCTAGTTTGAGTGATCGTTGTTTGCAGAATTGTGATAAACAAAGGAATAGTTAGTTGGTTGTGATTTCAATGTTAAACAGAGTCTATTATGTTCACCAATAGTCGGAGGCAAGAAGAGCGTACTGGAAAATATGGAACTCCAAGGCTTCAATATCTTCAGGTCCATTACTTCACACACTTAGACCCAGATTGGTATCACATGAATTCTCTCCTTTTATTGTTTATGTTAGTGCCCTATCAATTTTCAGTGTTTTCCCAAAAACCAATTATTCAAGTAATAGTTTTGAATGTTGCTTCTTCAAATCAATTATAAAACAAAATTGAATTCAAACTCAGATTTTATTGCAGAAACAAATAAGTTAGAAATTAGTGTTAGTAAGGATGGAACAGTTACATGCATGACTAGTGAAGTATTTTATGTATGTGGGTGTTGATTAAATTTCACCTTTTGGTTTCAGGAATTAGTGTCTCAGTTTCAGAATGCGACTAGTGAAGGTATGATGTGTCAACATTGTTGTATTTCTGTGATTTTTCCTCTTTTTGAAATTTAACTTAATGCGGAATCTTGAAATTAGCTATGCCTTTCTTAAACAAAGAAAAGTTGATAAGGTTGCAATTTAGTTACTTTGGATTTAGTGGCAAGTCTTGAGTCCACCTCACCTCTTCCCAATCACTAGAAATGCTCTGAGTAATAACTCAGCATTAGGGATTGTCAAACATAAGGGGTTCATTTTGTTTAGCATAAGAGGGTAGTTTGGATTTTGATTACCAAGTGTGGTAGTATACTGAGGTGGATGTGTGGAAAAATTAGGAGAGAGAGTTCGGTATGAATGAATTCATGAGATGGTAGAGGTAGCACCTTAAATGAGGATAAATTGATTAAAATGGTTTGGTTGTGTGCTATGAAGACTAGTAAGTGCCCCAGTTAGGAAGGGTGACACTATCTGCGTTGAGGGTAATGTTAGGAAACGAGGGAGACCAAGCTTAACTTGGGTTTACAGAAAGACCTGCTATAGCTTTAGTTTAACTGAAATTCTGACCCTTAATTGAGCGGAATGAAAAAATAGAGGTCCTGGGGACATGCTTGCTTTTGAACACATTACCTAAGGTGAAATGAATTTCCAGATTTTCTCATCCTGCTTGATACTTTTTTTTAGAGTGACATCTGAGAGTATTAAGTACCTCATTTCAAATTATATGATGATAAAAGGTTCAGGATCAGTTCTGGTGGAAAAGTTCCATGAATTAGTAATTCATGTCACTCAGTTCATGTAGTTGTAGAAATGCCTGGTTGAATATTTAAGTGAATGAAGTCAATGGCAGTGTTCCAATTTCTTTTACTTAATCTTGCTTTCGATAAACCTCAACCATTACCATTAACATGAATGATTGATACTTGTGTTTGCAGAATCAAAAGAGAGGATTGTTGCTAATTTAGCAAACTTCGCGTATGATCCTTACAATTATACCTTCTTGCGTCAGGTTCAGTGTCCTCGACTGAATGGTGAACAACTTGTAATTTATTTCCTGATCTTATCTTATCACATAATAACTTCTATTTGTGATTTTAAACAGCTCAACATTTTGGAACTTTTCCTTGATTGCGTAACAGAACCAAATGAGAAGCTTGTAGAATTTGGTGTTGGAGGGATCTGCAATTCTTGTGTTGGTAGCCAAAAGATCTACACCTTTTGCTAGATACTTCTATATTAACTCAAAACATTCCAATTTTCTTGCTCATGTTCTTCAACTTCTTTCAAAGTAATGAGTGCTATTAGAGTTGTGTGTGCGCGGGCACACGTAATGGTGTCTAACTTATTGAATTCTCTCTGCAGATCCAGCAAATGCTGCCATTGTCACCCAGTGTGGTGGGATTCCTCTTATCATTCAATGTTTATCAAGTCCTGTTAGAAACACTGTAAGGCGTAAATCTTTTTCATGGGTTAGAACACATCATTTCAATTGTCATTGCTTCTTCACTTCTTGAAGTTGGGTTCCATCATAGATTGGAAGGAACTTTGAATTAGATACTCAACCACCATGATTTCATAATTTGAAGGAAAACAAAATAATTTGCATTTTGTTTGTAGATTTTGCTCATTCAAGTTTGTGGTGTGTATTAGATAACAACATATTTGAGACAGGTTTTTTTGCTTTGTAGCTACTAATAAAATTATGTTTTTAATTTATATATATGGTGTAGAATCATATTCATGTATGTTTCTAATTCAAGTAAATTACGATTTGTAGGTAAATTATGCTCTCGGGGCTCTGTATTATCTGTGTAATGCTTCTAACAAGGAAGAGATATTGAAACCAGAGGTGGTGGATGTCATGAGAAGGTATGCGGCAGCTGGTGCAGTTAGTGTAAGCTTCAGTAATCTAGCTCAAGCATTTCTAGATAAGCACGTTGATGAACACGAGTGACAGATAAATTCTACTTTATGGTACCGATTCATTCAATGATGTCATTCATATTTGATATAATTTGTGTCACATTAATATCATGATTGACTTCTTTGTTGTTTTAAACACCTTGTAAATTTTCACTTGCCTTTGTTAATAGTTATTACCTCTGTTTTCATAGAGAATTACTAGTATTGTACTTTTGTAGTGGTTACGAATTAGGTTGTCGTCCACTGAACTGCCCTTTACAGTTCTTTTCTGTTAATTATTTCAACTTGAGGTTTAGAAAAATCCCGTGATTAAGTCTTTTCTAGGTTGCTTAATCTACTGGATTGCCTACTAAGGTAATGAAATTATGATGATAAGAATAATGCGCTAATGACTATCTACTAACTTACTATAATGTGAATGGGTTTGATGTTGGAATCAGCTTGTATAATCTACTGGATTGCCTACTAAGGTAATGAAATTATGATGATAAGAATAATGGGCTAATGACTCTCTACTAACTCGGAATATAATGTGAATGGATTTGATGTTGGAATCAGCTTGTAAACCCATCAAGGATGGATGTAGGGGGTGCAGGCAGGGGCGGTTGCACTCCCAAAACTTTAAAAAATTATATATATGATACTAATAATTAGTAAGATAATTTCAAATTAGAATATTTTGCACTCCCAAAATTTCAGTAGTTTGCGCCCTACAAATTATTTACGTTACAAAATTTTAAAAATAATTTTTAAATTGAGTTTTATCAAATATTGATCTATTCTATTTGTTATCTGTATTATTTATTATATTTCTATATTTTTTAAAGTTACTTGTATTTTTTTTATCGGTTTCTATTTATTAGTATTCTTATTTTTTGTTCATATGTCATCTATGTTTTTTCTTATTGTTTTATAAATCACACATTTTAATTTACTTATGCATCTTATTTTACACTCATTTGTTTGTTCATTCTCTCATCTTATTTTGCACTCATTCTTGTTTGTTCATTCTCTAGAAATAAGAATATTGTCTATTTCAATGACATTTTTAAAACAAGTTAATAAATTTTAATACCACTTATTGAAATGGATTATCATTATGCTCATAAAAACATACATTTTCAATTATATTTTTTTTTTTCAAAATTAAATTGCATAATAAGATGGAAGATGATCTTATAGCAAGTTATCTGATCATATTTATTAAGAAAAATATTAATTAAGGTTTTTATGTGGAGTTTATTATAGATGTTTTTATATATAATAGAAACAATAGCAATTACAACATTTTTAAATAGTTAACTTTACTAGACAGAGACATAGTAATAGTTAATATTTTGTCAAGTTGATGTTTACAAGAAATATATCCAATTATATTTTTGTTTTCAATTATGTTGACAAAGAATATCTAATTAATAGTAATATTATTATTTTATTTTATTTTGAATTGGTATAAATCAAAATTTAAAATTTTGTTATAATTTTTTTCGATAAAAAGTTACAGTATTTTTGCCTTGCCAAAACTCAAATCCTAAATCCGTTCCTGAAACATTGAATTTGGATGAGAGAGAGAGAGAGAGAGAGAGAGGGACTGGAAGTATTTAGAAGATTCGAAGATGAGTACTACGCAATAAATACTTATGAATCACAATTATGTTTGTCCCGGCAGTGCTACATGCACCAATTAATATACATGTTAGCGTACTAACTAGTATTATGTTATTATTACTGATCCCACCTATTATACAAATTACAAATATCTAAAATTTCAAAAATTATGCCAAATCATTTGTTAGTATACTAATTAGTACATTAATTAATACATATAGCATTATTCTGCTTGTCCTGTAGTTGATCGTGTCTTTTTACTACTCCATTTATACAGAATGGCATAAGAATTAGCAGTGGAGTCTCTGACAAAACAGATATGTACATTTTATTTGTCAAATTTTATTAATGCCAATTTAAAAAGGACATGCTAAATCCATTGTTCTTGTGAGTTGTGAATGCTTTATGAAAACAAAATTAACTACCTCATACAAGCTAAATTACAATGCCAAGCGCAGAGGTGTTTGATGGCTAAACTTTTTCTGTCAAAACCCAAAACAGTAAAGGTTTGATCTGTTACTTCTGGTAAAAGAAGATGGATATGGCCTAGAAAATGAAAGGTTGTTAGTTTGTTGTATGCCTCAAAATTGTACAATTTCACATACGCTGATTTCAAATATACTTAATTGGCACCAAGTTATTTTAAACTATGGAAAGTGATGGATCACTAATTTGTAAAGTATGAGTGGAATTGGTATCTAGTAATTGGAATCAACTTACAAAGACATTTTTCTCTTCTTTCTGCCAGTACTCTGCTAAAAAAAACAGTCGGCTAGATGGCAACAAGTAGCACTCCATGCATCCAATTGATTAAAAAAAATTGTTCCATAGCCCAAATCATGTGTCAGTAGGAGATGTGGGTATTTTGATTTGAGTTTAGACTCAAACAGTGTATAACTACATATAATATACACTTCCAGGATTGCAAATCGACAATTCTAACATATTATGTATTCTTTTCTCTCTAATCGCTCTCTAGAAAATACAAGAGTGCATGAAGTGAGTTCTTGGATTGTGGAGTTAAGAACATTGTTCAATAATTGTAAGAATATTCTACTACTACAGTAAGATATACAAACTGATATTTTAAACAGAATTTACTTACAAAATAATATGGCCCTTTATGTTCCTTTCATTTCCGACTAAAACATTCGTTGTTATGACTTATAATATGAATCATCATTCTTATTGAGCTTTTGTATGAAAACTCTATTTGTACTCTTTTTTCTTTTTTTTTCCTTCTTTCTCTCTCTTTTGGCAAAACATCAGTTCGATTCTGGTTAGATCAGTCCACCATGTCCCAAAATATTGAGACATAAGAGAACATAACATCAACCTCTAATTGACAATAATTATGACAAAGTTCCTTTACAAGAGGAATCGTTTTACTGTTGAGCAAAAAAAAGAAAAGAAAAAAGTGTAGAACTATAATTGTGTATGAAGTAGGCAAAATCTACATTAATGGTGTGTTTGGTTGGAAGATTTGGGGAGGAATTTGGAAAGGGAAAGGGAAAAGATGTGTGAAACTATGTGAAATTTAAGCATGTTTTATTTATATTTCACCTACCTTTTCCATTTCCCTTTCCAAATCCCTCCTCAAATGCCTCAACCAAACACAACATAAAAAAGTACTCCAGCATCAGTTTAATCTGCTTCCCTTTTTTTTGGCAACAATTTGTACTTAATTTGTAAGGCGTACCTAAAGAGACTTTTACATAAACTAATTTGAGAGAGAATCGGTTTATCAAGCAAACTTGCCTTGCTCAATATGGGCTAGGTCCAAACCATGGGCTAACATGAGCCTTATAGAATCCTGTTCAAATATAAGAAATGAGATTCCATTTGCAAACTCATAAATGAAAAGTTAAACAAGTAATGTGGAACAAATGCAAAAACTGGTATACAACAAGAACTTGCCTCAACAACGTGTGTTGGTACTTACTGCAAAACCAGCAAAAGCTACACAGCTCAGCTCAAGCCCAAAATATTTGCTTAGCTCTAATAGTTTGCTCAAAATTTATTTTCTTCCTTCTTTTCCATCCTTTTGGGTAGATAGGGCTTTCATGAATTTGGGTCACCTTGAGCATTCACAATCAGTAGTTCATTTCTTTGCACATTGTAGAGAGAACTAATCCACTGCTGAAAAAAAAACAAAACAAAAAAAAAAAAAAGAAAAGAAAAAAAAAAGTGCCACTTGACCTCTGTTATACATATTCATGTTTGGTGAAGTAGTTTTTTTTTTTTTTTTTTTAATCTCTTTTCATGGTAATTGTGACTTTCAAAGGTTAAACATGACTAAGATCGATAAGATATGAAAATAAAAAAGAATAAACACACAAGAATTGTAAATTATGTGCATACACAAAGAACACAATCATTACCTTCATGGTTGTTACAATTTCACAATGATAAAAAATGTTACACAAGGTATCCAAAAAATAGTCATTCACCCTCAACTATATATATATATATATATACATAGAAATTATGACAACAATTCACAGGTACAAAAATACAAAATTACCCTTACTGCAAATTCGGGTTGGGAGAAAGCACCCCCCACCTTCGGACACTCTCCGTCAATTTACCTCAAAGTTGGATCCACAATCAAAAGATTAACGTCTAGAACTTGTCAGGATTTACATTACCGAACAAGATAGACATGATGATAGTATTAACTAAGGAGGTTGCAATAGGTTGGAAGACTTCTAAAAAGTGTTTATACCAGACATTGACTCAACTAATCATCATAAGTAATAAGCAAAACCATATATTTATCCCGAACACTGACTCAATTAATCATGATTAAAAAAAATCCCTATCAAAGACATAAAAATCAAAATCAAAATTTAAAAAAAAATAAATAAACCCACCAAACCAAAAATGTTTATCCCGGACATTGACTCAATTAATCATGATAAGCAGGTCTATTAAGAGGCTTGGAAAGATTTTTTTTGTACGTGAAGTCGTTGAGTGGTTTTTTTTTTCTTACTTTTTTAACTATTGACAAACAAACTTTTTGACTATTTAATCAAAAAGTTAGAAAATGCTATAGGCCCTAACATTTTTACCAAATATTTGATCACATGAGTGTGCTATACTCATGTGAGACATTTGATCAAATATTTGATAGAAATATTGGTATCCCTAATATTATTCAAAAAAGTTAGCTTTTTAAGAACATCTTAAACAATTCCTATGAACACTACTCGATATGAAGGTTAGCAGATACATGAACTTTAGATGTCGTTTTGGCTGTAGAGTAATAACAATATTTTTAGGCTTATTTTAAAATCTTACCTTTGCGGTCCGTCTAATTATGTAAAATCCGAAAACTTAAATCTTTTTAAAAAAAATCATCAAAGACCAAAAAAAATAAAAACCACCAAAATTTTTTATCCCGAACACTGACTCAATTAATCATGATAAACAAGTCTATTAAGCGGCCGTTTGCGAGGATTTTTTTATTTTTCTTTTGTGAATAGAGTCGTGGAGAGATTTTCTTTGACTTTTCTAACTATTGACAAATAAGCTTTTTGACTATTTAATCAAAAAGTTAGAAAATGTAAATGTTATAGGCCCTAACATTTTTATTAAATATTTGATCAAATATTTCACACTACACTCATATGAGACATTTGATCAAATATTTAATAGAAATATTGGCACCCCTAACATTACTCGAAAATGTTAATTTTTTTTAGAATATTCTAAATAATTCCTATAAACACCACTTGAGATGAAAGTTAGTGAATACATGAACTTTAGAGGTCTTTTCAGCTATAGAGTAGTAATAATATTTTTTTAAGTTTATTTTTATCTTTAAAAAACTTTTTTCAATTTTAAGTTAAAATAATATACTTTTTAGTTCAATCCAAAGCCTTTTTTTTTATTATTATTTAAATCAAAGATAAGCAATTTTTATAAGTTTAGTGACTTTTTTTTTTATTTTTTCAAGGTTATTTGGTCTAGATGGACATAAAAAATAAAATAAAATAAAATAAATTGACATAAGTTTTATAATAATAAAAAAATCACCAAAAACAAAAAAAAAAGCCTAAAAAAATAATAAAAAAAAGAGACAGATTATGAGATTGTGGGATTTACTCCCTGGTCCCATCTGAACCTAGGGGTGCTGCTGTGACTTAGTCACAGTGGTTCTGTGGAGGATTTTTTCGAGTATATTTTGATGATCTGAACCGTTCATATTGTAGGGTTTGTTAAATAGATCATCCATGCAAAAAATCAAATTGATTGGAAATCTATAACTTTATAACAAGAGTACATTTGTTTTCAAAAATACAAACGGTTCACATTATCTCGATAATTTTTGTAAAACAATTTGAATCTAATCATAGGGTTACAGATTTCTGATTTAACTTGATTTTTTTGCATAAATGATATACTCGACGAACCCTACAATATGAACGGTTCGGATCATTGAAAAAAACTCGGAAAAAGCCCCCACGGGCTCACAGCAGATCCTCACAGCAGCAGCCCCAAGTCCATCTAACTATTATTCTTATTAAAAACACCGCTTTAGAGTTCAATGCCAATGGAAACATGAGTTCCAAATTGAATTTGCATGTACTTTTGAAGGCCCAACTGAAATAAATAGATTGATATAATTATGTTAAAATTGTAAAATTTATTGTATTTTTTCTAAATGTTAAGGGAGATGACTACAATTTTTCCAAAATATATTTACTTGTTTTGATTACCTTCCCCAGTCCGCATACCCTCTTGGCCGCCCAAAAATAGAAAATAGAAAACACACAAAGCTCTCTTGGTAAGGAAGTTGGTGAATGAATGGGGGGATATAAAATTGAAAGTTCAGTTAGCATTGATTAGTACTTGAGGTAGAAATATGGGGGAAAGTGTTCATGCAACAGAACTTTGAATTGCCTAACCTTTCACATCTCCCACCATCTACTCTACCAACCCACCTTTGCCTATGTGTGTATTCGAGGCATCTTCTTACTTCCCATCACCTCATTGTGTTAATACCCTAAAAAAAATAATAATAATAATAATTAAAGAAACCAAGGATGATATTCAAGTTCTTATACATTTCAATATTACGACAGAAATTGGACAAACCCTTTCAAAATATTATGTCAACGGTTTTGCTTCAAATATATATATTTTTTTACAGTGAAAATGACCTCTCTTCTTCTCACAGCCTAATTTTGAGTGCAACGCCAACCTCCATGCATTTTAAGGTGCGATCATTTGTTTGATAAAATAATAAGAGGTGTATCTTTTGTAAGCTCATTGGCTAAAATTGTTGTGTGACATGACTCTTGTGGAACTTTAATCCCATGAATTCAGAATATCTATCTTCTCTTGCATTGTATCAGGGTAATACTACAGCACTGATACATAATATCACTAACTAATAAAAGAACTCCTATGTATAATCTCTTTTTTTTTTTTATCACTATTGGATATCACTGATTACATGACATTATGTTATTTGTTTTTATTATTTCTTTAACGATGATTTCTGAATAAAAACCCAGTCATAAATATCCGCGTAAGTAGTAATAAGTGTTGGAGGGTGCATTTGAAATGAGCGTGCATGGGCAAGGATAGATCTAGGGGGGTGCGAATGGGCTGCGCCCTCAAAATTTTTTAAAATATCATATATTATATTAGAAAATTTATAATTATAAGGGTTTGTAACTCTAAACATACTTTCGCATAATTCTGGAGATGACACTCCATTAGCATAACAGTGTCGTTGCCCAGTGATTTACACACAAAAATATTATTAAATAGTGATACCACGAATAAGTGTTCACCATAGAGACTGAAAAGAAAACAGAAAATGCTAGTATACAAGTTGCTACGCTGAGCAATTCAATTCAACTTCAGTTGAATCCATGCTAATTGCAACATATACACAGTGCAATATATGATTGAATGGTAATAACAAATCTGAGTGATCACATAGATATTGAAAAGAAAATAGAGAAGGCTATAGTACAAGTAGCTAAGTTGAGCAATTCAATTCAATTCAACTTCAGTTGAATCCATAGTAATTGCTCTCTCTGTTTCTATGTTGCTATTTTATTTTATTTTTTCATGGACAGCGACCAGTGTATAAGCATTATCACCCTGCGTTGTCCTATTCCTCATTGTCGCCATGCTGATCATCATCGTCAGAAGAAGAAGCAGCAGCAGCAACCAATCCAAAATCGAAGATGAAATCAAGAAAATAGAACAAGAAAACCAGAACAGGGCAGCTAAGAAACATGGGAATCGGACCGAAGATCCAAAGAAACAGGGGGAAAGAAAAGTAGAATGCTCTGAGACCCAATGACCAGAAATAGCTTCCCCTGTTCACCGTCCTCCCCACATACTCGGGCGTCAGATAGCGGCTATGGTGGAGACGATTGTGAGTCATTTTCTTGTGTGGAACGTTGATGAGTATGCTGGCATGGCTGTAGTACCTGATGGACTGGACATTGAACAAAAATGCAACGAGGAAGCAGACTAGTATTGAGAAGAACTTTATGGAGAATCCCATCTCACTTTTGTCTCCCAATACGAACTTGCCTGCTGACTTAGTGCTGATTATGTTGCTCATGAGGAGGGCGATGATAGAGCTGAGCATGATCGCCATTGATGCCAAAAGGGTCGATGCCATTATGTTGTTTCTCAGCGTCTGCACCGCCAGAACTCCGTACTTTGATGCGTCCTGCCATCATCCATAGCCCTTTTCAATTTCAGAATCATCAATATTGCATGTGTATGTTTATATACGAATTCACCCTGTTTTGTTTGCCCGAAAAATATTCACTTTTTTCAAGTATTTGGTACAATAGAAAATGTTAAATGAATGAAAAATAAAAAATTTTGATCATCAGAAAACAAGTTTATTTGGGTTGAAAGTAAGAAAAAAAAGTTTTGAAACCTAAATCATTTAGCCCACCACCACCACCTTGCCGCCTCTACCCCACCCCACCATGACCACTTCAACCAAACCACCACCACCACCTCCACTTCCACCACGTGCCTTGACGCCACAATCACCTCCACAAAGCCCCCACCACCCATGGTTTTAAATAACTGTATCGCTTATGTATCAATATCACTGGTATTGATATTTAAAACCATGTTACCACCACTAAGACCACCACCTGCCGCCACCATCACCTCAACAACTTCACCACCATTAATGATGCAATTTACAAAATTTTCTATGATTTTTTTTTTTTTTTTTTTTTTTTTGAGCAAATAAACAGAAGGTGAAATTTGAAATAGATACCTCCATCATAGCACAAACCCAGAAGCGGCGGTTGATGGCGTTGACTCCGATAAAGGTGCGAGAAGGGTGGTTGACGACCTGATAGACGAGCCAGGCATGGTAAGCCACCATTATGAAGAGTCCTGCTGGTACTAACAAGTAATCAAGAACTTGTTTCTCCATCACAGTTAAAAATGACCTCAGTTTGAAGATGAAGATCCTCTCTCTCTCTCTCTCCCTCCCCCGAGGAATTGTTGAACTCCAAAACTGTGGAGACAGAGGTAGAGAGAGAGAGGGTGACAGAAGTGTTATAGGGTTGTGGCGTGCGAGTGTTCAATAATGCTTTGTGATTCAATATTGTTAGATAAACACCTCAGACAAGTGGAGACAAGTTGGATATTATATTGAGTAATTATATGTATTGATGAATAAAAAAATCTAATGATATAATTTTGCCATATTTTTAATATTTTGTGTTTTGATAGAAATTGATATTGTATTTGAAATATACTTCCAAAATGTAGTGTTGATACTCTAAATAAATTATGAAAAGAAGATGCATATAGAGAGAGGGTTTGAGAATGCCATTACACTTTACACTGACGTGGTTATACTGCAAACAGATTTGAGTTATCCATTTGAGGGAGGTTTATGTGAGACCAACAAAATGAACGATCCAAATTTATTTGTAACATTATCGCATGTGAGAGTGAATAATTTTTCCACCGTAAAATGATTTCTAATATTATTTCAAGTTGTCCGACACATAGAGATTGAAAAGAAAACAGAGGATGCTAGTACAAGTAGCTAAGTTGAGCAATTCAATTCAATTCAACTTGAGTTGAATCCATATTAATTGCTCTCTATCTCTCACTCTGTATCGAATCCATATTAGATGCTGCTAGTACAAGTAGCTAGATTGTTACTACTTGATAGTGAACCAAAAACCAAAACAAAATCAACAATGACCACTGTATCACCCAGTATTGTTCTCCTCATCCTCGCCGTGGTGATGATCATCGTCCTCAGCAGCACTAGCAACCCAACCAAAATCGAAGGTAACATCAAGAAAATAGAGCAGGAAAACCAGCACAAGGCAGCTAATAAACATGGGAATTGGACCAAAAATCCAAAGAAACAGAGGGAAAGAAAAGTAGAATGCTCTGAGACCCAATGACCAGAAATAGCTTCCCCTGTTCACTGTCCTCCCCACATACTCTGGTGTCAAATGGCCGCTATGACAGTGATGATGATCGTGGAGAGTCATCTTCTTGAGTGGGACATTGATGAGTATGCTGGCATGACTGTAGTACCTAATGGACTGGACATTGAACAAGAATGCAATGAGGAAGCAGACTAGTATTGAGAAGAATTTTATGGAGAATCCGAGCTCGGATCGGTCTCCGAACACGAACCTGCCTGCGGACCGACTGCTGCCTGAGTTGCTCATGAGGAGGGCGATGAGAGAGCTGAGCATGATCGCCGTCGAGGCCAAAAGGGTGGATGCCATTATGTTGTTTCTCAGCGTTTGCACTGCCAAAACTCCAGTTTTTGATGCGTCCTGCCATTATCCATATCCCATTGCAATTTTAGATACAATCAATGAAATTTAAATACGGCAAAAAACTAACTCGAGCACGGGTCGTTTAATCTTGTTTGCCAAATAGATCAGTTTTGAGTCAAATTTTTTAAGTTATAGCATCTCCAACGGTTCAGTATTTTTTTCATCAAATTTGAGTAAAAAATTGCTCATTTTCTCAATCTGATATCAGTTGCTCTAACGGTGCATCAAAAGAAGGGTCAACCAGTGGGTCAACAGGTTGGTCGGCCGGTCAGTCGACTGGTAAGACAAATTTTTTTATTTTTTTTTTAACCTTTTTGAATTGTTTGAACCTACCTATTTAAACTGTTTGAACCTGTTTCCGGTCGACCAGTCGGACATCCAGTAGGTTGACCGATGGGCCCACTTGCAACGTTACAACACAGTGAATTGGTGAAGGCTCACGAAGATTCTTAATTTGGTGAAAAATTTGCTCCGTTCTCAATTTAATATCAGTTTGGTGAAACCATTGGAACAGAAAAAGTGACTTTTTTCATCAAATTCAAATTTGATACTGAATCTGATGCAACGTTGAAGATGGTCTCAGGAGATTTCCTGTCTAACCCATTGGAGTCTCCTATCATCTAAAAGGGAACTTTGAAGGTTTTGTATTCAAGTTCAGTGATCAAGTCGAAGCTTGACTAAACTCAAATTCAGCTCGAGAAAGATATGTTAATTAATAATTATTTTTAATAAAATATCAAATATATTTTCGTTAAATTTTTTCACATTTAATTGATAAAATTTATTAATAATATGAATTTCTTTTTATATATATTTGATCAAAAACTACTATCATTTTTTCCTCACTTTTTGCACATTAATTTAAGATTTTCATTATGGCGGGGCTTGCCTCCAGTCTACCATCTGGACTGGAGGGTCCAGTCTAATCCATTGGGCTTACTTTTGAATTCCTTTTTGATAATTCGAACCGTTCACATTTTAAAGTTTGTTAAGTACATTATCCCTGTAAAATATCACGTCAATCAAAGAACGGATACTAGGTATTCAGATCACTTTTTTATGAACCGTTAATTTTTTGACTGTTCATTTTTTCTAGACAAAAGTAATCCGAATACATAGTATATGTTATCCGATCAAAATAATTTTTACAGGAATAATGTACTCAATAAATCCTAAATTGTAAACAGTTCTGATTATTGAAAATGGACCCAAAAGTGAGCCCAATGAATCGAACTGAACCGAACTGTCCCAGATCTAGAATGAAGACAGTCCGCACCCTTTCATTATTAGGTCCAACTAGACCCGTCCAGTGTGGCCCATGGGCCCTTGTTTGGGCCCCGTTTCGATAATCTAAACCGTTCAATATGTTAAACTCGTTGAGTACTATATTTTTGAAAAAATCATGTTGATCGGATATCGATAATTATTTAATCAAATTAAAATTTTGTCAACTATTTATTTTTTCATCATTTATTTTTTTTAATACAAATCTGATCCAATCAAATTGCTATCGATATCCGATCAATATGATATTTTACAGGGATATAGTACTCGACGAGTTCTACATATTAACGATTTGAATTATCAAAACGGATCCAAAAAGGACACATGGGCTCGACTGAACGGATTTAGTCTTGATCTCAACCTAAAACAAGCTGGACCCTTCATTATTATGTTGAAGCTCTAACATGAAGATTTCAACATCAACAACATTGCATATATATATATATATATATAGATTTGATATGAAAAAATTATAAGAAATGAAAGGAATGTGATGGGAATTGAAAGAGACATAGATAGATGTATACCTCCATCATGGCACGAACCCAGAAGCGGCGGTTGATGGCGTTGATGCCGATGACGGTGCGAGAAGGGTGTTTGATGACCTGATAGAATAGCCAGATGTGGTAAGCCACCATTATCAGCAGCCCTGTTGGTACTAACATGTAATCAACTACTTGTTTCTCCATCAAATCGCTTTCTCTTTCCCCAGGGATTGTTCAACACCGAATGAATGAAGTAGTGGAGAGACCGAATCCAAGTGTTACACGGCTGTTTGTGGTGTGCGTGTATTGTTGACCAAGTATAATCCCTAGGTTCCGCAACGGTGATGCCAAACTAAACCCACTACTCGTATCATAGGTTCATTTATACCTGAAAAATACTAGAGATTCTACATTTTTTCTGAACATCTCATATACATGTGACCTACACTATATATATATATATATATGTATCTCAAATCTATATGAAATATTTGGTAAAAAATTTAAGAATTTATTGATGAGTCTTATATACAAAGTTCAAAATTTATAGTCTCAAACAAAACACTGGCACTAATTAGTTTTATATAGTCGTAATTTTTATCAAAAAATCCTATTTTTTGAAAAAAAAAAAAATTAAAACGTTGCTAAATCTCACTACTGTCAGACTTTCATCAGACGTCATCACAGACTCACCGCAATGTTCAACATCACCGAAAAATCGCCGGAATATTATCGAAATGTTCTGAACATCACCGGAAGTTATTGTAATATTTAATGTTCGCTAGACGTCAAGAATATAGCCAGAGACTCATCAAAATGTCTAGAATATTGCTAAAAAAATAAGAATAAATTGAGAAATTAAAGTGAAAAAACATAGCAAAATGTATTAAATATTGATAAACTGAATTGAGGGGGGGAATATGTTATTTTCAATTTTTGTAAGGCTTAAGTAAATATTTTTCAATTGATCAAACTGAAAAACAAATTTTGAAACTGTAAAATGAAACTGAAAAACATTTTATGAAATTGCAAAATTATGAAAGTTGTGAAACTGTAAAATTATGAAAGTTCTAAAGAAAGTTATGAAACTGTAAAATTTTACAGTTCTAAAAAATGATTCATTTCAGCACCAAAAAAAAAAAAACTAAACTGTAAAATTTTACAATTTTCACCAACTGTAATTAAAACTCGAAAACAACTTGTTCAAAATTTGAAAATTTTCTCCATTATAACAGAAAAATTAAAAGTATGTAGTATAAAAAAAGTATTATAACTGAGAAATTGAAGAAAATAGACAAATATAGAGAGATACTTGTACTCCGATAACTATTTTTTAATTTAGATTTAGTCAGATCTAACATAGATCTACTCAATAGATCTACATCATATTTGAGTAGATCTACTCTCATCACTTTTTCCGTCGGTGAGCACGAAACAAGGAGTTGGTGTTTGGTGGTTGCCCACGAACTCCAATCAATGGTGATCCCCAGTCGCCGGTGATTATAGTTTAGAAAGAGAAATAAAAGAAGAAAGGTATCATTGTCATCGTCGTCGCCGCCACTGATATCAGAGAGAGAGAGATAAAGAGAAGAAGTAAGGTGTACGAAAGAGAGGAGAAGATAAATGGGTATAAGACTTTTGGGTTTATGTAAAAGGTTTTGGAATTAAATAGAATATACACTTTTCAAAAAGGACTTCTGGGTAATTTGCCTAAAATTTAATAAAAATTTAGGTAAACTACTAATAGATCCTAATAGTTAGAGTTAATTTTTATCAAGTCCTACTGAAAATAAATTTTAATAAAATTGCCACTAAAAATAATTTTTTGTGAAATTTTTTTACATATGTCGCAAAAGATTGACAATTAGTGACATTTTTTGTTACGATTTTTATAAATTGTCGCTAGAATTTACAATTAGTGGCGTTTTTCTATGATGAATTTTTCAAACTGTTGTTGAAAGTTTAAAATTGGTGACGATTTTTTAAAACCGTTGCAAATACTTATAATTAGTGACATTTTTTATGATAATTTTTAAACTGTCGTTGAAAATTAATAATTAATGACTTTTTTAATAGTGTTTGATGAAAAATGTCATTAATTCTCACAGAATTTATTAAACAATAAGTTCACCTATTAAGATGTACAGATAAATCCTCCTAAAAATTTTGGAATATGTAGCATTGTTTATACTTACATACATCCACACCAACCAAATATTTTTCTGAGGTGTGATATTATAAAAGGAACACCTTTGGTACGTACTCTTTGTATATTTACCTATTTTTATAATAAGACCAAGTTTGGCTAACCTAAAAAAGTGTACTTATTTCATCTTTTTATCTTTTTTGGATCACATCAATCAACATCTCCTCTCTACTTTTTCTACACATAATACAAAAAAAAAATAAAAAGTGCACTTATTTAGTCTTCCCAAACTTGGCCTAAATGTTGTGTAATTTTTTGATAAAATCATGTATTTTTATAATTATATTATATTTTTGTGGTTCAAAAATATTGTCATGAAAAAATATAAAGTAATGCTATAAAAACAAAAAAATTGTATATAATGATGCGATTTCAACCTTTTACTTCCAAATAAAACACTATTAAAGATGAATTTATTTACAATAATGATATTGTCACATTATTCTCATCAAATTTTATGTATGAGTTTTATGTAAAAATTGAATTTTTCAAAAATATAAAACAATACTGCACTCTTCCATCTAAGCAATGTGGCAATTATTAAATAATAGGATAAATTTCACTTTAATTCTTTGTGATTTAACCCATGTGTAGAACACATTCCTATCATTTAGAAATAATCAGATAATCCTAATAATTTGCGGCTAAATTGCACACTATTGGATCGTATAAATTAACCTTTATACCTTCTCTTTTACTTGTCTTCTTCATCCTCCCATGGCTACCAACACACGCCACTCCACAGCCCCATTGCAGCTCTCGCCCACACCAACTCGCAGCCCTCCCCCACCCCAACGATCACCACTTTGCAACCCCTGGCACTCTCTCTATATATATCACCTTTACGATCACAGTCGCTATCCAGTCTCAAAGCAAATGCGGATACTATGAAACCCAGAGACACCAAAGTTTTTTTGTTTTTTTTTTTTTTTTTTTTGGGAGTGAAAGAGACTCCAAAATTGTTAATCAACTAGGAAGAATCAAATTTGCAAAAACCCAAATTGTGTGGGATATCATCACCCCATGTGAGGGGTGAAGCCAACACACATGAGTTGGCCATGTTAGGAAGCCAACCTTTAGCCATGTGAAGAAGGAGTTGGCACAAGCTGGCCATGTGTTGGCCAGCCCCTCCATCCACCATTCTGTTAGTGTATAAATGGAAGCTGAGGGGAGGGTTTGAGAGATAGAGCAGAGCAAGCCACAGAGAGTGAGATATCTGAGGCGGAGAGATCGTCTTCCTCGGTGTGAGCAAAGGAGACGGGTGAGTGGGTGAGTGAGGAGAGTGTGAGCTCCTCCTCTATTGTAATCTTTCTGTAATATCTCCATTGTTATAGTGATAACCGGCTACTCTCCCGTGGACGTAGGCATTGAGGCCGAACCACGTTAAATATTGTGTCTCCTTGAGTGTGGGTGTGTTTTTCTGCATGGAATAATTTCTATAAGGTCTTGGGCGGGATCCCAGATCCCAACAAGTGGTATCAGAGCCTCGTTGGTGGCATTTCGGAACAAAAACAGCGTGTTGTTTGAAACTGCCCAGAAATCAAGTTGCTCGAAATCAGGTTTTGAGCATACCAGGAGCAAGGGCTCGACGAGAGGAGTCCAGAAATATAAAGCAGACACCCAACGGAGGCCGGACGCGCCCTCATGCACCTCTGGAAGTTAGCGCGTGAGTCCCAGCCTCGTCACGCGCCAACACGCGTCGTGCAGGCACCCGGTGCGTGGTCCCAGTCTCCCCCACGCGCCCCACGCGCAGACGAAGGAAGAAGACGAGTGGGCAGGCAGCACGTGTCATCTACGCGCCTGGAACACGCGCAAGCCGCGTCAGCGTGCCACGTCGTCAACACGTGGCGACACGTCAGCAAAGGTTTGCCACGTGTCTGCCCCGTCAACAAGAGGCAGGGAAGGATCCAGTGCTTTGCGGCGAAGGTACAGCCGCAGATCTGAGGCGTACAAAATATTTTGGCTAGATCGAAGCCATTTGGAGTCCGTTTTTGGTGATCCAATAGTGGTTTCCGACTATTTGGAGTATTCCGGACACATCCGTACGGTCAGATTTTGCAAATAAGGTTTCAAAAAAATTTGCAGTTTTTATTTTGGCAATCCGAAGTACTTTTCTGGCTAATTTGAGCAGTCCGGACTTCACAGCAAAGCTTGTTTTTCAAACAGAGATTACTTTCTGGATGATGGAGGAATCCACATCAGTTTCAGGGCTGATGATTCGGTTGAACGCTTCTAATTATGCGATATGGAAGCCGCGGATGGAGGACATCCTGTATTGTAGAGATTTGTTTGACCCTATAACGCTAAAGGGGGTCAAACCAGATGGAGACAAGGATGGGGACTGGATAAAAACCAACCGGAAGACTGTCGGTCAAATCAGACAGTGGATTGACCACAGTGTGTTCCACCATGTTGCCCAAGAGACAGACGCCTATGCCCTATGGATGAAATTGGAGGGCATGTACCAGTCCAAAACCGCACGGAACAAAGCCTTGATAATGAGAAGGCTTATAAACCTGAAGCTGAAGAATGGTGTGTCTGTTACTGAACACACCAGTGAATTCCACAGCCTTGTGAACCAGCTTGCATCAATCAAAATGGAGTTGGAGGATGAGATGCAAGCATTATTATTACTCAGTTCCTTACCAGACAGCTGGGAGACGTTGGTGGTTTCTCTCAGTAATTCTGCACCCGAAGGGAAGCTGACCATGGGGATGGTCACAGACGCCTTATTCAACGAGGAGGCAAGGAAGAAAGAGATGGAAGGAGAGCAGTCCCATGCCTTTGTCACAGAAAGTAGAGGCAGAGATAGAGAAAGGGGCAGAGGTAGAGGAAGAAGTAAAAGCAGAGGGCGTTCACAGTCCAGACAGGACAACATGAGGAGGTGTTTTTACTGTGATCAAGAGGATCACGTAATAAGAGATTGCCCAGAGAAAAAGGCGGACAGACAAGCCAAAGAGAAGGCTAAGGGACACGGAGGTCCCTCAACTACAGCAGTTGCAGTGAATTCCTCTGACGATGAAGAGGTAATGCTTACAATCTCGTCAGAGTTGGAGACACCCAGCTGGATTTTGGATTCAGGGTGTACGTTCCACATATGTGCGGATAAGAAGCTTTTCTCCACTTATCGAAGAGTCAGCGGTAGCACTATCCAGATGGCCAACAACACAGTGAACAGAGTTGTCGGCATAGGGACAGTGCGGTTCCTTACTAAGGCTGGAAGAAAAGTAATTTTATCTGAGGTCCGACATGTGCCAGGAGTACGGAGGAATCTAATCTCCCTGAGTATGCTAGATCTAAAAGGAAATTGTTTCTCATCTAGTGGCGGGGTTCTTCATGTACACAGAGGTGATAGAGAAATGTTGCAAGGCAAATTGTGCAACAAACTGTATAGACTGGAAGGAGAAGTTTTGACAAAGATGAGTGTTGTCAAATGCCAGTCGAAGGGTACAAAGAGAGAACATACGCAACCAAAGCGTATGATTGGGCAAGGCTTTCATCAGGAATGGCGAAAACGGTGCACGGGAACGCAAGGAGGCAGTTCAAAGGTGCACAGATCTGAGCCAGTGAAGCCAATCTTGAAGAAAGTTCAGAGCAAAGAAACCAAGTCTGTAGAGACTATGCCAGTGAAGAAGAGAGTTTCTTTTGCTCCCGTGTTAAAGACATTTTGCAACCTCTCAAAAGATGCATTGAAGGGAGGGATGCAATTTCGAGTCACAAAGTGAGCTTTGCAATGCACTCCAATAAGGTGGTGCAAGCACTATGCACGGAGTTGCATAGTGGTAACTTGTACAGACCGGTGGAAGTTGTCTTGGCAGAAGGGCTAACTGTCAAACATCAGTACGGGCGTACAAGTGAGACAGAACCGAACATCAGGGATTGCAGCACAGACAACGGGCGTATGAGATCGCTGGGAAGTTGTTCTAAAGTGTAGAAAGCAAAGGCTGGTTGTTCAGAAATAAGCTCCGAGCAAGGAAAATTGAGGATGTTGATGTGTCAAACTCTGAAGTTTTCTAGTTGCTCCCGTGTTCATCATGTAAGGAGTTGCACGGTAATGCAAGGGTATCCCGAGCAGAGGGTACAGGGCATCCAATCAGGGGGTGCTTGATACCTTGGCAGCAGGTTTTGTTGTGGATCACCTCACATGGGCTGAAGGGGTGATTTGTGGGATATCATCACCCCATGTGAGGGGTGAAGCCAACACACATGAGTTGGCCATGTTAGGAAGCCAACCTTTAGCCATGTGAAGAAGGAGTTGGCACAAGCTGGCCATGTGCTGGCCAGCCCCTCCATCCACCATTCTGTTAGTGTATAAATGGAGGCTGAGGGGAGGGTTTGAGAGATAGAGCAGAGCAAGCCACAGAGAGTGAGATATCTGAGGCGGAGAGACCGTCTTCCTCGGTGTGAGCAAGGGAGACGGGTGAGTGAGGAGAGTGTGAGCTCCTCCTCTATTGTAATCTTTCTGTAATATCTCCATTGTTATAGTGATAACCGGCTACTCTCCCGTGGACGTAGGCATTGAGGCCGAACCACGTTAAATATTGTGTCTCCTTGAGTGTGGGTGTGTTTTTCTGCATGGAATAATTTCTATAAGGTCTTGGGCGGGATCCCAGATCCCAACAAATTGACCCTTTTGAGAGATCAGATTTGCTGCGACTGCAGGGAAAAAGAAAGCACAGAGCTATTTCGGACGGAAGGTTCAACATTAACTAACAATTAATCAATCAACCAAGGACGAAAACAGGGAGGGTAAAATACATAAAGATCAAAGGCTGTTAAACCAAAAAAAAAATCATACTTGACGATCCCGCCACCGTTGAAGGTTTAGTAAGCTCGGTGGAAAGGCCATGAAGGAAAAGAAAAAAAAGAGCAATTGCGGAAAGGAAGTAGGAAGGAAGAAGCATGGAGACACAAGATGGAGGCAGAAAAAAAAGATATTTTTGACCAACTATTGGAGTTTTGACGGCATTCAAAAAGAGGTGAAATAAAACGCGTGATGGGTGAAATGAAAAGTAGGCCATAAGATGAATCCAATAACACAAAAATGACACGAACGGAGTTACGATGAGGGAGATACAAGTCCTTGAACATGTGGATTTAAATACAAAAATCTTGCCTAAAGAGAGAAAATTTTATTTTTATCCAACTTTCGGAGCTCCAACAGTATACAAAAAGAGGTGAAACAAGATTTATGAGAGATGGAGCAAAAATTAGGCCATGACATGAATCCAACAACATAAAAAATGAGACGAAACGGAATTTCGACGAAGGAGGTACAAGTGCTTGAACATGTGTTTGAATTGGAAAATTTTGTCAAAAAAGAGAAAAATCTTATTTTTGGCCAACTTTTGGAGTTTCAATGGCATGCAAAAACAGGTGGAATAAGGTGTATGAGGGATGGAATGAAAACTAGGCCATGAGATTAATCCAACGACGCAAAAATAAGACAAAACGGAGTTACGACGAGAAAGATATAAGTGTTCAACCATGTGTTTTTGAATTTGAAAATTTTACCCAAATTCAATTAGTTCAATCAAACGGATATGGACGGAGGATTCAAATTGAAACACGGAAGAAACTCCAGAATTTAATTTATCAAAATTGAAACCCTGAGATTTAAATTAAAAAACATGCAAAACTCTAAATTTTATTTATTTATTTATTTATTTATTTTTGTAATTTGAACATAAAATTACTGATTCTGAAAAATCAGACAATAAGAAGTGTTCCCTCCAAACCCAAATCAATCTCTTTGCGACACATATATAACTATTTCAAGTGTCCATCATCCCTAAGACGAGATGAGAGAATTTTAATAGGACCAACACATTGATGTTGGGTTTGGCTTAAAGATTTGGTGAGAAATTTAAAAAGAAAACAAAAAAAAATAAAAATGTAGATAAAATATGAATAAAATATAATTATATTTTACACACTTTTCGTACATTTTTTAATTTCTCTTTTTAAAATCCTCACCAAATCTTTGAACCAAACATAGCTTAAGGTTATATTTGGAGTATACATTTGGATAAAAATTTGGAAACAAAAAAAGAAAGATAAGTGAAATAAAAATTAAACACAATTATATTTCATACATATTTTTTCTTTCCTTTTTTAAATTTATATCCAAATTTATACTCCAAATACAACCTAAGCCATTATTCTTACCCAATTTGGCTCCTATTTTTTTAACATAAAACACACTAGTGCGCATTTTTTTTTAACCCCACTAGCGCACATTTGTTGCATCCACAATTTCACATGGTTAAGCCATAAATGTCATAATGCTTAAATTGACTTTATTCTAAGGATTGAGTGATTTGTTGGTGGTAAACCATTCAGTAAATATATATATATATATACATATTTAACTCCTACACGCATGCCTCTAATGACTTGTACAAGCACGAATATTCTTTTTCCTCTTCAGGGCAAAGCACCACCGTGACATAAACACATGAGATTAATATGTATTATGTAAAAATTGAATAATTTTAATCATAATATAGTTAAAAATAAATGAGTAAACAAACACAAAATATAAGATATACCTGATTAGACAATGTGTCTTATATCATGAGGGGGAGAATCAAATCTCTACAATATTCTTATATGCATTAAAACTCTAGTTGAAAAATATAATAAATATCTATTTTCGAGAAAGGCCCCTTACAATAAAACCGAGCATACCATAAAAATATAAAGCACCCCACAATAGAATGGATGGGGGCCGACCTTATCTCGCGCACAACCGACAACGGTAGGTCAAGTTAACTCCATCCATTCCACCTATATGATGAGTCTGTTTGGTGCAGCTTCTTGCAAACTGAAATTTCATAACAAAAAATTATAAGTTAAAAACATTCGTTCTTCAATTTTCAAAAAATCAGTTTTTTCAGTTCATTTAATCTATTTGTGACTCATAAACTATAAGTAAAATCTACATCAAACACTTTGATACAGACTCCCAAAATAAAAATAAAAAGTTATAAACAACTTCAATAAACTGTACCAAACATGGCCAATAACTAGTTGTAGTGGAGACATGGCTTTCTGTTGAATTTGCCTGGACTCATGAAGACCTAAACAATTTTTAGTTTTCTCAGGTCTTCATGCAATAACCTCTCATAGATTCCCAAACTCAAACAACTTTATCCCCCTGGTGACTAGGACTAGAAATATGGATGACATTTCCATGCTTTTCTCACTCTACAGCCTAAATGCTTTTGAACTGTCCAATAACAACCATTAAAAGGTTCATGGCTGAATCAGCACTAAGCATAAGACAGACGAGTTATTGTCAAAAGAAAAGTCCAGCACTACCGCAAGGAGAGCACATAAGGATGTTTTGAACTGGCTGCATCATGCACATAGAGGAAGTAAGAAACACATACACTTCTAAGTGCGTGTCCGTGTCGTGTTTTGTCGTGTCTATGTCCCAACCACACTTATCAGACACGTCCCAGCATGTGTCAAGCACACATCCAAATGTCTTACATTAGTTTTTTTAGACCCAAACATGCTTTAGACTCTTGAGGGACACACATGTTCATCGTTTAGAAATACATGAAACACATTATAAATTTGAACAAAATATCTTATAGGATACAATGATGAAAGATAACTAATATAGATTTATATCCATTAATCTCTCCTGTTTTAAACTTTATGAATTAGTATTATGTTGCATTTTTGTGTCCCTCATGTGTCATGCGTATTTTAAAAAAAATTAACAGGTCAGCATGTCCGTGTCATGACAAATGTCCATGCTTTTTAGGGGGAAGTGCAGCCGACAACAAAGCCATGTTCAAGAATCAAAGAAATATCTTAAGAGATAAGAAAACAAGTTCAAGAGAATCTCCTGCACATATCTGAACAGGTCCACAATCAGGGAAAGTCACAACGTTAAACACCAAAATAATAACAACAATGATTACACGAGCAAAGGAAATAACCAACAATTTGTCAGGTGAAAACGAGCATCAATTTCAACTCAGACGATAATACATAACAGGGATTGAAAAAGACGATTATACATAAGGGAGATAAAAACACTTGAATGCAATAAAAAATGGGAAACAAAGTACAGAAGTGTGAGCAGAATATAAGGGAAATAATGATAGCACGCTTAACCTGAACACATACACCACCGCCAATGAATGTGTTCAGTGTTCCAAAGTTCTAATCTTCTCAAGACAATTCTGCATATGCTGGTTTACTTCAGCTGTGAGACTCGCTCCTGCCACAAGCTTGTACTGTTCAAATTTCAATTCCTCACATTTCAAAGCTGCATTTTTACAGGCCTTGATACTTCCTAAATACAAACAAACAAACAAACAAAAAAGAATTTTAAGAAAAAGAACTCATTTTTTCAGCAGTAGAATACATAATCAGATAAGCATTATTGGATGAGATGCCATCATTTTGATGCTAATGAGATGCTATTTAAAAGTAATCCATTGTAATCAAATTCCCACAAAGGTTACTTCATTGAAATTCTTTTATATATTATTTTTCTTATAATTCTTCAATGGATTGTGGCATTTCTCAGACTTATTTTCTGTAAAATTAAAGATAGTCAAAACCAATGACCAACCTGGAATCCACAGAATTGAAACATATGAATCAGATTCAGTTCCAATTACAGTACAATACCAAACAAATCTACTGTAATTATCTGAATAAAGATGATTAACAACTTTTAAGTTATCTAAGAATAAGCAACAACAAATCAAGCACTTTTTTCTTTGATAAGACAACCACAATCATGTCCAAACTAGAACCTGAATCCTCCACCTCCCGTTTTTGAGTATGGAAAGAGAATCAAGCTAATAGCTGTGCCAACAGGACAGCACATTGAGCACTTAATGATCTATTGTCACACTTATTGTGACTTAAGAAGCACAGACACAGACAAATGACCGGTGACATGTGACACAATGACACGTAAATTTTCAAAAAAAAAAAAAAAAAAAAAAATAGGACACAACACATGGGACACGTGTAAAATATATAATTATATATATTTAGTTATATGTCATACACAAGGACAAGTGCTAATTATATATCACGTAAATGCTATTTAATTCAAAGACAATAAACAAATGATATATAACACTAGATTCTAAACTCTAAAAAGGGAGAATAGGTATAGCTTTACATTATTTTTCTTTTATCATTGCATTTTAAGTTATTTTATTTAAACTTGTATTGTATTTCATGTGAGTCTAAGCGATAGGCACGTGTTCCTCAAGTGTCTAAAGCATGTTTGAGTCTAGAAAATTTTAAAAAAACAGTCAGACATCTTTGGAGGTGTGTCCAACAATGGTCAAGAAGTGTCCCATGAGTGTCATGTCGTGTATGACATGCCACCTTCTTAGATCTTAGAAGTGTCCATGTTTTCTTAGATCATGACAGACAAAAATAAGGCATTGAGAAAGAAGAAAATCCTTTTCAGACCAAAATGATGAGGTTCCAAAGTAAAAGCTCCTTAATCTATATTATGAGTGTATTTTTATTTCACATATTATTTACACATGAAGAAATTAAAAGCCATTATTGCAGATTTCTCAGGAAGTGTTCCATGTTAATCACTAGAATCATCAATTTTCAACAAAATACATATGAAAGGTTTAAATTAAGCATCAATATCATCTTTAACAGTTTTAATAACATATCGTCAAGTCACTAAAGCTTACCATCCCACAGCAGTTTAACTTACCACTAAGATCCAATAAGTTGAATAGGACTGGGCAATTTCCTATACTCCTGACCATGGTTATCGCAGACCAAACTTTTTGGTACTCCTCCCTTGAGGCTCTGATGATGCTAAGTTTTGTAATGGGATTCACATACTTGACTGTTCAAAAATAACAAAAGGTCACCAAATATATCAGGGCATATTATTAAATGTTGAAAAGCAAGCTTATAATGCAACCGATAAAACTTCTGGCAATATGCACTCACCTTGTAATGATCCAAGTGATGAAGCTAGACCACACTCCCCAAAATTTTCAAGAAGGCTATCTTTGATTGCTTTTGACACATTAAATTGGGTGATTATAATGGGATCATCTACCACAAGATCTCTATTAGGATCCAGAAAAACCTCCATGACCATATACCTATTTTTGAATCCCACCATGATCCCTTCACCTTTTGGGCTACAATCAGCACATTAATTAAGCACAGGTCATATACACAAAGACCTCTTGATAATTGAGAAAGAAAAGTTAAGCAAGATTAGCATGTGAAAAATGATAAATAAAATTAAATTTAAAAAAGAAAAATTCTACAAAGACAAAAATGAGCTAATAAACAACCGCAATATTATCAAAGAAAAAAACGCATGAGCGGATGATTCGATAAAATCATTGAACCTGTAATGAACTGTATTTTTAAAACAACACAATATAATCAAAGTTTAGCAGTGTTCTCAGCCAGGAAATTGATCGAACATGAAGTTGCACAAAATCTTTGGTCCAAATCTGATCATATAAGAGATACACATATCAATAGTTACCCGATTGTAGCTGAACAATAATGATCCCTCAGCAAAAAGCAAGAAAAATCTTTGCTTAATTTGCCTATCAATCAAACCCTGAGCTTGATCGCTTTGGCTTGATGCTGAAACAAAGAAAATAAAAATAAAAAAATCGCAAAGGAAAAAGCAAGGAGTCACAGGGGATGGGGCGGAGACACGGTGGCGAACTCAGGCGGGGATCAACTGCGCCGCCTATCACGGTGGCGGAGGAGGAGTTTGACAGATTGCCTTCTTTTTGGGGGGGCCTTATTATCGGTCTGAATTGACGATGGGCCTGTCCTGAATTGTTCAAAAAATTTCAGCCCAGTCCAATGGCACGCTAGCTGTAGTAGGTTAATGGCTCACTGGAGCCTAATAATAAACTAATGAAGTTTAATTTAAAAATGTTAGTATACATCATTATAATATTTTGTCAGAATTTTTTTTTTTTTTATCTCATTTACAACGTGGTGATTTTATTACTAGTTTTTACAAATCGGTAATCATTGACTCTGATTTTTTTATTAGAGCCATCTTGCCTCATAACCCAATTTTAGATTGAAAAATATTTGGTAACTTAAATTTATGTGATTTGAATGGCTTAAACATCTCAAAATGACGTCGTTTACATTTAAAATGACGTCGTTTTAAAACATTCGAGTTATTCAGACTATAAAAATTTAAACTACCAAACATTGTTATTTTAAACTAGATCACAGTCGTTATGAATCTAACTCTAATGAATGAATTTATTGATTTATATGTTCATGTTCATAGATCACTTATAGAAAAAATTAAATTAAATCAATAATTGTGGTTATATAATTTCATCATATTTGTTTATGAAATGTAAATAATTTTGTATTTAGTTTGAATTAGATATGATTTATTTATTTTTTTAAAATTCACAATTTGATGCACAATGATATGATATAACAATTATAAGTTTTTAATTTGTTACATAATATAAGACATCACTCTGTTGTCACATCAATATAAGTGAATTAATGAATTTAAAATTATGAATTTATAACATTTTTCAATTTAAAAAATACATTATCTATTTTTTTAACACAAATTGTTTGTTTTTTAAGACAAGGATAATGAAATGAAATTATATAATTATAATTATTGAATTAATTTAATTTTTTTATAAATAATTTTGAATAAATTATAAATATCTCCCTAGATATTTTTTAAATACAAATTATTCATGTAATTCTGATAATTATATTTTGCTTCTTGAAGTTTCGAATTTCATAATAAATTATCTCTTTTATTAATAAATTATTAAATTAATTAATAATTTTAATGATATCATAAGTTTATTTCAATTAATAATTCAAATAATTTTATTATTGTACATAAAAGTAGTTTTAAATTTTATTTTTTAATTAATTTTATTAAATAAAAAATTTTGATAATAAAATATTTATAAATTTTAAAACTAATAAGACACATTTATATTTTATTAATAAAACTCAAGAATATACTTATAATTTAAGGAGACTTACACACAGCACAATGGCCCCATTTGGTAAAACTGTGGGAAAGTGATTATAACTTATAATTTAACAATTTATAACTGTGAACATAAACTGATTTTTTACTTATAAATTAAGCTTCTCCTCCCTCACTCAAAGAATAAGTTCAATTTTTGCTTATAAAAAGTTATAAGCTGTATTGTTAAACTGAATCAAACACATCAAAATAATTTAAATTAAATTAAAAATTAAAATAAGTTAAAAATAAGTACTACCAAAACAGGGTCAACGGCACAGTGGGATATATCTTGAGCCTGAACCGGGCCGGTCAAGTCCACACAGTGGGGAGGGGAGACAACGATCTTTTTTTATATTTGTTTAAAATAGAATTAGGTAAGTAGGAACACGGAGTTGAGAGAAAAATGCATTGCCACCATCACCGAAGATGACGGGAATTGCGTACACGTGTCAATGATCGGTAGGATAGTTAAGTCAACAAAGTCTTCAACAAACAAAAACACTTCGAAAATGGAGACCTGGATTTGGGAGGAATTTTTGGGTACCAACAACGTCATCACGCGATACTAATTTTTTATTATAATTGGATTTGATAATATAATCTATTGTGTTACATGCACCAATTAATATATAAATTGCTGTTGGTATATTAATTAATATATCAATTGGTACATATAGCATTATTCTATAACAATAATGTACAAGACTCCCTTTTCCTCACCCCTTTTGATCCCCTCTCAATATGATCGGCCAATTTTTCTTTTCTTTTTTTGATTTTTCCTTCTCCTCCAATCACCACCCGCCACGTGTGTGTGTGGGGATGGTGGGGGGTGGTGATCGGAGGGAGCCTCAATCATGACCCATTCTATAATCTATTACATTTACGTTGGTTGTTTGGGAGGAGAGGTCATTGGTTGGTTAAGAGATAACGTCTATATTTATTGTAATTAGTAAAAGGGATAAAGTCTACGATTTTATATTGAGTGATTGAAAAATATGAAAAGACAAATTTGTGATTGGTTTAAGGTATAATTACGTGATGTCCTAAGACTAACTAATAATTTTTAGTTTGGAAGATAGTAAGAAGCCTATGCATTTATGATTGGTGAAAAACTTTTTTTGATTAAAATAAATAATAAAGACAAAAAAAAATTAAAATAATTAATAAGGTAAAATATTACATTCTATATATTAATTATTATTTTTTTCTTACAACTATCTATTTAATTAAAAAAATAAAAATTATTTCAAATAAAAAAAATTTTAATTTATAAAATAGCAAAATAAAATAACTCAAGTTGTTAAGTTTCTAAGCGAGATCGAATTGTCTTTGAGCATGTGACTATGAATGCATCACTCAGCGGTAGTGTTACATGTAATAATTAGTGTACATATTAGTATACTAACTAGTGTTATGATATCATTATTGACCATATTTATTATACCAGTTACAAATACCCAAAATCATACAAATGATGTCATATCATCTATTAGTACACTAGTGTGCATATTAATTGGTATATATAGCATTATTCTATCACCCGTGTTATACATGGGATAAAATAATATATTATTTATTAAAAATACAATAATTATATTTAATTTTTTTATATTTTATCTCTCTTAAATAAAATTTTATATATAAGTTTAAAGATTTTGTATCAAATATTCATTTATTATAACATATACTACATATAGATTAAAATTATTATATTGACAATTAATAATTAAAATTATGCTTTGTTATAAAAAGATGACATAATTCTAATATTTCACTGTTTTAGAATAAAAATATATGAATTTAAAAAAATTGTCATATTAGTTTTTGAAAGGAAAATAATTAAAGAAATTTTAAAAACTTAATAAGTAAGAAATCATCATCGTAACATATAAAATCGCTAAAATCATAATTAAACCAGCAAATCATTCAAACTAAAAATGTTTTAGTTTAATCAATTAGGTCAAAAAACCAATCAGATTACACAAAAATTAATTAGTTATAAGAGTTTCAAAATCTCATACAAAATTATTGTTAAAATCAAAACCTCTATTTGAGATTATAAAATAAAAGTTATATAAAAGCTAACCAATCGAGATTTTCTTAATTGTTTAAATTAAGAAAATAAAAAAAAAATAGTATAAGATATTGATCATAAGGCTTCTCACTAAAAATCTTCTTTTTCTTGGGAGCATAAGATTCACTTTATATAAATGAAACAATTCAATTTTTCCTTTTTTTCTTGATGTAGGATTGTAAAATAAAAATTAAATAGAAACTAGTCAATGAGAAAAAATTTTTAATTGTTTAAAATTAAGAAAATTCATTAATTTATATAAATGGGAGTATAAGATTTACTTTATATAAGTGAAACAACTCATGTTTTTCTTTCTTTTTTCGATGTGAGATTGTGATTATTTTAAAGTTAAATATTATGACAGTTTCAAAATATTATACAAAATTATTTTTAAAATCAAAACCTCTATGTAAAATTATAAAATAAAAGTTTTATGAAAACTAAACAATGGAGATTTTCTTAATTGTTTAAAATTAAGAAAATCAAAAAAAAAAATTAGGATGAGATATTTATCATAGTGTTTTTCACTAAAAATCTCACTTTGCTTATATAAATTGAAGCATAAGATTCACTTTTTCCTTCTTTTTTCCTGGTATAAGATTGTAAAATAAAAGTTAAATGGAAACTAGTCAATGGAGATTTTTTTAATTGTTTAAAATTAATAAAATTCAATAATTTATATAAATTGAAGCATAAAATTCACTTTATATAAGTGAAACAATTCAATTTTTTTTTTTTTTCCCAATGTAAGATTGTAAAATAAAAGGTAAATGGAAGTTAGCCAATAAATTTTTTTTTAATTGTTTAAAATTAAGAAAATTCAAAAATTTTAGAATTAGGATTTGAAACTTCTATAAGGCTTCTCCCTCCTTTTATAAGATTCACTTTATATAAATGAAATAACTTATTTTTTCCTTCTTTTCCTAATGTGGGATTGTAAAATAAAAATTAACAATTGTTTGGGCAAGAAGTTTATTTTTAATCAAACAATCTCAATTATTTAGTTTATTTCGAATCAAACAAATGTAACTAATATATTTTGATAAAACCGCTAAAATCACGATTAAACCAGCAAATCATTCAAACAAAAAACAATTTTGCTTAATCAGTTAGGTCAAAAGACCAACCAACTTATACAAAAATTAATTAATTAATTAAAATTTTTAAATTTTATTTTACTAAAATTTAAACTACCACTAAATATGGAAAACAATTTATTAATTTAAATTTAAAATTGACACTATATAAATTTAAAATTATAATAATCTATCCCATGATTTATAAGTTTTAAATACAAATTTAAAATTATCATAATTATCTCATTATTTTTGTATTAAGGAGCAGGAAGAGTGATGTTGAGATTATCAATATATCTATATAGGTTACAAAAGAATACTTTTAAGGAGAGATATTATGAGAGTTTCAAAATCACATACAAAATTATTTTTAAAATCAAAACCTCTATGTGGAATTGTAAAATAAAAGTTAAATAGAAACTAGGATTTTCTTAATTAAATGCAAAAGTATGCCGTAAAAAATGTATTGTTTAAAATTAAGAAAATTAAAAAAAATTAGTGTGAGACATTAACCATAAGATTTCTCACTAAAAATCTCTTTTTACTTATATAAATGCGAATATAAGATTCACTTTATGTAAGTGAAACAATTCACTTTTTCTTTTTTTTCTTGATGTGAGATTGTAAAATAACAGGTAAATGGAAGTTAACTAATGAGAATTTTCTTAATTATTTAAAATTTAAAAAAAAATCAATAAATTTTGAATGATGATTTAGAGCTCCTAGAAGATTTTTTCTTAAAAATCTCTTTTTCCTTATATAATACTAGCATATCACCCGTGCTACGCACGGATTGTATTTACAATTATCTATATATGTGAATTGAGATTTTTAAATGTTTTTTTTTTTTTTTGTTAAATGTCTTCTTTTTTTCCTTTTTTATATTATATTAAAGTTTAATATTTTGATAATAATCATATGTGTTGGACTTTTCAAGGAATTAAAAGTAATTTTTTTATTATATTATATTAAAGTTTAATATTTTGATAATAATCATATGTGTTGGACTTTTCAAAAAAAAAAATTTATGCTTGTTCTTAATGCATTAAAGTGTTATTATGAGGGATAATAATCATATGTGTTGGGACTTTTCAAGGAATTCATATGTGTTGGATTTCAAAGAATTTTTTTTTATGTTTGTTCTTAATGCATTAAAGTGTTATTATGATGGTAAGACTTGGGAGTTGGGAGAATTTAATAAATACTAAGATTTTTGAAAAAAAAAAATCGAAAAATCAAGAAATTTAGATTGGGATATTGGAGCTCCCACAAGGCTTAGGGTTAAAAACCTCATTTTACTTAGGGGTGCAACTCGGGCGGGCTCAACCCGAGCAACCCGAGCCCAGCCCGAGTTTTTTTAGGGTTTGGGCAACTATATCTTGTAATCTGGACGGACTTGGGCAAAATTTTGATGCCCGAATTGCAATTCGGGCCGGGCTTGGGCAGAACCAATGGCCAACCCGAGCAACCCGAACCCGAATTGAATTTAATATATTATATAAATTATAATATATAATATATATATAATTTAATAAATTATATAATATATATAAATTAAGTAAAAGATTTAGTCTTAATTTTTATTTTTTATTTTTTTTTGGTTAGTCTTCTATTAAGTAAAAGAGTTAGTCTTAATTTTTATTTTTTATTTTTTTTTGGTTAGTCTTCTACCATTAGATTAGCATCTTTTATGTCTACCCTTAGATCTACCTACAGGTTTCTGGACTCGGGCAATTCGGGCTAACCCGAGTTCAAAATACAAAGCTCGGGCCGGGCTTGGGCAGCAATGCTCGGGTTCATGGTCGGGCTTGGGCGGGCTTGGGCACTGCTAAATACAATTCGGGTCGGGCTTGGACAGACCCCCAACCCGACCGAACCCGCCCAAGTTGCACCCCTAATTTTACTTAATATATAGTATAGATACTAGTGGTAATCCGTACTATGCACGAGGCTTTATAAATTTTAAAAAAAAAATAATCATTATAATTATCTTGAGGTAATTTAATATTTTGTCTTGTGGTATACATGAAATTTATAAGTTAACTTTTGTATTTATAACTTTTTAAATTATTAGTTTAAAAAAATTACAAAATATCTATATATATATAAATCTATTCAGTACAATTTTGAAAATTTATATTAAAAAAAAAGTTTAACTTGATTAAATGAATTATGGCATATCTCTTCTTGTTATGAAAATATACAAATTTAAAAGTTATAATTAAGACAAATATAAAATTTTATAATTAAATGTGAAATGAAGTGATATTTAACAATAATTAATATGATATTTTTGTATTAAGAAGCAGTAAGAGTGACGTTGAAATTATAAAAATATCTATATAGGTTACAAAAGAATACTTTTAAGGAGAGATATTATAAGAGTTTCAAAACATCATACAAAATTATTTTTAAAATCAAAACATCTATATGCGATTGTAAAATAAAAGTTAAATGGAAGCTAACCAATAAGGATTTTCTTAATTGTTTAAAATTAAGAAAATCAAAAAAATTAGTATGAGATATTGAATGGGAGTATAAAATTCACTTTATGTAAATGAAATAATTCACTTTTTCTTTATTTTGTCGATGTGGGATTATTAAATAAAAGGTAAATGAAAGTTAGCCAATAAGAATTTTCTTAATTATTTAAAATTAAAAAAATTAAATAATTTTAGAATGGGGATTTGGAGCTCCAAGAAGATTTCTTTTTAAAAATCTCCCTTTCTTTATATAATATATAGATATAGCTTATTTTGGAAAGTGGATTTTTTTTCTTAATTTATTGATTTTTTTTTAAATGTATAAAAAAATAGAGAGGTGATATGATCTAAATAAGTGAATAAATTGATTTTTTTTTTTTTTTTGCCTTTCCAAAATGCGAGACTTGGGTCAATATTTTTTTTCATTTATTTACTAATTGACATTTTATATTATTTTTAAAAATTCAATAAAAAATATTTTTATAATTTAGATCAATAATAATATTATACTTACTACAGTTTTATGATATTATATTTTATAGGGTAAATTACATTTACCTTCCCTGAGATTTCTGACAAATACAGGGACCTCCCCTGTGGTTTGAATAATTACAGTAACACCCCCTACTTTACCTGACAATCTCAAAATTCCCCCAAAAGTTGACAGCCGTTTAAACCCCTAACAGACCCTGCCTATGTCATCAAATGTAAACAATAAAATGCCCATAATACCCTCAACCCATCTATGTATAGCAAATGCTAGAGTCTCCAGCTTCACTTCAGTAAATCCAAGTGGAAGAGAAAAATTTAGAGAGGCAACCAAAACTAAAGAACAACAAAAAGAAGAAAGGGCCAAGCACAACACAGGTATGTTCCCAGTCACATTAACTATTTAAAAAAAAAAAAATTGCATATGAAAATGCATTATAACTATGCCCATTATTGAGAAATGAAGCACAAGCACAACACATGTTCCCAGTCACATTAACTATTTAAAAAAAAAAAAAATTGCATCTGAAAATGCATTATAACTATGATCCATTATTGAGAAATGAAGCACAAGCACAACACATATGTTCCCAGTCACATTAACTATTTAAAAAAAAAAAAGAATTGCATCTAAAAATGCATTATAACTATGATCCATTATTGAGAAATGAAGCACAAACACAAGTATGTCCCATGAATATATGTCCTGAAAATGCATTATAACTATGATCCATTATTGAGAAATGAAACACAAAAACAGGTATGTCCCATCAATATATGTCCTGAAAATGCATTATAACTCTCACATTTCATGAATGTAGGTTCACTGGATGGATATATCATCATCAAGTAATGGAGGAGGGGTGATGAAATATAGAAGCAAGATCTGTTACTGTGGGAGCAAAGCAACAATTAAAGTCACTGAATCTGAAAAAAACATAGGCAAATTGTATTATTTATGCCCAAATGGGAAATGCGGATTCTGGGAGTGGTGCAAACCAGTAAACTCATCTGTTGGAGGAGAAATGATGATGGAAGACACTCAAACAACTGTTAACAGACACACTTTATCCTATGAAGAAGAAAGTCCTGCAACGAATTTAATGAACCAAATGGGGGCTATGCAAACAAGGATGCAAGTACTTGAAGCAAACATGGGGTTTATAAAGATGATAATGATCATGAATTTTGTGATGTGTTTGATTTCCCTAATGGTTGCTCTAAAAATGTAATGGTAATGATTCACCTAATGTTTTGTAATGGCCCTGTAATGGCCCTTTTGTAATGGCCCTTATGTAAGGTTTTGTAATATTTGGTAATAGACCTTATGTTTGTAATGCAATATGTTTTGTAATGGACCATATATAAATATGATGAAGTTATTTCAGCATTATGTAAATATGCACATCTCATTTGAATAACATAATGACCTGTAAACATAATCTAAACAGCAAGTAAAACCATTCCATAAATATACACCTGTTTAATTACATCATGATTGTTGTAAAATATGTTCAAGTAGTTTACTTACATCATTCCTATCAGATATGTTCAGTTACATCATCAGTTATAAAATACTTCATGGCCACTACAAAAAAACAAAAATGGCCACATCATCATATTGCTATTCTTAGCATTGCATGTCCACTACAAAAATACAAAAAAGTGGAACATGATCCTCACTAACTATACAGTCAAGCAACATATATTTTATACCTTCAACCTATGTTAATCCTTGTACCCAAAATATCAACAACTTAGCTAAGTCATCTGCAAAAAAAGTCAAACAAACAAACAAACAAATAAATTGATGTTGTCTGACCTATGTCACAAACAAACAAATATCAACAACTTAGCTAATTTCATTGTAACTTCATAAGTAAATTCATAACTAACATGATGTTGTGTGACCTGTGTCACACATTCAGCAGGCATTGGGGGGGTCCCTCTTGGAATATCCTAAATTGAAAACCAAAGTAAGGTAATAAATATGCATATCAATATCATAAATTGATAGAAAACAAATAAAAATCACAAATGAAAAGGCAAAACAAATACAAAAAACTTACTTGTGCATGGTTGGCCTTGCCATTGCCTCTCACTTATGCATGGTTGGCCTTGCCCTTGCCTCTCCCACTTGAACTTCCCTTCCCAGCTGAACTTCCTCTTGTAGTTGTATTTCCCCTTCCAGCTGAACTGTCCCTCCCACTTGAGTTGCCTCTACCACTTGCATTGCCCCTCTTAGCTGAACTACCTCTCTCACTTGAATTGTCTCTACCTCTGCCCCTACTCACAGATCTGCCACTGCCCCTACCAGCAGTTTTGGCACTGCCTCTACCACTGGATGTGCCATCAGTTTTGCCACTGCCTCTACCACTGGATGTGCCACTGCCCTTACCAGCAGCAGATGCTTCACCCCTGACTGGACCTCTTTGGCAAGTTCTCTTGTTGTGTCCAAATTGCATGCACCATTTGCATCTCAAGGTACTAGACCTTTTGGTCTGACTTGTTCCAGCTGGTGGCTCATGAGCAGCCCTTTTTCTTGAAGTCCTTGGCCTTCCTGGCAATCTTTTTAGTGGTGGGGGTTGTAAAGGGTCCCCAGGTATAAGTGTCCACATGCTATGGTGTAAGATGGGATGTATCATTCCACCATTGGCTCTCAAGTAAGTTGCCTTAGAATAGTAGGGGTGGACAAAATCTTCTATGTTTAACCTACTGTGAGAAATTGCAGCCATAGCATGCTTGCATGGAAGACCAGATATTTCCCACTGTCTACATACACAAGTCATTGCCCCAATATGGACAATGTGATTAACCCCCTCATTATCCTTCACCTCATACTCATTGCCTCCTGCATACTCCACTGTGCAAGTCCTTGACCATTTCAGTGTGACCTCAAGCTGTTTCTTTACATTCAATATGACATTAGATTTCCATTGCATTGCCTTTTGGTACCTCATCTGAAACTTACCCATCAACTTGCACCTTATGCCCTCTAACATAGTTAAAATTGGCTGACTTCTCAAATTTCCTAACCAATTGTTGAAGGACTCTGTCATGTTATTTGTGATGTGATCACTTCTAATCCTACCATCAAATGCATGCCTAGACCTTCCTTCAACTAGAACCTTCTGCAACCAAATGCAAGCATCATTGTTCAGGTCCTTAATGGCTTGCATAGCCTTATCATACTCCATCTGATTGTAAGCCCTTGCTGCTCTCCAAAATTGCTTCCTCAAAATTAAACCCGAAAATTTGGCTCTGAAATTGTTATATAGGTGCATGCAACATCTTCTATGAGTTGCCTCCGATATAATGTCACTCACAATCTTATCAAGGCCCTGCATATAAAAACAATGAAACATTACTAAGCATTACAAGTTTAAAATTAGAGAATCATTTGTAATTATGTAAGTAAAGTAGTTGTTGAATATGTCAGTAAAGTACCTTTTGTTGATCAGACATGATGGTCCATGGTCTAGAAGGTAGTGCATCTTCTATGATTGTTCTCAAGTTGTGCAAGAAAAAAGACCAACTGTCCTTACATTCACCCTCTACTATTGCCAATGCCAATGGAAACAAGCCATTATTTCCATCCAAGGCAACTGCTGAAATTAAAACACCACCATAGGGACCCTTCAAGTGACAACCATCTACCCCTATGAATGGCCTACATCCATTAATGAACCCTACTTTCATTGCATCAAATGATATGAAAATTCTTTGGAACAATGGATATTGAGGAATGGTAGGGTCTGGTTGTTCTCCATCTTCTGAGACTGGGGTAGAGGGTATGCCATAATTTATGATAACCAAGCTGCTAGGGTTTGTTTTGTTGATTTGACTAGCATATGTTGGCAACAACACATATTGGCTCCCATGATCACCCTCCAGCTCCTCCTTGCACCTTCTTTTGGCTCTATACAGTTGCATTCTTGAAGCCTCAATCCCAAACATTTTATTCAGTTTCATTTGCATGGTATCTAAGCCCATGTGTGGATTGTCCTTAAAACTTTCAACTATTTTTTTAGCAATCCAAGCTGATGTAGCTTCAGTGTTTGTGTTCATCCTGCTACATGTGTGAGTAGGTACTAAGGTTTTAATCTTGTAGGTGATCCCATCTGGAAGTGGAGATGCATGAATTCTCCAAGGGCAGCCCTCAGCAGCACAATGGGCTGTTACTCTAGACTTCTCATTTTTGTCTCTTACTATCTTGAAACCAGTTTGCACTGTATAGTCCCTTAATGTAGCCCTAAAAGTATTCACTTCTGGAAAAATCATCCCTTCTTCCAACACAACTTCTCCATCTTGATTCATATATGGCTCTTTCCCATTGTAGGTACCATCATACTTCATGCCTGGGAACCTCATCTCTTCATCATCTAGACAGTCTGCTTCATCATCATAATCATCATCAGTAGTAGAATATGGCACTTCATCATCACCAGATTGGTAATCACTAAGTTCAGCATCATCACTTGAGCACTCATTATCATCATCATCACTCAAAATCTCATTGGCATCTGATTGGTTTTCATCCTCAGCAGTTGCATTCCAATCCCTATCCTCATCACTAAACCCATAAACATTGTCCTGATGGTACTCTTCATCTACATCTATAGTATGGTAGTCTTGCTCTACATCTACAGCATCTACTCCATGATTTTCATTTCCAACATTACTTTTATGTCCACCATCACTCATTCCAATAGAATATTCTATGTTTACATACAAGTTAATTGTTTTACTCCTTCCTTGCACATAAAACATGTCTAGCACATCAAGATCATTTTCTACTAATCTCCTTCTGTCAGTACCAAGCATATCACAATGCAATGTGATTGCTATTGCTTCACTACAAGAAATGTGAGACAGGACTGTTGCAGTTACATCCTTCAAGGCATCAATGTAGCAATACATATTTGGGTCCACATCAAACACTCTTCCCACTTTTCCTTTGTAGTTGATGATTAAATCAAAATAAGGAAATGCAGCCATACTGTAATCATAATGATGTACCAATTATAAAATAAAATAAGCAAGCCCATACAATGACAAATTGACAAGAAAAAGAAGAAAAATGATGTAAAAATTAACTCAGTACTCAACAATTAACTGAAGAAAATATGCAAATCAATTAACTCAGTACTCAACAATTAACTGAAGAAAATATGCAAATCAATTAACTCAGTACTCAACAATTAACTAATATTAAACAATCATAAGTAAAACCCAACAAATCAGAAATTCATTCTAAACATACATCTCCTGAATAACACCCAGAAAATCATAAATTCATAAATTTTCAACAAATTCCTTCTTTTCGAATCAGAAATTTTGCAAATCAAATAAAAGCCCTGAACATTGCAAATCAAATAAAAGCCCTAAACATACATCTCATAAATAAAATAAAATAAATCAGAAATTTATATTAAATCCCTACATTACACTATTCTTCTTTTCGAATCAGAAATTTTGCAAATCAAATAAAAGCCCTGAACATTGCAAATCAAATAAAAGCCCTAAACATACATCTCATAAATAAAATAAAAAAAATCAGAAATTTATATTAAATCCCTACATTACACTATTATTATAGTAATATTCAACAAATTCCTTTTTTCCAGTCAGAAATTTTGCAAATAAAATATAAACTCTAAATATCTGTTTTCGAAGAAAACCATTTTCACATACATTTCATCAAATCAAACACAGAATACAAACAAATTTGTAAGAAAAAAGATGGAAAAAAATATTCGAAAATCATCAACACACATTTTAAAACACTATTCGAAGCTTACAGAGTTCGAAATCTTACCTGGAAGTCGTAACAGCAACTTCTCACCGATGAAACTCTTTTACATTGTGTACTGGCAACGACGATCGGTTCAAAACCTCAAGCTTTTTCGTCTTCTTCACAATCGACGATCGGTTCACGACGATCGCCTCCCTTTCTCTTTTCTTTCTCTGAACAATTCGATTTGTATTGTGAATGTATTGATTAGGGATTTTGTGAACAAAGGGCTTTTTGGTCTTTTTGCAAGAAAAAGCAAGGGTCACATGGTCATTTTCTATTGGATACTAACGTCGCTTGGGCAAAATAGACGAAATGGGGGAATTTTGAGATTGTCAGGTAAAGTAGGGGGTGTTATTGTAATTATTCAAACCACAAGGGAGGTCCCTGTATTTGTCAGAAACCTCAGGGGAGGTAAATGTAATTTACCCTATTTTATATTATTTATCAATGCGATATTAATATGATAAGTCTCACTAGAAATATATATTTTCAATATAATTTTTTTTTTTTTTTGAGGTTGGTAAGACAGAGATAGAAAAAATAAAATTATGATTGCATTAAAGCAACTCTAATATTTCTTTCTTCTCACATATGAATTAAATGTCCGCCGGGGGCCGGGGGGGGGGGTGTTTGGTAAGACAGAGATAGTAAAAATAAAATTATGATTGCATTAAAGCAACTCTAATATTTCTTTCTTCTCACATATGAATTAAATGTCTTGTAAAAATAACAAAGTTGAAACTTGAGCTACATTTGACATCATTTTTATCATGCTAACAAATTAAATCATGATGGTGTTCAAAAAAAAAAAAAAAAAAATTAAATCATGATCACATCACAGGTTACTTTATGGCAAAAACATTCAATGGCAAAAAATTAATAAGTTATTTATATCAAAGTAATATGTGAATTGTGTGACTAAAAAATAAATTTTTTACTTGGTAACAAGCTCAAAAAAAATTCACATTGTCATTTTAGTCTTTGCTATTAAAATTACTCTTAGACTTCGTTTAGAACATGTTATTTTAGTAATTTTTTGATTTTTTATGAAAAGATATGTAGAAAAGTAAAATGATATGATAACTTAGAGTGACTTTTTAATTTTTTGACTAAAATAGTTTCTCTCCAAACAAAACCTTAGACCAATTAACCATTAATTTAAAGGTAAGTTACACTAATCTACCTGACATTTTTAAAGAATATAACAAGTCACATAATTTTAGTATAATTATACTAGGTTCACTTGGGATTTAAGTCGTACAACATTTAGGCCAAGTTTGGCATGTCTAAAAAAAGATAAAAAATCAAAAAGTTACTCAAAAAATTAAAAAGTTATCACTATTTACAAAAAAAAATTAATCTTACACACAAAATTACAACTCATCAATTTGACCTGTTTAGATCTGTGCTGCGTTTTTAAAAAAAAATTGCACAGTTGGGGTGTAATTTTAACACACTGTTGTTCAGCCTGTAGGGGCCCATTACAGGTCCCGTTTTGATAATCTAAACCGTTAATGTGTAGAACTCGTCGAGTACTATATGTCTGTAAAAAATCACATTAATCAGATATCGATAACTACATGATCAAATCAATTTTGTATAAAAAAAATGGATGGTGTTATAATTAATGGTTGAAAAAAAACAAATCTGATCAGATAACTATCGATATCCGATCAACGTAATTTTTTACAGGTATATAGTACTCGACGAGTTCTGCACATTGAACGGTTTAGATTATCAAAACGGGACCCATGATGGCCCCTACGAGCCGAACAACACCGTCCAGTGCAATGCCCAAAAAGTAGACAATTACTTCTTAGCATTCAACCTGCGCAGATAGGACAACCGTACAACTCACACTCCTAATCTTCTCCTACACACTAATTTATACAATTTTTTAATACATATTTTTTCATAAAAAGTCAAAAAGTTAACCTAAATAACCATATTTTTTTCCTCAACTTTTTAGTCAAGAAAGTCAAAAAATGCACTTATTTAGGATAACCCAAACAACCCCTTACTCATATTTTTGTCAATAATTATATGGAAAAATAGTATTGTCATATATTTTATACTTAAAACATATTTATTTATTTTTTTAAGACGGGATAATCATGGAAGAGGGGTTGTTGTTGTGCTAAGGGCACAACAGTAACTGTTGCACCTCAATTTGAGATTTATTTTATAATCCAAACTGTTCATTTATAAAACTCGTCGAGTACTTCAAGCATGTAAAAAATCATATTAATCGGATATCGGTGATTATGTGATTGGATTACATTTTTCATAAAAAATAAACAATCTATTTTTCTTTTACAATAGTATAAAAAATATACAATCTGATCATGTAGCTACCGATATCCGATCAATATAATTTTTGATATATGAAGTACTCAACAAACTCTACAAAATGAACGGTTCAGATCATAAAAATAAGTTTATAATAAGCCTCAAATAGAGGCACAACAGTGATTGTTGCGCACTAAGAGCACAATAACAACCCCCTTCCAATATTTATTACTAGGTATGCCTGTGCTTGAAGGCACGGTGACTATTAATATATGAAAATGTAATTGAATATAGAATTATTAGGTTAAAATGTAATTTATTTAATTTGTTGGGAAAAAAAAATTGAGGTGAAAATATAAATAAATGATCTGTATGGTTTTGAATTTTCAAATGAATTTTATAATTAGATTTTTTAAAAGAGTTTGGAGTATTGTAGTATGATGACACAAATGCAAACAAAGATCATATCAACAAATATTGACTATTGTAGTATTTTTGTTTATGTAACCCCCTTGCAATTTGTAATAAAAAATAAGCATTTTATTATCCTAGCCAATAACAGTACTCAAATAAATTTCTATATCCACATTTTTTAAGATAGTGAGTTTTGATTGAAGTAAAGAAGAGAGATCTCAAAGCTATAGTTTTGCATCAATTTTAATGTAATGGTTAAAATCTACCAATTTTTATGGTTTGGTGGTCAGTTTATTGTGCAGAAAATTAAATAAATGAAAAATAAATAAATTGTATGCTACTTGGTGAATAAATCAATTTGAACATAAATTTTCCAAATTTATAGGTAAACGAAATAGTGAAAAGTAAACACATAAATGCTATGTAAAATTCAAGCACAACAAAAGTATAAGATTTTAAACAAACAATAAAATGTAAGTCCCACAACACAGAAACATCTATATAAAAATCAGACGAAATACGCCAGCTAATGCTATGTAATAGAAAAAAATAAACAACAAATTAAGCACACAAGCCAATGCTCTGCAATACAAAAAAAAAATGTCAAATAACAAATTAAGCACACCAGCCAGTGCTCTGCAATACAAAAAAAAAAAATGTCAAATAACAAATTAAGCACACCAACCAATGTTCTGTAATACAAAGAAAATGCAACACTCTTCCTGATAAAAAGATAACCAAATAAAAACATGATTAGTTTTGTTTAACCTAATTCAAGATCATATTAGGAAGAAAAAACAAAAAAATATATATCACCTAGTGTGTTACATTTACAAAAACAAACTCATAGCATAAATCAATAATTCAAATGAATATTATCTAACATACATCTAAACTTAGTTATAAATTTCACATAGATAAAAGGTTTTACAAAACTATTGTAAGTAATAAATTTCACATCGATCGGAAACTTTACAAAATATGGATCGTAACTAGCATATGTACGCTTTTCACAAAAATAAATATGAGATTCAAACTTGTTCTTTCTTAGAAATCCTAGGACTTTCCAAAAAGTCCTCGTATCAACTTGTATGTATCCCCAGTGAGGAACATGCACGACAATCTACTAATTTATAAAAATAAAAAAAGTTAGTATATTAGCAAAAGAAAATTTATATATATATATCAAAACACTTTCAAATTGAAATTACCTTGTTACATCCCCATCGAAACAATCTAGTTGTATTTATATTTTTGAGCTCCATATATTTTTTAACCCAATCCTACAAAAGTCGACACATATAGTAAAATATTTTAAAAATAACAATTTGTAATCAATAAAAACATATTTATCAATAAATAAATTGTACCTTTTGACAAAAGTGGTTTGATCCATAAGTAACACTATAACAAAATTTCAGGATAAACAATGTTTGTAGTAGAATCTGGCTCATCATTGGGAAAAAGGACACTTATACGATCAAAAGATGTGCATCTAGATAGGGCCACATACAATTGCCCATGACTAAACACTGGTGTGCGCAAATCAACTCCAACAAATTTCAGAGATTACCCTTGAGATTTATTAATGGTCAAGGCATATGCCAATCGAACTGGAAACTGATGTCTTGTCATTCGGAAAGATATTTCTGAGGAAGATGGTGTCAAGGATATCCTTGGTATGAATACCAAATTGCCACATTTTTCTCCAGTTAAAATTTGAGCTTTAATTATGCGAGTATTGCATCTAGAAACCATCAATCTTGTGCCATTGCACAGTCCATCTTTTGGTGCAATATTTCTTAACAACATTATAGGACAACCCACTTTCAACTCTACCTTAAAAGCCAGCAACCCAGGAGGATATAATGAATTTAAATATTCATTAAGATATCTATTTATTATAGTACGATCAATTTCATCATCTACAGACATCTTGTCTGCTGCCAAATAAGTATGTGTGTTACCGGGAAAAATGTTCAATGCTGCAGTATTGATAGCACTGACATCATCATTCCGTGCAGAAAGAATTGCACGTTCAGTTAAAAATGTTGCAGTCGATGTCATTGCCACATCCAGTTGCGGATAAACTACTGAGATTATGTCTTTTAGATCTTGGCATTTGTGTATTGTTGATGGAAGTTTAACAATTTCCTGAGGATTGGTCCCAATCTATTTATAAAAATAAATAAATAAAATAGTAAGTAAAATCAATTAAAGTACATAAACGTAAATGTATTTCGTCAATTTAAAAGAACCATATAATAGAGAAAAAGTTTGAAGAAATATTACCTCCATCAAGAATTTTGCAAAATTAGCATTTTCAAGATTTGCATGATTCAAGCGCATGTTCAAATTTAAAGACAGAACATGTATATCCTTCCATAGAAAAGAGTGTCTTAATGATGCATTCACAATTTGCTCACGGATTCCTTTGGTTATAACTGGTAAGATTTGTCGAAAATCTCCGCCAAGAACAGCAGTGATACCCCCAAATGGCTTTTCACTATCACAAGTGTCCCAAAGTGTGCGATCAACTGCCTCAACACAATGTCTATGCTGCATAGGAACTTCATCCCAGATTATAAGTTTTGTTTCTCTAAACAATTCTGCTTGCAATGATTGCTTGCTAAATCCAAAAATTGAATTTTTCAATACATCCAACGGAATGGAAAATGTTGAATGAGCAGTACGACCTCCTGCCAATACCAATGATGCAATTCCAGATGAAGCCACAGTAATAATAATGTGGCCAAGGCTGCGACACTTTAATGCAATCGCATTGTACAAAAATGTTTTCCCTGTTTCGGCACCTCCATTCAAAAAGAAAATAGTTCCTTTATTTTCAAAGACTGAAGAAGTGATTGCATCATAAGCTGTTTGTTGATCATTGTTGAGGCAATCAATAATAATTTCTGCATCTGCCTGTTATGCCTCATTATGCAGTTGTTGATGTTCGAATATCAACCTGTTACCAACTACTGCACTCCAATTTGTAGAAGGTTGTGGCATTGGCGGGAAGTCAATTAAACTTTTTCTTGATTCTTGGAGCATTTGATTCAAAAGATATAGACCATAGTCTTCAATTTGAGCCTCAGTTGGTTCAGAAATGACAAACAATGTTCGAATCTTATGTGCAAGATCATCACATATATGCATTGAAAATTGATTCCATAATGCATATGGTTGCAGTGGGCTGAGTAAGAATAATAGTAAACAATCTCCTTAATTGATAACCAGTTTTCATAACTGCAACCTCTTTAAGGCATTGTATCCATTTTTCATCATCTTCTAAAAGTCCTCTTGCAACACATGCTGATTTAAACGTATTATGCAAAACATTGTTGACCGTGCATAAACATTGAAACGATTTTGGTCCTTTGACAACAGTTGATAGCAAACGCAAATAAAATCTCTCACCACAATTAAGGCTAGCAAAGTACATTCTACTGATTGCATAGCCCTGCTGCCTTGGTTTCCATCTCTTTTCTGAATTAAGCCAAACAAAATGTTGTGAAAATTCTTGGTAAGTGAATGAACATTCATCTTCCATAGAAGCGCAACATGCAAAAAAACCAGTAAGAGTTGACATTTGTTGGCCAGCTCCCGAAATAATTGCTTTTAATGATTCATCAAGATTAAAAAGAACGCGGTGCATTCCAGGTAAATGAAGTGCTAAGCGTACAACTGTTGGTATCTCTGCATGCAATGGATAACCAAATATTCGCCAAGCAGCTTCTAGAGGTCCAATATACCTCGCATCGAGATATTGTTGGATCTCATTTATCAATCTCAACACCATCATTGTACGATCATAACCCTTGTAAATGTACTTGTGTATATACTTGACACATCTCATTCCGACACAAACTTCGACATTTATGTGACAGTTGAAACGTTTAGAAAGATATGCATTGTATGGTACGATGTCTCTGTTATCAACTTCTTTCCCCTTCACAATATGAGCTTGACCATTATTGTGACGACAATAGATAGGATATCCATCTTGATCCATAGTAGTTGTTTCTGCGAACGCTCGAGGGTATCTCTTAGTGCATTTACCATTTTCCATACATGGTGCTTGTGTATTTCGTGCACCACATGGTCTATATACCATACAACACTTGATTGTTTAAAAAAGCATAGGTTCATCTTTTGGATCTGGAAATTCTGCACAAACCAATTTGTCTATTTGAGTACATGTCCGAATTTTGTCTGGACCCTTAAGAAATAGGAGTGCATGCATATAAGGAAGGCCTCGCTTTTGGAATTCAATTGTAAAAACATGCGCAACTTTATTACCAAACACTCGGTTTGTTTCTATCTCCTTCATCAAACACTTTCTCTTTAACTCAAAAACACAGGCAATTAAATCAGGACGATCAATAGGCTTTTGGTGCGGTAATAATGCCGAAGTAATTTCTGGCCAATTAGGACTTGCAGTCATGGTGAGAAAAATGTCTGGATGTTGGTTGTATCGTGTGATAGCCATTGAGTCTTGAAAGATTTCAAACATGTGTCTAGGACCTCCAGGAAATGAAGATGGCAAAACAAACCTTTGACCAATTTGATTGGGTTGAAGGTCATTTGGATCAATATTTGTCAAATCTCGGTAAAGTTCAGCACGGATCTTCCATTGATTAAGCTTTTAGTAAGTCAACCTATTTTGTTTAGTTGCGGCCCAAGCATCAACCAAAAATGTCACGACCCAAACCCGGCCCTATGGGTTTAGCACCGTAACCGGCCAGTAATCCGAGATTACCGAAGGCCTGCTTAACAGTAGTACAGTAAAACAGAGTTCAGGGCCCGGCGGAAGCCAATACAGTAAATAAATAATGTCCATTGAGCTGTGACAGTCTGTATGCCAAAAAGATTTTTTTTCATGCATTCGTACATACAAACAATACAGTCTATACAAAATTCACAGTCACACAGTACAGGGACCTAATCCCTTGATAACAGTACAGTTAGTAGCTGACAGTCTATACAGTAATCCAAACAGTATAGAGACAGACGGGGGAAAAACAAAACACCCTAAAGCCATAGCATGGCAACTCGGAACCTCGCAGTGAGGCACAAAGGCTGGCTTGACAAAACTGGAGTCTAACCCACGCTCCTAGCTCCGATCTGGTGGCTGAGCACCTACATATATATATATATATAAATAGTGAGCTAAAGCCCAGTGAATAACATAATGCGTAAAGAGGTTAAGAATGAAATGTCCTTACAGTAATGAAAGTAGTTCATTAAACAATACTTCAGTCTTTCAGTCAAAACAGTTATTCAGTCATATGTGGTACATCCATTAGCATAGCAGTAAACAGTAGGTCTTAAAGACCGAACAGTAATGATGGCCATCAATCAGTAAACAGTAGTGGTTCCACGAGGGAACTGACAGAGATCTCTGTAACAGTAGCAGTAACAGTATACAACAGTTGCTAAGGATGCCACAATACGTTTCAGAACATAGGACATACATTCAAGCAATTAACAATAATTACTTCAGAAAACAGTTTCGTTAAACAGTCAGAAAAGATTCTCAGTTGAACATATCTTTACACAATTGTTACTCACAGAGTTTGGGCTACAGTATGCTAGAGCGTGTCTCCCCAGTCGCCAACCCTACACAGTTCACAGGTTGAACACACACTAAGCTACACAGTTGGTAAATATCATAACTTAATCCCTAATTTGCTTTGGTGTGTTCTACATCTATATCCTCAACAAGATGTCTTAAACTAGGTCTAAGAATGCCTAGAATGGGATGAGGATGCAAAGATGTACTCAAAAAGCAGTTTCAGAATATTCAGAAAAACAGAGTCCCGCTCGAGCGCAGGTTTACCCGCTCGAGCGGACATGCAACAAGGGTACACGCTCGAGCGTCAACTTTCCCGCTCGAGCGTACTGTAAAAGTACTGGATGGGTGAAATCTCCGCTCGACGCCCGCTCGAGCTTGAGACACAATCCTCCGCTCGAGCACCCAATCCTCCGCTCGAGCGGACTGTAAAACAGTGCAGAGAAATACTGGATGCTCGGATTCCACGCTCGAGCGCCACTTTCCCCGCTAGAGCGGAAGTGCAAAATCTGGGAATTCCAGATTGCGCCTCCAAGCCAAAACCAGGTTCAAATGCATCAAAACCAATCCTCTTGGGCCCATTTTTCTGGAAAACCTTTATAAACACCTAGAATAACATGGTTCAAAGCTCAATTTTGAGAAATCAAAGCCCAAGGGTGTTTAATTCAAACCCAATTTCAAACCAATTTCATGAACAATATGAACATGCAAACATGCATGAATTCAAATCATTTTGAAGCTCCAATTTGATGCTTTAAGGAGCCAATTGATTCCAAAACAAGTTGAAAACATGGACCATTACAAAATTATGGACATGCATGCACTATTTTACCATGAAATCAACTCACAACTCAACAATTCAAACATGCAAGCATGAAATGAGCTCTATATTAACATGTATGAACTAAAACAAGACTTAACTCTACAATTGAAGCATGAATTATTCAAGAATTAATTCTATAACAACAACAAGAAGATGAATGTCCTACCTTAGTCTTGTATTCAAGGTTTAGGAGTCCAATTTGACAATTTACACTTCAATTCCAAGCAATTCAAGCCAATTCAACAAAATGAACTCAATTCTCTCCTATTTCCTCTCTTGGTCGGCTAGTATAAGGAAAAGGGCTGAGGAAATGGTTTTTGATTCAAGTGTGGTGTAGCTCAATATGCCTAGGTAGTGGCCCACTAGATGGTTTATTGGTAATTAAGTCCAAAACTTGTAATCCATCAATATTTAATCTAATTTAATCATACCTACTCAGTTTTCAGATAAATATACCATAAAATCACATTAATTATGAGGATCATAAAACATCAGTCAATTCCCGGTTCAGCCGCCGATAAGGCCTTCAATTAGCAGTTTAAACATAAAACACAAACAGATCAAATAATCAATCAAACAGATAGAATACATATTAACATACACACTCAGTCAATTCAGTTCCAGTTTTCAGTCAGTCAGTTCAGTACTTTAACCAGTCCAATTATCAGTCATAATCAGTTCAGTTTAACGGTAATCAATGTTTATCGGTAATCAGTGGTGAGGGTTATTACAGTCTCCCCTCCTTATAAAGAGTTTAGTCCTCTAAACTCGAGTTACCTTCGTTCTGGAAGAAAACAGGATTCAGTGGAAATAGTTCAGGGTATCTTTTAGCCATGTCATCTTCCCTTTCCCAAGTGGCATACACACCACCATGGTTTTGCTAGTCAACTTTCACTAGCGGGATCTCTTTGTTTCTCAATTTCTTGATCCGTCTGTTTACAATCTGTATAGGCCGTTCCTCGTAAGTGTAGTCATCACTCAACACTACCCGAGTAGGCTCAATTACATGGAAGGGATCCCGGAGATAATCTCTTAACATCGAAATGTGGAAAACGTTACGCATGTGCTCTATTTCGGGAGGGAGCGCAACTTGATACGCCACCGGATTAATTTTCTCAATAATCTCATACGGTCCGACGTATCTTGGCGCTAACTTGCCTTTGACTCCAAAACGAGTCTGGCCCTTCATTGGTGTCACTTTCACAAAAACGTGATTACCCACTTCATACTCTCTGTCCCGTCTTCTGACATCCGCATAACTCTTCTGTCGGCTCTGTGCAGTTTTCAATCTCTGTTGTATCAGTTTCACTTTCTCAGTTGTTTCATAAACAATCTCGGGCCCAAGGAAAGGCCCGTCTCCAACTTCTGCCCAGCAAATCGGAGATCTACATTTTCTGCCATACAATGCCTCGAAAGACGCCATGCCAATACTCGAGTGATAGTTGTTGTTGTAAGCGAATTTAACTAATGGCAGATGACTTTCCCAATCTCCCTGAAAATCAAGGACACACATTCTCAGTAAATCCTCCAGAGTTTGGATGGTCCTTTCTGACTGTCCATCTGTCTGAGGATGATAGGCACTACTCAGCCTCAATTCAGTACCCAGTGCAGTCTGTAGACTTTGCCAAAACCTCGATGTAAACTTCGAATCCCTGTCAGAAACAATAGACACAGGCACTCCATGCAGTCTCACAATTTCATCAATATAGATAACAGCCAATTTGTCCGCATTATAGATTGTCTTGACAGGTAAGAAGTGAACAGATTTGGTTAGTCTATCAACAATAACCCAAATTGAATCCATACCTTTTCTGGAGCGAGGTAACCCAACGATAAAATCCTTCGTGATATGCTCTCATTTCCACTCTGGTATGGGTAGGGGTTGCAATAATCCGGCAGGTTGTTGATGTTCAGCTTTGACTTGTTGGCAATGAAGACATTTGGACACAAAGTCGGCAATTTCTTTCTTCATTCCCGGCCACCAGAAATTTAGTTTCAGATCTTGGTACATTTTCGTATTCCCCGGGTGGATAGACAATTTTGAATTGTGGCCCTCTTGCAGAACTCTTCTTTTCAGTTCAGTGTCATTCGGCACACACAGTCTTTCTTGAAATTTCAGTACATTGTTCTCGAATTTGAAACCCGGTCTCGGCTTAGACTCTCTTTCTTCGATGATCTTTTTCAAGAAGTCATCCTGTTGTTGTTTCTCTTTAATTTCTTCTATCAAGGCTGGTTGAGCAGAAATAGCGGCTAGCGTTCCACCTTGTTCTCTCAAAACAACTTCAATTTCAAATTGTTCAAGGTCACCAAGCAGCTCTTTCTGTCCGGTGAGCAAACAAGCTAAGTTGGCAATTGACTTTCGGCTCAATGCATCGGCAACAGTATTGGCTTTTCCCGGATAGTACAGAATCTGTAGATCGTAGTCTTTGATCAGTTCTAGCCATCTGCGTTGTCTCATATTTAGTTCCTTCTGTGTGAAGAAATATTTTAAGCTCTTGTGGTCGGTGTATACTTCACATGTCGCCCCATACAGATAGTGACGCCAAATTTTCAGCGCAAACACCACCGCAGCAAGTTCCAGGTCATGGGTCGGGTAGTTCTTTTCATGTGGTCTCAACTGTCGGGAAGCATAAGCAATAACTCTCCCATTCTACATTAAAACACACCCCAAACCCTTATGAGAAGCATCACTAAATACGGTATAACCATCCGTACCTGAAGGTAAAGTCAAAACCGGTGCAGTCACAAGTCGAGTTTTTAACTCTTGGAATGCTGATTCCCTTTGGTCAGTCCAGTCAAATGATGTCCCCTTCTGAGTTAACTGAGTCAATGGTAGGGCAATTTTAGAGAAATCTTTGACAAATCTTCTGTAATATCCAGCCAATCCCAAAAAGCTTCGGACTTCAGGCACATTTGTTGGTTTAGGCCAGTTCACTACAGCTTCAATTTTCTGCGGATCAACAGAAATTCCATTTTTGCTAACAACATGCCCCAAAAACATAACATGGTCAAGCCAAAATTCACATTTAGACAGTTTAGCATACAGTTTCTGTTCTCTTAGGGTCTGCAGGGCAAGTCTCAGATGATGTTCATGTTGTTCTATACTTTTGGAGTAAATCAATATGTCATCAATAAATACTACAATGAAATCATCAAGGTATGGTTTAAAAATTCTGTTCATGAGGTCCATAAAAGCAGAAGGGGCATTCGTGACTCCGAATGGCATAACTAAAAATTCATAATGTCCATACCTCGTTCTAAAAACAGTTTTATCAATGTCTTCCGGTTTAACCTTCAGTTGATGATACCCCGATCTGAGATCAATCTTAGAAAACACTTGAGCACCCTGTAACTGATCAAATAAGTCATCAATGCGCGGTAATGGGTATTTATTTTTTACAGTTACCTTGTTCAGTTCACGGTAGTCTATACACAATCTCAATGAGCCATCTTTCTTCTTTACAAACAAAACAGGAGCGTCCCATGGCGAAGTGCTAGGCCTGATAAACTTCTTATCCAGCAGTTCCTGCAGTTGCACTTTCAATTCTTTCAGTTCAGTTGGGGCCATTCGGTAAGGAGCTTTAGATACTGGCTGCGTTCCGAGAATCACATCAACAGCGAATTCAATCTCCCTGTCAATCAAATCCCCTGGCAGATCATCTGGAAATACATTTGGGAATTCCTTGACTATAGAAATACAATTCACATCAGTTTTAACACTATCATCAGTAGACATAGTCAGCACAGAACACAGATATCCTTTACACCCCTTTTTAATTAATTTAACAGCTTTCACTGACGAAATCAAATACGGAGGAGGTACTACTCCACTCCCATTAAACACGAATTCAGGCAAACCAGGTGGACGGAAAACAACTTGCTTGGTCACACAATCAATAGTGGCATGATATTTTTGTAACCAATCCATCTCCAATATTACATCAAAATGATCAATGTTCAATGGTAGTAAATCAATAAACAGATGCATATCCCCAACAATGATTTCACATACGGGGTACATATAAGCACATGTCATGGATCCTCCTACGGGTGATGATACGGCTAGCAGATAGTTCATGGGTTCTAAGGGTCTATTCAATTTCCGTGAGAAAGCATGCGATACATAAGAATGTGTAAACCCCGAATCAATCAATACATATGCATTTTGTGTACAAATAGAGAGGATACCTGACACAACGGTTTCAGTATTTTGCACGTCTCTCGGTACTAGGGCGAACACTCGGCCCTGCCTCATGGGCTCTTTCCCGGTAGCTTTGGGGTTAGGCTTTGGTGCTACAGTTGACGCTGCTGCACTTGGCGTAGCTTTGCTACTAACTTGCGGAGCAGAGGGACAGTCTCTAACCATGTGGCCCACTTTGCCACATCTGTAACAGGCTCCGGATATTTTGTGACAAGCCCCTTTGTGCTTGTTGCCACATACAGAGCAGGGTGGAATGAACCCACTCCCTTTGCTGGGGTTAGTTGTCGACCCCGTATTCTGTTTCTTGTTAGCCGGGTTGTGCTTGCCTTTCTTGAATTTAAAACCCTGCCTCTTACTACGCCATTCCGACGTTGGTGTTTCAGTTTTCAGTGCTTCAATGTTTGACTCGGCCATCAATGCCCGGTCGAGAACACCCACAAAAGTCGGTAGTTTCAAAACATTTGTTCGGTCAAGTATTGCAACATTAAGGCCACCCTCAAATTTTCTGGCCTTCTTGTAGTCAGTGTCCACCATGTGTGGTGCATATCTGGCAAGTTCAGTAAATTTTGTTTCATATTCCGCAACGGACATTGTGCCTTGCTTCAGCTGTTCAAATTCAGTCACTTTTCTATCCCTGACACACTGAGGGAAATACTTTTCAAAGAAGGCTCCTTTGAACTGAGCCCAAGTCATAACTGTATTTTCATTACGGATAAGCATCCACCACCTTCTAGCTTCTTCCTGCAGAGTAAAGGTGGCTAACAGTACCTTGTGTGCTTCAGAGCACGGGAACACCTCAAATAATTTCTCTGTCTCAAGAACCCACGCTTCAGCTTTTAACGGTTCGAGGCCTCCCTGAAAGGACGGCGGTTTCATTTTGCTGAATTTATGGGTGAGAGCAATAATATCCCCATCATTCACATTCGCATTAGGTTTCGGCTGTACCGGAGGAGGAGGAGGTGGGGGCTGTTGGTTCTGTTGTTGTTCAAGTCTAGCAGTTATCAGTTCCATCATTTTTTCCATTCTTTCCATTCTTGCCTCGGTAGATGAGGATTCAGGTTCATTTGCATTGTCCATTTCACTATAAGCAGTTATAACAGTTATAGCAATTGTAACATAAACAGTTGCATATTTAGACAGTTATCACATCAACATGTATTTAGTCATAACATAGCCACACACTTTTCAAGTTCATGAAATGCCCTAATCACTTTTCTAGGACACCCTATAGCTCATTTGGACACGTGTGTGCGGTATGACTCGTGGTTAAGTATCGCTCTGATACCACTCTGTCACGACCCAAACCCGGCCCTATGGGTTTAGCACCGTAACCGGCCAGTAATCCGAGATTACCGAAGGCCTGCTTAACAGTAGTACAGTAAAACAGAGTTCAGGGCCCGGCGGAAGCCAATACAGTAAATAAATAATGTCCATTGAGCTGTGACAGTCTGTATGCCAAAAAGATTTTTTTTCATGCATTCGTACATACAAACAATACAGTCTATACAAAATTCACAGTCACACAGTACAGGGACCTAATCCCTTGATAACAGTACAGTTAGTAGCTGACAGTCTATACAGTAATCCAAACAGTATGGAGACAGACGGGGGAAAAACAAAACACCCCAAAGCCATAGCATGGCAACTCGGAACCTCGCAGTGAGGCACAAAGGCTGGCTTGACAAAACTGGAGTCTAACCCACGCTCCTAGCTCCGATCTGGTGGCTGAGCACCTACATATATATATATATATATATATAAATAGTGAGCTAAAGCCCAGTGAATAACATAATGCGTAAAGAGGTTAAGAATGAAATGTCCTTACAGTAATGAAAGCAGTTCATTAAACAATACTTCAGTCTTTTAGTCAGAACAGTTATTCAATCATATGTGGTACATCCATTAGCATAGCAGTAAACAGTAGGTCTTAAAGAGCGAACAGTAATGTTGGCCATCAATCAGTAAACAGTAGTGGTTCCACGAGGGAACCGACAGAGATCTCTGTAACAGTAGCAGTGACAGTATACAACAGTTGCTAAGGATGCCACAATACATTTCAGAACATAGGACATACATTCAAGCAATTAACAATAATTACTTCAGAAAACAGTTTCGTTAAACAGTCAGAAAAGATTCTCAGTTGAACATATCTTTACACAATTGTTACTCACAGAGTTTGGGCTACAGTATGCTAGAGCGTGTCTCCCCAGTCGCCAACCCTACACAGTTCACAGGTTGAACACACACTAAGCTACACAGTTGGTAAATATCATAACTTAATCCCTAATTTGCCTTGGTGTGTTCTACATCTATATCCTCAACAAGATGTCTTAAACTAGGTCTAAGAATGCCTAGAATGGGACGAGGATGCAAAGATGTACTCAAAAAGCAGTTTCAGAATATTCAGAAAAACAGAGTCCCGCTCGAGCGCAGGTTTACCCGCTCGAGCGGACATGCAACAAGGGTACACGCTCGAGCGTCAACTTTCCCGCTCGAGCGTACTGTAAAAGTACTGGATGGGTGAAATCTCCGCTCGACGCCCGCTCGAGCTTGAGACACAATCCTCCGCTCGAGCGCCCAATCCTCCGCTCGAGCGGACTGTAAAACAGTGCAGAGAAATACTGGATGCTCGGATTCCACGCTCGAGCGCCACTTTCCCCGCTCGAGCGGAAGTGCAAAATCTGGGAATTCCAGATTGCGCCTCCAAGCCAAAACCAGGTTCAAATGCATCAAAACCAATCCTCTTGGGCCCATTTTTCTAGAAAACCTTTATAAACACCTAGAATAACATGGTTCAAAGCTCAATTTTGAGAAATCAAAGCCCAAGGGTGTTTAATTCAAACCCAATTTCAAACCAATTTCATGAAAAATATGAACATGCAAACATGCATGAATTCAAATCATTTTGAAGCTCCAATTTGATGCTCTAAGGAGCCAATTGATTCCAAAACAAGTTGAAAACATGGACCATTACAAAATTATGGACATGCATGCACTATTTTACCATGAAATCAACTCACAACTCAACAATTCAAACATGCAAGCATGAAATGAGCTCTATATCAACATGTATGAACTAAAACAAGACTTAACTCTACAATTGAAGCATGAATTATGCAAGAATTAATTCTATAACAACAACAAGAAGATGAATGTCCTACCTTAGTCTTGTATTCAAGGTTTAGGAGTCCAATTTGACAATTTACACTTCAATTCCAAGCAATTCAAGCCAATTCAACAAAATGAACTCAATTCTCTCCTATTTCCTCTCTTGGTCGGCTAGTATAAGGAAAAGGGCTGAGGAAATGGTTTTTGATTCAAGTGTGGTGTAGCTCAATATGCCTAGGTAGTGGCCCACTAGATGGCTTATTGGTAATTAAGTCCAAAACTTGCAATCCATCAATATTTAATCTAATTTAATCATACCTACTCAGTTTTCAGATAAATATACCATAAAATCACATTAATTATGAGGATCATAAAACATCAGTCAATTCCCGGTTCGGCCGCCGATAAGGCCTTCAATTAGCAGTTTAAACATAAAACACGAACAGATCAAATAATCAATCAAACAGATAGAATACATATTAACATACACACTCAGTCAATTCAGTTCCAGTTTTCAGTCAGTCAGTTCAGTACTTTAACCAGTCCAATTATCAATCATAATCAGTTCAGTTTAACGGTAATCAATGTTTATCGGTAATCAGTGGTGAGGGTTATTACAAAAAACTCTCGGAACAATTTTCCAACTCTCAAAATTGTTGAATACTCTGTGGGTCGTTCAAACAAACGATAACTATAAAAATCCATTTGAGTAAGCCGATCAGTTGAAGGTCGATCACGTTCAATATCCCACAGTTTCATCTCAGGTTCCCATCCAAGCTCACTACGTGGAAATAATAAAATATAATGTAATGGCAAATATGCTGGGTGACATTCATTGATTTGCATTAGCTCATTATTTCCATGTAGATGTTAGATAACATCTCTCATTCCACTAACCTTGGTTCCATCACCTGGTATTACAACTGCAATCTCATCTATAGTTGGTAGGTTATATCGTCGTCGATCTGTCGATGAACTGTAGTGGAGATGAGCAGACAAATTTTGTCCTGTCAAGGCTAATTGATTCAAAATTGCATGAGCTTGGCGAAATTTAGCAACGAATGCATTAACCTGTAATAAACTGCCTTGAATAGTTTTTAGAACATCTCTTCTTAATTGCGGATTTCTACGATTGTGAATTTCTAAAGCTGAATCAGGGTCATAAATGTACAATTGCGCATAAGCTGCATCTTGCCCTGATTGTGGTAGTAGTGATCCTGTTCGATGCTGCAATTCCCCATGGATAGTGAATGATGTAGGGCCTCTTCTAGTAAGTACTCTTGGATCTAATATAGCACCAAGACTTGTAAAAGCATTGGTTGCATTGTACACTCGAGTATAACGTCGAATCGATTTTGATTTATCATCATTCCCATCATATAATGCTTGAAGAAATGAAGGGGGTGTAATAAACATAGGAAGCTTAACCTTCCCTTTTGAATAACATGTTCCGAATAGAGGACGGTTTGGAGATGATTTTACTAATTTTTCATCCATCCAATGTAATGCTGAACAGAAAGGACATAATATATCCATCTTGCCAAGAGAATGACGATATGAATTTATATGTGCTCGAGTACCAACCATTGGACTCATAGGCATATCCTCTAATTCCTCATTAGTACATAGATCCTCTTGAAGGGAAGGAGTTGTAAGAGTAGGCCTACAAACATTGGTTCTGTGTAAATTAAAATAGAATGGTAATAGTAGGAGTATGTATTTGAAGAATTAAACACAATTTTTTACTAATTCCTTTGTGGAGCTAAAGATGTGCTTGGCATTGAGAACGAACATGTGGAAGGATGTGCAACCATTGTTCGTTTTTGCGCCAACTGAGTATCTTCAGTTGCCTTTGTTCCTAGTTCCAAGCAAGCACGACTACAACGACACGGTATTAAAGAAGTTTGTCTCGGTTGAATACATTCTCTTGATTTCTCCCGTTCTCACCGTGCACGTTGGGCCATTGTTATATAGATTTATTATTGTGTTTTTACACAATCTACATTAATTATAGAATTTTTAGCCTATTAAAAACAATATTGATGTAATTATGATAATCAAAAAATTATAAAACTTTTAGTATTTCTTTCAAACATCAAGGGTTCAAATATCAAGGAGGTCAGTGTAATTTACCCTTAATTTAAAGCATTACTTGAACTTACTGAATAATTTTCAAAATGACAAGTGCTAAGGAGTGCTCTTGGAGCATTGTTTAACATTGAGATTAAGTTAAAAAGTATTTTTAAAATAATAAATGTCAAAAAGTTTCATTAATTTTAATAAAAAAATGTATTGAATTCCATGAATTATACATTATGCCTGCGTTTGGTTCTTTTTTAAAATTGTGATTTCAATAAAAAAATTTCAAAACTCATAACTAAATATACAACTCAAAAACATATCAAACTCAATTCCAAAACTATTCTCAAAATTCATAACTAGAGACACAACTCAAAACCATTTTCAAAACTCAAAACCAAACTCTTTTCAAAACTCTATTTAAAAAAAAAATTCAAAAAAATATTTTTTTATTTTGTTTTTTAAAATTATTGATAGAAAATTTTTCTTAATTTTATTATTTTAGGGTAAATATTATATATTTTAAATATTTATTTATTTATTTACTTTAATGTGCACTGTATTTCATACATTTGTGTGCTGTATTTTTTTAAATATTTTAAATATTTAAAAATTAATTTTTTTTTGTATTTTAAATATCTAATTTTTATTTTAAATATTTTTTATTTTTTATTTTTTAAAATATTTAAAATATTTAATTTTTTAAAATCTTAAAAAATTTGGATCACCATATGTATCTAAATCATAACAAATTATTTAGCCAATACTTAAAAAAAATAATAAATAAATTATTTTTTGAAAAAAAAATTCAAAAACATATAAAATAAAAATAATTTTAAAGGACAAAATAAAAAATATTTTTTAAATTTTTTTTAATAGGATTTTGAAAAGAATTTGGTTATGAGTTTTGAAAAAAAAAATTCAATTCAGTTTTGAGTTATGTGTTTGGTTATGAGTTTAAAAAATAATTTTTGAATTAAGTTTTAAGTTATGTGTTTGGTTACGATTTGAGTATGGAGTTGTGTTTTGAGTTTAAAATATTAAAAAAAATTAAAATATTTACAAAATAAAATAAAATATTTAAAATTAAAAATTATATATAAATAAAAATTATATATTTAATATAAAAAATATAATTTTCTTAAACATTTTTAAATATTTTTAAAAAATACCCAAAAACTTCCTAAGTAAAACTCAAAATTCAAAACTCTTTTCAAAATTTAAAATTCAAAAACTCTTTTCAAAACTCATAATTAAATAATCTTTTTTTTGTTTTTTGTTGCAAAATTCAATTTACAATTCCACACTTAAATTACAATTCTACACTCAAATTATAATTCTAAAGCTAAACGAGCGGAGCCTATGATTTTCAATTCTTTTATCTTTTTTCCTTGCTTGCTTAGAGCATCCCCATTAGCTCCCTTATATTACCTTTTTAGCCAAAATAAGGAGTTCTTTTGTCAAAAGAACACCCTCAACAGTTCCCTTATCCAACCCCCCAAATATAAGTATTGTTACAGTGGCTCTCTATTTGTAGAAAGTCACTCTAGCTCCTTCATATTGATAAATTCTTATTTTATTTTAGCAGAAGGCGCAAAGAGGAAACTAGAGGGCGCCAAAACTCAACCAAAGACTCATATTTTGTAATGGACTATGTTGTTTATGAGATCAAAACTAAGCTTAAACAGATGTTATTTCATGCCCAAAACAACAGAAGAACAACAAGCAAAATAGCAGCAACACAACAGACGAACACAACAACTAGACAAGGACCCGGATGTCCAGGGAGTTGATTGGCCGAACGTCTGATCGAATGACCTCAAAACTACTCTGTTTATACAAAATTATGCTGTTTATATGGCTTGGTTTATACAAAACTGTTCTGTTTATATGGTTCAGTCTATATACACAGTTGTTCGGTTTATACACTTGTACTAGTTTATTTATGAGATCAAAGAAGAAAGAAGAAATAAAGAATATGGTTCAGTCTATATATACAGTTGTCTGAGGAGATGACTGGTTTGTTTTCATTATGTTATTATTACAAAAATATTCAAATTTAAAAGCAATTAAATTTATTATTTTAATAGAATAGAGAAAGAATAGGGAGTTTGTTAGAGGAAGTAAATAAAAAAGTGATTCTTAAAATAGGGAATAAATTTTTTAATAATATTTTAGAATAAAATTTAAGTAAACTGCTGGAGATGCTCTTAGGAACACTGGTTTCAAAAAATGGACACCCCAAGGGTCTCAATGCACATAGAGGCTATTTTTTTTTTCCCGGAAAAGACAGAGGCTATTTGATTGATGAGTTTTGCTACATCTCTTATATCTTCAATTATATCTCTAATAAAGCAAGGACTTTGTGGTATGTGATAATCGAATAACCAGTGCTTAAGCTAGCTTTAGCCCTGTTTGGTAGGACTTATTTTTAACTTATTTCAGTTTTTAGCTTAATTTAAGTTATTTTTGTGTGTTTGGTTCAGCTTAATAATACAGATTATAACTTTTGGAAAGCTAAGATTAGCTTTTTCTTTGAGTGGGAGAGGAGAAGCTTTTTCTTTTAGCTTGATTACGCAACTGCCATTTGAGGACCAAAATTACTTAACTGCCCTTCACCAATTTGAAGTATTACCAAATTGCCACTATATAAACAACAAAAGGTCACTGTTCACTTTGAGAGAGAGAGAGAGAGAGAGAGTGGCGATTTCCGGTGTGACTATCGGCGATTTCCAACATTGGGAACCATAGCTCTCTCTCTCTCTCTCTCTCTCCCTCTAGCGTTGTGAACTAGAGCTCTCTCCGGCGTTGTGAACCATCGTGATGCGATCTGAAACCCTCTCTCTCTCTCTCTTTACGATCTGAAACATCGTGATCTAAAACCCTCTCTTTCTCTCTTCGCGATCAACCCTAACTCTCTTTGTGTTCTCTCTAGTTTTGCAGAGGCCGGCCGGCGGTGGTTAGGGTTTGGTATGAATTAATAAATTAAATTATTGTAATGAATTAATAAATTAAAAAAACTTAGCAACTTTTATATTATTAATTTGTATTGTAATGAAAAAAAATCACAATTTTTATTTCACAATTATTGATATAAATTGCACAATTGCACAATTGCACAATTTAAATAAAGAAATAAATTGCACAATTTTATTTCAATTAATATTGATATAAATTTATTTCAATTAAATAACTTCTATTAAAAGAATTTTATAGGTTTTGTAATAATAATACTAATAATAATAAAAAAAAACGATTGTTGCTAATTGATATTAATGAAAAAAAAAATGAAATAAAAAAAATGAAATAACTTATGTTAAATGAAATTAAAAAAATGAAATAACAGTTGTTGTAATGAAATCAAAACCGAAGAAAGAGAGAGATTAACCGCTATTAATGAAATGTTGTTTTTTTTTAAATTAAAATTGAAGAAAATAAAAAAAAACAATTTTTATATCTTATATGGGCAAAAAAGACATTACACAGTAAAAAGTTATTTTATAGTTTATTTAACAAAACTACTCAACAATTTAAATCTATAATCCAACAGTTACACTAAATAGATTAACAACTTCTGATTAAAATCATAATATATAATCTATTAAACTATAATTTTTAATCTATTTTAACAGTTACACCAAACGGGACCAAAGTGATAAATAATTTTGAAAGGAGCAAAAGAGAAGAGTTTGAAAAAAATTGATTGATTAGTATTATTTATTACCTCATCTATACTATATATATAACCAAATGTAGCGTTTTCTTAAAAGGCTCCAAAAATCTATTCCTAAATTCTCATAATTTTAGAAAGATAAAAAAATACGTGACACCTTCCTTTACTTCTCTTCCTACTATTCAGGCATTTTCACTCCTTATCCCTATAATAAAATAATAAAATATTCATTTTGTATCCATATTCATCTATATCCATCACCCACAACTCCCACATCTATATTCATCCATATCCACCCATAGAAATATTTGACTTTTAAAATTTCTCCCCATAGATAAACATATAAAAATTTATAAAAAAATAATTTCATGGTCTACAAATAAAGATAAAGATTAAATAATTGATTTACATAATTAAAATAATAAATTTAGATATATATATGATTTATTAATCTATATCTATTAAAAAAAAACATATATATCCAAATCTTTGTTTTGATTTAATAAAACAAAACAAAAGGCTCGAATTTTCCACAGCGCCATGAAGCTATTGGACAATTCTGTTCTTCTTCTTCCTCTCTAATTAACAGGCCTTACATGATGATGAATTCATTGGGTCCTCTAATGGGTGATTTTGGCATTTCGACGAATGAGTTACAAGATGGAAAGGCCAGAGATTCAACAACAAACTCTCTAGAGTCACTTGATTGCTTACTTTTAGCAACCAACAGCAACACCGATACATCAGCTGGAGATGATCATGGGATCTCCATAATATTTCCACTATTCAAGCATTTTCACTCCCGTTCTTCTTCTTCCCCTCCAATTAACAGGCCTTACATGATGATGAGTTCATTGGGTACTCTAATTGGTGATTTTGGCATTTTGACGAATGGGTTACAAGATGGAAAGGCCAGAGATTTAACGACAGACTCTCTAGAGTCACTTGATTGCTTGCTTTTAGCAACCAACAGCGACACCGATACATCAGTTGGAGATGATCATGGGATCTCCATGATATTTCCATTATTCAGGCATTTTCACTCCCTCTTCCTGTAATAAAATATAAAATAAAAATAAAATAATAAAATATTTATTTATATCCATATTTACATATCCATCACCCACAACTCCCACATCTATATTCATTCATATCCATGACCTATACCTCCTATAACTCCTACATGCACATTTCTGTATTCAGTTTATTTCATATTTTAGTCAAATTCAATCATTCTCTTTCATCTATCCATTTTTATTTTCTTTTATCTACCTATCATTTCTTAGACTAACTCATCCTTTTCATTATTATATTTTGCAAGTTTGATGATCTGCGAAAATCATATTATCTTCTCCATTATTACAATTTCTAAGTTTGATGATCTGTAAAAAATTATTACAAGGTTGGTGTAATATGATTTCGTACTTTATATCTTTGTGTAAATATATTTTTTTTCCTAATATTTTTCAATTTATCTACACATCTTTTCATCTTCTCCATTTTTATGCTCCTAATACTATTTCTTATTTTATATGCATTTTTTTCAATGTTTATTATTTGTGTGTACATATTTCTTTTTTCCAATATTTTTCAATTTATTTACACATCTTAATCATATTCGATTTGTTTTCTTTTTTCTAAATATTTTTCAGTTCATCCACACATCTTTTCATCTTCTCCATTTTTATACTCCTAATATTATTTCTTACGTTATATGCATTTTTTCAGTGTTTATTACTTTTGTGTGTATATATTTTTTTTCTCAATATTTTTTAGTTCATCTACACATCTTTTCATCTTCTCCATTATTACATTTTGCATAGTTTGGGCTTACTTGCTTTTTAATTTGTGGTTTGCATTTGTTCTTCAATTTAATCAAATTTGATTTATTTCTTCTTCGACTTTTATAAATCCTTTTTTTTACATATCAAAAATAGTTCACCTAAATTCAAGAAAATTAGATGTCTATCACATAACTTAAATAAATTAAAATAAATCTCACTCTCAATTAAATAAATTAATAAAAAAATATAAACCTGCAAATATGTTTTCAATGTCTATCACGTTATTTTTCTTAAAAAAATTCACAAAGTCTAAACCCACAAAATATATATCTATATATAAATTACAAACATCCAATGTCTATCATATTATTTAAAAAAAAAAACTCACGAATATTTGTAAATTAAAAACATATATACAAATTATAAATATCTAATGTCTATCATGTTATTTAAAAAAAAAAAAAAATCCACGAGTCTTATTTATACAATTTACGCATGTATATCCATCACTCACAATTCACTCAATCAGATATCTATCACGTAAAATTCAATACAAATCCACAAAAAACACTACTTTGTGTTTATTTTGTAATTTAAAAAAAAAAATCTTAAAGTAAATCTAAATAGAATCCTCTTTTTCCTTTGTGTCCCCCCTGTACAACAATAATTTGGTTATGTTATCTTTTTCTTATTTTAAAATCATTGTGTTATAATTTTTTTACAAAAAGTTACATTAGCTCCTCAATAGATGGATGTTGTATAGTAGATTTTTAATTTTTTTTTTAATATATCTACAATAAACAATAATACTTATTGAGATTTTTTACTCTTGATCTTTTGTATTCCAGGTACCATTGAACTTGCTTATCTTATTCTTTATGTAATTGTATGTCAAATGTGTTAAATTCATTATGCAGATAAATATACAGTCTCCTCTAAATTTGCGTCGTAGATATCGTTTGGCCATGTAAAATGCCATAAATGAATTTCAAACTGTACTACATAAAGAGGATTTACCAGTAGAAAATATTGATGATTGGAAAATCAAAATATGTTGGGCAATGCAAAAATTAGGGAAAAAAAATAAGTGAAAAATATTTGATGGAAACAATATTACCATTGAGCTAGAATAAAGTAAAGGGAACAAATTTTGAAAAATTTATATAAACACTTCTCATAAGGTAATATATCTTCTTCTCTTTTTTTTTTTTTTTTTTTTTTAAGTTCATTTGTATGTAAAAAAATGATAGCATTTTTTTTTTCTTCTTCTTATTTTTTTAGCAGGCACTTTCTAGGGCATTTGGACATGATGAGCAATATTTATTGAGTTTTAATTTATCAAAAATAGATAGATTTAATTTATGACATTCAGTTTATTATTAGTTTTTTTAGAATATATATGTTTTAAATATTCGGTTCATTGAGAAACATCTTATTTATTGTTAATTTTATCAATTAGAAATCAAATTTATTATTTCAAGAAAAATATATCAGTTGGATGATTATAATATTTTGTAAATATTTGTTTTGAAGTATTATTGTCTTTACTTATGAAATTTGAAAAGATGATTCATATGCATTATGATTATAATTTTATGATTTAAATTAGAATTTAATGCATTATTAAAAAATTTATACATTATTAAATTAATCCTGTGCATAGCACGGGTTTGCCACTAGTTAGAGATGTATTTGAAAGTGAAGAAATGGAAAAATGAGACATTTCTCTTGATAGTACTTACCTGGGTGGTGGTGAAAATTTTGGTAAAAAGTTTTGTATTATTAACGAATTGAGCGTAACACTTGGGCTCCGTTTAGTTAGTTTTAAAATTATGAATTAAGTTTGGAGTTGTAATTTAAATGTAAAGTTGTGAATTGAGTTTTAAAAAGAAAAATTTGATTTGGTTATGAGTCTTGAAATTTTGAATTTAGAAAAGAGTTTTGAATTTTGAAAAGAGTTTTAAATTGTATTTTGAGTTTTGAGTTTTTAAATTTTGAGTTGTGTTTTGAAATTTTTTATATTTATTTTTTTTAAATATTTAAAAATGTTTAAGTAAATTTTATTATTTTTATTTTAAGTATATAATTTTTATTTAAATATTTTAAAATATTTTTATTTTTTAATATTTTAAACTCAAAACACAAATCCACACTCAAATCATCACCAAACACATACCTTAAAACTCAATCCAAAGACTATTTTCAAAAATATAACTAAATACATAATTCAAAACTCAATTCAAAAATTATTTTCAAAACTCATAACCAAATTTTTTTCAAAATTCTATTAAAAAAATTTCAAAAAAATATATATTTTTTTATTTTGTCCTTTAAAATTATTATTTATTTTATTTTTTTTTAAAATATTTTGTTTATTTTTATTTTTGAAGAAAAATATTTTTTATTTTTTATTTTTTCAAATTTTTATTTTTTGTTATTTTTGTAAGTATTAGCTAAATAATTTGTTGATTTAGATACATATGGCGATCCATTTTTTTTAAATTTAAAAAAAATTAAATATTTTAATAAAGTAAAAAAAATTAAACATATATTTATTGAATGAAATATAATATTTAAAATAAAAAATAAAAAATATTTAAAATAAAAATTATATATTTAAAATAAAAAATATATATTTAAAATATTTTTAAAAAATACAACACACAGATGTATAAAATATAGTGCATATTAAAAAAAAAAAAGTATTTAAAATATAAATATTTACCCTAAAAAAATAAAATTAAGAAATTTTTTTAAATATTTAAAAAATAATTAAATCCAATAAATTTCAAAAAATAACTCAAAATTCAAAATATAATTCAAAATTCTTTTCAAAATTCATAATCAAACAAATTTTTTTTGATTTTTTTTTAAAATGCTGTTTTGAAAAGAAAAAATTTGTTTGGTTATGAGTTTTGTAAATAGTTTATTTAAATAAGTATTTTTTTGACTTTTTACAAAAAAAAATGTATAGAAAAATAAAGGTGATTTGACCAAAAAAAAGATAAAAATATAAAAAGTGTACTTATAGTATACCCCAAACAAAGGTAGAATGTGAGAGGAGAGATGATAGATAAAAAGTAATTTATTGATTGATTAATAATAATAAAATAAAAAAAGAGAAGAGAGGAGTTTTAAAAGTAATTTTAAGTTGTATTTTAAAAATATATTTAGTTAATATATTTCATCCAAATCATGATTTTAAAGCAAAATTGAGTTTTACAAAGTAAACCAAACTGACTTTTAATTTTAATTTTTTAGAAAAATTTTAAATTGAGTTACGAATTTTAAAAATAATTTTTGAATTTAGTGGGATATATTTTTGAGTTTGGAAAAACAAAAAACGCAGGCTTGAATTTGGCCATGACCACACAATAATTGTCCTTGTGCACGTGACCATGAATGCACCTCTCCGCCTCTCACTCGCGCATTAACCTTCATCCAAGACCACGCGGCTCGCGTAAAACAATTTCAAATTAAAGACAGAAACAAACCTAATCATTTCACCGAAATTTCACTCTTATTTCATCTGCTGCTTGTTCAACGCGTCACGTGAATCGGATCACCTTCCCTTCTCTCTATAAATACCCAACTCTCTTGCTCCCATTTTTCTTGCTTTAGACTCGGAGGTGCGAGGAGAGAGAGAGTTTGGATCTTCTCTTCTTGTTTGCTGGTGAGTTTTTCTTGGGTCCCTTCTCTTCTCTCTTATATTCTTGTAATCTTTTTGTATATATCTGTCTATGTGTATGTATATACACATCATTTGGTTCTTCTCAAGCTCACTCTGTTCAGTTTTTAACATGTATGTATGTGTTTACTTTATTTGTGTTTTTGTTGATTTTTTCCCAATTTGGTTTCTAGGGTTTTAGTTGTTGTCTCTTTGTCATGTGACTTTTGAAAGGCACTCAAATTGGAGATTTTGGTAGCTCTATGTTTGCTCTGTGTAGCACTTGTTTTGTGTGCTATACTGTTAGTTGGGAAATGCTGGTGATGCGTTTATATTGTTGGTCATTTATTGTTCTTTTATGGGGTTTTTATTTTTCTCTTCATATTTAGAAAATTATAAATGTCATTGAAAGATTATGTATAACAATCACAGTTTCCATGAAATTTTACCTGCAATTTTACCCTGTAAGTGAAGTGTAGGGTTTAGATTTGAAGTTAGTTTGTTGTGGGCCATATTCATAATGAATCTTGTTCAAATTTTTAATTCCGGGTAAAATTTTGGGTAATTTTTCTGGGTATGTTGCACAACTAAGAAAGAAAACCATCATTGTGAATTTGTAATGAATGAGATTATTCCTGGGTATGTTCATGTAGAGGAATTTTTTTTTTTTTTTTTTTTTTTTTTTTTGAAATTATTTACACAGATCTAATATGTTGATCCCACTGTGAGACTATTAAGCCCATTTTTTGGCCCCATCGAATGGAGTAGTTGCATATACTTTCATTGGCCATGATTTTTATTTAGGTTGATCTCAGCTCCCCTTTTCTCACTCTGTCATTTACTGGTTTTCTCTTCTTTTGTGGCATGATGAGAGAAACATAGATATGGTACTCTATTGGGCCTCATATGTTACACCCGAAGCTTTCAAATATAATGTAATCTCATTTAGGTATGTGAAGAAGCTGCATTATTGTTGCAGAATGCGCATAAAAAATTATCAACGTTGTTTAAGTAAAAAATAATAGTTTTTTAGGAACTATCGTCACTGTCATCATATTCCTTAGAGCCACAGTTCCCTTTGCATTGAACTTACATTTTCTCATATTGTGGTGGGCTCTGCAGAACATTTTTGGGGCAAGGCTTTTTGGATTGTGGAATCCTCATAAAGATCTGTTTAAGTTTGCTGATCTAAGGAAGAGATGGAGGTATTTGGCAAATCTATGGTATCCGTGCCTACAAATGTTATTTATTTGTCAAGTATTCTGGGCCAAGATGGTCCAAACCCTGTCCACAAGTGTGATGGGAAATGTGAAAATGAACATGTATGTGGAAACATGTTCCGCTGCAGACTAACAGGACTCACACATATCTGTGACAAAAACTGTAACCAGAGAATTCTCTACGATAACCATAGCTCCCTTTGCAGAGTTAGCAGGCAGGTTTTCCCTCTAACACCGGCTGAGCAACATGCGGTGAGAGGTGTCCGGAGAAAGATTGATGATGAGAGTTCTGCTTCTGATAGCTGTGCTTTTAAGCGCAGAAGGGATGCACAATTCCATCCCTCTCCTTTTGAGAGATCGTTCTCTGCTGTTAGTCCAATCTGCAGTCAAATTGGAGATGGCATGGACATGAGCTAGACTTTAATAATTTTAATAAACTATCTTCTTATTCCTATTTTCCTTTTTCGATCTTTTATTTTTCATGCGGCAAGAATGGATAACGGAACTTGATGCGGCAACATTAATGGAGGACGAGATGTGTCCTGTCCTGTCTGTCTGTCTGTTGGAGCAACTTATATTCTGAACTTGTTTAATGGATTGTATCTTCTAAACATGAGCTGGACTATTTATAGGATCTTTAACAATGCTTTATGTCTTCTAACTTTTTTTTTTGGGGTTCTCTATAAAGCTCGAGGTCTACTTTTGTGCTGCGCCAAAGCTTGAACTCTGACAAATACAGAGTTCTTTTGCAATATCTGACTCAATGTCTCCGTTTGATGACTTTCAATTCTTTGCGTGGGTGCCTCTGTATGAGCATGTTTCTAATGTGGTTGTATTTTGCACAATGCGTTAGTGATATGTTGCTTATTTTGTTGTTTAATTGTAATTTGCCGTTTTCACCCCTTGAAGCAATTTGCTTTTTAGTGGCTTGCTTTATTTATCCGTCGACTGTGATCTCTGTAACCTTATCTTCAAGAGGATTATTGTTACTTGGATATTGGGAAATTTTTTAAGGTTCGCTTATGCTCTACAGGTTTTCCAGTACAAATGAAGCACAATTTTGGTTTGTATCTCGTAGAAAATTTATCTAAAGTTACCATTGATTTACTTTTTCAATTATTTTTCAGGTTGAAGAGGAACGATCCAGTTTCTTTCCTATTTTACGTTTTATTTTTCTTTTGTTTGTTTCTGCTTCTACCATGCTGATTTTGATTTATGGTTTCCTGAAGCTAATGTTTTTTTTGCAGGGTTGAAGCATGTGCCATTCAGGAGAGTTGAAATAGCTTGTTGCTTTCATGATTGAATCATTCTATTTTTTAAGTTAATTAAACTATAAAGTGGCACATTTCTAATGTCATTTTTTTTTATTGTTTGCACAGGGATGGAAATTCTGCTTTTTGCTTGCTATGGGGAACACTGGTGCACTGAAGGACACTGATGAAATGTGGAAACGCAATTGCTGTGAAACCATTCACATCACGGTGTAGGCCAGACCTCCTAAATCTGTCTTCCTCAGTTACTAGTCCTTGGTTGTATCCACAAGCCAATTCATGTCATGGATTCTCATCAATCCAATTCCAGTTCCAGCTCTACTTTATACATCTTCGACCCTCTCGTAAAACTAGAAGCTGCCTACTACAACGAAGGCTATAGCGAGGGCTAAAATGACAGCTTATCATCTGGGAAAGATGAGGGATGCCAAGAGGGTCTCAAGAAAGGCTTGGAAGTAGGCAAGGAACTAGGGTTTTTTAGAGGCTGTACTGATGTATGGAACTTCTCAATCCAAATCAACCTGACTTGTTTTTGTGGAGGGTTCAGAAAAGCATCAAACAGATGGATGAAATGGTTAAGAACTACCCAATGTGGGAGGAGCCCACTGCCCAGTACTTTATTTTAAGGCTGTTTGAGGGCAAAGTTTAGGGCTATTTGTGCCATATTGAAGGTGAAGTTGGAGCATAATGGGTACCCAGAGGCTTCAAATGTCGAGGATATTGAGTTTTGACATGTTTGGAGTTTTATTATTGTGAAATTTTGCTGCGATATGTGATGCGAACCAAACAGGACCTGCACATTGCGAGCTCCTGCTTTGGACAGAGTAATTGGACAAAGATTCTGATTTGCATCTTCAAGCAGAATGACAAAGAGGCTAAACTTAATGAATCTACTGTATTTAGGTACTTGCTAGCCTCAATTTCTCAACTACAGTAGCGGCAATCTTCCAGCTTGTATCTGTCACACACAGTGAAATACAATTAGACTCTTTTGGAATTTTGGTTGATTTTGTTATTTAATATAATTGCATTTTTTGAAGAAAGGAAATACAGGCCTTGCTTTGAGGCCTTCCAAAGTAGAGTTGTCCATAGCCAAAAAAAAGAAAGTATAGTGTGGATTATTCATATACTCTGAATGAATTTATGTGTTTGGATCTTGAATTTGAATTTGTGAATGAATTTATGAATGGAAAAGAAAAGAGAAGGGATTTGTTAAAACAAATTTAGCCTACTGTTGTGTTTAGATTTTGATTTTGTTAATGAATTTGTGTTTGGATCTTGAATTTGTGGATGAATTTATGGAGGGCAAAAAAGAAAAGAGATGGGATTTGTGAAACAAATTTAGCCTATATTTATTTATGTCTCTTCTTATTTATTTATTTATTTTTTGTAACCCAACCTATATCTTGTACATTACACGGACATGATTGACTTCCAAAGAATCCAAACTATCTTATTGATATGCTGGTGTGGCCTTCTGAGTCGCTTTCATTGTGTTTTGTGTTGAAGTTGTTCCTTCATCAACATGATGGCCCAAGCAATTGGTAAAGAAAGGAATTGCTTCACAGTGAGTACCATCCAAGACAACAAAAACAAAAAGAAATACTAAACCCAAAAGTGGGATCTTGCGGCTGATCAATTTAACAAAGCAACTCTAACCCTTTTTTTTTCCTATGCAGATTCTTACCTGTAAATACAATATATAGCAGTGACTCTTTCCTGTAACTGATTATCAACCTTGGTTTTAAATAATAGAATTCGATCCGTTCATATCAAACAGTATTGGTCAAAATATTGATAAATATTGATATTGCAATTTCGAAGGGCATTGGAATTTGGAACCATAACCCACCCAAGATGTTCACTGCAACATCACCATGGATGTTCTTGATGTTCTTTCTTGTCAAATCATTCCCAACCAACTCATTTGCCTCCACATTCACTCTCACTAACAATTGCCCACAAACAATCTGGCCTGGAACACTCGCTGGTTCAGGGACACTGCAACTTTCAACAACAGGGTTCAAATTGGACTCTGGCCAAAGTGTCAAAATTCCGGCATTTCCAGGGTGGTCAGGTCGGATATGGGCAAGGACAGGGTGCAAATTTGATGAGTCAGGGGTGGGTACGTGCCAAACAGGGGATTGCAGTGGGAGGCTGGAGTGTGATGGCGTTGGAGCCGCACCACCTGCGTCTCTCTTTGAGATCACGATGGGCACCAACGCCGATGAGAAAGACTTCTACGATGTCAGCATTGTAGATGGTTATAATCTTCCTCTCATTGCTGCCCCACAAGAGGTGTTTGGAGTATGCAATGCCACCGGATGTGTTTCAGACCTCAACACAGGTAATTGATGATTTTTTATATTTTATTTTTCGTAAAAAAGTAGTATCTAGTGATTAGAGCGTGAAAACCCTTCCTAGGCATGACAATAGGAGCTCTTATATACTGGAAGTCGGACAAAAGTGGCCTAGATGGGCTTGACACGAAAGTGGCCTAGATGGGCTTGAAAACATAGGATTCGTTGGGGTTATATGCAAGTGCTCCCTAAATAGAGGCCAACTCAACGTCTGATCCCAATCCCATGGTTAGATTGGCCTAGATGGGCCGGAAAACATAGGATTTGTTGGGGATATATGCAAGTGCTCCCTAAATAGAGGCTAAGTCAAAGTCTGATCTCAATCCCATGGTTAGATTAATTATTCAATCTCCTTGGAACACTATGTTGATGGTGTGCCTGTCCAATAGCAAGGGTATAACCTTGCATGACCACACACACACACACACAAAAAATCACAAAACATTGTTTAGGCACAACTACGTAATGTTAAGAGAAGACTGAATAATTTCTGCTACCAAGATTATAGTGGCAAAGAGAAACGCCTCAGGCTTAATGGGCATGAATCTTACGCTTCCAACAACTACGTATAGACTTTCGACCTCCTGTCCTCCAATCCACCCGACCACCATCCTCAAATGTGTTACAAATTGTGAAACACTTAAATAGGATCGGTGGGACACAAAAATAGAGCTGAATAAAAAATATAAATTGTAAATCACATATTACAATGCAATATAGGGTTACATTTGCAGTCACTATGATTCATGGTTGTCTTGTTGATGATGCTTAAGTAGTACTGTTGAAAATAAAAAATTTTCAGGTTGCCCAAAAGAGCTTCAGGTGGTCGATGGGGACAATGGTGGAGTGGGAGTGGTTGGATGCAAGAGTGCATGTGAGGCATTTGGGCTAGACCAATATTGCTGCAGTGGGGAGTTTGCTAACCCAACTACTTGCAGACCCTCTTCTTATTCCACCATTTTCAAGACTGCTTGTCCGAGAGCTTATAGCTATGCATTTGATGATGGTACCAGCACTTTCACTTGCAAGGCTTCCGATTATGCCATCACCTTTTGCCCCAATCTCGCTTCTGGGTACGTAAATCTTTAGTTTTTTTAAAAAATATTTGAAATTTGAACCTATCTTACAAATTTAAACTTGGTGGGGTGTGCTACAATGAATTTGATCCACTAATAATATTATAATAACCACATTTATGCATTATCATATGATATGTTTTTACTGTGTGGGTGAAAGACAGTGGTGTGTTCTGTTAAACCCATGTAATAGTGAATACAATTTGATACATAAATATTATCATCATAACATTATTGTTTATCTACACATTTCAAATTCTAAATGAGTATTTTTTTTTGAGTTAATTACTACTTCGAAAGTCATAATCAACCATTGCACCTTCTAAATTTTTTTTTTCCTTTCTAATAGGGAAAACTTTAACTTGGCATGAATGCAGGAAGAAGAGATCAAATAGTGCAATACCAATACCAGCTCCACCAATGGTCCAATTTCAACACACTATTAATAGGGAGATCTCAGACATGGTTTCTTCCTCAAACATTCTTTGGCCCATTCCATTAATGTCAATAATCATTATAATACTCCTCTCCTTGAATTTGTTCTTACAAAAATAATGTTATGTAAACAAAATTTGTATATAAATATTTCATTCAGTATGATATGTCACGTTTATATGTATACTCATTTGTAAGTTAAAATGTCTATCATGATTTGTAATTATAAGAATACTATTATCACATTATTCTGGTCTGAAATTCTATTTGTATATCATTTTCATCAACTAAAATATGTATTTTCTCAGTGCATTGTTCCAAGATTCTTTTCTTTAATACAGTAACAAAAAAGCAAAAAAAAAAAAAAACAAAACAAAAATTTGAATTTTTAATTTTGTTTCCAACAATAAGAATCTCACTCTCTTGACAATTGAGGATTATAGAGTAACATTAAAAACTTGTAAAACATCCATGCTAGATTTACCCATGTGAGAAACGCAGGTCTTATTATCTTTTAAATAGATTAATAAATGATATGCAACAGTGTAGTTGGTCGGTCAATATGGTGGGTGTTTGGAAAGTTGTTATTTTAATAGGTTATTTTAGTTTTTAACTATTTTAGTAGGCTAAGTTTTTTGTGTTTAGGAAGATGATTGAATTTTTTTTTAGTTGAATGTGATGTTGTGAGAGAAAAAATAAAATGATTATGGATTTAATGTGATATTTTATTTTATTAACTATTTTAACCTATTTTATCTTTTTTGTGAATTTTAGCCAAAAAAATAAAAAAACTAAAATCCAACTTGCCAAACACTCCATGGTCAGTCCCTTCTGACCTACTTTTTATGGGCGTTTTTCCCCCTTTTAGGCCTAAAGGAGGAGATAGGGGATTGGGTTTTTGATATTGGGCCTAAACTTCGGGCCTATTCCAGTCAACCTAACTTTATGATTTTTACTCTCCTATAGTTCCAGATAGTTCCAGATACCTTAACAAATTTGTTGAGGTAGTTCATTGGTTATTTTTTGACTTTTTTTTTAGGTACTATTCATTGAAAGAATAGATAGTAAAAGATTTTTTTATAATAAAATAGAGTTAGAATAGAAGTCTAATGGATAGTGTATTTAAAGAGATAGCTACATAAAAAATATAAAAAAAAATTAAATTATAATTTAACAAAAAATTTGTTGAGTCTTATTTTTGTGTATAAAGGATGCCAATTATCCAACCAATTTCATGCCTAATCAAAGGCAGACCCAAGTCCCTTATAGCTTAGAAATCTTCTTGACATAGTCGAAGAATCAATCTTTTTATTTATTTATTGGCCAAAGGTGTCTGAGCATAGTTGCCTTATTCCAGTCTATTCTTTAATACTGTGTTTGGTTGAGAGATTTATGAACAAATTTAAAAAGGAAAAAGGAAAAAGTGTGTGAAATTAAATGAAATATAGGTATATTTTATTCATAATTCATATAATTTTTTCTTTTTCCTTTTCAAATCTCTCCTCAAATCTTCTAACCAAACACAACGTAAGGGTTTTAAATCCCAAAACCCATTCCATTTTTGGAGCAAATACATCCCCATTGCACGTTCCATCCTTCCTTGTTACAACAAATGAGGATACCATGGAAAACTGATTGGAATCTATTAAAGGCATCTTTAACAATTTTTTTAAAAGAAGGAGGTTGATTATTATAACTAGTCTCATTTTATTTAATTTGTTCTAACAAATTAGTTAATACAATAATTATTTTAATATTAAGATAGACTCTTTAAATAATTTGTTTGAATGAATTGGTTAAATAGAGAGTAATGTTAAAATATATGAAATAAAAAAAAAAATGGCTAGATAAACAAAGTGTACTTTTTTCTTTTTAAAAAATATTTTAGTTAGTGAAAAATAAAAAAAGTAGTTTTGAAATTTCTCCTGACTCAATTTGTAGGAAGTGGATTTGAATAGAATTTCCAAATCCACTTTGTGTAGCACCTTTGAAACAGACTTCATCAACTCGTAACTATTGAAGGAATGACTTTCGATAATTGTAACAAACATAAAAACAAAAAAGTTTTTCAAAAGAATTTTTATACTTAGGAAGGATTTTGAAAAGTGGCTCCAAACGAAACCTATATATTTTCAAGCCATAATTGGTATCTTATTAAAAAAGCATGTTAGAAATTCCAAGAAAAATTACTTTTTTTTTAAGTATTGATAATTACATGTGAACTGTTATTTATAAAAAAAATATGGAATTTGAAAGGCAACCGTAACAAACCTTACCAAAAATGAACAGAGATCTTTTGTCTCCATTTTCAAGCACATTCTAATTCACGATTAAAAATTAGTTAGTTGTGCCAATTCTTCATTAAAAATTAGTTACTTTTGATATATCGTGTGACATAATTCCACTCCAATATTAAGCATTAAAGATTCGATTATTACTGTGGGAAATTTGTAAGCACTACAAGAATTTACACAATTGCCGACCACTTTTGCCGACCAAAAAAATTTTGGTCGCAAAAAAATGACATTTGGCGACCAAATATTAATTAGTCGCGAATGATCATTATTTTTGGCGACCAAATATTATTGGTCGCAGAATGTTATATTTTGGCGACCAAAAAATGAGTTGGTCGCAGAAAGTGGTATGCTTTTGCCGACCAACTACAAATTTGGTCGCCGAATGTCACATTTTTTTTGGCGACCAAAAATTTGGTCGCCAAAAACTTATTTTCAGCAACCAAAAAAATTAGTCGCCAAATTAGTACTTTTAGCGACTAATATTTTAGTCGCCGTTGATTGAGATTTGGCGACTAAAAATATTTGTCGGCGAAGGTATTTTTTTTTGCGACTACTATGGTCTTTTGGTCGCCAAAAATTATTTTTTTCTTTGGCGACCAAAAATTTGGTCGCCAAAAACTTATTTTCAGCGACCAAAAAAATTAGTCGCCAAATTAATACATTTAGCGACAAATATTTTAGTCGCCGTTGATTGAGATTTGGCGACTAAAAAGATTTGTCGGCGAAGGTACCTTTTCTGCGACTAATATTTTCGTCGCCAAATATTAATGAAATTTTTTTACTTTTGATCTTTGCCGACCAAAAATGTGGTCGGCAAAATACTTATTTTTAGGGACCAAAAAACATTTTGTTGGCAATAAAGTTAAACAATTTCAAAAACACAGATTCATGTTTTTTGTGGGAATACACTCTTACATTACCGCCCAATTTATTTTCTATCAATATGTACATAGACCCAAATAAGTTCAGTCTCTTGCTCTCTCTGTTTCTCCACTACTACAAAAATAGTTAAAGATCACACTTTGACAAAAAAAAAAAGATCTCATTTTTATTGGAAGTGTGATAAAAAAAATTAGATTGATATTTTAATCACACTTAATTTGATTTAGTGTGATAATATTTATTTTTTATGTCACTTTTCAATTAAGTGTGATTATATATATATATATATATTTTTAATCACACCTTCTAATTAAAGTGTGATTATATATACACTACTACTTTTTAATCACAATTTTTAAACAAGTGTGATTATATATATATTTTTTAATCACACATTCTAATTAAAGTGTGATTATTTATATATTTTTTAATCACACCTTCTAATTAAAGTGTGATTATATATACACTACTACTTTTTAATCATATTTTTTAAATAGGTGTGATTATATATATATATTTTTTACCCACGCATTCTAATTAAAGTGTGATTATTTATATATTTTTTAATCACACATTCTAATTAAAGTGTGATTATATATACACTACTACTTTTTAATCACACTTTTTAAATAAGTGTGATTATATATATATTTTTTAATCACACATTTTAATTAAAGTGTGATTATATATACATTACTACTTTTTCATCACACTTTTTAAATAAGTGTAATTATATATATATATATATATTTAATCACACTCCCTAAATAGGTGTGATTGTATAAAACATTTCAATTTGATTTTTATATAAAATATACAATTCCCAAATCCGCGCCTCTATTCTACCCATGAATGATAGAGACAACTTACTACTAGAAAATGAGACTTTAGACACAGAACTTTTTCACCCATTTTTTCATCTTCCTATCTCTCTGTCTCTGTCTCTCTTCTCTCTCTGTCTCTCTCTCTCTCATCACTCTTCTCTGTCTGTCTGTCTTTTTCTCTCTGTGTCTCTGTCTCTCTTATTTTTCTCTCTCTCACTCATCACTCTTCTCTGTCTGTCTGTCTATCTATCTCTCTCTCTATTTTTCTCTTTGTGTCTCTCGTCCATCTCTCTTCTGTCTATTTCTCTCATCTCTCTTCTCTCTTTGTCTCTCTTCTCTTTATCTCTCTCGTTCATCTCTCTCTGTCTGTTTATCTCTTTTCGCTCTTTTTTTCTCTCCTCTCTTTGTCTATATCTTTTCACCCGTTTTTTCATCTTCCTCTCTCTCTCTTCTCTTTCTCTCTCTTACTCACCACTCTTTTCTTTCTGTCTATCTGTCTCTCTTTCTCTCTCTGTGTCTCTCACTCATCTATCTCTTCTCTCATCTCTTTTCTCTCCCTGTCTCTTCGCTCATCTCTCTCCTTTCTATCTCTCTCATCTCTCTCTGTCTCTCTCGCTCATCTCTCTTCTCTCTATCTCTCTCTCTCCCTCTCGTTTATCCCTCTTCTCTCTATGTCTCTCTCGCTCATCTCTCTTCTCTCTATCTCTCTTTCTGTCTCTCTCGTTCATCTCTCTTCTCTCTTTGTCTCTTTTTCTGTCTCTCACTCTCTATCTCTTTATCTTTTTGTCCCTCTCTCTCTCTCTTCTCTTTCTTTCTCTCTCTCTCTCTCCCACTATGTTGGCGTTGCTCACTCTTTCCATTCCGTCCTCTCTATTTACTGAGCTCACTCTCGATTTATCTATCCACTACAAGAAAATGCACTTTTAGCGACCACTTTGTCTCTCTCTCGTTCATCACTCTGTCTTTGTCTCTCTCTCTCTCTCTTTTTCTTTTCTATCTGTCTCTCACTCATCTCTCTTTCTCTCTTTCACCACCCATCTCCTTTACCACCTTCACCACTACTGCAAATGCCATTCTACTACCACCATTACTACCACTGTCGCCACTTCACCTCTACGACTACCACCTCACTGTTGGTGCCTCTCTCTCTCTTTCCTAAACACCCACTGCACCAGCTGGGCTCATCCTCCTTCTCCTTCACTGGTGCCTCCGCCGGATCCGAAAGATCGTTGAGATCTGAATCAAATTTGAGTCATCGTCTCGATTCCTGATCTCTCTCAAGCTTCTCTCTACTACACCCCTCGAACACAAGCTAAACCCTAACCTAACCGCTCAATCTCGACCCTCAATTGAAGTCCTCTCACCCCCTCTCGAGCCCCAATTTGCCATGAAATCAACCAAACGCGCTTGCATTGTCGGAGTCGCGCTCAATTGCTACTTCAAACAGATCTCTCAGATGCCTAGTTGGTCCAAAAAATAGCTTAGAAAACATGAACCAGCTTAGATTACCCAAAGTTGTAGGAATGGGCCAAGTGCTTTGGATGTTTTTCAAAAGTGTTTTTGAAAATCTTCATCTTCTTCATCTTCATCATCAGCTAGAGTTTCCTGGTTTTCGAGCTCTTCGAAGATGTCAATGGCGTCGCAAGAGCATCTGGACAAGATGCAGCTTTGCCAAAACTACTATAACCTCTGGCACATCGATCTGTCTTTCACTCATCTCTCTCTCTTACCACCCATCTCCTCTACCACCTTCACCACCACTGTAAATGTCATTCCACTACCACCACTGTTGCCACTCCACCTCTATAACTACCATTATTACCACCATCGCCACCGCTCCACTACCACCACCACTACTATTGCTACTACTACTACTACCATTACCTCTCCTCCACCACCGCCACTCCATCTCCTCTACCACTACCACAACTTCACCACTAATTTCCTTCACCATCACCACCACCACCACCATTACCTGTTATCTATCACCTTCATTACTGTTGCCGCTCCCTCTCTTCCACCATAGAAAATTAGTTCCTAATTCTTGGTAACCAAAAAAAATGGGCCGCGAGAAAATGTTTTTAATTGACCACAAAAAATTAACTTTATTTTAATAGAAAATATTTTTCATTAAAATATTACCTCAATTTCTACCAAATAAAAATAATAATAATTTTTTTCATTAAAATAAAAATAAAACAAATAAATTTTCAACCTTAGTAACTAAAAAAAAAATCAAAAATAAAAAAAAATAAATTTTTTTTTTAAAAAAAAATCATTAACTACAAAAAAAAAAAAAAAAAAAAAAATTAATAAAACCACGTCACACCGCCTCTCCTCTTCTTTTCTTCTTTTCTTTTTCGTTTCCCCCTCTTTCTATCTAAATTCCCCCCCTCCTTTTGTTTCTCACCAACTCAAAAAACTCCCTTAAACAAAAAAATCCCAAATTTCATCTCTCTCTCTCTCTCTCTCTCACTCTCACTCTCACTCTCACGTCTGCAAGCAGCGGCAGCGGCAGCGGCAGCAGTAGCAAGGGGGGACGATGGCGAGCAGCGAGCGACGACGGTGAGCATCGAGTGACGATAGCTAGCAGCGGCAGCGATGGTGTGGCGTCTCAGATACCTTTGCCGATTCAACCCGTCCCTCCGATTGAGCTATTAGGGTTTTGCCCCAAAACGAAAACCTGGCAACGCCGACTGAGGTAAACCTCTCTCTCTCTCTCTCTCACACACACACACACACACACACACAAACACACACACATTTCAATCCAACATATATGTATATGCACATAAGTAATTGAGGCGTAGTTATGAACATTTGTGTTAATGCAGAGCCTAGAAAGCTTGAGAAAATTGCATAATAATAGATGAAGATTCAATTTTTTTATTTTTATTTTTCTGTTTGTTGATTGACTTTGTACTCTCTTTTTTTCCCAGAATTATTATTGCTTTTGGTGATGAAGCACGGGTCGTTCCAGGACAATTCTTCAGTAACAATTTCATTTTTTTTTTGTTCCTACTCAGTTTTTGGGCATTTCTGTGACCATGTAGATTTATTTGTGTTTAATTTCTTCATTTAATTGGGTTGTTGTTGAGGTTCTGTTTGTGTTCATGAAAGAAATTTGTAGAATTTAACCATAGAAAGAAAGGTTCATCCATGAATGTGTTTATATATGTGATTACATGGATGCCTAAGTATTAAAATTGAGTGTTTTAGTTCAAGATATCAAATGGTAATTTGGGATGATATATTGTATGTAAACATGTTGGGTTGCCGAATTGAGTAAATAAAAATCCTAGTTATATGTTGAAATGACCTTCCATGAATGTGCAAAATTTTTTTGTGTAGAGACCATCTGTTATGAATTTTGAAAACTCATTACACATATCGGAATTTTATGAAATTTTATGTGATGCTGCGCCACGAGTCTAGTAGCATGAGTAAAATTTTCAGAAGGAAAGGTGTATAAATGAGTTTTATAAAAATTGCGAACCAAGCTGTATTCAGTTTGGCTGATGATGCTGAAAGTAATGTTTTTATGTTGCGGTTTTTGATTTTTTAAAATTAGATACCAAACTCGGTATTTTATGAAATTTTTGACATTCCTATATGAGTCTAGTAACTTGTGTACAAATTTAGGTGCAAAAATTGAGTAAATAGTTTCCAAGATCAGAAAAGTATAAAATTGTTGGTAAGTTATTTGTTTATTGTTTATATGGTTAAAATATAATAACCCTGTATTTAAGTAAATAATTTCTGGTAATTCGTAGAAGTGTTGGGCAGGCTATATTTGCATAAGAAATCAAATGTCAAGTTGAAGCATGTAAAATATGTGGGTCTAGTGGTAATGTGCCTGTTGGTGCAAGTAATGCAAGTAATATGATACTGTGATGTCCTGTGGTGCCCCATTGTATTACTAATGTTATGCATTTTGTAGTTACGGATAATATGTATGAGACCATGTTAGCTTTAAATGTTTTTGAAATGTCTTTTTTAGGCTCCATATTGCCTCATACACTATATTAACCATTTCCCCCTTTAATTCCTTAGATAAATTCTTTCTTGACGATTGCTAAGAGTGTTTTTTTTATTAATTGAGGTTGGTCTTTGAGCAGCATGAACTGACCTATCTCATCCATCTAAAAGAAATGAAAATGAAAAAACGTAGAAAATGCTATTGCTCTATTCTCTCTCATACAAAGTTTTAAAACGCATTATCGAGGCTTGCCTTGAGGCTTTATTTTTAGGCGACACTCCTCAAAGGCTTGTGCATATGGAGATCTTGATCTTGGATTGTTGTTAAACTTAGTCTAATACATTATTTAAACATAAAAAGAACTCCTTTTGTAACTATATTCATGAGAAAAATCAAGTAAATTATTGACCAAGAAAAAACACAAAGCTAAGGCTTGAAAACTGAAGCTAAGAATGTTGATTTCACGTGTAAAGAGTGCAAGCTTCCTTCTCTGGAGTGAAATGTTTGATGTTTTGAGAGAAAATGTATTTGCACTTTTATATTTAATTTACAATATTTTAACATATTTTAACCTTTGTTTATTGAATATAAAAATTCAAAATGTTTACGCCTTGAGGCTTATACCTTGCGTCACAAGGGGTAAAGTGCCTAGCATAATGCATTCACCGTTAAAAACTTTATGTGAATATCATCAAATTGTATTATCTATTTGTTTATCCTTTAAGTAAATTTATTGGTTTTGTGACTACTGTCTCCTCAGGTACTTGGCTGATGAAACTGCTATCTTACTGCTTTACTCATTAGTGCATGGGAACTCAAATTTTCTGGAGTATGTCTTGGTGCGAACAGATTTGGATACACTGGTATGGAGTGGCAGCTATCATTTCCATCTTATTTGTATTTAGTTAGCCCACCTATTGTTGTGTGGTAACCTTGGCAAGAGATAAAACAAAATTTTTAGAAAAAAAAGAAAAAAAAGAAAAAAGAACAATGGTTATTACTTGTCAGATAAGTGATGTTATGGACACAATTTAAAATTTTTTGTGTACAATGGTAACTAAAAAATCTTATGAGCTGTCATCATTTTTAGTAGTTTACGTAACATAAATGCCACATATCCTAATTTGATTTGCATTATGCAATGAAATCAACAGTTGATGCCCATGCTGGAAACACTGTATAATGCTTCAAAAGGGACATCCAATCAAATCTACATGGTGCTAATTATTCTGCTAGTACTTAGTCAAGATTCTTCTTTCAATGCCAGTATTCACAAGCTGGTGAGTACTGCCTCTGTAGGCTATCATTTAACTGGATTATATAAAGATCATATTAACATCTTATTTATTTGAACAGATTCTGCCAAGTGTTCCATGGTACCAAGAACGCCTGCTCCATCAAACTTCTCTTGGTTCCTTGATGATCATAATTCTGATAAGGACTGTGAATTACAACCTATCTAAGCTACGGGTATGGCTTGGTGCCCATGTCTGCTGATTATTTATATTTAAATACTTTGTTATGTGTTCTCTTGGTATTGCTGTGATAGATTCCTTGTTTCAGTTCAGAAATTGAGATCGATTTGTATGACCCATGAAAAGAAGATTGTCTCATACGTGCTTGTTGTCAAAATTTGTCAATGCTTACAGTATGAATTTTTGGAGATTTGTTGAGATCTTAAAATTCAGATATATCAATTTCAATGTTGATGCTAAGTAAAGATATATATATATATATATATATTTTAATTTCTTAAATATATATATATATTGTTTGTGTGTGTGGAAAATTTGTGAGTTCAGGCAATTTCCCTTTTAAGACTTACATGAACACACATTAATAGAGGAACAAAATTATGTGGTATACTGATAGAGAATTTATTAGTTATGTCATGGGAAAATAATCAGTCCACACGTAAAACATTCTGATATATTAACAATTCTAAAATACAAGAATTACCTCTGATGGAAATGTAGTATCTTTTCACCATGGGCAGAATTTCTTTTCACCATTTGGTCCTAGTTAAGAGTATAGTTTGTCTATGAGATTATGAAATCTCACTTACCTCTTGGAGTTGCTGTTATCTGCATCATTTAAATTATTCTGTTGAAACTGGTGCATGGGTTTGAAAATTCCATTTGGTCCTAGTTAAGAGTATAGTTTATCATTCTTTCACTTTCTTAAAATAGGAGAAGAAAACTATTGCATGGAATAAGCAATGCTCACCCGAGCCTCAGGGGAGGTTGATATTTTCAAGTATTTCTGTGGGTTATTTCTGATTTCCATGCTACAATTATGACTGAAAATCAACAACCCCCATAAGATTTGTCATAGAAAGCTTTCTTTGAAAGATAAACTTTAGTTATCTGAACTGTTGTTATATTGGTGTGGGGGAAAAAATCACTATGACAATTATGACTATTCATTTCATTGCAGGGACACATATAATCTGTGGTTTATTTGTTCAATTATACTGATTTTAGTTTCTCACTGTTTTTTCTTAGACACATCTGATGGAACTCATTGAGCAAATGGTTCCTGTCTCTATTCTATTTTATTTTCTTGACTTTTAGACAATAAGTGCTAGCCATGGATGAAACATCTAGTTGGTCGTATATAAAACGTTTTTTTTTTGGTCGTATCCTTGTCGTGTCCGTTCATTTTACCCCTTATGGTATGGCCTGGAAAAAATCATTTTACCCCTTATGGTCGTATCCTTGAGCAGATTAGTTCATTTATTTTATTTTTGGAAAAAATCATTTTACCCCTTATGGTATGGCCTGGAGCACTTCACCCTCTCACGTTTAAAAATATCCAATGACCTCTCATGTGGTTTGATCATTTTGTCCTATCTACGGCTACTAATGATTTACCTATGGCCAATTAGTCAAGTCATTGCTCCAAGACATAACATAACCAATGCTAATTGCAGCAATGAACAAGGCGTAACATAACCCATCCCTAGAGATGCACTAGCCTAGGTGCTAAATGGCTTAATATTAAAAATACTAAAATAGCCGAACACTAAAATTAATTACACTTGTTATTGCCATATTCTTTTTTTCTAGATAAGCCTTGAAAGATTTGGCCTTGTGAAGACTCTAATTGAGCACAAATTTGTCTTGCATCAGAGGGTTTACTTTGTGTTTGATAGACCATGGTCTTGTTGGGTATACAAAACTTGTGCACAGAAGCTGTTTGAGGATTTGTCAAAGAGACATGTAAACTCATACTCTGCTGTGAAGATGATGTGGACATTCTTGAACAAGTTAAAAATTGCTGCAAAGTTATTGAGGTTGATGCTCCTGTGACTCATGAAGTAAGTATGCTCAAAGATATGATGAATATGTCCAGTAAAGCAAAGTTATTGCTGAACCCGGTCCGGCCCAAAGAGAATCACAACCCTTCTTTTTCCGAGATTGGGCTAGGGTTAGTTCGGCCAGGATATATATAGTCCATGTATCAAAATCTGAAACCCTAATGTCATAGTCCCTTTCTGGTTCCTCCGATACGTGACCTAGCAGATCAGAGAACAGAGCACGGAGGCGCAGGAAAGAGAGAAACCTCACCGGAGTAACTCTCTCTCTCTCTCTCTATAAGCATATCTATATATAGACAAATGTGTGTGTGCACTTTCTAGGGTTTAATGGGAAGCTTGTTTGTAGGATAATGGCGGACAGTAAGGCGGTGACCATACAAACGAGGAAGTTCATGACTAATCGGCTTCTCTCGAGGAAGCAATTTGTCAGTTCTAATTTCTTACACTTTTCATGTATTGATGATTATTGTTTGCTGTTAATTTACTTGTCACATTTTTTTGTTTTGTTTTAATTGACTGGATTCAGATCATTGACGTTCTACATCCAGGAAGACCAAATGTTTCCAAGGTTTGTTCTTTCTCCTTTTTTGATTTCTCTCCAACATCTCATGGTTTGTACAACATGTTTTTCTATTTATTTTGTTTGCTATAATGTTGTTATTGCAGTATATGTGTAGTTTATTCACAAATTAGTGATCTAGTTTAACCTTTTATATTGTTGATCAATTATTCTTGAAAAACGAAATCATGGGTTTGTTTTACTGGGAGGTCATTTGTTTACTTAAGTTATTAAAGTGTAATGTGTTAATCAACTATTGTTATTCTGGTGTTGTTTATTTATTTAATTTAATGTGTTCTTGTATAACCATTACCTATTAATGCACATTTTCAGGTTGTATTCAATTTCTGGTAGATTTACTTTGTTTGGTTCTACATATTATTTTTTGATTGGCTGTTCTACATTTTTTCCTTGTGGGTTTTCTTTTTTTAATTGAAGGCGGAGCTGAAGGAAAAATTGTCTAGGATGTATGAGGTGAAAGACCCAAATGCCATCTTTGTTTTTAAGTTTCGTACCCATTTTGGAGGAGGCAAATCTACTGGTTTTGGTTTGATTTATGATTCCGTTGAGAATGCAAAGAAATACGAGCCAAAATACAGGCTCATCAGGGTAATTTCTCATCTTTTCTTATTTTTGTATTATTTTTGTTTTCACCTGTGTACTACCAATTGCTATCTATTTAAATGGGCGTCTGCATCACCTAAGTTGCACTGAAATGAACATTCTCTCTGCTTTTGTTTGCAATTTCTGTTGCTTCGGTATGTATGGGTTTTGTTTAGATTCATTTATTCAGTATCTCTTTTAGTATTTATGCAAAATACTCAATCCTGTATGCATGCTTGTGTTAAGCTCTGAGTATGAACTATAAAGAATGGATTTTATGTAAATCACTCAAGTGAATATGTTTGTTTTTGTGAGTACATGGCAGTATCAAGTCATATTGAGGTTTCCTATGTATTCTTTTGTTATCATGATATGAGTAAGAAAGTGAGCATATGGAATTTATCTCTAGAAGTTTTTCATTTTCTTTATAGTGTATTTATTTCTTGTCTATTTCTCCTTCGCAGAACGGCCTGGACACAAAGGTGGAGAAGTCAAGGAAGCAATTGAAGGAAAGGAAGAACAGGACCGAGAAGATCCGTGGTGTAAAGAAGGTAAGGAAATTGCTTATCTTGGCCTTGGGGTACACGTACACTGGTCAATCTCTCTCTCTCTCTCTCTCTCTCTCTCTCTCTCTCTCATTGTTACACAATGTGCAGACCAAGGCTGGAGATGCTGCAAAGGCTGGCAAGAAGAAATGAGATGTTGTGGATTTTGTGGTTATTGCATGCCGGAAGCAAAAGCGAAGAATGGTCTTACGCAGCAGCTTTCTTCATATAATTATTCTGTTATTTTTGGATTTTGGTTCAGTTTTCTTGCTGCTTAATTAAAACTTTGGCATGTATGAATCTCTCTTTCAATCAATTTTACTACTAAGAAATTTTGTTCCTACCAGAATTCAGTCTAATTCTATGTATTACAATGACGAGTCATTCATGTTGTAGATCTTTTGAGGTCTGAAGTTACTTCAATGAGCATTCTTAGCTTTACTGGACATCTTGTTTGGATTTCTTAGTTTTTTTTTTAAAAAAATGTTATTGTTCCGTAATTGTGGTTGGGTTGATTGAATTTTGTTCGATATTGGATTGACTGGTTATAAACAAAAAAGGATTGTGACAAAAAAAAAAAAAGGAGATTTGACGACTAAAAAATTGGTCGGCAAATTCTACACTTTTGCGACTAAAATCATTGGTCGGCAATTTTTTATCTTTTGGCGACTAAATTGGTAGTCGGCGATTTCTCGACTTTTGGCAACTAATCTATTTGGTCGCGGAATGTGACAATTGGCGATTAAAATTTTTGGTCGCGGAATGTCACGATTGGCGACCAAACTTTTTTGTCGCGGAATGTCACGATTAGCGACCAAAATTTTTTTGGTCGCAAAATGTCACGATTGGCGACCAAACTTTTTTGGTCGCGGAATGTCACAATTGGCGACTAAACTTTTTGGTCGTTGAATGTGATAATTGGCGACCAAATTTTTTGGTCGGGAAAATATCACTTTTCGCGACCAAAGTGTTTCAGCGACAAAATGAATTAGTCGCGGTAATGATATATTTCGCGACCAAAAATTTAGTCGGTAAATTTGACTTTTCCCGACCAACCAAAATTTTGGTCGCGAATTACTTTTGCCGACCCTCAATTGGCGACCAAAGTAGCGACCAAAAAAATTGGTCGCGGATAATTTTTGCCGACCAAAAATGGGCTTTTAGCGACCAATTTTTTGGTCGGCAAAAGCGTTAATTCTTGTAGTGAAGCTTCGAATTCTGTTAAAGATTCACAATGGCAGAAATGATTTCATTCATTTTTGGAATTTTGTACTTGTTTTTATTCACGTTCCTTTATTTTTTTCATAACTTTAGGGAGGGAAATTAAATTAAGTTTACATCAAACTTAAAAAATTCATAATTGCCGCCATGATTTTTATTTTTATTTTTATTTAACTTAATGATTTTTTGCATGCTCTTTTAATTTTGAAAAATGCTTTGGAGCTTTAATTCTTGAGCTCTAGAGCCAGCTTGAGTCCCACTCACCGTGATCACCAAGGATCCTCTAGAATGAAATTTCCCTAAAGTTTCCTAAAGTGCTACAGTGTATGGTTGATGTGACTTGCCAATAAATCTCAACCATACACTGTAGCACTTTAGGAAACTTTAGGGAAAAATCACTCTAGAGGATCCTTGCTCCACTGTCATGTGGTATTTTGGTCTTGGTTTATTTTATTTTATTTTTCTCCTTGCCATATCATTAGTGCTCTATTAAAGCACCAAAATTAGTGCTCTGAATCATTGCTATTAATATATATAAATGAATTTTTTATTTAATACACAAAAATATGGGTTCCACTAAACATTTGTGTCTAATAGTAAAAAAAATCATACGATATTTTTTCTTTTATTTTAGGGTTTAGGGTTTGTTTAGGGTTTATACAATCATTCCAAAAATAATATTAAAGAATGTAGATGTCACGACCCGCTCCCTGTACCCAAGGGTTAAGTATCGTGATGGCCAGCAACTGAAGTTATCCCCGGTCAATTCTTAAACAAATTACTAAACGTGAGCGGAAAAAAAATATTTAAGTGAGGGTACCAACATAATCATTGAAACTTCTATTTAATTAAATTGTCAGACCTAAACTATGTCTATAAAGTGCTTTGTGCCTACCCCACGTGCTGGCCCTAACATGTCACTTGAAAGTGGTAAACGACTATAAGCACATGATAGAGCGAGAAATATTATACTAAGAGCGTAAGGGTATAAAATTCATCATGGATAATTATTGGCTAAACAAAGCTTGATATTAATAATATAGAAATCGTTTGACATTTAATACAAAAATCATATAAACAAAATAATCATAACCATGGTATAGAACAGAACAGAACAGATGTATAGACTCAAGAGGTGGCTTGTATGAACTTTAGAGGTGGCTCCCACCATAATATAGCATTTAGCTCTATACAACACTTTGCTCCACACCAGAAATCATAACTACGGTACAGAACAGAACAGATGTCTGGACTCAAGAGGTGGCTCATATGAATTCTAGAGGTGGCTCCTACAATAGTGTAACACTCAGCTTCGTACAGCACTTTGCTTTACACCAGAAATCAAAAGGTCAGTGGATCCATGACAGATTGAGGGTCACAAAGTGACTAATTAGAGGACCAATGGTTATTTAAATCCCTCAAGGCATGAGACCTCCGTGGTGTTACTTATAAAATAATTACTCAAAACACATTTTAATAAACAATTATATCCATGGGTATTCCTTATTATATAAAATAAAGTTCATAAAATAAATAACATAATTAAAACACAATTTACATAAAATATATTATGATGACGCAATGTATAATATAACTCACATTTAGGTTAATTCTAACTTTTCCTTTTCGTTCATTGCGATCCACTAGATGCTCCAAACTAAACGCAATGTTTTATATATAGAGAGAGTCTAGAGGGAATTGGTGATGAGGCTCACTGATTGGCACATCTATATATAAAGAGTGAACAAGCGTGGGCAGCAGATGCTTGGGCAACACGATAACTTGGCGGTCACGTATTTTGTCGCACAAAAAATGTTATATTTAAATATATTTTGATCTAAAAAAATATATAAAAAAATATAATAAAAATATCATTATACTTAGAAAATAATATCGAATAATAATATAAAGTTAAAATTATTTTTTAAAATCATTTATAATTAAATAATACTAATATAAAATTTAAGAAACAACTTAAATTTTCGAGTTGTTACAATAGAGACCCGATTATTCCTATGAGAATTTTTGGAGCTTAAAATTCCATTAGGAAGGAAAAATAAGGAGCATGGTGTATTGATGATGAAAGGTTAAATATGCATACAAACATTCCATTTTCTTTTCAACCCAAGAAAATCCTCGAGTTGATTTTCTCCTAACTTGTAGGGAACTATTAATGAAAAAATGGAAATCAAACTCAACAAATTAAGCCAATTTTAATTACCATTTATTGTCTTATTGATCTTTTCCACGGTTACTTGATTATTGCTCCTTAAACATAGAAAGTTTCAAAAAAATCGCTATGCCTTTTTGTCCCTGTTAATGTATATATAGTATATATTCCTTGAGTTTGAGGGGAGATGTTAATGTATATATGGTATATATTCTTACATATATTAGGTATTGATTTCCTAGATATATTAGGTATTGCCATAACTAGGTCTCTTATAGGATACTCTTTCTCATAGTTAGATTTCTACTAAGATACTCATTCTCAGCCTATATATACAGGTCTTGTATTGTATAGGACAATTAATTCAATACAATACATTCAATACAATTCATTGATAACAATACATATTATCTCTCTCTCTCTCTCTCTCTCTACTATTCTAACATGGTATCAAAACTAGGTTAAGTACCTAGTATTTTCGCTTTACCGGCGGGCAGCAGCCTTGCTTTGGCTGCCCGCTGGACCTCAACCTATTTTGCTGTCATGTTTTTCTTTCAATATAGTTTCATGGTGATCTCTTTTTCTATCCGCTGGTTTATTCCTACATCAAATATCTTTATCATATATATATACATATTTTTTTTGTTTTTTACTTTCAATACATTTTTTTTTCTCCACTCTATCTTTCCCTTTGCTTCAATCTCAAATTGGTTTCTATCTTCAAACCTATTTGAGTTTGAGGGGGGATATTATACCTACATCACGGTGAACATGATTATACACCATGCAAACCACCTGAGCTGTCTCCTATGGTGCACAACTTAAGCCGCTCCTTGTGGCCCACCACCCAAGTCGTCCTTTGGCGCACCACTAAACATGCCCCTTGGCGCACCATCAAAGCCGCCCCCTGGCGCACTCAGTTATCTGTTGCCATCATCGTTCAGCACCACGTCATAAGTTATGAGTGTGCCATGCTTGTTGGTTCAACATCCAGTTCTCTATATCAGTCCGGCATGACCCCTTTAAACTGTACCGACATTGATTCCGGTTAGCCAGTTTCTACAATGGTTCGGCATGACCTTAAATTGTCTTGGCATTAGTTCCAGTCAATTTCTTCAACGGTCCGACATGACCTTAAACTGTCTAGGCATTAGTTCCAGCCAGTTTCTCAAACGGTCCAACATGACCTTAAACTGTCCTGACATTAGTTTCAGCCAGTTCGTACAATGGTCCGATATGACCATAAACTATCTCCCGGCTTTAGTTTCGGCCTCTGATCTATTTCAAGCGCCCTTGCGTTCCCGTTCGGATTTTGCAATCTATTTGCCTTGTATTTTATTTAGTTTTATTTCATGTTTTAGTTTCTCTCTCCAAATTCAAGATGTTTATCCTTTTTAAGTTTGAGGGGAGATGTTAATGTGCATATGGTATATGTTCTTACATATATTAGGTATTCATTTCCTAGATATATTAGGTATTGCCATAGTTAGGTCTCTTATAGGATACTCTTTCGCATAGTTAGATTTCTACTAAGATACTCATTCTCAGCCTATATATACAGGTCTTGTATTGTATAGGACAATTGATTCGATACAATTCATTCATTACAATACATATTATTTTCTCTCTCTCTACTATTCTAACATGGGTAGGAATAAACAATAGACAAAAGGAAGAGATCACCACGAAGCGATACTAACAAGAAATTATGACAGCGGAATAGGTTGAGATCCGGCGGGCGGCCAAGGCAAGGCTGCCGTCCACCGGTAAGGCGAAGAACACCAAGAGCTTAACCTATAATTCTGATGCCATGTTAGAAGAGTAGAGAGAGAAAATAATATGTATTGTATTGAATGAATTGTATTGAATCATAGAAGGCCTGTATATGTAGGCTGAGAAAGAGTATTCTACTAGAAATCTATAACGATCCCGGTTTTTTCTCCATTGGTTATTGTATTCCGGACTCGGTTCCGTGGATGTCTGTTATTGTATATGTTTCATCTTTATCCTTTAATTCTTTGAATTTGAGTTTAGAAATGTCTTGGGCGTGTTTTGAACAGGTTGGTTGAGTTTTGGTCTCTAATCTTGTTGCCTAAATTTTTGATGATCCGCTCGAGCGGGTCTTGTTGCGCTCGAGCAGAGTTTGCATCCTTTTAGCATTTTGTGCGTCTGCAGATATACTGCAGGAGTGTTTTTCACGCTCGAGCGGAGTTCCTTACGCTCGAGCCGGTATCTTTGTGCTCGAGCGGGTGTTCGAAGTCCGTAAAAGTACTGGAGGAGTGTATTCTACGCTCGAGCGGGTCCTATTGCGCTCGAACGAGTAGTGCTTTGCTGTTGTGCCTTGGCGCTCGAGCGGGTTTTGTGTCTTACGCTCGAGCGTCTTATTCTCCGCTCGAGCGGACTATACGTATATCAGATCGCGACTGTGTCATTTTAAATCACTTTTTCCACACTCTCTCTCTCTCTAACTTTTCAAAACCCTCATTTGAGAGCTCCTCTCTCTAGAATACATCTTCTCTCTACGAAGTCATCTAGTTCTAGTGATCTTCTACCTTAGTCCCTTTCCGTACTGTTACTGTACTGTTACCATTACTGCTATTGTACTGTCACTGTACTGATACTGCTACTGCTACTGTGCTATTACTGTAATTGCTATTGTACTGTCACTGTTACTGCTACTGCTATTGTTACACAAATCTCTACCAGTTCCAATGTTCGGAACTCCCACTCCCTACTGTTTTGATGGCCAATATATGACTGTTCGGTCTATTAAGACCTACTGTACTGTTCTGCTGATTTGCCACCAGGTTGTAAACCTCTTGGGTACAAGTGAATTTTCAAAAGAAAAATGAAAGCGGATAGATCAATTGACAAATACAAGGTAAGACTTGTGGTCAAAGGTTTTAGACAAAAAGAAGGTCTTGATTACTTTGACACATACTCACCAGTTACTAGAATAACATCCATTACTTTGACACATACTCACCAATTACTAATTGTCATTGCATCTTTGTACAATCTAGAAATTCATCAAATGGATGTGAAAACCGCTTTCTTAAATGGTGAGTTAGATGAAGAAATTTACATGGAACAACTAGAAGTATTTTTTGTTTCAGGAAAAGAAAAGAAAGTATGTAAATTGGTGAAATTATTATATGGTTTAAAACAGCCGCCAAAACAATGGCATGAGAAATTTGACAAAGCAATGAAGTCAAATGGATTCAAACTTAATAAATATGACAAATGTGTTTATATTAAAAACACAAACAACGGTTATGTTATAATATGTCTTTATGTGGATGATATGCTCATCATAGGTAATAATAATGACATGATTAAAACTATTAAAAAAATATTGAATAAACATTTTGACATGAAGGACATGGGGATAGCTGATGTAATATTTGGTATGAAAATTACCAAAAAGTCAGAAGGTTATGCTTTGTCACAATTTCATTACATTGAGAAAATACTTGACAAATTCTGCAAAAATGATGATCATCTTGCTAGAACACCTATGGATATTAATTTGTTTCTTTCTAAGAATGTACATGAAAGTATTTCTCAATTAGAGTGTGCCCAAATTATTGGAAGCTTAATGTACTTGATGAACCGCACTCGCCCAGATGTAGCTTATGCAATAAGTAAATTAAGTAGATACACAAGTAATCCAGAAGTAGAACACTGGAAAGCAATTATAAGGGTTCTAGGCTATCTCCGATTTACTCATAACATTGGGCTAAATTATACTAGATATCCAACAGTAGTTGAAGGGTATTGTGATGCAAATTGGATATCGGATACTATAGACTCAAAGTCCACTAGTGGGTATGTCTCTACTCTTGGTGGGGCGGCTGTATCTTGGAAATCTTCCAAACAGACTTGCATTGCTAGGTCTACTATGGAATCAGAATTCATAACTTTAGATAAAGCTGGGAAATAAACATAATGACTTCGCCACTTCCTTAAAGATATTCCAATGTGGCCAAAATCGGTGCCTGCTATATGCATATATTGTGATAGTCATTCACCAATAGGTAGAGCACAAAGTCATATGTATAATGGTAAGTCACGACACATTCGTCATCAACATAACACCATGAGACAACTACTCTGTAATAGAATTATTTCCATTGAATATGTGAAGTATAAAGACAATATAGCGGATCCACTAACCAAAGGGTTAGCAAGAGAGTTAGTTGAAAATTCATCGAGGAGAATGGGACTTAAGCCTCTTAAATAAGAGTTACCACAACGGCAACCCAACCAAGTTGTGTATGACTCATAAGGATCACTGGGGAGTCAAACTCCTACCCATTTCTATGATGAAATAGTGATGTCTACAGCGTTTTAGGTTAAGTAATACTTTTAATGATTCTTATATCTACGTGTACTTAGTGGAGTATGGCAAGATACTCTTCATAAGAATCACCTATATGAGTGTGAACTGGGCCGGTTTTATAAGATTTGTGAAGGGCTATAATTCTCTAGAGCACTCATGAAAGACCAGGTTGTTTAGGGCCAAAATGAACACACTAGTGAGAACTAAACTGTGTCTGGTAATATACTTTGTGAGTTCTATTATCTTGGTTTACACAAATGGCTGAACAGTTCAAGACATCATTTTCACTGGTTAGCTGGTAAATCCGATAGTGTCTCACAAGGGAAGGTTCAAAGCCAAAAGCTACCTATCCTTTGTAAAATATTCCCAACTTTTGTACTGTCTGTAATTAGATCATGTTGTTGCATTTTCTCTCTGTCAAATTCCATTCATGTAGGGGATTATTGGAAAATTTGGATTTTATAGGCTTATTTTGGGCCAATTTTGAGCCCAATTTTGAGTGAGACCCAAACATCTTTTGGGGTGCATCTGAAGAGGCGATATGTTCCTTGCAGTATGGCAAGTCACACAATGAAGACGATTCGTCAAAACCATTTATGAGTGAATGGGAACATGACGTCATTTTCGGGTTCGTAGAATGGACAATTAAAGAAGTAAATATAGGTTTCCTTGAAATGGGTTGTCCCACATTGAAACTCAAAGAGAACTTATGTGTGTATATAAGTTTTAGGTGACAACACTTGGGTTGGACCCCCAGGGGCACCCCAAGTTTGTAGAAGAGAAGAGTTATGGACAAATTGAACATTGGCTCAAACTAACACACTCACGTACGTGCCGCTACCGCCGTCTGTCCAACCGGCCAAGCCGTACTGGGCGCAAGTGTGGGTTGTGGGTTGGGTCGGTTCTAACATTAATTTTTTAGACAAAATTTATTTGAATTTTTTCAAATTCTTGCATAAATTATTTGAATTCAAATTCCAATTTCAACACACTACTAATAGAGAGATCTCAAATATGGTTTCTTCTTCAAACATTCTTTGGCCCATTCCATTAATGTCAATAATCATTATAATACTCCTCTCCTTGAATTTGTTCTTTTCAAAAGTAACGTTATATAAACAAAATTTGTATATAAGAATTTCATTCAGTACGATATGTCACATTTATATCTATACTCATTTGTACGTTAAAATGTCTATCATGGTTCGTAATTATAAGAATACTATTATCACATTATTCTGGTATTAAATTCTATTTGTATATCATTTTTTCAGCTATAACATGTATTTTCTCAATACATTGTTCCATGTTTCTTTTCTTTAATGTAGTAACAAAAAAATAAAATATAAAATATAAAAAAATTTAATTTTGTTTCCAACAATAAGAATCTCACTCTCTTAACAATTTAGGATTATAGAGTAACATTAAAAATCCGTAAAACATCCACGCTAGATTTAGCCCTGTGATAAACGCGGGTCTCATTATCCTTTAATAATAGTGATAGAGAGCTCTAGTAGAGCAGCTTTACTGAGCTGGCAGTGCCAAAAAAAAAAAAAAAAGGAAAAAAGACAAAACATAGTAATAAAGAAGACAAATTAGAACTCTTTTAGAACCTTTCTTTTAGTGCTTTAAAACAATTTTCATCCTTTAACTAGATTAATAACTAATATGCAATAGTTTAGTTGGTCTGTCAATATGGTCATTCCCTTCTGACCTACTTTTTATGGGCACTTTTCTCCCTTTTCGGCCCGGAAGAGGAGGAGGAGGAGGAGGAGGAGATAGGGGATTGAGGTTTTGATCTTGGGCCTAACCTTTGGACCTATTCCAGTCAACCCAACTTTATGATTTTTACTCTCTTATAGTTGCAATACCGTAACAAATTTGTTGAGGTGGTTCATTGGCTATTTAATAATTTATCATTTTTTTTTTTTGGATAAATTTAGCTCCACTTTTGACTCTTTTTTTTTATAGATACTATTCATTGAAATAATAGATAATAAAAGATTTTTTTAAATAAAATAGAGTTAGAATAGAAGTTTGTAATAGAAGTCTAATGGATAGTGTATTTAAAGAAATAGCTATATAAAATAAAAAAATAAATTTTAAATTATAATTTAACAAAAAAATTGTTGAGTCTTATTTTTTTTAATAAAAATGCCGATTATCCAACCAATTTTATGCGTAATCAAAGGCAGACCCAAGGCCCTTATATAGCTTACAATCTTCTTGACATAGTCCAAGAATTAACCTTTTTTTTTTTACTTATTGGCCGAAGGTTGCCATCACTACAGGAAATTCCACTTTTGGCGACCAAAATATTGGTCGCCAAAAGCTCCATTTTTGGTCGCCGAAACAAATTAGCGACTAATATTTTTTGTCGCCAAAGTCGTCGCCTATAGCCTGTCGGCGATAGTATTGGCAACTAAATTATTTTTGGTCGCTGAAAGTGAAGGTTTTGGCTACTAAACTCTGGTTAGTCGGCAAAGGTTATCTTTTGGCAACTAAAAAATTAGTCGCCAAAAGTGAACATTCGGCTACCAAACTCTGAGTAGTCGGGAAAGGGTATTTTTTGGCGACTAAATATTTAGTCGCCAAAAGTGTTCAAATAAAATAAATTAAATTTTCAGTGACTAAAACTTTTTGTCGGGAATAAGTTTTAGTCACAACATTACTACATTTAGGGACTAAAGAATTTAGTCGCCAAAAATATTATTTTTCATTTTATTAAACTTTTGGCTACTAACCATTTGGTAGCCGAAAGTCTTCATTTATTTTTAGCTACTAATTTTTTAATCACCAAAAATCTTTGGATTCTTTATGGCTACCAAATATTTAGTCACTAAAAATATTGATTTCCTTTTTGGCTACCAATTGGTTAGTCACTAACAAATTCACTTTTTTTTTTTTTTCGCTACTAAACATTTAATTGCCAAAAACTTTATTTAGTGTTTTTTTTTATTATAATTAATTTCTTCACAACCTGTATTTATTTCGTGCAACCTGCACCCTATATTTAAACAATAATTATACATATATCTATTTCTATTTCGTTTCAACAATACAAAAATTTGATCAATTAACATCAAATTCTATACAAATCAAATACAATCCATCCGAAAATATTAATTCCATACAAACACAAAATCATACAAAAAAGATGTCCTCAGTACAAAAAATTATACATCAAATGTCATTTACAGAATATTTTGAAGGTGTAAACATGATGGAAAAATTAAATTTATTACATAATGATGGCTACATAAATTTATTACATAATCGAAGGTGTAAATTTATTACACTGGCATGCTCAAGAGACAAGCCGAAATTGCATTGGCAAAATGGTTGGTCAGCCATTATCATCTCATACTCAAAATCTTGTGTGCGATAAAAAGGGCTGTATCTCACTGCTATTACATTTCAGTTACACATTTTCCTAAAGAAAAAGAACAAAACACACAAGCTATGGAATTTGAGGCACCTCATGCTGGTTAAAAAATTCCACATAATGGGGAAGAACAAGGCTCTATAGAATGTCTTCGGTTGAGTGTTATTTGCAACCAAGCCTCCATCTTAATCACCAATATGCCTCCAAGTAACCAAACAACGTCTAATAAAACTAGAAGACCACAGGAAAAATTCTTACGTTAGGGAATGCACTAAGAACTATGTTAATAATGAGTATCGTATCCTTACAGCCAGCAAGTATAGGTAACAGACCATCACATACAGCCATGCTAAATGTTAAATTTGTTTAAAGAATCATGGTCTAACAAAAAGTGCACTTATTTAGGTTATCCCAAACAACCCCTAAATTTCCAATTACAGGCTCCAACAAATGATAAGAAATTTTCCTAATTGGAAGAAACCACTCAAAAATAAATAAATAAATTGCAAAGATCTAATAAGTAAAGAAACAAAAAGATAAAAAGGTCCATATTCATTCCAACTTCTGGTGTTCAAAACTGCAGCAGAAAGAAAAATATTTAAGGGCAATAAAAGTAAGAGAACAATATGGAGGGAAGGTTGCTTAGATAATGTGGTTTGCACTGGTATAAAAAAAATTATTGAAGAAAGTTATTTATGGAAACAATAAAATAAGTAGTTCATGATACAGCAAAAATACTTCACATCCCAAAATTCAGAGTACATAATTATAAATCAATTGCATTTCCATATAGCATTGACTGAAGGCAAGAATTGAATAAGCCATTTCTTTTTTAAACCATTGAGATAGTTCAACTCTTGCAATTAATAGTTCTAAATTTAACACTTCCAAGTTGCAACCACTCAGATAAAGGCTAAAAGCAGCAGCACCAACCGAAAACCTATTTTAGAATTAACTACAGAGGGAATAGAATGGTGATTCCATAGGCTTTCCTATAGAATGACAATTCTTTAAAATTAGTAAACCATGATTCCATTTGTAATGCATTTGTCATAATTTTTTTAAGTCTAACCAAACATAAGAAAGAATATTTTGATGGAATAATCATTTCATTCCAATGAACCAAACACTATCTAAGTCTCTAATAGATTATCTGCAAATTATGAATTAAATTCACATAATCCATTGTTTTTGCAATTTGTTTACAACCCAATCTCCTCATCAACACATTGAATAAATTTGATAAATTCAATCCATAACTCACAGTCAGCCATTCATTTTAGCTGGGCAAATTCATAATGAATGAGTGCATTGAATCCAAAAAATCAAAATTTCATAAATCAGAGCATTAATAGAAAACACAAACAGATAAAAATGAAGCAAAATGGAAAAGAGTGAGAGCTAAAGGAGTGTTCTCACACAAAAGCCGGTTTTGACCATGAAAAACTCCATTGAACCTCCAATCATCGACGACACGACTGATATCTTCAGGTACCAATCCCAAAACTTCATTTCTCTATTTCACTTCTTTTTCCACTGAAAATTTGTACAAAAATGAGCAATTAGGGCAAGTTGCTTTCAGCAATTTACAATCAAATGGCCATACTCAAACGCATACACACAGATGATCAGAGAAAGAACTGAAGAGATGTGAAGCAGAAGAAAAACACAAACCTGAGAAGAAATTAATGGATTAGAAAGCATACCTTCTGACTATTTGAAGAACCCATGTGTGTGCGTGTATGTGAAGCTGTATGGGTTTGTAGAGATCACACAAACTGGAAATATAGAGATCACACAACCACTCAACCCTCAAAAGTTTGTATCAAACACAATTCACAGCCCTAATATAAGAGCTCACCATCCCTCAACCCACACATCCCTACACTGTGTACCAGCTTTGAAAAACCTGCATTAACAAAAGTTAGCAAAAAAAAAAAAATAATAAATAAATAAAAAGGAGACTAGCACCTATTGATGTACTCACTTCACTTAACCCACTTTCCTTAAAAGGAGACCAGCATACACCTCCAAGGCCCTGCACACTCACCAGAACATTAGAGATAATGCATCACAGTTACAGCAAATACAAGCCACTCTTAAGACCATATCATCCACACCAATTACCTACTGTCAGATTTCAAGAGACAAAACAAAAACAAAACATGTGTCAGGATCCATATGTGTAAAGCAAAATATTTTCTTGAAGAGACAACAAAATATATCATAAAAATGTAATGCATAAAAAACATATGTCCATATAGAAAATACAACACAAAAACTACATATCATAATCCATATCATCATGATGTCAAGTTCTTCATCTTCTTCGTCAACTCTACTATCTCTCATTGTTTTATTCGGAATAACCTCAGCTTCAATATCATCTCCTATGAAATCAAATAATTTCGTCAATGTTGATCCGGACAACTGAGTTAATGTTTTCTTGTTGGAATGCATCATGAAATTCTAGTTGATCCAGTGGTTCTCCAAAACACTAGATCACTACACCATTCCATCTCACCCTCTCACCGTTCACTACCTCCAAACAATTCAAAGTGGAATAGAAACCAATTAATATTTTTGACTTATTTGTTTTTTACTGGAGAAATTATACTCACATTGAGATTGCCAAATTTTCAAATTGATGTATCTTGTTTTTTATGTATATTGCTTGTCTTAATGACTTAATTGATCAAAGGTTTTTTTTTTTTTTTTTTTTTTTGAAACAACAAAAAAAATTATTGATGATCATCATGAAGGGTACAAGACACATGCATCAATAAATGAATTGGGTGCGAAAAACATCACAATTAATCTAGAGAGACAGAGAATGTCTCTGCCAAAACAGCCAAAACAAGCAAAACAAAAAATAAAGAAGAGGAAACAAAGAAAAGAGAGTAAGGGAAGAGGGATGGGGGTAACCCACGTGGGTTGCCTCCTTTATTGTTTCAATTATTATATATATATATTTTTGAATAAGTAGAACTTTCTAGATATTTGATAACAAACAACATAACAAAAACACACATGGAAATGTAAAAGCTAAAATAATAATATCCAGTGTAGTAATTCTTAGGTAGATAAACATCCTTTATTGAACCAAATCGTTCAAATGAGATTCTAAGATCTTGTGGCCTGTAAAGAATCAAGTAGAATTATTAGATTTCCTGTTTCTTCTTCTTTCTTTTTTTTTAAAAGAGAGTGTAAGAGAATAATAACATTTAAAACAATCATATAATGACAAGATCAAGGTTTAAAATGATACTTTTTACATATTTAGAAGAAAAACTCACCTACCCAAAAAAAAGTAAATAAAAATTTGGGTATATGGGTCTATGGCTCCACTTGCCATGTGGCTCGACCATGTCACCACTACATCACCTTCTCTAAGTTCTCTAACCACGTGTGAGCCTCAAGAGGTGACACATGGATCAATAGGAATAAGGCTTTTTGACCTTGCCCCATTGCCAATTCCTACATAAGGTTCCTATGTCAACCTACCCATCCCCTACACCCACAACCGCAAATCCCATTAAGTTCATAAAGATTGTGAACATTGAAAAAATGAACTCCAGTGCCGTGGATCATATTGACATTAGATTGAACTCATATAAATTGGGACAAAAAAGTTTTTGCTAAACCCACTATAAATTCATGAGAAACCGTAACAATGAAATGCTAAGCAACAAAGAATCAAATACTTGAGGTAGCCCTTGTAAGTGGTGGTGAATCTATTCAATTCCTATTTGGTTGTTCACATCCGGCCAACATTTCTTCTCATTCATCAAAATGCCCAATACTGCTAAACGATTTTATTCATCAAACCATCCCAAAATTTAAATGCAAACTTGCAAACCACAAATCAACACACTAAAGCAATAATTATATAAATATGGATATGATGAATAACTCTCTAAGAAATAAAATCACAAATTCATAATCAAAATTGAACTAAAGGAAATTACATGAACTAATGATAGAATGACCAAAGTACAGGACTACAGTTATAATTTACCCTTAAATTAAATACTGTAGAGGCTAGAAAAGCAGGATTCTCTTACAAGTAAGTACACATGGATCAAAAGGGAAAATCGAGAGGTTTTTACCTCTTAGGCGCAGAAGTTGACAATTCAGCCGCTGGTGGCTTCTCCTCCTTCGATTTGGTGGCGGATCGCAGCGGATACCGAAGTATCGATGAAGATCTCCGCGCGTTCGCTGCAAAATCGGGATTCAAATTATACATGACAATTAACACACACACACACAAGTAGATACAAACACATTATAGAGGGCGATTAGGGCATAGATTTTGGTACCAGCCGCAGAAGATTGATCATTGACTGAGTCCTCCATTGATTCTTCTTCTTGAGAGAGAGAGAGAGATTATAGTGCGTGGAATGGTTAGGTTAGGGCAGTGATGTGTGCCGCTTGCCATTTGGGCGGGAATTTTTAGAATAATCAAAATTTTATTTTCCTTAAAAACCAAATTTCATTTCTCTTTTTTAATTTGGTAATTCAAAAAATTAATCGGTGTATTTGGTTTTAATTTTTTGAATTTATTTTTTTTGAAAATTGAATATTTTATTTTTCATATTTTTTTGTTTTTAGTGAAATTTTTTAAAAATTTTAAGTAATTTTTTACTTTTTAAAATGCATCTTACTTAGATGTATTTAAATAAAAAAATATTTTAAAAATTAATAAATACACAAAAATAGTGGTGGTAGTAGCAGTAGTAGTAGTAGTAGTGGTAGTAGTAGTAGCAGTAGTAGTAGTGGTGGTAGTAGAGTGGTGGCGATAGTAGTAGTAATGGTAGTCGTAGAGGTGAAGTAGCGACAGTAGAAGTAATAGTGGTGGTGGAATGGTGTTTGCAGTAGTGGTGAAGGTGATAGAAGAGATGGGTGGTGAGAGAGAGTGATAGACAGAGAGACACAGAGATGAGGGAGAGAGTGATAGACAGAGAGACACAGAGATAGAGAGAAGAGCGATGAGCGAGAGAGATAAAGAGAAGAGAGATGAGCGAAAGAGACAAAGAGAGAAAAGAGATGAAAGAAGAGATAGATGAGTGAGAGACACAGAGATGAGGGAGAGAGTGAGCAATGTGAACACAATAGGAGAGAGAGATAAACAGACAGATAGACACATAGAAAGAAAGAGAGAGAGAGAAGAGTGAGAGACAGACAAACAGACACAGAGAGAGAAAGAAAGAGAGAAGAGTGATAAGTGAGAGAGAGATAAAGAAAGAAAGAGATATAGAGAGAGAGACAGACAGAGAGACAGAGAGAGAATGAGATAGAGAGAAACATATAGAAAAATAGAGAGAAACAAGCGATGAGAGAGATATATAGAAAGAGAACGAAAAGAGATGAACGGGAGAGAGAACAGAAAAATAGAGACATAGAGAGAAGACAAATGAGAGAGATAAAGAGAAGAAAGATGAACGAAAGACACACAGACAGATAGACAAACAGACAGAGAAAGAAGAGTGATGAGTGAAAGAGAGAAAAATAAGAGTGGTGGTAGTTGAATGGCATTTGCAGTAGTGGTAAATGTGGTAGAGAAGATGGGTGGTGAGAGAGAGAGATGAGTGAGAGACGAATAGAGAAAAGAGATAGAGAGATAGAGAAAGAGACAGAGTGATGAGCGAGAAAGAGACAAAGTGGTCGCTAAAAGTGCATTTTTTGTAGTGGATCGATATATCGAAAGGGAGCTCAATAAATAAAGAAGACAGATAATTCAAAACTCTTTTCAAAACTTAATTCAAATCAATTTTTTAAATATTTTAAAAATATTTTAATTTTGTGAGAGACAGAGATAGAGTGATGAGCGAGAGAGAGAGAGAGACAAAGTGGTTGCTAAAAGTGTATTTTCTTATAGTGGATCGATAAATCGAGAAGGAGCTCGATAAATAGAGAAGATGGGAGTAAGAGAGTGAGCAAGACGAACATAGTAAGAGAGAAATAGACAAATAGACAAGTAGACAGAGAGAGATAGAGAAGAGTGATGAGTGAGAGAGAGACAGAGAGAGAGAGATAGACAGAAAAAGAGATAGAGAGAGAAAGAGAGAGAGAGAGATGAAGAGATAGAAAAAGAGAGAGAAACAAAAGATGAGCGAGAGATAGACAAAAAGAGAGAGACATAGAGCGAATATTTGTTGCTAATTTTTTTCGAGTCAATGAAAAATAGATCAGGTTGTTAAATTAATATTTTTTAATTTTATTTATTGTTTATACTTTTTACTTTATTGGAGTTTTATGACTCAGTTTGTGAAAAAAAAATTACAAAATTTAGAAATATTTAGAAAGTATAAATTTAAAAATAAGTCTTACAAATCAGATTTATTTACTCATAAGTCATGAGTGAATTTTTTTTACACACTTAGCCCTCGTTTTGATAATGAAATTTTTTTAAAACTTTTTAAATATATGTTTTGTGTCGGTAAAATGATTATTTCATTAGTACTGGTAATAATATTGAAAAATTTATTAAAATGATAAATAATTGGGATATTTTGTCTTTTATTTGTGAATTTTGATTTATTCTTAATTTATTAGTGTTATTGAAATATGATGATGTAAAAAGTATAAATAGTTTAATTGTACTTTTTAAAAATAATAAATTTATTATTAAAAATTAAATTCATCAGACTGACCTGTAACTATGCCTTTAAATTTTTGCAATGTAAAACTATCGACAAACAGCCAATAACAAGTTGCCCATTTTATCATACCTTTCGCGTGAGGGCCCAATTATTAAAAGATGTGTTCAACCATCAAATGAAAGCCGACTACTTCTTCCATCTAAAAATAATAATCTATTTTCAGAATTTAATTTCTTTTTATAATACAATTATTACATTTTAAAAATATTAATTTTTCAAAATTACCTTTTGATAGTATATTTTTTTAGACATATCAATTGTCATAATTGTACTTTTTGTATTATTAATGGATTTAAAAAAAGGACAAAATAAGAAATTCATATTTTTTAATAATTAATTTTTTTAAAAAATTAATATTTTGAGATAATAATTAAAAAAAAGATATTAATATTTTTGGATGGTGGGTGTACAACCTCTTAATAAAAATAAAAATAAAAATAATTAATTTTCTTATTTTCATTCGGCTACCAAACAATTTAGTAGCCGAAAGTAGATATACAGCGACTAAAAGAAATTTTGTCGCCGAAACTTGACATTTGGCGACCAAAAGTTTGGTCGGGAAAGTTTAAAAATTTATTTTTTTATTTTCATTCGGCTACCAAACAATTTAGTAGCCGAAAGTAGGTATACAGCGACTAAAAGAAATTTTGTCGCCGAAACTTGACATTTGGCGACCAAAAGTTTGGTCGGGAAAGATTAAAAATTTATTTTTTAATTTTCATTCGGCTACCAAACAATTTAGTAGCCGAAAGTAGGTATACAGCGACTAAAAGAAATTTTGTCGCCAAAACTTGACATTTGGCGACCAAAAGTTTGGTCGGGAAAGATTAAAAATTTATTTTTTTATTTTCATTCGGCTACCAAACAATTTAGTAGCTAAAGGTACCTCTACGGCTACTAAATTTTTATTTAGTCGCCAATTGTCATATGTTTAGCTACTAAAAATTGTTTTAGTCGCCAATTGTAATATCTTTAGCTACTAAATTTTTTTTAGTAGCCAATAATCAACATTCCCCTACTAAAAAAAATTAGTAGCTAAAAAGTTGACTTTTGCCGACTAATATTATTTTTGGTAGCCAATTCCGTGACTTTTGGCGACTAAATTAGTTTTGGTAGCTAAAAGTGATCGGCAAAAATGCTTTTTCTTGTAGTGCATGTTCCAATCCACTCTTTAAGAGTTTTAAACCCCAAAACCCATTCCACTTAAGAAGCAAGAGAAATGTTCGGGACTCCTTTTTTGGGGGTTTCATGATCTCCAATTTGATCTTGGCCTTTGATGTGTGGGGGTCCACTTATATATGTATGAGCCTCACATTATGAGTGGTTGGAATGAGAATGAGAGTTGTGAGAATCTTTTTTGTGTTGGGGTCTCTATCACAATTATACATCCCCACTGCACATTCCACCCTTGTTAAAAGCATCTTTAAAAGCATGGAAACTCATTGAAATCTATTAAAAGCATCCTTAACAAAGTTTTTAAAAGATGGCAGTTCATTGTTATAACTAGTCTCATTTTATTTAATTTGTTATAACAGATTAGTTAATACAATATTTATTTTAATATTAAGAGAGACTCTTTAAATAGTTTGTTTAGATGAATTGGTAAAATAAAAAGTAACGTTAAAATATATGAAAAAAAAAAAGGCTAGATAAACAAAGAGTGTACTTTTTTCTTTTTCTTTTTTAAATGAAAAGTAGTTTTGAATTTTCTCTTAATGACCTGGCTCAATTTGTAGGAAGTGAATTTGAATAGAATTTCAAAATCCTCTCTCCGTAACACTTTTAAAATAGATTTTCACAGATCGTGACTTTTGAAGGAATGCCTTTCAATAATTTTATCAAACATAAAAGTAAAATAAAAAAGTTTTTCAAAAGAATTTTTATACTTAGGAAGGATTTTGAAAAGTGGCTCCAAACGAAACCTATATATTTTCAAGCCATAATTGCCGCCATGATTTTTTTTTTTTAACTTAATGATTTTGTGCAGGCTGTTTTAATTTTCTCATGACGTAAAGAGATATATAAATGAATTTTTTATTTAATACACAAGAATATGGGTTTCACTAAACATTTGTGTCTAATATTAAAAAAATTATATGAAAAATCTGTTTTTTCTTTTATTTTAAGGTTTAGGGTTTATACAATCGGAAAATGTCTCGTAACTCAAATTTTGTGGCTCAAAAGTGGCTCAAGTCGTTTTGGCCATTTTTATGTTGTTCTGTACTCAAAACGACGTCGTTTTGGCCATTTGAGCCACTTTTGAGCCACAAAATTTGAGATACGTAGCATTGTCGTATACAATCCTTCCAAAAATAATATTAAAGAATATAGAGACCCGATTATTCCTATGAGAATTTTTGGAGCTTAAAATTCAATCAGGAAGGAAGGGAAAATAAGGAGCATGGTGTATGCTCTTATTGATGAAGAAAGGTTAAATATGCATACAAACATTCCATTTTTCTTTTTAACCCAAGAAAATCCTCAAGTTGATTTTCTCCTAGCTTGTAGGGAACTATCAATGAAAAAATGGAAATCAAACTCAACAAATTAAGCTAATTTTAATTACTATTTATTGTCTTGTTGATCTTTTCCACGGTCAGGTGATTATTGTTCCTTAAACGTAAAAAGTTTCAAAAAAATAGCTATGCTTTTTTGTCCCAAAATAGTTACAACCTTTGGATAATGAAAGAATCTCAATGTATGAAAATCCTCAAACGTAATTGAATAGTTTTGAGTGTTGAAAGACAAGAAAATACAAAGATTTAAAAATCAAAGAATTTGAAAACAGAAGATCTCATATCTGTGACATGAATTTATCATCTCTATTATGCATCTCACGGGTCATTCCTTTCTATATATACAAGGGATATCACCGCACGAAGTTGCAGTAAGAGCCTGAGAGAAAGAGAGAGATCATGGAAGCAAAACAAAGCACCATCTCTATTTTTATGTTCCCATGGCTTGGCCACATCTCACCCTATTTAGAGCTGGCCAAAAAGCTCTCAACAAGAAACTTCAAGATCTACCTATGTTCCACTCCAGTCAACCTCACTTCCATCAAAAGAAAACTCTCTGAAAAGTACTCAAACTCAATCCAACTAATTGAACTCCATGTACCACCATTGCCTAACCTCCCTCCGCCGTACCACACCACCAAAGACATCCCTCCCCACCTCTTGCCCACCCTCAAAAAGGCCTTCGACTCCGCCGAACCCAACTTCTCTCTCCTCCTCAAAACCCACAAACCAGACCTCCTCATCTATGATTTTCTTCAGCCTTGGGCTCCGGTGGTCGCCGCCGAGTATGGTATTCCGGCGGTGGACTTCATCACTAGCAGCGCCACCATGACCGTCTTCATGCACCACCTCTATAAAGACCCACTTATCACTTTTCCTTTTCCATCGATTTATCTTCGTGATTATGACAAAGTAGAAGTATCCCATTTGCTCAATCCTTCGAAAAACCTCGACAAGGACAAGACTCGCTGTTTCGAGTGCCTTGATCGATCATCGGAGATTGTTCTGATCAAAACTTTTAAAGAAGCTGAAGGAAAGTACATCGATTATCTCTCTAGTTTGGTTGGGAAGAAGATTGTGCCTGTCCCTCTTGTCCAAGACTGTGTCGACGACAACGATGAGAGCGGGATTATTGGGTGGCTGAACTAGAAGGAGCGGCGGTCCACAGTGTTTGTTTGTTTTGGCACCAAGTATTTTCTATCGGAGGATGAGATTGAAGAGATAGCTTATGGGTTGGAGCTTTCTGGTGTTAATTTTGTATGGGTTGTGAGGTTTTCAATGGGAGCAAATACAAGTGTTGAGAAGGCAATGCCTAGAGGGTTCGTTGAGAGGGTAGGAGAGAGAGGCATGGTGGTGGAAGGTTGGGCTCCTCAATTGAAGATTTTGCTGCCACTACAACAAAAACATACTTTAGTGGCACTACACTAGTGGCATATTTTTAAAAAATGCCACAAAATATGATATTTAGTGGCATGTTTTTGAAAAATGCCACAAAACGACAAACATAAAAGGCTCCAGTGACATTTCAATGAACAAGTGTCACAAAACTACAACAAAAACATACTTTAGTGGCACTACACTAGTGGCATATTTTTAGAAAATGCCACAAAAATGATATTTAGTGGCACGTTTTTGAAAAATGCCACAAAACGACAAACATAAAAGGCTCTAGTGACATTTCAATGAACAAGTGTCACAACACTACAACAAAAACATATTTTAGTGACACCATACTAGTGGCATGTTCTTAAAAAATGTCACAAAAGAATATTTGGTGGCATTTTTTAGAAAAATGTCATAGAGCCACAAACATACAAGGCTCTAGTGGCATTTCAATTTAAAAAAGTGTCACTTCACTACAACAAAAATGTCGCTACAACAAATTTACACTTTAGTGACACTACACTAGTAGCATATTTTTAGAAAATGCCACAAAAATAAAAATTGGCATTAAATGTTTTAGAAAAATGCCACAGAACCACAAAACATATAAGGCTCTAGTGGCATTTCAATAAAGAAATGTCACACAATTTTATGACATTTTATAAAATAATGACACAAAAAATTATGTTCGTGACATTTCCCAACAGATGCCACTAAACTTTAGTTGCAATGGCATTTTTTTAAAAATGTCAGGAGTGCAAATTACTTTTTATGGCACTTAGGTGAAAAGTGTCATAAACAAATATTTTATAGCATTTTGAGAAATGCTACTAAGCCAAAAACTTTCCAAGCTTATAATGACATTTTTGAAAAAATAAAAAATGCCAATATATTTTCTAAATTTTTAAAATGCAGTAAATGATTAGAAATAAATGAATTAAACTCAATATACACTACAGGAAAAAGCATATTCGGCGGCTAAATTTCCTGACCAAAAAAATTTGGTCGCTGAAAGTATAGCTTTCAGCGACCAAAACAACATTAGTTGCCAAAAGTAAAGCTTTTTGGCGACTAAACAGCTTTAGTTGCCAAAAGTTTACAATTGGCGACTAAAACTAAGTTTGGTTGCTGATTATATGGGTTTTAGTGACTAAAAAATTTTTAGTAGCCCAAAGTAAAGCTTTTTGGCGACTAAAAAAATTTAGTAGCCAAAAGTCTACAATTGGCGACTAAAAATAAGTTTGGTCGCTGATTATATGGGTTTTACCGACTAAAAAAATTTTAGTAGCCAAAAGTAAAGCTTTTTGGTGCCAAAAAAAATTTTAGTAGCCAAAAGTCTACAATTGGCGATTAAAAAATAAGTTTAGTCGCCAAAAGTGGTCATTTTTAGCGCGGGAGAACTAAAATCTTAAGGCGGGAATAAAATTTTTTGGTGACCAAAATTTTGGTAGTTGAAAGTGCATCTTCGGCGACCAAATCCGATTTTGGTCGACAAAAATTAAGTTTTTTAGCAACTAAAAAACAATTAGTAGCCAAAAGTATAGAATTGGCGACTAAAAAATATTTTTAGTCACCAAAAGTGGTCTTTTTTTTTTATTTTGGTAGTAAATAGTTTATTTTACATAAATTATGTTCAATAAAATAATTATGTTTATTCATATACTTTTATATTAATATGGATGTATGCACTATATAAATAACATATGTTGCATATATAATCATGTGGTGCTATAGAGGTGTAGTGGGAAGAGTGTGGTGTATAAGGTTTATGGTGCGGAAGGTTGGCGGATCGAGTCTCCGCAAGAGTGGATCAAATTGTTCTACAACGAATTATCGTCATGAATGACACTTGATAACGTCACGAATAGTGCCTACCATGACATTAAAGTGTCACTGAAAGGTTTTAGTCTTGATGGTGTAATGACACTTACAAGTGTCACTAACTCTTTTTTTAATGGCGCTTGATAGTGCCACAAATAATATCTACCATGACATTAAAATGTCATTGAAAGTTTTCAGCCATGATGGTGCAGTGGCACTTGCAAGTATCTACCGTGGCACTCGTATCTACCGTGGCACCGATAGAAGTGGCACTTGTTCAAAATGTCACAAGACCAAAAAATGTCATTAGAAGAATAATTTTGTGGCACTTTCAAATGTCACTAAACTAAGAAAATGTTGTAGTGTGCACCCAAGCATTGGTGGTTTTGTGAGTCACTGTGGATGGAGCTCAGTGATGGAGGGAATGAAGTTTGGAAGTCCAATCATAGCCATACCAATGCATCTTGATCAACCTGTAAATGCTAGGTTGGTGGAGGAGATAGGGGTTGGCATGGAGGCTGTGAGGGACAAGAATAGGGTGCTTGATCGAAAAAATGTGGCCGAGGTGATTCAGAAAGTGGTGGTTGAAGATGGTGGGGAGGCGGTGAGGAGCAAAGCAAGGGAGTTGAGTGAAACCCTAACTATCAAAGGGGAGGAGGATATAGATGGGGTGGTGGAAGAGTTGGTGAGACTTTATAGCCAGAAAAAGAGACAAGAGTAATCAGTTGGTACTGTTAGACTTCAAATTTAGGTGTTTTTTTAGTTTTCAGTCAAGTTATATTAGTTTCCATAGTTAGTATTTAGTTTTTAGGTCAAGTAGTCACATATTTACACGCTATTCTCTAATTGAAAGAGCACATCATATGCGATATAAGTCAGAGTTGTTAATTTTTTTTTCTTCCCAGATGTGATTAGGCTTTAACGAAGAAAAAGGTGTCAAGAATTGTCAATTTTGTTTATCTTGCATGCCCAAATCTTTAATAAAAATTTGATCTTTTTGTTATTGATTTTGACTTTGTTTCATTTTATTTTTGTTTATTGGTTTGGTAAACAGATACTTCTGCCATAAAGATTGGGAATTATATAAACACATGTATATGAAATTTGGTATATAAAGTAAATCAATATACCAGGTACAAATTAATTTTCAACAACACAATTATTTTATTTTCACCCTCTCTGCAGTTTCATCAGCTTTTTCTATAACAACTTGTTAAATTCTAGGAAGATTTTATAATGCACAACGTATCATATGTCCTAATTAAACCTTTATTTTAATTTTTTTGACTTTTTAATTTTTTAATTAAATATTTTTTTTTCTTTTTAAATACACCCCTTAGTTGAATATAGAGTATAAATAGATAATTGATTTGAATTGAGACTAGAGATGGCCAAGGGACAAGTTTGTCCTTCTCCATATTTACCTTGCATCTTATCAGGGAGAGGACAAATAATATAATACATTATCAAATGGTGATTTATAATTAATAAAAATCAAAAGATGTAAGATGAAAAAGAAATTAATGAAAACGAATAGTAAGTGTAATATTTGTGTTTTAATTTTATCATATTAAAAAAACTAAATGATATATATTATATAAATATATTTAATAAATATAAATGGAGTTCAGAAAACCCAACATCGTCGAGCAGGGAAATGTAACATTATGACCTTTTTATAATTTATTTTCTTAAATTTTCTAATTATTTTATTTTTAACACAAAATTAATAGAAAGATGCTCAATTCGTTGGCTACTTTGTCTTTTGTCGTAGCCTTAATAGACGACGACGATACGGGAAAAAATGATTATTAAAAAGATAAAAATAAATTATGCTTTCTACTTTAATATTTTAGGCTAAACTACAGTCATTTTTCTTAAATGTTTTAAAAAATATAGGTAATTTTATAATTTTAATATAATTATATTGGTTTTTTTATAGTTTTAATTCATATAATAATTATGTTATTTTTTATCAATAATTTGTTAGTCGCATGAATAAAAAATAATATATTAATATATTTTCAATTAAAATATATATTTATCTTTATTTATTTTAATATATTTATCATGTATTAGTTTCAGTCGTTTGACATTATTAAAAAATGTCAACAAAATTATGTAAAACATATAAGGGCAATTGTATTATTTTTCAAATCTCAAAGACTGTTAAAATTTATTTTGGTCTTTACTTTTTTAATTCTAATCGTCAATCTCTTATACTTTTGTTCAATCGCAATATAACTCTTTCATTGATTTAATATTAAATTATTTAATGAAAATTGTCATATAACTCTCATATGATATCCTTTTCATAATAAAAACATAATTTATTTATTTTTCTTTTCTATTTCTCAATTATAACTCAATCATTTTTCCATAATCATTTTTTTCCACATTACTTATGACTATTGCCCTTCATTATGGTCGCCACCCACATCCCTTCACCACATGCTTTTTATTATTTGTCATTACATTTTTTTTTTGCCTAACAACTTTACTTTTTACTATTAACTAATGCCATTCATAGGTGGTGGACAAATGGCGAAACAGATTGAATAAAAAAAAGATGTAATTACAATATAAGAAAAAAGTTAAAGTTGATGGATATAACAAGATAAGAAATAAAAAGAAAATTGTATTTTTCACTAAAAATACCTTATATTAGGGTCACATGACAATTTCTACTAACTAATTAACAAAAGACTAAAATAAAAAGGACTAAAGTGAAGTGTAATTTACCGTATTGTGTTATCCATACTCCCCAAAATAGCTCCTTGTTAGAGCTTCCAGATTCCAATTGTGCGAAGTGAGAGAGAGAGAGAGGAGAGCATCAATAAGTCGACAACAAAAAAACATACAGAGAGCAAAGAGTGATGGTGGGGGAGATGTCAAAAGGACTAGTGGCGACTCAGACACGGAACCCAGTAGCTCAATTACAAGCCAAGTTCAAGGAATGGAATGAAGGGTTCAAAGCATGGTTGGCCAAGCAGTCGTTGCCAATGGAGGCCGCCGTCATCACCGCCACCAGCGCCGCCTAGGGCGCAGCCATAGGTGCTTTCATGGGCACCCTCACCAACGACGTCTCTTCTTCTTTCCCCACTCCTCCTCCTAATGCTGCCTCTATGAATCCCCAAGCCATGGCCTCTCTCCAGCAAGCCCAGGTTTTTTTTCCATCCTCACCCTTACCCTCCTAATTATTCATATATTTCTTATTTTTCATGCATACCTATATGTGTGTTATTCTATTGCTGGCTTCACAAATTAGGTTTTGTGCCAAATTAGGGCTTTTTTTTTTTTTTTTTTTTGGGGGGGGGGGGGTTTGATTCACTGTTAATCCCAGACTATTTTTTTGAATTGGATATATATCCGTATTTGTTTTCCCATGAGATTAGATGTACTATTTTTTAAATTCAATGTTTGGTTGGGCGTACTGAATAATAATAAATATTTAAAAGCCTATTTTACCCTTATAATTTAAAATTTATAATTTAACAACGCAAAAAAAAAAAATTAATTTATAAGGCCATAATTTTTAATTTATTATTCTTAATTAAATTAAATTTGTAATTAATATTTATATTTTTTATTTAATATATAATTTTAAATGAACAACACAAAAAATAATAATTTTATTTAATATATAAATTTAATTTTTTTTTAATTTAATTTATAAGGCCATAATTTTTAATTTAATTTATAATTTATATTTTTTATTTAATATATAATTTTAAATTAACAACACTAAAAAAATATTTATAAATGTTCAAAAAATTATTTTACCATTTTCCAATTATTTACTAAGTAATAGCATGAGGGTAAAATAGACATTTCACACATTAGTCTCATATGATACCAATCCTACAGAAATAATCACACCCCCTCCCTAGGATTGTTTAGTCCCTCATAAGAGGGATATAGAGTCCGGCGGATTAAAATTGCACCAAACGATGGACATCTCCCTCCATTGAATACGTAATCCGAATAATAAATAACCCCCCCCCCCCCCAAATCCCTTGAATCAAACACACCCTACAATGCTTGAAAACTTGAGTAAAAGCTTACTCAAAATTTTACTCATTTGAATAAAAATTTGAGTAAAGCCTTTATTTGGTATAAACCACTCCAGTGGACATATTCAGATTTAAGTAAAAGATTCAGTAAAAGAAAAAAAATTTAATAGATAATAATAGAGAAAAAAAAGTAACAAGGTAATCAAAGTTGATACCCATCCTCACTAGGAGGATTAACAAGCCAACGACGACAAGTTCCCAAGTTTGACTTCCCGCCCCATGTAAAAGATTCAGTAATTGGAGAGTGGTAAATTTGAGAGCCACTAAATAGCCTTGAAAATTTTGATTAAACATTTGATTTGGGTAAAATTTTGAGTAAAACTCAATTTGGTATAAGTTTGGGACAATGAGTGGAGGGTGCTTTGAGTGATTTTTACCCAAATTTAAATTTGATATAGGTTTGACTCCGGGATTGGAGATGCTAAGTGCTAGACTGATTTGCTGATTATATAATTTGGGGTCCTGTGCTTGTATCTGTTAAACTAGAGCAAACTTGGTTTTTGGCTGCTTGTTTTATGGGTCATGATAAGGATATTTCTATTTATCTGGTCATTTGCTGAAGAATCATTTAGGGCTTTGTTTGGTTTTATTTGGAATTGTATCTCATTTTGAATGTGGAATGGATTCTTCAATTAGTCGAATTGAGAATTTTCAGGTTTTCTAATCTAAGCATACATGCCTTTAATAAGTTGACATGTAGTGCAAACCTTTGGAAGTGGAATTAGGGCCTCTAGTTCTTATTCTAACATCTTGTTTTGGGCAACCCAAACTCAGCTTTTTGATGATGCAATTACTGTTTAATGTAGAAACTTACTTGATGTGTAATTAACAAATGGTTTATTTTGTTTATAGGCCCTAGCAAGGGGTCCCTTCGAACAAGCATACAATTTTGCTGTCATGACAGGTGTTAATGCCAGTATATCATGTGTCATGAAAAGAATAAGAGGGAAGGAGGATGTGCAGTCTAGGTAAGCTTATTTGAACCTTTTCTTTCCACCCTATTGTTTAGGATGTTTTTGGCTTACAGCTTATTCTTCAAAAGTTTTATGTAAAATAGTGGAAATAAAAACAATTGCAATCATCTATTTGCATATTGGTGGAAGATGTGGTTGGTTATTACTATTGATATTCAATGATTGATACTAGGAAAAATGTTTTGATTTTCAAAAAGAATACATGAGAATACCAAAAATATAAAAAATAAAAATAGATCTTTTTATAAAGAAGAATAATAGAAATTGTAATGGTCTGGTATCTAATAGATGAATTTTCTTGCAAATAATAGATACTGAAGTGCACTGCCAAATTTGTTTAATTTCATTATTGCAATATTTCATAACATATGGGCATTAATCTACCTCAATAATATTCACCCAAAAAACAATCTACCAAAAAAATAATTAACAGTTACCATATCCTTGATTGTCATAACATCATCAGTATTTGGCTCCTTAATATTTGGATATTAGTCATTGGGATTATTGCATTGCATTTTTTTTTTTTTTTTTTGTACTACGTGATGAAGGACATCTATATTTTTTTTGGGCTTAAAGCTTATTCTTTATGTTTTTGTAGTACGTGCCAACCATTTAAAAGGAGCAATTCTAATGTAAAATGGTAATTAAAAGTAGTCATCTATTTGTATAATGGTGGAAGATGTTGTTACTACTACTATTGAAATTTATTTATTGATTGTAGGTAAAAAGTTGTGTCACAAAGCAACTCTAACCCTTTTTGTTTCCCATGCAGATTCTTACCTGTAAATACAATATATAGCAGTGTCTCTTTCCTATAACTGATTATCAACCTTGGTTTTAAATAATAGTATTCGATCAGTTCATATCAAACAGTATTGGTCAAAATATTGATATTGCAATGTCAAAATCCCAATTTATTTAGAACCCTGCTACTAACCCATTCCTGGAAAAGAATAGGGCATTGGAATTTGGAACCATAACCCACTTTTCTCTACCCCAAAATGTTCACTATAACATCACAATGGATGTTCTTGATGTTCTTTCTTGTCAAATCATTCCCAACTAACTCATTTGCCTCTACATTCACTGTCACTAACAATTGCCCACAAATAATCTGGCCTGGAACACTTGCCAGTTCAGGGACACCGCAACTTTTGACAACAGGGTTCAAATTGGACTCTGGCCAAAGTATCAAAATTCCGGCATTTCCAGGGTGGTCAGGTCGAATATGGCCAAGGATAGGGTGCAAATTTGATGAGTCAGGGGTGGATATGTGCCAAACAAGGAATTGAGGTGGGAGGCTGGAGTGTGATGGCGTTGGAGCCGCACCACCTGCGTTTCTCTTTGAGATCACGATAGGCATCAGTGCCGATGAGAGAGACTTCTATGATGTCAGCATTGTGGATCGTTATAATCTTCCTCTCATTGCTTCCCCACCGGATGTGTTTCAGACCTCAACACAGGTAATTAATGATTTTTTATTTTTTATTTTTTCGTAAAAAAGTAGGATTTGGTGATTAGAGCGTGAAAACTCTTCCTGGGCGTGACAATAAGAGCTCTTATATACTGGAAGTCGGACAAAAGTGGCCTAGATGGGCCTGAAAACATAGGATTCGCTGGGGATATATGCAAGTGCTTCCTAAATAGAGGCCAAGTCAAAGTCTGATCCCAATCCCATGGTTAGATTGGCCTAGATGGGCCTGAAAACGTAGGATTGTTGGGGATATATGCAAGTGCTCCCTACATAGAGGCTAAGTCAAAGTCTGATCCCAATCCCATGGTTAGATTAATTATTCAATCTCCTTGGCACACTATGTTGACGGTGTGCCTATCCAATAGTAAGGATATAACTTTGCATGACCACACGCAAAAAAAAGTGGGGTGGGGGGGGGGGGGGGGGGGGGAATCACAAAACATTGTCTAGGCACAACTATGTAGTGTCATGAGAAGATTGAATAATTTATGCTACCAAGATTATAGTGGCAAGGAGCAACGCCTCAGGCTTAATGGGCATGAATCTTATGCTTCAAACAACTATGTATAGACTTTCGACCTCCTGTCCTCCAAACCACTTGACCACCATCCTCAAATGTGTTACAAATTGTGAAGCACTTAATTAGGATCGGTGGGACACAAAAATAGAAAAGAATAAAAAATATAAATTGTAAATCACACACATACTACAATGCAATAAAGGGTTACATTTGCAGTCACTATGATTCATGGTTGTCTTCTTGATGATGCTCAAGTAGTACTGTCGTAAATGAAAACTTTGCAAGTTGCCCAAAAGAGCTTCAGGTGGTTGATAGGGACAATGGTGGAGTGGGAGTGGTTGGATACAGGAGTGCATGTGAGGCATTTGAGCTAGACCAATATTGCTGCAATGGAGAGTTTGCTAACCCAACTACTTGCAGACCCTCTTTTTATTCCACCATTTTCTAGACTGCTTGTCTGAGAGCTTAGGCCCCGTTTGTTTTGGGGTTTAGGGGGAGGAATGGGATTAGGATAGTTGTGGGTCCCATTTAATGTGTTGTTTGCTTACAGAGTTCAGGAAGGGACTCATAAGCCGAAGGGCTTGAGATAGGCCTTGCAGATGGGATTCACAGTCTGCCCCAAAACTTGGTATTGAAAATTAGTCTGTTGGTATTAGGAGAGTGATTTACTTGTTCACCCATCGTTGCCCTAGCCCTAGCTCATCTTTGGAAGCAGCAGCAGAAGGGAGAGACAAGAGAAGCTCTTCTTCTTCTTCTTCTTCAAATTTTCGATCTCAAGTACAGCAAGCTCTCTCTCATCTTCAAATTCAGCTGAGCATCTGCTCCGTTGGTAATTTTTTTTTTGTTAATCCCGCTATCACATTCCCTACCCCAAATTATACCCTATTTTTTTTGTGGTTTATGATTTGAAAATGGGTTTCTTTTTTTTCATTATTTTTGGATTTATCATCTGCTACCTGATTCATTTTTTTGGGTTTGTGAATGGGTTTTGATGTATGAGATTCTCTACCCCAAATTATACCCTATTTTTTTTGTGGTTTATAATTTATAAATGGGTTTATTTTTTTTCATTATTTTTGGGTTTATCATATGTGATTTGATTAATTTTTAAATGTTGCTTCATCATCTGTGAATGGGTTTTCATTATTTGATTATTTTTTGGTTTATCTGTTGATTCATCATCTGTGAATGGGTTTTCATTATTTTTTTTCCTTCTATTCTAAATGTTGGTGCTTTATTTTTTCCTGCTTTATCTGCCATGGTTTATCTGTTGATTAATTTTTTTCCCTTCTATCCCAAAAATACATGCAAAAACGGGGCCTGTTTCAGGAGATGTAAAGGGAACTGTTTTGTGATAAGAAGTTTAGGGTTTTTTTTTTTTTTTCCTCCACAGTTACATGCCTAATGGATAAATGGAATGGAGACATAGATATAAGTTGGTTTATAAGTTGCTTCTCCATGTTTTTTTTTTTCTCCACTGTTAGAAAAAGGGTTTCCAATATAAGTTGGTTTATTTTCTTGTTAGTGAACATGAAAGCAGGGGCTCCAATCTGGATTGAGGAGGATATGATGGGGACTTTTTTTGGAGGATATGGTGATGTTTCTTTATCACAAATTTGGATTTGGAGAGAAGAGGCAATAGTTAGATGTCAAATTAAATAGATTGCAAGATAGAAGAAATCAGTTTTGTTGAGAACCATTGGGCATTGTGGCTTAAAGATGGCATTTGAAAATGTACAATTTTTTATTGATTTACTTTTTTTGTAAGTGGAAAATTTTAGATGGAAGCAACCTTTTATTTCTACTTAAGTTGGGTTCAACTCTGATTGTTTGTTGTCATAGCTATTTTTGGAGCTGATTTCATTATTTCCTGTTTTTTAGTCAATGATTTTGTTGTGACCAAACTCACATTTGGTGATACAAGCATCAATAGAACCTCTAGCCATCTCAATGATGCTTGTAAAAGTAGCACTAGAAATGTCCATATTTATTCTTAGATTTCGTTGATTTTGGGCTGTTGGACCTCCCTAGGGCACCAATTAAATGTTCTAAGATGCCCTTGATTATGATCTTTTTTGGGTTCCCCTCAATTGCACGAAAAGATTCAAATCAACTCCTTACGATCCATGTTTCCAAGGTGTGATTATAAGTTTTATATTGGATGCTAGCCTACCACAACCCTACACATTTCTTTCGGATTGAGACTGGCTCTCAAGCACAGAGAATGTACTTTTTAACATATTGGAGACTTCGACTATTTTTTATATGCATTTAACTATATCATCTAAATTGGTTTGTGTTTCTATTAAGGTTGTCAATCACATGGCAATACAACTGTTAGTCAGGTTTCACTTGCACCGAAGAGGACTTGATTAGTCGATTTGCTTCTTGTGGACGAGGAGACACATTTTATCTAGCAACTTTATGCTATACTCTTTTGATTGAATGTTTAGGATGTTTGTTCAACGAATATAGGTAGAGCATTAACTTTCAAAGACCAATGGAATCATCTGTTGGTTGTTTTGGATATCTCCTTTGAGATGATATTTTCGGTTACATGTTTTCCAAACATAAATAATAACTGTTAAATTATTTCCAGAAGATTTGTGGTTTTGTCTTTTGTTAGGAAGTCATTAAAACTTGAAATTGATCCAAGATTCCAAGTTCTCAGAGAAAGATATGATTTGGGATCTTATCTGAAAGTTGTATGTTATTGTATATCTTAGAATCTGCCCTATCTGGTATATCATAGAATCTTAAATAACTTGACTTGAAATAATTATTCAGCTGTATGTTATTATTTAGGTAGAGCATTGTTACAAATTACTTGACTTGAAATAATTATTCAGTATTTTCTTCATGTGGATATCTGCTGGTGCATGGTTTTCTGTGTATATTTGAATATACCCACTATTTGCCATTGTGAAGTGTCTTTTTGTTATTTAATTTTAATCACAAAATGATTGATATGAACAGATGTTAAATTTATTTATCTATTAGTTGTTTTACTTTTTGTGCTAACTTTAGCCGCTTATTATTTATTCATTTTTTGTAGATGGATAATAATTATGCCACTAAGAAAAGGAGAAAGGACCTTATGGAGGAATTTGTAGCCCTCCAACATGTTGTTTCATCCATTAATTATGCATGTGCTATGTATATAGTGATTTTACATGCTGCATTTAAGAAGAAAGAAATTAGGTTGCTACTACCTAGGTCACCTCACCCCTATGGAAAACAAATTGACCATTTGAATAGATTGGTCAAAGATAGTGACATAAATTGTCATGACCAACTTCAGATGAATAGGCGTACTTTCATGCTTTTATGTGGGTTGGTGCAAAGTGTTGGATTGTCTGATTCAAAATATGTTGTCTTAGAGGAGCAAGTAGCAATGTTTTTGAATGTGCTTGCACATCATACTAAGAACCGCAGAATTTAATTTAATTTCATGCGGAGTAGTCAAACAGTTAGTAAGCACTTCAATAATGTTGTCAAGGTTATGTTGCGCCCTGTTAGAATTTCCCATCTTTACCTTCACACACTCCACTTCACCTACCTCCACTTCACCACACACTCCACTTCACCTAACCCACTATCACCTCCACTACACCTACTACCACATTTTCTTCTATATATAGATTGTATAGGAATTGTAATTAATCAATCTTGTAATCTATCAATCAAATATCAATCAATAATACATCATTATTTTACATGGTATCAGAGCGATAAGATTTAGGCATATACTCCTTTCTTTCCGGCGGGCAGCCGGCCGGCAACCTTGCCTTCGCTGCCCGCGGGAGTTTTTCAACATCACCAAACCAAACACCAGAAACCCTATTCTTTATCACTTTCTCTCTCTACAATAGCACGTACCAAGCAAACTGCCCGAAAATCCACCGGCGGCAAGGCACCCAGGAAGCAACTGGCGACCAAAGCTGCCCGGAAGTCAGCTCCGGCGACCGGAGGAGTGAAGAAGCCCCACAGGTTCCGGTATGCTTCTTGACGAAGTTCTCGTCGGCGAACTTTGATCCGTAGATGGATTCGCCTCCTGTGCCATTTCCGGCGGTGAAATCGCCTCCTTGGCACATGAATCCAGGAATCACGCGATGAAACGACGAGCCCTTGTAGTGCAAAGGCTTGCCGCTCTTTCCAACTCCTTTCTCGCCGGTGCAAAGTGCACGGAAGTTCTCCGCCGTGCGGGGAGTGGTGTCGGCGTAGAGCTCCATTACGATCCTCCCGGCCGGTTGACCTCCGACGGCCATATCGAAGAACACCTTGGGGTTTGCCATTCTCTCAGAGCACTGAGCTTCTGATCCGAAAGCTCCCATTTCAGAGGCTGGTCAGAGAGATCGCTCTGGTTTTTTCTTTCTTCTCCTGTTTGGGTTTCTGCTAAAATGACTGTCTTCTTAGTTTCAATTTCTCTCTCTCTCACAGTATCCCTCTCTTTCCTTTCTTTTTATTTTAATCTTCCCATTCCCTTTTCTCCTTATTATTCTATCCTCTTTTCCATTCTCCATCCAAAACCATTATCACACATCCACTGCCCATATCCCCCACTTTCTTTATACCCATCTTTTCTTTTATTTTATTATATATATATATATTAAAATAATCAATCATAACATCAAACCCCTCTGCTGGTTCCACCCATGTGAGTTTGTCCTCTCTTATTATTATTATTATTATTATTATTATTATTAAAAAAAAAAAAAAAAAAAAAAAAAAAAAAAAAACAAACAAACAAACAAACAGGCAGACGACGAACTTGCACAATAGACTCATTTTATTCATATCAGGATCAACTCCGATCACCATTTTACACAAAAAAAAAAAAAAAAAAAAACACAAAAAAAAAAAAACACAAAAACAACAACAACCTCATCCACAGGCGGAATTTTTTCTCCTCTACTCTACTGCAGGTCTCTTCTTTTTGCCTCCGTCCTGGGCAGCCCTTGCCGGTGTTGTCTCCATATTTCCCACTCCACTGGGCATGATCACTACTCCCTGCTCCTCCACTGCAGCATATGGCGGCCCTCCAAATCGGAACATCACGGTGGCCTTCCGCTTCAGTTCCTTATTTTCTGCCTTTAGCACACTGATCTCTGCTCGCGCATCCTTATACATGCGTTGGAGCAGAGCCAGCTGGGAATTTAAATGCTGCACCTCATTTGTCCTACTCTGCAGCCGGTTCGACAAATTTGTGACCGCCGTCATGGTTTCCACGCATGACTTCAGAGTATACTGATTAGCCTCAATATCAGTTTGCACCGCCATTTTTTGCTCCACCGACCGCATCGGAAAGTTCAATGGAGCAAAACCAGAGGTGTTTGGTTGAGGTTCACTGGCCACCGCACCAGTTATTTCTCTTGTGGGCTCGTTCAGTTCTGGAAAGAGCGTGAGCAGGTTCTGGGTAGCTGGACGGGAAAAAGAGGCCATGTTTTTGGGTTGCTAAGTGTTTCAGCGAAATAGCAATTTCAGACTGGTAATGTTCGGAAGGGTTGGTGACAGAATGGCAACAAAGTGTTCCACAGTTTCTCTCTCCGCAGAGGCAGAGTTTTTTTCAGCGAAGGGTTGGTTTCAAAGGTTTCAGAATGGTATGCCTCAGCCTCAGCCTTCGTCTTGGTTAAATAGCCGAGGCAGCCACGCGTATCGCGCGCCTCTTGCCGCCCGACAAACTGGCACGCCTTTTCATGGCACATCTTTTGACAAAGTGGACACGCCTTTTGATGGCACGCCTTTTGATGAATTGGGCACGCCTTTTTGATGGCACGCCTTTTGACAAAATTGGGCACACCTTTTGAGGGTGCAACTTTTTAAGGGTCCGACAAGACTCTGTAAACTGTCCCGACATTGATTCCGGTTAGCTCCTTTATGGGTCCGACAAGACTCTGTAAACTGTCCCGACATTGATTCCGGTTAGCTCCTTTTAAGGGTCCGACAAGACTCTGTAAACTGTCCCGACATTGATTCCGGTTAGCTCCTTTATGGGTCCGACAAGACTCTGTAAACTGTCCCGACATTGATTCCGGTTAGCTCCTTCATGGGTCCGACAAGACTCTGTAAACTGTCCCGACATTGATTTCGGTTAGTTTCTACAAGGGTCCAACAAGACTCCGTAAACTGTCACAACTACTGTCACAACAGTGTCTTCTACACCGGTCCGACATGACCCCAATAAACTGTCTTCTACAGCGGTCCGACATGACCCCGTAAACTGTCTTCTACAACGGTCCGACATGACCCCATAAACTGTCTTCTACATCGGTCTGACACCACCATACAGTGTCCTCTACAACGTTATGACACCCCATACAGTGTCTTCACCAACGGTCTGACACGACCATACAGTGTCTCCTATCCTTTTTTATTTTTATGTATTTTCTTGTTTTGTTACTCTCTCCAAACTCAAGTTGGTTAGTTTCTCTCCTCCTTGAGTTTGCGGGGGGCTGTTAGAATTTACCATCTTTACCTTCACACACTCCACTTCACCTACCTCCACTTCACCACACACTCCACTTCACCTAACCCACTATCACCTCCACTACACCTACTACCACATTTTCTTCTATATATAGATTGTATAGGAATTGTAATTAATCAATCTTGTAATCTATCAATCAAATATCAATCAATAATACATCATTATTTTACACGCCCCTATGGTCTCCTCCTTAAGAAGCCTGAACCAATAACTGCTAATTGTACAGATGATAGGTGGAGTTGTTTTCAAGTACAATATATTTACAACTTGGCTTAATTAGCGAATTATATTTTTGTATTGCCTATATTAATTTTATAATATTGTTTTATTTTTGGAATTATCTTGGTGCTTTAGATGGAACCTATGTTAAGGTTCTTGCCCCTGCAATAGATAAACCAAGATATAGAACGAGAAAGGGAGAAATTGCCACAAATGTATTGGGTGTGTGCTCACAAGACATGCAATTCATATATGTCTTGCCTGGATGGGAAGGATCTGCTTCTGACTCTAGGGTAGTTAGAGATGTTGTCAGTAGAGCCAATGAGCTGAAAGTGCCTACTGGTATGATAATTATATAAGTTATATATATAAGTACACTATATCTATATTAAACAATTATTTTTGTACATACATAGTGAAACCATTTTACATAATTACAGGTCACTACTATCTCATAGATGCGGGTTACACAAATGGGAAGGGTTTTCTTGCACCATATAGAGGATAACGTTACCATCTATCGACATGAAGAGAAGGGGGTGCCCCAACAACTCCACAAGAGTTTTTTAACATGAGGCACTCTTCTGCTCGTAATGTCATTGAGAGGTGTTTTGGCCAACTTAAAATGAGGTGGGCAATATTGAGGATATATTCTTACTTTCCAATTAAGACTCAATTTCGTATTATCACTACATGTTGCCTTCTTCACAATCTCATACAACGTGAAATGCCTATGGATCTCGCTGATGATGAGAATGAGGAAATGAATCCTCCTCCTCCTCCGGCTACTGAATTAGGAGATGAAATGATTGACGTTGTTGAAGCATCCGATCAATGGAGTGAATGGAGAACAGCCTTGGCAACCCAAATGTTTAATGAATGGCAAGCAAGTAAAGGCCAATAAATTTGTGTTGTATGACGATTTTTATTTAATAGTGAGAGTTTATAATGACATGTAATTCAAACCATATTTGTTTAGTTTTTGTGTGGTATTTGTAAGAAATATTGTGTAAGTTGATTTGTTATTTATGATTGACATGTGTGTTATGATTTAAACTCATGATATACATATATATATATATATATATATATAAGTATGGATGACACAGGTACCACTAGCTCTCGTAAAAAGCGGAAACCTCGAAAGTTTTGGAATAACCGTGAGGAAGTCTTCCTCATTACAACCATGAAGGATGTAACCGCAAGTAATCCTAAGTGGAAGCTTGATAATAATCAATTTAGGGCAGGCTTCTACAATGAATGTAAAAAGAAGATCTTAAGTGCATTTCCTGGAACTGATCTTCGAGCCACTCCTCACATCAACTCAAAGATTAAGTTGTGCAGGAAACAATATAACACTCTTCAAGATATGTTAAAGATAAGTGGTTTTGGTTGGGATGATGAACAAAAGATGGCGCTAGTTGATAGTGACGACGTATGGCTGAACTATGTCAGGGTATATCTCATTTTTGTTATTGTTGTTTGCATTATTCTTTACTTATAAATCAATCTGTTATTTTTAGTAATTGGATAATCACTTGTGTAGAGGGTGCCGGATGCAAAAGGGATGCGAAATAGGCCATTCCCGTTCTATGAAGATTGGCTTATTCTATTTGGGAAGGATAGGGCGACTGGTGAACTAGCTGAGGATCCTGCTGATGCAGTTGCAGCCATGGAAAAGGAAGATGCGAATGCAACTACAGAAGAAGGAGAACAGTCTCCTGTTGAACAGTTTAGTATGAACATGAGTGATATAGACTACTCAATGTCTACTTCAAGTAATATTTCCAACCGTGCTGACTCTACTAAAACTAGAAAAAAAGTGGCTCGACATACTGAGAGGATTCCCACTGAACTATCTGAGATGGCAAAAAATCTTGGATCATTCATTGAGAATACTAATACTACGATGGTGGAGATTGCTCATAGGATAGGACATTCACATGACCTATCCCAACAAAGGAGGTTGGTTAATGAAAAACTTCTGAAGTTGCCAATGAGTACTACCCAAAGGTTGATGGCAGCATCTATGATAGTGAAAGATGAAGACAAAGTTGACTTGTTTTTCAGTTTAGATGAGAATGACAAGATAGAGTGGGTTTCTTTGTTATTGGAAGGTCATATTTGAATATGGTATCTATTTTATAATGGTCTTTTTGTTTGCCACTTGACTTCGGTAATATATTATGTGATATACATAAATATTATAGGTTAGGTATTATCTTGGATGCACATGGTGCATAATTTTGTATGGAAATCATGAATATGTAGACTTGCCCTTTCATGGTGGATTTCCATGGTATGTTTTCATGGTTGGAACTTTTCTTTCATGTATGAATATATGGTTAAACCATTTGGGCTGTTTTTTCCATTAGTGTTGTTCAGAATTTTGTTGGGTATGGTCTTGTTTGGCTCATTGTCACTCACAGATTGCCTACTTTGCCTTTTTGGGTGGTCAGTTCTCTATCTCTCTCTCTCTCTCTCTCTCTCTTGGCAGATAAATACAAATGGTGATTGTGGCATAGATGCTTGAGATATATATATATATATATTGACTTTTAGTTGGGTTCTGTTTCTTATGCCCTTCTATTTTCTTTTACTTTCAATTGTTGTTGATGAAATGCAAATTAACTTGATGACTACATATGTGAACTTGGGTCCCTTTGCTTTCAATTTTCCTTGGCATTTTGGGATTCATTTGCTCGTACTGTGTTCGGGTTGTTGCGATTTTGATGAATTAGATGCATGAAAGGAAATTGTGATTCATATTGTTGCGATTTTGATGAATTAGATGCATGAATGGAAATTGTGATTCATACTTAGATTGGGGATTTTTAGTTTCAAGTTGGGTATTTTGGTTTGGTGACATGATTTCTAATTTGAGAACTGAATTTGAGAAACAAACAAGTTAAAAAAATGACAGGATTAGGATTAGATTTTTGCCACCATAGTTAGTCTCTTGATACAGTTTGCATTGATAGACCCATAATTTATGGTCGATTGACCGAATGAGAATCACAGGTCCATAGTTTCTTCAAATTGGCTCTATGTTTTCTCTTCCATCCAATATATTGAAATTTGAAAGTTTTTGAGGCAGACTTTTGTAATATGAAATATATATTCTCTCTCTCTCTCTCTCTCTCTCTCTCTCTCTCTCTCTCTCTCATCATTATATTGAAAAGTGGTCTGGTTCTTCAGTTGTTCTCTTTTCTTTCTTTTCGCAGCAGGGTTGTCTTCTGCAGGCTCTGATCGTCTATGATCCGTTTGGTTGATGAAGACTTAACAAATTAAATTATTAATCTCATCTTCTAAAGTAATTTGGTTTTCAAAAATTAAAAGAACAATAATAAACTCAAATTTGCCTGATTGATGTACTAGACTTAGTTGCATAGAGATTGTGCATGGATCAGATATCACTAGTTTCAAATTGCAATTCCTTCAAATTATTTTTATTATTTATTTATTTTCTTGGGCAACCAAGGAAGGCAGTAGAAACTCTGTGGTAAGTATCCAGCACTTCCTATTTTTTGTATTTATTGATCTAGCATGGATCACTTATCAGATTTCCCTCATCTTTTCCTTTTATTTTCCAAATTCTTACCCAAATTGATGATCCAAACACTGACTTAGTGTCATTTTATGTTCTGCCAATATGAGGATTGTTTTTATATTATAGATCTTTGTCATTAATTTTGTCTAGCTTGGTAAAGTGAAAAGTGTAATTCATATTACAGCTCTAGATTGATGGAATGCAGAAAGATATAGAGAGGTGAAATGAATCTAAATGTGGCAAGATATAGAGACGTGAAGGCTTCAATAGGTTTATTAAGATTTTCTAAACTCATCCATTAACTGAAGCTACGGAGGTCACCATGGTGTACTCAAGCTTCACTGTGCAATAGTTGGTTTATCGATTTTTTTATTTCATAATGTCAAAGTCATCACATTCAAGATTTAAAATTAGTCTAAAGATATCAGATGAATACTATTTTGGTTTTGATGCATTGGACTTGCAAAAACAAATTTGGCAAGATATACATTCTGCACAAGCAGTGACATTGAATAATATAGCTCATGTAATATTAAACATAAATAATTGAGTAAAATTTTATTGATAGTTGGATTCTTTAATATTTACAAAAAAAAAAAAAAGAAAAAAAAAAGAATAACATTGAATAAAAATTTATTGGTCGTTGGATTCAATAATATTAAAAAAAAAAAAAAAAGAATAACATTGACAAAAAAAAAAATTTGATAGTTAGATTCTTTAATATTTAAAAAAAAATTTAAAAAAAAATAGAAGAATAACATTGAGTAAAAATTTATTTATTCTTTAGTTCGTATAAGTCCAAATTTGATAATAATGCAAAGGGTATTTGTGAAATTTCACATGGTTAATCTCATTCCTATCTCTCAAAACAAACATGAATTATTATTAGTCTATTAGTTATCAAACAAATACAATTTTTCGTAATCTCCTCACTAACAGTTCCCTCACTAACAATCCCCTTCATCCTACCTCTGAAAACAAATGGGGCCTTATAGCTATGCATTTGATGATAGTACCAACACTTTCACTTGCAAGGCTTCCAATTATGCCATCATCTTTTGCCCCAATCTTGCTTCTGGGTACGTAAATCTTCAGTTTTTTTAAAAAAATGTTTGAAATTTGAACCTATCTTATAAATTTAAACTTGGTGGGGGTGCACTACAATGAATTTGATCCACTAATAATATTATAATAACCACATTTATGCATTATCATATGATATGTTTTTACTGTGTAGGTGAAATATAGTGGTGTGCCCTGTTAAACTAATGTAATAGTAAATATAATTTGATACATAAACACTATCATTATAATATTATTATTGATCCACACATTTCAAATTCTAAATGAGTATTTTTTTATTTATTTTTTTTGAGTTAATTGCTACTTCAAAAGTTATATCAACCATTGCACTTTCTAAATTTTTTTTCCTTCCTGATAGGGAAAAATTTAACTTGGCATGAATGCAGGAAGAAGAGATCAAATAGGGCAATGCCAATACCAGCTCCACCAATGGTCCAATTTCAACACACTATTAATAGAGAGATCTCAGACACGGTTTCTTCCTCAAACATTCTTTGGCCCATTCCATTAATGTCAATAATCATTATAATACTCCTCTCCTTGAATTTGTTCTAACAAAAATAATGTCATATAAACAGAATTTGTATATAAAAATTTCATCCAGTATGATATGTCACTTTTATATTTATACTCATTTGTAGGTTAAAATGTCTATCATGGTTAATAATTATAAGGTCATGTTTGATTCACAATGCTAATAGTGAGGTATTAATAATCCTATCAAATTAATGTGGTATTAACTATCCCACCCCTACCCCATTACTAATAATCCTACAAATTTGTTAGATTAATTATCCATTGGATTAATAGTCCTAAACCAAAATGTCAAAACAAACATAGGATGATTGGGCCCACGGATTAATAATCCTAATCCCATGCTTTAATCCTTCCAATCAAACATGCCATAAGAGTACTATTATCACATTATTTTGGTCTTAAATTCTATTTGTATATCATTTTTCTCAACTAAAACATGTATTTTCTCAGTGCATTATTCCAAGATTCTTTTCTTTAATGCTGTAACCAAAAAAAAAATATATATTGAATTTTTAATTTTGTTTCCAACAATAAGAATCTCACTCTCTTAACAATTGAGGATTATACAGTAACATTAAAAACCCGTAAAACGTCCACGCTAGATTTACCCATGTGATAACGTGGATCTTATTATCTTTTAAATAGATTAATAAATGATATGCAACAGTGTAGTTGGTCGGTCAATATGGTGAGTGTTTGGAAAGTTATTATTTTAGTAGGTTATTTTAGTTTTTGGCTATTTTAGTTAGCTAAATTGTGTTTAGGAAAATCATTGAATTTTTTTATAGTTTGATGTGATATTTGTGAAAGAAAAAATAAAATGATTATGAATTTGATGTGACATTTTATCTTATTAACTGTTTTATCTTTTTGTAAGTTTTAACCCAAAAAAAAAAAAAAAAACTAAAATCTAACTTCTTTTCTTTTTTTTTTTTGTTACAGGAAAATCTTCCCTACCCTCCCGCAGGTCCAAGGCAGCGCCCCTTATAGAGATCACTAGGGTATCCTGTTAGCCGTTCCGAGCGAGGAGACTATAACCTGAGAACTTACCCCGACCTCCCAAGACAAGTTCTGCTTAAGTCAGGACTCGCACAGCGGGGGAGCATTGAACCCACACCAAGTGCTGATTAGATAACTTGAGATCCAACTTCCTAACCAACTGTACTTCACCTAGAAAATTGGCCCAAAAGGAAAGAAAGTGAACTCATGACCTTGGGGCTTAAATCCCAAGTCTTAACCACAATGCCACCCACCCTTGAGTTACTAAAATCTAACTTACCAAACACTCCATGGTCATTCTCTTCTGACATACTTTTTAGAATAATGCTTGGGACCTCCTTTTGGAGGTCACCCCCTCACCCCCTTTGTCACGTGGCGGGTGGTGATTGAAGGAGCAGGAAAAAAAGAAAAAGAAAAAGAAAAAGTAACCAATGAGAGAGAGAGGGGGTCAAAGGGGGTGGGGGGAAAAGGGGGAATGAATCATTGTTGTACTTTTTATAGGCGCTTTTTTCCCTTTTAGGCCTAAAGGAGGAGATAGGGGATTGGGTTTTTGATCTTGGGCCTAAACTTCGGGCCTATTCCAGTCAACCCAACTTTATGATTTTTGCTCTCCTATAGCTCCAGATACCTTAACAAATTTGTTGAGATAGTTCATTGGCTATTTAATAATTTAAACATTTTTTTTTTTTTTGATAAATTTAGCTCCACTTTTGACTTTTTCTTTTTTGGGTACTATTCATTGAAAGAATAGATAGTAAAAGATTTTTTTAAATAAAATAGAGTTAGAATGGAAGTTTGTAATAGAAGGATAGTGTATTTAAAGAGATAGTTGTATAAAAAATATAAAAAAAATAATAATTATAATTTAACAAAAAATTTGTTGAGTTTTATTTTTTGTATAAAGGATGCCAATTATCCAACCAATTTATGCCTAATCAAAGACAGACCCAGGTCTCTTATAACTTAGAAATCTTTTTGACATAGTCCAAGAATCAACCTTTTTTTTTACTTCTTGGCCAAAGGTGTTCGAGCATAGTTGCTTTGTTCCAGTCCTCTCTTTAATGTTGTATTTGGTTGAAAAATTTTGGGACAGATTTGAAAAGGAAAAGAAAAAATGTGTGTGAAATTAAATATATTTTATTCACATTTCACTTAATTTTTTCTTTTCCCTTTCCAAATCTCTCCTCAAATCTTCCAACCAAACACAACGTAAGAGTTTTAAACCCCAAAACCCATTCCATTTTTGGAGCAAATACATCCCCACTACACATTCCACCCTTCCTTGCTGCAACAAATGAGGATACCATGGAAACAGATTGGAATCTATTAAAAGCATCTTTAACAATTTTTTTAAAAGAATGCAGTTGATTATTATAACTATTCTTATTTTGTTTAATTTGTTCTAACAGATTAGTTAATACAATAATTATTTTAATATTAAGATAGACTCTTTAAATAGTTTGTTTAGATGAATTGGTAAAATAGAGAGTTTTGTTAAAATATATGAAATAAAAAAAAAATGGCTAGATAAACAAAGTGTACTTTTTTCTTTTCTTTTTTTTAAATATTTTAGCTAGCTAAAAATAAAAAGTAGTTTTGAAGTTTCACCTAGCTCAATTTGTAGGAAGTGGATTTGAATAGAATTTCAAAATCCACTTTGGGTAGCAGCAAAAGAATGATGCCGATCGATGTGGTATACTTGAGGCGATTTCATTAATACTAAACTCTAAAAGACTGATGCCAATCGACGTGCGCCATAGCCACTCCACGAACCATTAATATTCGGCTTTTTGGAGTTCATCCATTGGCTGGGGTAAGGGCAGATTTATTAATCTGATCGGCCAAGCATCTAAGCCCGATGCCGATCGATCTGTGCCACAGCCACTCCATGAACCATTAGTTTTCGCCTTTTTGCAGTTCATGCATTGGCTGGGGCAAGGGCAGATTTATTAATCTGACGGCCAAGCATCTAAGCCCGATGTCGATCAATCTGTGCCACAGCCATTCCATGAACCATTAGTTTTCGGCTTTTTGGAGTTCATGCATTGGCTGGGGTAAGGGCAGATTTATTAATCTGATCGGCCAAGCATCTAAGCCCGATGCCGATCGATCTGTGCCACAGCCACTCCATGAACCATTAGTTTTCGGCTTTTTGCAGTTCATGCATTGGCTGGGGCAAGAGCGGATTTATTAATCTGATCGGCCAAGCATCTAAGCCTGATGCCGATCGATCTGTGCCACAGTCACTCCATGAGCTATTAGTTTTCAGCTTTTTGCAATTCATGCATTGGCTGGGACAAGGGCAGATTTATTAATCTGATCGGCCAAGCATCTAAGCCCGATGCCGATCGATCTGTGCTTCAGCCACTCCATGAACCATTAGTTTTTGTCTTTTTGCAGTTCATGCATTGGCTGGGACAAGGGCAAATTTAGTAATTTGATCAGCTATTCAACGAGGATAAATTAAATTGCCTAGTTATCTAATCGGCAAGTATACATAAACGTTTTATCCAAAATAGCAAAAAACAATACCATTCATACCATTCATCAATAGCAAAATTAAGTACAAATAATAGCAAAGTACAAGAAAAATTTTCATTAGTAAATTGGGTACGAATTGTAGCCATTTTACATATGAAAATACCTAACAAAAAACTTAAACTATAGCAATACATAGAAACTACTAAAGCAAAAAGCTGTAACAAAAAGTGTCGCCCTAATTAATTCTCGGAGTCAGACTCCAGCGGCTCAATATCCACTTGCTCGTATGGAATCGGTATAGCCAATGTCACATCAACAGCAGCAAGGGCTTTGTGCCAACCGTGTTTGAATCCCCGATTTTCAAATTTGGGGACTTCTTCCACATAGAGCAGCGCTTTGCCCGGCCTCGTACGCTTTGGAAGCCTTGGAGTCAGCTTCTTCCTTTGCCTTCTTCAATTCTTCCAATTCAGCCTCCAGTTTGGATATCGCCTCTTGGGCTAACTTGAACGCGTCTTCACTCGCATCTGCCCTCTTCTCGGCGGCCAATCTCAACTGGTCCGCATTTCGCGCCCTCTCCATCTCGGCCTCGACCCTCGCGGCTTCCATTTTTGCCCTCGCCGCTTCAAAATCGGTCATGATCCTCTGGCCCTCTACCTCCAATTGTAAACATCCGAGTCGTTCGACGGCGTCATGCTGGCGACGGCCTATCTCGGCTATTCTTCCAACCGTTTGCAAAACAAGAAATTAAAACCAAAACAATATTTGCATAAAAGGGAAAGACAAGGTCAAGGTATATACTAGGAGAGCCAATTGAGCGGCTAGCGCTATTGCCAGCAGATCCGGCTCTACCCAAAAAGTCGCCTTGTCAGCCGGCAATGAGACGGACGTAGCCATGCTGAGTGCGACGGCTGGGTCTTTAATTGCTGAAACATCAGAGGAGATCGGCGTGTTTTTTTATCTTCAGTTGAATGACAAAAGGCACAACCACATCTGATTCCTCTAAACGAAGCTGTTTGTTGGCACGATTTTCTTTTGAGCCAGCCTCGACCTCGGCAGGATGCTTCTCTGCCCTTTGCTCAGCCTCTTGATCGGCCTGCACAACCACCTCAGACTCGGCACTTCAGTTTTTTGCCGTTCTCTCCTCAATAATAGGCAAGGAGGGCTGAGATTCAGCAACAGGCAGGAAGGGCTGAGATTCGGCGGCAGGTGGCACTTCAGATCGAATGGCCTCTACTCTTTGCCTCGCAGCCATCCTTTCCGCGTTTTTCTTTTTAGCAAGTTGTGTTAGGTTTAACCCAGACATGTCTTTGGGGTATGCGCCGGGAAGGTCCTCTAAACCGTTAAAAACGTCGTCAAATGGAAGGTCCCCTTGGTCTGAAGTGCATGGAGGGTCGGCTGAATTGAGGCCGGCTTCCTCAAAGGCCAACTTCAAAGCCTCGTCTACTTCCGCTTCGGACTAATCTGACTCGGCAACCTTAGCTACTTCTGCCCGCTCCGAATTGGACCCCTAGAAACCAACTTGCCGTAAGTTCTTGAAGTCGGACAAAATAAGAGCGGTAAGAAACTCTTCACCCTTCGGAATTGGGATGTTTTCTGCCGTCGAGAAGGTCATATATGTTGGCTCGTAACGAAGCAGAACGTAGGCCGCCCTCCCCTATTTCTGAAGACTCAGACGGCCGAAATATTTGAGCGCGACTTTGATTTCTGAAAGAACGGCATCGCTGAAGTCAGGACTTTCTTCAAATCGTTTCCTGCACAAGCAAAACTATGAGGTCTCAAAAATGAAGCTTTATAAATATAACAAAAAAAATAAACACAAGAAGCTATACGGCCACCTGGTTCACCCCCCCGTCTAGGAATAGGATCGAGGCGATCCTCGCCTTCGCTGAATTCCCAGTTACCTTGGACAACGACCATAAAATCATCAACTCGCTTCCCAGAACTGGAAAGCATAGTCACTAATTGATGATCGGTGTCCTTGGCCCTAAGGAAATAACGTTCATGCCGACCAAAAGACTTGGCCAAGGCATAACAATGCTGAATAGCAGGAATGCCGAGGTTAATCCTAAGGCGACGGTTTAGCTCTATAATCCCCATTATGATTATAAAAAAGTTGAAATTGGGTTGGGAAGGGATTAGACCCCAATGGCAAAGCACAGCCCTAAGGAATGGGTGAAGGGGAAAACAGACTCCACCCTCTGTGATTGATAGGAGAGGGAAGACAATCGTGGTTTCATCAGCCCTCTCCATATCGAGGATGTCGTTTGTCTGACAGACGGACGTCATCAGGAATGGAAAAATGGCGTCAAAAGCTAGAAATTCGATCCGAGGAGAGGAGATCTTTCAAATGTTTTGCCATTTCGTTCAGCCTATAGAAATATGCTAAACCAAAAACAAACCAGAGAAAAGGATTCAAAGCAGAGAGGGAGAGAACTTACAAGACACGAAGAGGATAGTGAAGGAAAGGAAGTTGCAGAGGTAATTCGAAAGGCAGTCCAGCGACGAGCACCTAAGAATGTGTATGTATTTGAAAAGGCGTCGAAATTTTACATCACAATAAATAGAAGTGTACGAAGGGGTGGGAAGTTGAAAAGATAGCCAAGAAACGTGTGCTCAGACATCTGTGTTGGAATAAGGTCAGCTGCCGAATTTCGGCTCTGACTTTTCGAGTTCGAAACCAAACACTCTAGCCAACTGTCGTTAGTGGAGTGCTTGGGGGGCAATTGTGGGGGCCGAATATTAGGAGTCGTAAAGAGGCCGAAGAGTTGAACTTGGAGAGTTGAAATATATATAGCACTCGGCCCCATCTTGCACATTCAAATCCTACCATATTCGGCCAAATAGCCAGTTGAGCAAAGGGCCAAGTGAAAAGCGGTTTGCTACAAAAGAAGCCAAATGGCGAATTGAAAGTGGGCCCAATCCCGAGGCCCAAGAAAGAAAAGATATAAATAGAAGAACATCAGCCAGAAAGAGGTATGAGAAAACTAGTATGCTTAACTTAAAATATAAGCAATCAAGAAAGTATACAGTGACTTATCCGTCAGAGTGCTAATTCCGGCACCTCTGACCAGAGTGTTCATTCCTTTTCAGGTGGCTAGCTGAGGATCACGAGTGTCCCCCAAGATCGGAAGAGTATTTCCAAACCACTTCCCTACAATTACATATTTAAAAATAACAATAATCTCAACATTTATTGATTTCTCCCAATTCACAAGCCTTTTTTACTTATCTCGTAGTTATTGTAACACATTTTTCAACTTCTCTCATACACTATAGTTAGTGATGGGATTATTAAATTATTTTTATAAAAAATCTAAAAATAATAATTTGTATATTAAAAAAATATCTAAAACAAATATCTATATCTATCTATATATTATATAAGGAAAAGATTTGTGAGAGTTCCAAACTCTCATTCCACAATTATTAATTTTTGTGATTTTAAAAATATTTAAAAATAATTTTATTGGCTAACCAAATAATTATAGATTTCAACAAAAAAAAAAATCTAAAATTCTGAATTACAAGCTCCTAAAATCTCTCTCTCTCTCTCTCCCCCCCTCCCCTCTCAATATTTCTCTCTTTCCTCAATCTCATCTCATAATAAAGTAATTATCCATAAATAAATAAATAAATAAATAATAAAAAAAATTAAAAAAAACACAAAGCTCATCTCATAACAAAGTAATTATATATTTAAAAACAAAAACATTATAGATTAAAAAGAACGTAAAATCAAAATTGCTAATTTTTGTAATTTTAAAAATAGTACTATTGGTTAACAAAATAACTATAGATTAAAAAAAAACTAAAATTGCTAATTTTTGTAATTTTAAAAATATTTAAAAATAATACTATTTGCTAACAATGTAACTATAGATTTTTTTTTTAAAAAAAAAAAAATTGAATTACAAGTCTCTAAAATCTCTCTCCTAATATTTATCTATTTCCTAAATCTCATAATCTATCTATACTATATATTATATCAAAGTGACTTTTCATCTTAGAGGCCATAAGTGTTTTAAAACCTTAAATCTATTTTTTTTTTAAAATATATAAATTTCATACAATTTTCTCTCTCCTAAAATAAATCTAATGAAAAGAAAACTCTCTCACCTCCCACAAAATGTATACTATTAAAATATTTTGCAACTGGTCTAATCTATATAAATCTAAAATTAAACCTAACATAAAATAAAAATTAAACCTTATATCTAGATTCTTTCTCTATTTTATAATTAAACACAATTTTATTCTCAAATAAATTTAAGCATATCTGTACTATATATATATTTTTAGAAAAATCTCATAATTTATTATTTTTTATAATGATTCCATGATTTATAATTTAGAAAAGAAAAGATGAAAAAAATTATTCTTATGCACTTGATGTTGGCCGAAAGGTACCATATTGAGGCCACTTAAGTTACATTTTTAGTCTTTCAATTTTATTTATTTGGTGGAGATGATGTGTTTCATGCACTTGTACAGATTTGGCAGGAAATATGAAAATTCAATTAAAAAGGGCGAGAAAGCAGATTCTCCATGCGAGAAGTGAAGAATCCGAGCAAACTAGACCACCGCACGTGCGGCCCCACCTAGGGACGCGTGCACGAAATTTTTGGTCTGTTTTGCTGAGAATAAAAGGTAGAAAAATAGCCAAAATTAGGATTCGAAAAATTAATTTAGAGAGAAGAGAGGCTAGGGTTCTAAAGAGGTGATTATTCTACCAAAGCTTGAAGGACACTTCCATGGGGGTTTTTTCCTCATCTTCTTCCTCTTTCCACTCCTCCATGAGTGGCTAGTCGTCTTTTTTAGGGTTTTGATGAAACCCTAGCCATGTAATAGGATTTTTCATTAGATTTAATTGTGAATTGGTTTGAATGGATGTATGGATGATTTAGAAGTTTTTAATATTTGTTTCTTTCATCTCTTCAAGCATTTTACTCTCTGTGATTGTTTAATACTTTCCATACATTAGTTTTCTTTGTGTTTATATTCAAAGTACAAGACGAGTCATGCTATGAGAGACGGGTCATATTGCTACCATAGTTAGAGCAAACGACTCGTACTACTCAGGATGATTCGTGTCTGTATGTTGAATGCGATAACCCTCTTGATCAATATTTCAAACTTTTAGTTGTGAAATATTGGGTAGTTCAAACCGAATCGCAATGGTTGGCCAATGTTAAGTCTCATTCATGTGGTTAGTGGTGAATTCTCTACCCTAGGATTTTTTTCCAAAAAATTAATATCTCAAACCCTAATTTTAATTGTCAGTATAATTCCTCAATTTCATTTAATTCCTGTTTAGTTATAAAATCAATCCTATTTTTTTTAATCAAAATTAATTTAGGAATTTTGTGATTGAATTAATCTAATTTCACATTTGTCCCTGTGGATCGATACCTGGACTTGCCATTATTCTAATAGAATTTGGTATAGTTTAGGGATTTATTTTTGGTGTGTGTAATGACCAACCAAATTTTGGCACCGTTGCTGGGGACTTCTGGCAAAATTAGTTAATTTAAAGTTACATTCTTATTTTAATTTTTAGTTTTGGATTTTATGCTTTCGTGTTGCTAAGTGTGCAGAGCGTTTGAAATTGGAACTATCACAGAAGTGCAAGCGGAGTGCAACCAAGTTTTAAAAATAAAAATAAAAATAAAAACCGCAGCACTAAAGTGCCTAAACAGAAGCAAACACTCGCAAGCAAAGCACCAAAGTGCTAAAAAGAAAGACAAAAGCTCAACTAGAGGTTGGAGACAACGTCTACACGTCAAGAACCCGCAAGACGAGTAAAGCGTTTTTGTTAAACCGCTGTAAGTATTTCTCCCTTTGGTATTTTGTTTTCGTAACTTAGTGCACAGAGTCGGAACTTTTTGTGTGTGTGTGGGTAGTGTATGCACGGGCGCCGTTCTTGTCGCCCTGAATTGTGGAGTTTGGACCTTGAACTAGAAAGGACTCTTAGGAGACTTAGGGCCTCTACCCGTGTTCCTAGGCTTGAATATTCATATTCATACATTGAGCCATTAGAGATGGCAAATCCAGATGTCCCGAATGTGCCTAACCGGACCCTTAAGGATTATTTCACACCCACTACATATACATCACCATCATGCATCCAATTACCCAACACCACTGCTGCTCATTATGAGATTAAGTCCAGCACCATACAACTGCTCCTGTCATTCCATGGACTAACTCATGATGATCCTTACAAACATTTGAATGAATTTCTGAAAATTTGCTCAATAGTGAGGATCCAGAATTTCACAAATGAGGCCTTAATGTTGCGATTGTTTCCATTCTCATTAAAGGATAAAGCCAAACACTGGCTAAGTTCCTTACCTGCTAATTCAATCACAACTTGGGACCAATTACAGCAACGGTTCTTGGAGAAGTACTTTCCCATAGGTAAAACCAACCAACTTAGGCGGGCCATCACAAACTTTGCTCATATGGATGGCGAGTAATTCCATGAGACGTGGGAAAGACTTCGAGACCTTCTCCAACAGTGTCCCCACCACCAAGTGCCTGATTGGCAACTTGTTCAAACATTTTATTATGGCTTAACTGAGCCGCACCGCCAAATGGTGGACTCATCCTGTGATGGGACATTCATGTCCAAAAATGATGCCGAGGCATGGCAATTGTTTGAGAACCTAAGTGATAATTCCCTTCACTATGCTTACGCAGCCCGGCAAGTCTGGCAACCAGTAGTTGGAGCCCCGAAAAGAGGGGACATTTATGAGGTCGGGCAAAACCTAGAGTTAGCCCAACAAGTAGAGGCACTGTCCCACAAAATGGACCAGTTATTAGCTGAGGGACATGCCCTTACCCAGCAAGATCAGCCTCAATTTCACGAGGCATGTGTTATTTGTGCGAGCCCTGCTCATGACTTGAGTGAGTGCCCTTCAGAATCACAATTTTCGGAGTTAGTCCAAGAGCATATGAATGGGACTCAAGGATTCTCCAACCCGGGTAATGACCCATACTCCAATACATATAATCCGGGATGGAGAAATCACCCCAATTTCTCATGAAGACCTCATTCACAAGGCACTTCTTACAATCCTCCACCACCAAGGCAGAATTTTAATAATTTTTCCAACCAATCATCCTACCGACCACCGCAACCTTATCGACCCCCACAACCGTACCGGCAACCACAACCCCCACATATTCCTCAGGCCAACTTTGCCTTTGAGACTCAGGTGTTGGAAGTTCTCACAGAACTTAAGGGGTTAGCACCGGTAGTTCACTCCCATACTCACTCTATCGCCAAGCTAGAGGCCCAATTGGGTCAAATGGCTAACAACATGAATCGAAGAGAGGAGGGAAAATTACCAAGTCAAACTGTGGCCAACCCTAAAGGATAATACGGGGCAGAGAGTTCGGATAGGAATGGAAAGCACCATGAGCAGGTGCAAGCGGTGATTACTTTGAGAAGTGGGAGGGAGTTAGAGCCTCAGTCAGTTGCATCTAATGCAACTAGAGCTAAGAAAGGTGACCACGGTGGTACACCCAATGAGAGCAAGGGTGAGGGGGAAACACTTAAGAGGGATGACTTAGTCCCTAACACTTCACATGAGCCCAAGGCAACATATGTGCCTAAGGCACCCTTTCCCCAATGCCTTGATACACCGTCCCCTTTTAATAAGAATGCGGCATCTATGGAAGCAATGATGGAGGTCTTTAAACAGGTAAAAATCAACCTCCCCCTGTTGGAGGCGATTAAGCAAGTACCCTCTTATGCCAAATTTCTGAAGGACCTTTGTACGTAAAAGCGTAAATCTAAGACACACGTGTCCCAAAAGGTCCTACTCACAAAGCAAGTAAGCTCTATCTTGTTGAATGACACACCTCCTAAGCTTAAAGACCCAGGTGCCTCAACCATTGCATGCATTATAGGGGACCATTTCATTGATAGGACCTTGTTAGATTTAGGGGCTAGTGTCAATTTGTTGCCGTACTCTGTGTAGGAATTTGGGCTTAGCGAGTTGAAGCCCACTACTGTCACTCTTCAGTTGGCTGACCGGTCCCTCAAAGTGCCACGTGGCATGATTGAGGATGTGCTAGTAAAGGTCAATAGGTTTTACTTTCCTGTTGACTTTTTGGTTTTGGATATGGAACCGGTAGCCAGTTCTACGTAACAAAACCCAGTGATCTTAGGTCGACCTTTCTTGGCTACAGCCAATGCATGCATTAATTGTCGGACCGGAGTTATGGAAGTTTCATTTGGTAACATGCAAGTGAAACTTAATGTTTTTCAAGCATCCCAAAAATCCAATGAGAGAGAGGAGTGCTTATTTGTGGATGTTGTGGATGAGATTGTGAAGGAAGCTTTACCCTTCATTCTTGTAGAGGACCCTCTAGAGGCTTGTCTAGCTCATTTTGGGCTTGAGAATTTAGATATTGACAGGTCGGTTGAGGAGGTAAAAGCTTTACTTAATGCTTCTTCTACACCGGATTTTCCTCCGTGGAAAGCCCGATTTGAGTCACTTCCTCCTCTGTCGAGGGAGCCCGCCATACCATCTTTAGTCACACCACCTACACTTGAGTTAAAGCCACTCCCGGCCATACTCAAGTATGCATTTTTAGGGCCCCAAGATACTTTACCAGTCATCATTGCATCTGACTTGACTGCAGAGCAGGAGAGTCAATTAATGAGTGTTCTTGTGGCACATCGGAGTGCTATAGGGTGGTCGGTGGCTGATTTGAGAGAGATAGATCCCTCCATGTGCATACATTATATACATCTTGAGGAGGACACCAAATCTTCTCGTGACATGCAACAGAGGCTTAATCCTAATATGAAAGAGGTAGTGAAAAATGAAGTATTGAAACTATTAGATGTGGGTATTATATACCCCATCTCGGATAACAAGTGGGTGAGTCCCACACAAGTGGTGCCCAAAAAATCGGGTATCACTGTTGTTGAGAATGAGCGAGGAGAGTTGGTCCCCACATGAACCACTACTGGGTGGCGAGTGTGCATTGATTATAGGAGATTGAATTCCATGACTAGGAAAGACCATTTTCCTCTGCCATTTATTGATCAAATTCTCGAGAGGTTAGCAGGGCAGGGGTTTTATTGTTTTCTTGTTAGCTACTCAGGGTATAATCAAGTCCCAGTGTACCCTGCCAACCAGGAAAAGACCACATTCACTTGCCCTTTTGGCACTTTTGCTTATAGGCGCATGCCTTTTGGGCTATGTAATGCACCGACGACTTTTCAACGGTGTATGATGGCTATTTTCTCTAACATGGTAGAGAAATTTTTAGAGGTCTTCATGGATGACTTCTCCGTATTTGGGCTATCTTTTGAGGAATGTCTCCAAAACTTAACTAAAGTTCTTATTCGTTGTGTGGAGACAAATCTGATTTTGAGTTAATTTTATGGATCGCAAGGGGATAGTGTTAGGACTTATTGTGTCCCCTCAAGGTATAGAGGTTGACAAAGCTAAGGTTGGTCTCATTGCAGGTCTTCCTCCACCCAGCTCTGTGCGTCAAGTTAGGTCTTTCCTAGGGCATGCAGGTTTTAATTGTCGATTCATCAAAGATTTTAGTAAAATATCCCGTCCTTTGTGTAGTTTACTTGCTAAGGACGCACCTTTTGTCTTTGATGAGGCTTGTCTTAAAGCCTTTGAAACATTGCGAGCTGCCCTTTCTACTACCCCTATCATGCAATCTCCTGAGTGGTCCCTTCCTTTCGAAATCATGTGTGATGCATTTGATTATGCCCTCAATGCCGTCTTAGGCCAACGGGTGAATAAAGTGCCCCATGTCATATCCTATGCTAATCGTACTCTTACTGATGCTCAATTGAATTACACTACCACCGAGAAAGAGTTGCTAGCTATGGTCTTTGCCCTAGATAAATTTCGGTCCTATCTCCTAGGTTCTAAGGTCATCATCTTCACTGATCATACTGTTTTACGGTATTTACTATCAAAGAAAGAGACCAAACCTAGATTGATTAAGTGGATTTTGCTCCTTCAAGAGTTTGACCTAGAAATCCGGGACAATAAAGGATCTGAGAATATAGTTGCTGATCATCTATCCCGCATCTTTATTGAGCGCACGAGTGATCCCTTAGCCTTGCACGACTCGTTTCCGGACGAGCAACTTCTTACGGTTTCATACGCGACCCTCCCGTGGTTTGCTTATATAGTAAATTACTTGGTAGTTGGTCAAATTCCGAAAACTTGGTCTAAGCAAGACAAAGACTGATTTTTTTTCACAAGCCAGACAGTATTTCTAGGAAAACTCAGAATTGTTTAAGTATTTTCCGGATCAAGTGATTCGGCGTTGTGTTCTTGAGAGAGAAACCCATAGCATTCTCACCTTTTGCCACTCTCATGCATGTGGCGGCCATTTCAGTGGGCAGAAAACGGCCGCCAAGGTTTTACAATGTGGGTTCTACTAGCCCTCTGTCTTCAAAGATGCCCATAACTTTTGTAGAGCTTGCGAGCGTTGTCAACGCATGGGCTCTATGTCAAGGCGAGATATGATGCCAATGACCCCTATTTTAATTGTTGAGATTTTTTATGTTTGGGGCATTGACTTTATGGGTCCCTGTAGACCGCCCGGAACTCCGCTCCGCGCACAAGGGCGCAAATCGTTGTTCTTAGCTACTACAGTTTAGACTCTTGTCACGGTTCTGAATCTAATCTCACAAAGTGTAATGTAAGACTGATAAATCACCAAAGAGTCCAAATCTGGCAATCGGTTTTAGAAAATCAATTTTAATCAGAAAGCGCCAAACATAGACTACTTTGCCAGATTTCAGAGTCGCCACGTAAATGTTTTATTTTGGAAAATTTAGGAAACCCTGACTCGTGCCTAAGGCCACGTGTCCGTCATCACCAAACTTGCCTCGGCTCAGGAACTTGGGTACGAGAGGAGAAGGTCCTGAAATGAGCGCCCCCGCTCGCCCGATCAAAGATCGGCCTCTACTAACATGATATGTTGTTTTTGAAAACACATGTGTTCTTGTTCCGATTTATTAGCTAACATTACTATGTGATGCGCACAGCACACAAGTATAGACTAAATCACTCAATTTGGAACAAAACATCTCATGTTTGTTTTTCGAAAATGGTTTGAAAGTGCTACTCACAAATAGGCTAAGACGCGGATTTGTCACCCTCAAGTGGGCTTAGAAAACATGATTTATCACTTCAAGTGGGCTTAAAAACTCGCATTCAATGAATTGTTCCAATTCAAGCAATGAAGCCTTTGTCCACAGGCATTCATACAGTTAAAACACTTAAGCAGTTAGCCTCATGGCAAGCATACTGACATGGTAACACTTACACACATGCAAGGATGCTAAAGCATAAACGCTTACCTAGTACTCCGAGCCAAAACAGAAAACTAGTTAGAAAACAATGCATGCTCCTATCTATGCCAAGAATGCCTAATGCAACACATGCAAAATGCAACTAAGTAGGCTCGGTTATTCTAAGATGTCATGTGAATGCAACTTGATAACATATATTCAAAGAAGTATTGAAATACAATGCAGTTTGAATGATGCGCCGAGCCCGGTCCATGCAAGACAAATGAATGAATGCAAACATGCAAAGCATAAGGTATGCTAATCAAAACGTGCCCTAAACTAACCATCAAAAGCTGATAAGTAAAAGGGAGAAAGAAATGGGGGTTGGAAGACATGCATCACACACACGCACGCTTATTACAAAATTCACCCTCTCGACGGAGGGTCCGAATAATAAGCTAACTAGCTACGCTAATTAAACTAATTATTACAAACCAAACTAATTAACTAACTTAGCTAATTAATTATTACACAACCGAATTGAAACAAATAGCTATACTAAGCTAGTTGAGATATTACACAACAAATTGAATGACTAATCACGCAAACTAATCATAAGCAGTGAAATGGTCTCGCGGGCAAGGAAGAGATGCATGCTTGGTCGGCTTCGCTCGGAAATCCACTGCCGTGCCTCATGATGCCTCTGTTTGCACTATTTTGGACTTCTGAAAATTGTGCCTGCTTCCAAGATGCTTCTGATCCACCTTATGGACATGCTGAGGGGTGGTCGGCCAAGAGGAATGGCCATTGGCCAAAGTTAATGGCTATCAGCCAATTGTGATAGCCGATCGGCAAATTAAATGGCCGGTCGGCAGCTCTGATGGCCGGTCGGCCACTGCTTCCTACAATTTTCCCTTTTGCTGCAATAGAGCACTAACAGAGACATAGCAGTGTATTTGCAAGAAAATGTGTGTGCAACTACACTCCTTATCATGTCTTAAGCTCAAAGGAGTGTAGTACTCGGCTCTCGAGCCACCAATCACGCATCTCAATGCATGATGGCCAAAGAGGCCAAGTTGCACAAATTAATGTCAATGAATGCACACAAATAACACATAAGACTCGATGAACCTCCACCTTACCATACGTGATCAAAGGTGTCGGTGACCTAAGGAACAAGGCACGTTTCATCACTTTGAGTACGAAACGTGAAACATTCCTCGTGTTTGGATCGACGTCCAACCCAAACACAATGCAACACACACAACATGCTAACACAATGCAACGCGATAACATGCAAACACAATGCAATGCAACGACATGCAAACACAATGCAGTGCAACAACATGCAAACAATAATGTAATGCAACAACATGCAAACAACATGAGCATGGCAAGGGCTATGTAATGCAAAACTCAATGGACCAAACCAACCTCAAACAAGCCTCATGCATACCAAGACAATGGCCAAAACATGCTGAAAATGAAGTCCAAAAGCAAATACAAGCATGCATACACATTGATTCATAAACAAGGCATGAGGACACAACTCTCAAACACATTGAAGGAGTGGGAAATGTGAGAATGTGGCAATGAAATATGCTCTAAAGTCATGTAAGGAATGATGCCAAATCATGCACATAACATAAGCATAGCATGCTAGGAGGCTCAAAGCTTAAGACTAGCAAAGGGACTCACACCATGTCCATATCAATCAAGCCCCAAAGAGCCAAGATGACTCAAAACAATCCCAAGGTAGGTCAAAACAATGCTAGAAACATGCTTAAACATAGCCAACATATGCTAGAATTAGAGACATGAAGCATGGAGCATACAAGGCCAATGAGGAGGATTACACTACACCTACCAAAATCAAGCATGAGATGACTTCACTAACAAAAATCAGAGTTGTATTATGGAAAAATAACACCCAAAACACGCTGAAATGGCAGCCTAAAAGCTTAGGCAAGATAGCATACATGTTGGCTCATGTTTAGGACATGAAGCATGACTCTCCAAAAGCATTGAAAGAGTGAAGCATGAGAGAACATGACCACACTACACACACTGAAATCACATACCAAATGATGCTAAATCATGCAAATAACCCAAGCAATGCATGCTAATGACTTGGAAACTCAAAGCTAGTGAGCAAGATTGCACTATGGCTATACAAAGCAATGCATGCATGACCAAAACAACATAAAATAGAGCTTAAGCATAGTAAATCATGAGTAAAAGCTTGTTGGAGTTAAGCCAAAATCATGCCAAAATCATGGTCCAAAGCATGATACATATTAGGCTAGTGAGTGGAATTGCACTACAAGTGCAAGGAGCATGCAAGGGGTAACCAAACCAACCCAAAACAGAGCTAAGGCATACTGAATAAGGCCTAAGATATGTTGAGATGGAGCCAAAACATGCTAGAAAGACATGCTACTTTGATGAGTCATCAACACAAGCAAACAAGAGAAGAGGAGGGAGGGCAACCCCCTCCCATTTGAGGCCTCAAAACTCACTTTCCACAACTGAAATTCCTCTGGAATTCAGTGGTGAAGAGGCCAAACAAGGGTGATCCAAAGGCCTAAAAGAGATGGCTCAAAACAAGGCCAAATAAGGCACAAAATGGGGTAGACCACCTCTAACACCAAAGAGGCCTCAAACAAACACTTTTAGTATTTTAAAAGGAAGCTTTTTACAGTTGAAGGCCAAGCCAAAAGAAGCATGCAAATAGGGCCAAATAAGCTATGAAAACAAAGCTTCAAAGAGGTAAGAGACTCACCCTTGAAAAACCATTCTAGAACAGCAACTTCAGAGGCAAAAATCAAGCTTAAACCACTCAAATGTAACCTCTAAGAACCTTAGCTCAGTAATGAAGGTGTTTCACTAGGTGTTTGTGTGCAAAAGTGTGAAGAAATGACACTTTTGAGCACAAACACGCACAAATATAGAGAGAGAGGAAGAAATATAGAAAGAGAGAGAGAGATATGTGTTTGTATCTCAATTTTTCAAAACCTCTAGAAAGGGAGAGGGACCTCCCTTCTTATAGAAAAACAAGTCCCAAGCTTGTTGAACAAGCCAAGGGCTTGTTAAAATCCCTCCATACACGTGTATGGAGGATACACCAAGTGATCAACAGCTGGCACCAGTTGGAAGAAAAATATCTGCAAAAGCAGAAAAATGGGCCTCGACCAAAAAAATGGCCGACTGACCATTAAAGGTGTCGACCGGCCAGCACTGATGGCCGATGAAAAGAAAGTAAGGCCGATAGGCATGAGGTCTAGCCGATGGGTTGTAGGGCTGGCCAACAAGTCACCTCCTTCCCTCAGAAACAAAGCCACAAGCTCTTGGTACACAACCAAGCACAAAACAAAAAAGTTGAGAGGCTTCAAGGCAAGGCGCGTAGCCGAGACCTTCAGAAACTCAAAACGAACACGAGCATGAATGATCATCAAGTGTTCAAACAATGACGTCCAAATCTTGAGGACGGTCAAAAATGGGGTGTCTATAGTCCCTTTCCACCATCTTTTGGCTTTGAATACATTTTGGTAGCTGTGGACTATGTGTCCAAGTGGGTGGAGGCAGTGGAAACCAGAGCGAATGATCATAAGGTTGTGGTTAAATTCCTCCATGAGATCATTTTTTGTCGTTTTGGGTTCCCACGTGCCATAATTAGTGACGGTAGTAAACATTTTTGCAACCGATTCTTCGAGGCGTTGGTGCGCAAATATATGATCACTCACAAAGTTGGCACCCCCTACCATCCCCAGACTAGTGGTCAAGTAGAGGTTTCTAATAGGGAGGTTAAACACATCCTCGAAAAGACTGTGAGGCCCGATAAGAGAGATTGGTCCACTAGGTTGGTAGATGCTCTTTGGGCCTATCGTACTGCATATAAGACACCCATTGGGATGTCTCCATATAGAATTGTGTTTGAAAAACCGTGCCATCTCCCTGTTGAGTTAGAACACCGGGCTTTGTGGGCCATTGGGAAATTCAATTTTGATATGGCTAAAGCCGGTGACTATCGAAAACTCCAACTCAATGAGTTAGAGGAGCTTCGCAATGATGCGTATGAGAGTTCTAAAATTTACAAGGCTAGAACTAAGGCATTTCATGATAAACATATTTCTCGTAAGTCCTTCAAGCCTCACCAAAAAGTGTGGCTATTTAATGCCAAATTGTGGTTGTTCCCGGGTAAACTCCAGTCTCGATGGGATGGCCTATATGACGTTATAGAAGTCTTTCCGCATGGAGCGGTTGAAATTAAAAACCCACAAGATGGTACGACCTTCAAGGTCAATGGCCAAAGATTGAAACAGTATGTGGATGGTATTAAGAAAGGGGAGATGATTGAGGTTGTCCATCTGACGGACCCAATATATCTTCCATAGTGATTACTTTGAGTCTAGGAGACTTTAAATCCTCTAAAGGTGTAATTCATTTGGTGTTAGCCGTGCCCGAACGGCATCTGACGGTCTGGTATAGCCACCTAACTGTGTTTGTAGTGAGTTCCTAAGAGACCAACTGAGATGGTGGAAACTAGAGTTCGAATGGCAAAGCCTAGAACACAAAGGTTTGGAATTTTCGAGACTAGAGTCTGGTTTAAATACCCAGAGGTGTGGAGATTGCTTCAAAACTATCCCGGCTTAAACTCTGTATAGCAACCCCAAAGGTTGAGGTAACTTTATGCGCCTCGATTCTGGATACCGAATCAACCTAGTATGTCACCCTGTTGGGGAATAGGGAAGGTTACAAACACAGTTAGGGAGAAAAGTAGTACCCGTGTTTTTTGTGTGAAGATTATACCCTTGTTAGGCATTCCGATATTTTCTAAAGTACTATATTTATTTCGGATGTCAAATGAAGGTAGAAATGGTTTAGCATGATTTGGGTTATACTTGGTTTTTAATTTCTTTTCTTTAATCTTTTAAAAATATATATATTTATAAAAAAAATTTGTGTGTGTTGTACTTGGTTAATTTTTAAAAAATAAATAAATAAATAAATGGGAATAAAACAAATATATATTAAAAAAAAACTGTACTTGGTCAAGTTTAAATAAATAATAAAAAACAAAATTGTACTTAGTCAAGTTTAAATAATAATAATAATAATAATATATATAAATAAATAAATAAAAAACCAGACCGCACGAGCGGTTGGGTTGGGTGCACGGGCGACCCAACCCCAAAAGGGTACTGCTTTCATGCCGCAGGAGCGGCCCACTTTCGCTGCAGGAGCGGCCCAAATTGAGCGCTCGTGCGGCCCCATTTGGCGCACAAGCGGCCTAGCACGAGCAACCCAGTTAAAAAAAAAAAAAAAAAAAAAAAGAGGGAGCCCGCACGAGCGGTTGGGCTGGGCGCACGAGCGGCCCAACCCCTAGAGCGTACTGCTTTCACGTCGCTGGAGCGGCCAAAAATAGGCGCTCGTGCGGCCCAAATGGGCGCGCGAGAGGTCCAGCCAAAAAAAAAAAAAAAAACAAAACATACAGATTTTTTAAAATTTTTTTTATTATTTATTTTATCTGATTTCATTTTATTTTTATTTCTATTTCTTCTTCTTCTTCTTCTTCTTCTATAAAAAAAAACAAAAAAACAAAAAAACAAAATCTGAAGTTTGTTTATTTATTTATGTTTATTTATCTATTTTATATTTCATTCAAATAAAATAAAATAAAATAAAATAAATAAATAAAAAATCATGTGTATATATATATTTATATATTTTTCTTTATTTAAAAAAAAAATGAAAAGTCTTTTAACCAAAACCTAACCCACTTTGCTGACCCTCACTTTCCCAACTATCTCTATCTACCACCCATCTTTATCGTTATTCTTCTTCTTTTCTCTCTCTCTTTCTCTCTCTCTCTCTAAACCCTACGCACCCACAAACTCCATCAAACCCCACACACCCGCAAACTCCATCAAACCCCACCATCACCAACCTTCGCCCTCCTTCTTCCTCACCACCATCTCACCGTCGGCGCCCTATTTTCTCTCCGTCCATTGAATCTCCGGCGACCACCATTTTTTCCGGCAAAATTCATCCTTGTTCCTCTCTTTCTTCACTACTTCAAGGTAAATCATCCCTTTTTGGTTTCCAACTTTTTATTTCTTCTGTCAATCTTGTATTGTAGTTAGATTTAGGGTTAGTTTAAAAAAAAAAAAAATCAAATTTGGGCAAGAAGACGATCGCCGCACGTGCGGCCCTCTCCGGCGCATGTGCGGTCCATGCCAAAAAAAAAAAAAAAAAGCTTAGAAATAAGGGTGTTAATAATAATAATAATTTAGTTTTTTTTTATTTGTTATATTTATTTAGTTTAAATTGTTTCGTTAGTGATTCTCGTTAGTTTAAGTAGTTAGTGGACTGATTTTATTTTATTTTTATTTTTATTTTACTTGTTTAGTTAGTGATTTTATTTTTATTTTTATTTTCATTCTATGATGTAATTGTTCATTTAATTATTAAGTAGTCTAGTTTTTATTTTATTTTATTTTATTTTCTAAATTTTTATTTTATTTTATTTTATTTTACTTTCTTCTCTTCTACTAACCTAGATTGTTTAATTTAATGTTATTTTCTTATTTATTTCATCTTTATAGTTCTACTATGTGTTTGTAAATAAATAAATATCAATCAATTCGGTGGTGTGAGGATGATGCGGTTTTGAGTGATGTATGCATACATGCTATTTTTTATGAGTGCTGATATAATGGTTCCACATTTTTGGTTGTGGTGGTTGAATTATTTTCTGCAGATATGTCTTCATTATCCCACCGAGCACCCAAACGGCCCCACAATGCCAACATTGCATTAAGAGATGTGCCAATCAATGCTTGGGCCACCAAACCCGTTGCATGTGACACGTCCTTTGATGTGGACTTCTTCCGTCACCATCAAACCATTGCATGAAGTATTCAACAACTTGAAGACCGGGGCCTCCTGGGCATCTGCACTGTCACTGAACCGGCATATCCTCGCATTGTGCAATTCTTTTATCAGCATATGTACGTCAGTGACGAGGCCCCGGGAGCTCTTTGCTCCCTTGTTGATGGAGTGGAGTTAGTGGTCACTCCAGCTTCAATTGCTGAGGTCCTCCACTGTTCCATGGACCCTATTAATGCAAAACAATTCCCGGTATTCACTCGAGAACTTACTGTCCCGGAATTGGTGACCGAATTTTATGAGGGGCGGCAGGATAATAACAACAGGACTGGTATCCGGTGGGCTAATTTACCACGCCGCCTTCTCTTCCTTGATGTGGTACTGAAAAAGAATGTCATTCCTCTTGGCCACAAGGAAGAGCGGCGAGAGGACTTGCTCCATGCCTTTCATCGATTTGACTTCGGGTTTTAGGTTGACATCCCTACTTTGATCTACAACCAAATGCATCGAATCTTTAATGAAGTCAAAATACGTAATACTCGAGGCAATTCTACATGGGCCCTTCATTTTGCCAATCTCATTACTGCGCTCGTTAAAGACCAACAGACATACCCACTTCAGGCCAATGAGGTTCAGCTTTCGCTGCCCACATTTTATGGTAAAACCCACTAGCGTCAAACCACTACTCGTCTACCGCCTCCACTAGTCCTCCCCGATGCCCCGGCCAATCCTAATGATGTTCTAGTCGAGCACACCGCCACACCAGCGCCACCGCCAGCGCCATTCCGTATGACGAGGGTGTAATATCAGGCTCTTTTGGATAATCAAGCCGCCATTCAGCACTCTGTGGTTGATCTCCGGACCGACTACCAGGCTTATCGGGATTACTCACAGGTGGCATTTGATGGGTATCGGCAGTCAGTTGCCTCTCTACAAACTGACTTCTATGCATACCGGGATTCGAGTGGGCAACGATTTGAGTAGTTTGATTAGCGATTTAATCAGTTTGATCGGCAGTTTAATCAGCATGGCACTAGGGTTCATGATGAGGCGTTCGAGACTCGGACACTGATGCATGCCCTATTTGAGCAGCATTTCCCACCACTGCCAGATCCACATCAGTGATTTCTGTATATTTCCTTTATTTTCTTTCCTTATTCATTTGGTTTTGTTTTGTTTTGTTTTGTTTTGTTTTTCTTTTTATTTTATACTGTACCCAAAAAAAAACACAAAATATATATATATATATATATATTTCAAAGTGTGTGTTTGGGTGTCCTTGCCTCGCTAGATGTGCGCCCACGCTGTCTGGTAAGATCCTCTCTTTCGTTTTCCTATCTACTGTATCATTGCTTACATTGCGGACAATGTTATATTCCAGTTGGGGGATGAAGGTATTTGTAATAACTATTCATGTTTATACTTGCTGCACTTGATTGCACCACTTCACTTAATGTTTACTTTGAGCCAGTATGATAATGATATGAGCATATGTTAATTGGGGAACATAGTTGGCTTGCTTGAAAATGGTTTATTGGATAAATACTCACATGTGATGTTTGCACTAGGATAGTTGTTTGTGTTTGTGGTATTAGTACACTTGTCATGAGTATGCCTTAATTCACATGAACACACTATCATAGCGGTGACCTCTTTATTATAATCTCTGGTGTACATCATTGATAATGGTTAAGGTTGTAGAAAAGAATAAATGAGTAGCCAAGATTCTCTAAAAAAAAAACACTTGACTTGTTTGGGTTCGTAGCCTTTTTAACTCGAGTTATTAAGCCCGTATGGGTGTCTCTACACCTAGTGCCCTAAAACCATCTGGTTTGGGAGTCATTAGCCCAATACTTGCTACATGGGTTAATTAGAAAGCTTAAGGAACCTAGACATTGCACAGTTAAGGAAAAATAAGAATGACTTGTTCGGATTCGTAGCATTTTCAGCTTGAGTTATTAATCCCGTAGGGGTGTCTCTACACTTAGTGCCCTAAAACCGTCTGGGTTGGGAGTCATTGGCCCAATGCTTGTTACATGGGTTGACTAGAATGCTTAATGGATCACGACATTGCACAGCCTTTAAAAAAAAAAAATGAGAATCTTGGTTGCAACAGTTTAGTTTTTCTGTATATGTTGAGTGTTATTATGAGTTACACTGGGCTATTATAGTGGACATTTAACTAATATGGGGATTGCACTTTACACCGAGAGTACTAATGATGTGTCTACTAACATTTACAAGTACAGGGGACTTTACTTTTGTATAAACTGAATTGTGGTTTTGGCTCAATAGATTCCTTCATACTTGTCCACTGTGTCTTCAATGACTCATCATGTCTTAATATCATACTGTAGTGGCACATAAGTTGGTTGTTGTGTGGAGTAGTGTGGTTAATTGTTATTGAGCGGATATGAATATGTTGATGTTTGTGGGTATCATTTCTGAAAACCCTCACGAGACTATACTCGTCCACTTGGGGTAACCTTGTGGTTTAAAGGCTTGTTGTATATGCTAAATGCAATCGTGATCCCTACGAAAGTGGCTTAGAGTATTTTCCTTTTCTTATTTCTTTTGTTTTGCTTGAGGACTAGCAAAATGTAAGTTGGGGGGTGTGATGTTGGCCGAAAGGTACCACATTGAGGCCATTTAAGTTACATTTTTAGTCTTTCAATTTTATTTATTTGATGGAGATGATGTGTTTCATGCACTTGTACAGATTTGGCGGGAAATATGAAAATTCAATCAAAAAGGGCGTGAAAGCAGATTCTTCGTGCGAGAAATGAAGAATCCGAGCCAGCCAGACCACCGCACGTGCGGCCCACATAGGCGCTCAAGCTGCCCACCTAGGGACGCGTGCACGGAATTTTTGGTCTATTTTACTGAGAATAAAAGATAGAAAAATAGCCAAAATTAGGGTTCGAAAAATTAATTCAGAGAAAAGGGAGGCTCGGGTTCTAAAGAGGTGATTATTCTACCAAAGCTTGAAGGACACTTCCATGGGGGCTTCTTCCTCATCTTCTTCCTCTTCTCACTCCTCCATGAGTGGTTAGTCGTCTTTTCTAGGGTTTTGATGAAACCCTAGCCATGTAATAGGATTTTTCATTAGCTTTAATTGTGAATTGGTTTAAATGGATGTATGGATGATTTAGAAGTTTTTAATATTTGTTTCTTTCATCTGTTCAAGCATTTTACTCTCTGTGATTGTTTAATACTTTCCATACATTAGTTTTCTTTGTGTTTGTATTCAAAGTACGAGACGAGTCATGCTATGAGAGATGGGTCGTATTGCCACAATAGTTAGAGCAAACGACTCGTACTACTCAGGATAATTCGTGCCTGTATGTTGAATGCGATAACCCTCTTGATCAATATTTCAAACTTGTAGTTGTGAATTATTGGGTACTTCAAACCGAATCGCAATGGTTGGCCAATGTTAAGTCTCATTCATGTGGTTAGTGGTGAATTCTCTGCCCTAGGATTTTTTTTCGAAAAATTAATATCTCAAACCCTAATTTTAATTGTCAGTATAATTCCTCAATTTCATTTAATTGTTGTTTAGTTATAAAATCAATCCTATTTTTTTTAATCAAAATTAATTTAGGAATTTTGCGATTGAATTAATCTAATTTCACATTCGTCCCTGTGGATTGATACCTGGACTTGCCATTATTCTAATAGAATTTGGTATAGTTTAGTGATTTATTTTTGGTGTGTGTAATGACCAACCACTACTCTTTCTCTAACCAATTCTTTCTTCTATTCAAAAATCTTAACCATCATACATTATACTTTTTCCAAGCCATTCATGTCTTGCTTGCCCTATAAATATTATATTCATGGAACAATAAAACTGATTGTTTTTTAACTTTATTTTTTTGAGACAAATTAGAGGTTAGTTTATGTTTAATCTGTTCTATTCTTTAAACAGACTCTTTTATCTTTTAGGTACTTCATTTTTTCTTCTTCT